>NW_021703781.1:41956175-42602902 GCF_005190385.1 Monodon monoceros
CTGGAAGAGTTTGAGAAGGATAGGTGTTATCTCTTCTCTAAATGTTTGATAATATTTGCCTGTGAAGCCATCTGGTCCTGGGCTATTGTTTGTTGGAAGATTTTTAATTAAAGTTTCAATTTCAGTACTTGTGATTGGTCTGTTAATATTTTCTATTTCTTCCTGGTTCAGTCTCAAAAGGTTGTGCATTTCTAAGAATTTGTCCATTTCTTCCAGGTTGTCCATTTTATTGGCATAGAGTTGCTTGTAGTAATCTCTCATGATCTTTTGTATTTCTGCAGTGTCAGTTTTTACTTCCCCTTTTTCTTTCTAATTCTACTGATTTGAGTCTCCTCCCTTTTTTCTTGATGTGTCTGGCTAATGGTTTATCTATTTTGTTTATCTTCTCAAAGAACCAGCTTTTAGTTTTATTGATCTTTGCTATCGTTTCCTTCATTTTTTTTCATTTATTTCTGATCTGATCTTTATGATTTGTTTCCTTCTGCTAACTTTGGGGTTTTTTTGTTCTTCTTTCTCTAATTGCTTTAGGTGTAAATTAGGTTGTTTATTTGAGATGTTTCTTGTTTCTTAAAGTAGGATTATATTGGTATAAATTTCTCTCTTAGAACTGTTTTTGCTGCATCCCATAGGTTTTGGATCATCGTGTTTTCATTGTCATTTGTCTCTAGATATTTTTTTATGTCCTCTTTGATTTCTTCAGTGATCACCTGGTTATTAAGTAGTGTATTGTTTAGCCTCCATGTGTTTGTATTTTTTACAGATCTTTTCCTGTAATTGATATCCAGTCTCACAGCGTTGTGGTCGGAAAAGATACTTGATATGATTTCAATTTTCTTAAATTTACCAAGGCTTGATTTGTGACCCAAGATATGATCTATCCTAGAGAATGTTCCATTAGCACTTGAGAAGAAAGTGCATTCTGTTGTTTGTGGATGGAATTTCCTATAAATATTAAGTCCACCTTGTTTAATGTATCATTTAAAGCTTTTGTTTCCTTATTTATTTTCATTTTGGATGATCTGTCCATTGGTGACAGTAGGGTATGAAAGTCCCCTATTATGATTGTGTTACTGTCAATTTCCCCTTTTATGGCTGTTAGCATTTGCTAGCATTTGCCTTATGTATTGAGGGGCTCCTATTCTGGGTGCATAAATATTTACAATTGTTATATCTTCTTCTTGGATTGATCACTTGATCGTTATGTAGTGTGCTTCTTTGTCTCTTGTAATAGTCTTTATTTTACGGTCTATTTTATCTGATATGACTATTGCTACCCCAGCTTTCTTTTGATTTCCATTTGCATGGACTATCTTTTTCCATCCCCTCACTTTCAGTCTGTATGTGTCCCTAGGTCTGAAGTGGGTCTCTTGTAGATAGCATATATACAGGTCTTGTTTTTATATCCATTCAGCCAGTCTGTCTTTTGGTGGGAGCATTTAATCCATTTACATTTAAGGTAATTATTGATATGTATGTTCCTATTCCCATTTTCTCAATTGTTTTCAGTTTGTTA
This sequence comes from Monodon monoceros, assembly GCF_005190385.1. NCBI lineage: Eukaryota > Metazoa > Chordata > Mammalia > Artiodactyla > Monodontidae > Monodon > Monodon monoceros. The sequence goes on from NW_021703781.1 coordinate 41,957,689, forward strand.
TTGTAGGTCTTTTCCGTCTTTTGTGTTTCCTGCCTAGAGAAGTTCCTTTAGAATTTGTTTTTTCTTTGTTTTTTGTTTTTTTTGCAGTACGCGGGCCTCTCACTGTTGTGGCCTCTCCCGTTGCAGAGCATAGGCTCCGGACGCGCAGGCTCAGCAGCCATGGCTCACAGGCCCAGCCGCTCCGTGGCATGTGGGATCCTCCCAGACCAGGGCACAAACCCGTGTTCCCTGCATCGGCAGGCAGACTCTCAACCACTGCGCCACCAGGGAAGCCCTAGCATTTGTTTTAAAGCTGGTTTGTTTGTGCTGAATTATCTTAGCTTTTGCTTCTCTGTAAAGATTTTAATTTCTCTGTCAAATCTGAATGAGACCCTTGCTGGATAGAGTAATCTTGGTTGTAGGTTTTTCCCTTTCATCACTTTAAATATGTCCTTTCACTCCCTTCTGGCTTGCAGAGTTTCTGCTGAAAGATCAGCTGTTAACCTTATGGGGATCCCTTGTATGCTATTTGTTGTTTTTCCCTTGCTGTTTTTAATATGTTTTCTTCGTATTTAATTTTTGATAGTTTGATTAATATGTGTCTTGGCATGTTTCTCCTTGGATTTATCCTGTATGGGACTCTCTGTGCTTCCTGGACTTGGTTAACTATTTCCTTACCCATATTAGGGAAGTTTTCAACTATAATCTCTTAAAATATTGTCTCAGTCCCTTTCTTTTTCTCTTCTTCTTCTGGGACCCCTATAATTCAAATGTTGGTGCATTTAATATTATTCCCAAGGTCTCTGAGACTGTCCTCCATTCTTTTAATTCTTTTTTCTTTATTCTGCTCTGCGGTAGTTATTTCCACTATTTTATCTTCCAGGTCACTTATCCGTTCTTCTGTCTCAGTTATTCTGCTACTGATCCTTCTAGAGGATTTTTAATTTCATTTATTGTGTTGTTCATGATTGTTTGTTTGCCCTTTAGTTCTTCTAGGTCCTTGTTGAACGTTTCTTGTATTTTCTCCATTCTATTTCCAAGATTTTGGATCATCTTTACTATCATTATTCTGAATTTTTTGTCAGGTAGACTGCCTAGTTCCTCTTCATTTGTTAGGTCTGGTGGGTTTTTACCTTGCTCCTTCATCTGCTGTGTGTTTCTCTGTCTTTTCATTTTGCTTAACTTACTGTTTTGGGGGTTTCCTTTTTGCAGGCTGCCGGTTTGTAGTTCCCGTTGTTTTGGTGTCTGCCCCCAGTGGCTAAGGTTGGTTCAGTGGGTTGTGTAGGCTTCCTGGTGGAGGGTACTATTGCCTGTGTTCTGGTGGATGAAGCTGGATCTTGTCTTTCTGGTGTGCAGGTCCATGTCCCGTGGTGTGTTTTGGGGTGTCTGTGACCTTATTATGATTTTAGGCAGCCTCTCTGCTAATGGGTGGGGTTGCGTTCCTGTCTTGCTAGTTGTTTGGCATAGGGTGTCCAGCACTGTAGCTTGCTGGTTGTTGAGTGTAGTTGGGTCTTGGCGTTGAGATGGAGATATCTGGGTGATTTTCGCCGTTTGATATTACATAGAGCTGGGAGGTCTCTTGTGGACCAGTGTCCTGAAGTTGGCTCTCCCACCTCAGAGGCACAGCCCTGACATCTGGCTGGAGCACCAAGAGCCTGTCATCCACACGGCTCAGAATAAAAGGGAGAAAAAAAGAAAGAAAGAGAGAAAGAAAAAGATAAAATAAAATAAGATAATAAAAAGTTTTTAAAATAAAAAAAAATAATTCTTAAAAAATTTTTTTAAGTAATTTTTAAAAAAAAGAAAGAACATCCAAAAGAAAAAACAAATCCACCAATGATAACAAGCACTGAAAACTATACTAAAACAAAACAAAACAAAACAAAAAACCGGACAGACAGAACCCTAGGACAAATGGTAAAAGTGAAGCTATACAGACAAAATCACAGACAGAAGCATACGCATACACACAAAAAGAGAAAAAGGGTAACAAATATATATATCGTTGCTCCCAAAGTCCACCTCCTCATTTGGGGATGATTCGTTGTCTATTCAGGTATTCCACAGATGCAGGGTACATCAAGATGACTGTGGAGATTTAATCCGCTGCTCCTGAGGCTGCTGGGAGAGATTTCTCTTTCTGTTCTTTGTTCGCACAGCTCCCGGGATTCAGCTTTGTATTTGGCCCTGCCTCTGAGTGTAGGTCGCCTGAGGGCGTCTGTTCTTTGCTCAGACAGGACGGGGTTAAAGGAGCCGCTGATTAGGGCGCTCTGGCTCACTCAGGCCGGGGGGAGGGAGGGGTACGGATGTGGGGCGAGCCTGCGGCGGCAGAGGCCGGCATGACGTTGCGGCGGCAGAGGCCGGCATGACGTTGCACCAGCCTGAGGTGCGCCGTGCGTTCTCCCGGGGAAGTTGTCCCTGGATCCCGGGACTCTGGCAGCGGCGGGCTGCACAGGCTCCCGGGAGGCGAGGTGTGGATAGTGACCTGTGCTTGCACACAGGCTTCTTGGTGGCAGCAGCAGCAGCCTTAGCATCTCATGCCTGTCTCTGGGGTCCGCGCTGATAGCTGCGGCTCGCGCCCGTCTCTGGGGCTCCTTTAAGCGGCGATCTTAATCCCCTCCCCTTGCGCACCAGGTAACAAAGAGGCAAGAAAAAGTCTCTTGCCTCTTCGGCTGTTCTAGACCTTTTCCCGGACTCCCTCCTGGCTACATGTGGTGCACTCTATCAAGCTTAATTAAGTTTTTACTTTCCATGGCAAGGGTCAATTCAGAGTTGCTTAGAAGTGATAGGAAACAGTAATATTTCTGGAAATAACTGCCAATTTGTTCACTCTCATTCAAAAACCAACTTGGATTCTAATAAATTAAATCACTAACATCATGATTCATTTGTGTGATCCACATTCTGCTTAAATTTGTCTCCATAAAATAGCTTACCACACTCCAAGTGTCTATGCTATAGGCAAGTACATGCTATAGGCAACAGTATGTGATCTCCATATAAAGTCAATAAATTTGAGAATGTTTGCTCTGACTTGGAGAATAGAGTCTGTACAGTTACAATAACTTTAACTTTCAACAAGACTTTAACTGTGAGAAGTGCAGTATTTTGCTGCTGAAATTCATATTTCATAAAATATAATTCACATCAAAATGCTCTGTCCCTACAAAATGCCTTTGGCTCACAGCTCAGAGGACTGAGCATCCCTATCTCCCCATGGGATGATGACAAAGATATTCAATCTCTCACTTTGGGTTCCTGAACAGAAAACGATAAACCCTAACTTACTCTCAAAATCAAGGAAGTGGTGAAAAATAGTTACTCCATGCCATATGTCTTATATTTTAAAAGATATGAAAGCACTGTGGGCTGAACCAATGCACTTTTCTCTAGCCAGAGTAAGAGTCATGGAATAATTAATGCATTAATTATTGGGTAATGCATTCAAAGAAAAGAGTTTAAAGTGATAACCAGAGCTTTCTTTTGACCCATACAATCATATACTTCTTTGTCAGAGATTTTAAAAAAGTAATTATAGCTAATGACTATCATGATAAGAATTTGCCAAAACCATCATTATGAGAGTAGTTTGCACTTACCCCTTCCCCTTGTGACTGTAGGAGAGCAAAATTTGCCACCCGAAAATGTGTCTCTTTGGCATGTGGATTATTTTACGCTGAAAACAATCAGGCCCAAAAGGCTCAGGAAGAATATTTGAACTTCCCCCTAACTACCTAAAAGTACTTAGATAGAGTGCCTGTCCCCAGAGCTGCCACCAGAGATATCTGCAGAGACTATGGACTAGGTATGTAGGGGAACCTGGCAGGGCCTAGAGATCAGAGTTCACTCTGTGACCCATTGTCTCTGCAGGGCCCAGACACATTTGTTTAGTAAACATTTGCTTTTCCATCTCCATGTGAATTACCTTCCTCCCCTTTGAAGTCCCCAACCACTACCCCCAACATTCTCTTTTATCTTTAGCTGAAGATGGTATTCAAGGTGAGGGCTTGGGCCATTTTGGTGAGTTACTCAGTTTTCCTGGGTCTCATATGTATACATGTTGCTCAACTCTTGTTTAATTTTCTCCTGTTAATGTGTCTGATAGCAATTTAATTCTAACACCAGACAGAAGAATCTAGAAGGGTAGAAGAAAGCTTTTTCATCCCCAACACTACCATCATTTGCAAACAAATAAAACTAAATATGAGCATCTATTAGGCATCTATTATATACCAGACATTTTGGTATATCTATATATCTCACTTAATATAAAATGTAATTACTTCTATTTAACAATGAGGAAACTGACATTCAGAGAAGTCAAGTAGCTACATCAAGATAGCACAGCCAGAAAATGAGTCAGATTTGAAGTCAAGCTCTGTTTGATGCCAAGATTTTTTTTTAATTAATTAATTTTTTATTTTTGGGGGCTCTGTTGGGTCTTTGTTGGGGCTTTCTCTAGTTGCGGCGAGCGGGGGCTACTCTTTGTTGCAGTGTGTGGGCTTCTCATTGTCGTGGCTTCTCTTGTTGCAGAGCACAGGCTCTAGGCGCACGGGATTCAGTAGTTGTGGCACACGGGCTCAGTAGTTGTGGCTCACTGGCTTAGTTGTTCTGCGGCATGTGGGATCATCCTGGGCTAGGGATCGAACCCCTGTCCCCTGCATTGGCAGGTGGATTCTTAACCACTGCGCCAACAGGGAAGCCCAATGCCAAGATTTTTTTTTAAATCTCACAGTTTTCCAATATCCAGGAAATCCCAGTATTCATGGGGAATAAGAAGAGCATTCAAAGTCCTAGATCCAGGCTTCCCTGGTGGCGCAGTGGTTGAGAGTCTGCCTGCCGATGCAGGAGACACGGGTTTGTGCCCCGGTCCGGGAAGATCTCACGTGCCGCGGAGTGGCTGGGCTCATGAGCCATGGCCGCTGAGCCTGCGCGTCCGGAGCCTGTGCCTCCACAACGGGAGAGGCCACAACAGTGAGAGGCCTGCGTACCGAAAAAAAAAAAAAAAAAAGTCCTAGATCCTCCCTTTCCCAAATTGCAATCATTTTTTGCACCATAAGCTCCTTAGCTCTAGTTGCTAGAAAAAAAATCTTAAGGAATTTCAAGTTAACCAATATGTCTCAAACATTAACTTCTCTCTATTGTGTTTATATTGACAAGAAACAAAACATTCCTGATTAAAAAATATCTTAAGAAAACATTCAAAATATTTTCAGCTAATGCCAGGATTTTCTCAAGGGCCACCTAACACATATACTTCAGTTAATTAGGACTTCAGTCCAATCAATTCTGCTCGAGACTAAAATTTCTAAGACACTTATTTCTTCTGTGACTTAGATGTTCTAAGGCCTTCAATAGTTACCTGTGGTTTAGAATAAAATCCAAACTGCTTAACTAAGCATTTGAGGGGTTAAAGAGAAAAATCACAGTCCCAAAATGGTGTCACTTGGGCTAAAGCTCAAGATACCAAACCAAGATTTAATACCTGACCTACTCGCAGTTTCAACCTTCACCAGAAATACAATCTTAATCAACTAGTCTGGAGTTTTCCTGGTTAACACCTATGAGGTAATCTTCCATGTGGGCCCTCTCCCTCCCCCAGAGGAAGAAGAGACAATCTGTATGGTAAAACCCTTCCCAGTTCCCTTCCCTGCACAAAAAAGAAGGTGTCTAGGCCTAAAAATAGCCCTTTCTTTCCTTTTGCTAATAGCTCCCTTGCCCCACACTTCTACCTATAAAAACCTTCCATTTTGTACAACCCCTTCTAGTTGATAGATCGGATGCTACCCAATTCATGAATCACCTAATAAAGCCAATTAGATCTTGAAATGTACTCAGGCGAATTTTGCTTTTTAATAGAGGCCATCCCCAAATGAACTTATACTTAGCAGGCAGCTACTGCTATTCTCCACTTTAGGAAACTTCGTTTCTAATCAGTCTCTTTTATCAACTTATCAGAAGAGTCTCTTGCTCACTCTTCTCTGCTCCTTTGTTTAAGAAATTCCCAAGTATAGAATAAGCTTCCCTACCCTGTGTGTATGTTCAGATGCTCCCATATTTGTAAAGCTGGTCTTTTTTGAAGGCTTTATCATGTTAGCTCTCAATAGCCACCATGTACTCTAATATCCTATAGTTTTCACTCTTTTCTTACTCATTTGTAGAGCATATTTTTATGTGCACGCACGTTTGTCCCCATTATACTATGTGTCCTTTTAGGGCAAAGATCTAATTCTATTTAATATAGCACTATATTTATTAAGCATCTACAGTTTAATAAGTAGGCACTGTTTAGGGAACCTCATGTTCCAATTTAAAACATACTACCTGACAAAGGGCCCAAAGAAGGTGATCACAAAGTATTTGTAAAAGAGGAAGAAGAAAAAAAGGAAACTATATTTTCAAAGGTACATTATGGTTCAAGCACTTTAGTAGATATTTTCATATACTTTATCTGTATTAGTTTTGATCTTTATTAAATCTCTTTTCCTATAAAGAAAGCCAATACCTGACTGAACGTGACAAGGCAGATATATTCTCTATTTATACATTCTCTGCACAAAGGTAGGAAAAAAGATAAAAAGGTTGATTTTTTTTCTCTCATATGAAACTATATTGTAATCACCCAGTAGTGTTGTGTTGTGTGCACAGAGACCTCTCTAGAAATTTTATTTGTTGAGATAATCGCCCTCATCTGTTACTAGATGATGCTCCTTTATAATTTTGATAAGGTAGCTTTCCAAAACAATGCAAAAAGAATTGTGAAGCATGTGCTATCTTAAATTGCAAAGTATGTTAATGTTTGTTATAAATCTTAAGTGGCCTTGGAAATTCTCTTTCTAAATCACCTCCACACTCCCAATCTCACAGGTTAGGAAACTATGTCACTGAAAGGATCTCAGAAATGATAAAGTAGTGACTGCAAGTTTCTGTTTCCTGACTTTGAACCCCAATGCTCTTTTCAAGTCAAATATCTCTTAGCTCATCTAGCTGGCCTGGAGCACAGGATGGTATCCACCTAATAGTTACTGTTTGAAATGTGCAAGTATGAGAGAAACCCTGTCACAGGGAGGTAGATACTGCCCAGACAAGCTGTGAAACATGGCAACAAGGACCAAAAACAGCAAATAACTTCCTTTGCAGATGTAGAGGGATTAGCTAAATCCCCACAAGGTGCAGGCTTTGAGAATAGATGGGCACGATTCAAGGGATTTCAGTTTTTCTCAGTGAAATACTCACACAGTGAGTGAAAAAGGAATTAGGCCCATGGAGGACACTCTGATAGCTTTTGAGGGGGAATAATACAAAGGAAATAAAAAATATGTTATCTGGTAAGGCAAAAAACAGAATTTTAATGACAAAGTTGATGAAGTGTTAGCTGAATTGTGACCTGTGAATCCTTGTCCACAAAACCTTAGTCAGTTATTCATTTCTCATTAATTTGGGAAGAATTTGGATTTATTTGGGGGCTACATAAAACAATCCTGCTTCAAAGTGGGTCCCAGGCTAGAAAAAGGTATGCCCACAGGAGCCTGCCACTCCTGCCACACATAAATCAGAGCTTCTCAATCTGTGGGCAGAAGCATATTGGATCCTGAAATATTGATCCTAGTACCCCCTTGAGGAAGCTGGATGGAGCCTGAAGCAGTCAGAGCCCCAGACCAACAAACAAGAAATATGCTCTCAGGGATGGAGTATAAAATAGGAGGTAAGATGATGAAATAAAGGGACAATAAGCCAAACACACATTTGAATTCTGTAGTCACCTCAGAAAGCTACATGCGTACTGAGGAGGGACAAAACCATAGTAAACCAGATGGCCCTTGTAGCAATTCTCCTTCTACTCTTGACGTGGTTGGGCAGGACAGAGGTGCTTCAGCTGAAAGACAGCAAGTTGACTACCAGGCACTGGTGCTGACTTGCAAATGCTCTAAGTAAATGACACGAGTTCTAGTCACTGGATTTTTCAAACATTTTTCATTACCAGGAATCCCTTATTGTCAACCGGGGTATTTCTGCTCCCTTGAATCAATAATGAGAAGTTGTATGGTGAAAGAGGCAGAGCCCCTCTCTTGGAGCACTTCCTAAGGGGCATCCAGTTACACCCAAGCACACATTTTTGTGACGGTAAGAGCCTTGGAAACCACATGCATTCTGCTAATTTTTTGCTTCCGCAATAAACCTGACATTATTCAAGAGAAAGTAAGTCTCCTTATTCTATGATTACACTCTGGCTTTAAACTAAACTAAAACTAATTGCAGAGATGCAGAATGGCAGAAAAGTAAACCTCAGGGTTTGGAGTCACATCAGTCTTGAATGTGAGCAGTGCCTCTGGCACACAATGATTGTGTGACCACAGGAAATATATATAATTTAGGATGTGAATATTGGTGATACTAATGCCTACCAACTAGATTCATGTGAAGACTAGTAAAGAACTGTATGTAAAGCACTTATACTGAGTCTGGGCCAAAGCAGGTACTCAATAAATATTAGTAGGTATGTATGCATAATGTAAATCAGAGGTTGCAGCACATAGTAGGTGCTCTGTCTACATTTTTTGTCCCAACTCAACCTAGCAGCAATTTTCCTTCATTACCAAACTTAGTTCCATTAATTTTGGCTATTTATATAAATGAATTTACCCTTCATAGGATGAATATTCATTGTGACTAAGTATAAAACAATGACCACAACCATAACAGCAATAACAAAGCTTCAGTCTGTGAAGACAATTTCCAAGAAGTATCCTCAGAGTGCACTGAGCAATGGCAGCATTTATAAGAATTTTTAGGAATACTTGAAAGGGACAAGAGATGTCAATTTACAAGTTCTGCTTAAATAAAATTAATAAGATTTAATAGTGACCGATCACTTCCTTTACTCTACCTCAATTTAATTTAGCAGACATTAGTTTTCTTCAAAACACCTGCTTTCTTCAATAGATTGTGCTAAGTATTGTAAGAAGGAAAAAGTGAATTAGATATACTCATTGCCTTACCTAAATCATGGGGTTATTTTGAGAATCAACCTGATACTTTTCATAAATACCTATTTCAGGAATCTTTCTATTGTAAATGACTAAACCAACTTGACTAAACAAACACACATAAAGAATGGGGGGTGGGGCTTGGTGGCTTCAGCAATCCAAGTCCAGGACTACCTGGATTCAGGCATGGCTAGATCCAGAGACTGAAGAAAGTAACAAATAATCTGTTCCTTTCTCTTCAACAGCTCTGTTCTAGTTCTGCATCCTGTGTGCTGACTTCATTTTCCCACTCTTTCCGTTCGTCTTGCCAAGATGGCTAACAGCAGGAACAGACTCACATTCTCACAGTTTAGCAACCCCACTAGAAAGTGAAGTTCTCTTTCCCACGCTTTCAGCAAAAGTCCCCAGTACTGTGTCTCATTACAGTGACTCTGTTCAGGTGACCATCTGTGGCCCAATCATGGAAGTAGATGGAATGCTTGAATTGGCCCAGCTTGTGTCAGAAAAATTTACAAACTGACACACTGCTCTGAAAACTTCTCTCCTCTAAGTGATTCGGAATCTAAGCTCCTTTTGTCATGTGGCTTTCAAAATGGTTATTTGTTCCTAGTTTGTCAAGTGTTTTTTTATCATGAAATGGTGTTGGATTTTATCAAATGCATTTTTTGTGTGTGGTTTTGTCCTTTATTGTATTAGTCCTTTGTATTGTATTAATCTCCATTTTTTTATTTTTTTAAATTATCAGGTAAGGATTATATATATATGTTAATATCAAGAGGGCATTGCAGTAATTCATTTAAACATGAAAATAACTGCAGATTTCTTCAGCTTTTTAGTTAAAGTCCACTCTTACAGCAAAATCTTTCAATTATAACCAAGCTAATCTGAATTCTTTAGGTAAGTAAACAAGAGTAACTACTGGGTAGGTAAAATTATTTGATGTGTTCCTTAGGAAAAGCATGTTATGTTTTTCTGTCCAATGGGATACATTTTTCTGTTAGAACACCAATAATAAAATTGCATTTCTCAACAAAACTCAAATTAGTCTAAAGAGAGACCAATAAAAAAAAAAATCTAAGTCCATACAACTGGGATAGATACTAGTGTTGTCATTGATAAAGAAGCTGTAGCCACTCAAATTAGTCAGAAGTTGAGGATGTTTGCCATTTTTGTGGCTGCACAGTGTCCTTTTATTGATGTTCCGACATGATTACAGAGTGGTCTTGTTTATATCTTCTTTGACTACAGTCACTGGTGGCCTCTGATTATTGATAATATTCTGTGAAAAATATTTATATTCTGTGGGAAGCAGTATGTTGTTAGCAACCAGGACATTTTTTTTAAACCTTCTAGAGTTCCATAATTCCAAAAACGTAGAATTCTTTACCCACTTCACTTTTTCTTAAGGATTATTAGTCAGAGAGTTTCATCAAAATTAATATTCTGTAATTTCCAATGTCAGTCTCTGAAATAAAATCAATTAGAGTTGGAAAGTAGAAAGCACAGAAGCATTCAAGATTTATTTGCAAGATTCATTTGCAGTAGAAAGTGATGAACCATATAAGATTTATGTGTAGCACACTGAAACACACATTACTTTTTTATCAGAAAATTTACTTAACTAGCTATAACACCCTCTGCAAATCTAAAGAGGCAAATAAATACTTCAGTTAGTACTCTGATATATAATAAACAATTACCAAGTGAAATCTGATGAGCCTAAAAGCTAGAAAGTTGGAGTTAGCTTCTAGATAATGAGGAATACTAATTTAGAAGTCCTTTAAATACTTTATCTCCATGTGTTTCTCAGAATATGAAGTATTTAACAATTTATGCTTGTTGCATTTTTTTTCTTTAGCTTTTAGGATACGTTCACATATACCTCTTCCACTTCATTTGCTTCTCTAAAATAATCCTAAGAACCTGTATTGTTGAATACTTAAAATGTGCTAATTATATAAATTTTGCTTCATTTAAACTTTACAAATAGTGTACAGAGGGTACATTTACTATAGTTATTTTGATTAGGAAATCAAATATTAGAAAAAAATTGGTCAAGGTGGTGCAAACAGAAGGAAATAGAGAAAACTACTGTAAATTTGTCATATGCTTTATAACCACATTACACTCCCTGCCAAAAGGCAGGAATTTGTATAAAATTATATATGTAAAAGGGATTGGCAAACTGGGACTACTGTATAATTTTCATGCATTATTAAATTAAGATGAGATGCAGAGAGATCTTAAGATCCCACGGATCACTTCTGATTGTTACTTAGATTTTGTGATATCGCACAGTGTGGTTTCCAGGTTTCTATATATTGTCTTGGCCATGTATCAAAGAATGAAATGGAATTCAGATGTATAGGAGAAGCTTTTCAAAATGACCTCTGCTTGACTGACTACCTGAGTAATCGGTACTCTCCATTCTTCTGTAAAATATACTGACTGATGGTCTTAGCAAGCTCAATATTTGGAACTAGGAAGCTACTCTCACATATGCCTACAAACGCTGCTCTGTTTACACAATCATTTTCCAAAGCATGTTTTATCTGAGACTAGGGTTTCTGCTTAGTAATAAATAAGTGGCAAATCCACATAAATTCAGGATCAGTAAAATATAATCAATTTTAATTACTATTCTTTTTCCTTTGCTTACATTTCAAACAATAGAATATTCTGCTTAGTGAAACAATTTGATGCATTGAGAGAGATTCTGTAATGTCTTTTAGGATAGATATCTGGAGACCACCGCCTTGTTGAGACACATGCTTTCAATGACAATCATGGTTGATATCACTGTAGGTATCTGAAAAGTTTTATGAGTTGAATTTATCACTAGAATATAAATTCTATTAGAAAGGATTCCTATCTGGTCTGTTCACTGTTGGCTCCCTAGTACTGATACATATCATAAAGCAGACATACAGTAAGGATTTGTTGAATTGATAAATTCCAAGTATCTTTCTCTATCATCATGCATTTCTTTTGTAGGGATGAGCCTAGAAATGAAATAAAAGCTCCACAGAAGTTCTATAAGCACAGAAAGATTCACCTCATTACATTAACATTTTTAGTTTAAAAAATATGTATTTGTAAGTATACATCCAGTAGCATAGAACATAAAATGATTCTTATGGTTTAGTCCATTAGATTCTTATAGTTTCAAGTAAATATTCTTGGTTAACTTGTTCTACTGTAAGAAATAAGAAGATAAAAGAAACGTTGAGTTTTGGTGACTGCTAGTTTGTTTTGTTTTGTTTGTTTGTTGTGTATTTGCTATGATCTCAGAAGAAAATAATGAATTTTTCTTTTATAACATAGTAATAGATTGTATTTCCAGATAAGTTTAGACTTCCTCAGCAAAAAGAGGCAATTACTCCATAAAAATATTGAAAAAGAGGATTCCTGAAGCAGAAACTGATATAATTTCTACTTAGATACCTTAGTATCTTGAAACAAACCACTCATTAAAGTTATCTTAGTTTTAAAATCCCTATTCTTGACCTTTCTGTTGTTTAGGCCCTAGGTAAACTTTGACTTTTCATTTTTATTTGGAAAATTAAAAATAGCAAAATCACAACTTTGACCAGAAAGATTCTTTTGTTTGTTTTTGGTTTTGGTTTTTTTGCGGTACGCGGGCCTCTCACAGCTGTGGCCTCTCCCGTTGCGGAGCACAGGCCCCGGACGCGCAGGCTCAGCGGCCATGGCTCACGGGCTCAGCCGCTCCACGGCATGTGGAATCTTCCCGGACCGGGGCAAGAACCCGCGTCCCCTGCATCGGCAGGCAGACTCCCAACCACTGCACCACCAGGGAAGCCCGACCAGAAAGACTTTAAACGTTAAAGTAATGCTAGCTCCTGGAACAAACCCCAGAATGGTTTTATTTCGGGAAAATTATGCATAGAAGTTTATTTTTCACCAATAAATTTACAAACTGCTCTGAAAACTGCTCTCCTCTAAGGGATTCAGAATCTAAGCTCCTTTTGTCATGTGGTTTTCAAAATGGTTATTTGTTCCTAGTTTGTCAAGTGTTTTTTACCATGAAATGATGTTGAATTTTATCAAACGCATTTTTCGCATGTGGTTTTGTGCTTTATTGTATTAGTCCTTTGTATTGTATTGATAGATTTTCATATGCTGAACCAGGCTTACATTCCTGCAATAAATCCCACTTCATCATGGTGCATAATCCTCTTTATATGTTGCTGAATTTCTGTTGTTGAGATTTTTGTGTCTACATTCATAAAGGATATTTGTCTAAACTTTGATGTCTTTGTGTGATTTTAGTAGTAGGATGATTCTGCCCCCATAGAATCTGTTGGGAAGAATTCCCTCCTCCCATCTGTGAAGTTTTGGAGGAGTTTGTGAAGAATTGATTAATTCTTCTTTAAGTGTTTGGTAAAATTCACCACTGACGATTTCAGGAGATGGACATTTCTTTATGGAAAGTTTGTTTATTACTAAATCAATCACTTTACTTGTTATAGGTCAATTCAGATTTTCTATTTCTTCTTGAGTCAGTTTTAGTACTTGGTGTCTTTCTAGGATTTTTTTTTTCTATTTAATCTAAATTTCCTAATTTGTTGACATACTTTCTCACACTACCCCGAAAATTCTTTTTTATTTCTGAAAGTTTAGATCTAATGTCTTGTCTTTTATCCCTGATTTTTGTAATTTGAGTTTTTTCTCTTTTTTTGTTCAGTCTAGCTAAAGGTTTGTCAATTTCGTTGATTTTTTTCAAAGAACTAAATTTTGTTTGGATGATTTTCTCTATGTTCTATTTCATTTACTTTATTTTCTATTATTCATTCTTCTCTATTCTTTATTAATTTTTTCCTTCTGTTTACTTTGGTTGTTTTTTCCTTCTTTCTCTAGTTTCCTAAGGTGGATGTTTAGATTATTGGTTTGAGATCTTTCCCTTTTTTAAAAAACAAAGCTATAGATATTCTTCTAAGCAATACTTTAGCTGTAATTCATAAAGTTTGGTATGTTGTATTAATATTTTCACTCATATCAATATTAAGAGAATTTTTCTTGAGATGCTACTTTACATCCTCTAGAATGACTATAATAAAAAAAGATATGCATTAACAATTATTGCTAAGGATGTGGAGAAATTGGAACCCTCATATCTTGCTAACAGAAATGCAGAACTGTACAGTCACTTTGGAAAACAATTTGGCAGTTCCTCAAAAACTTAAACATAGAATTACCATGTGATCCAGCAATTCAACTCCTAGGTACCTAGCCAAGAGTATTGGAAACATAAGTCCACACAAATGTTTGTACACAAATGTTCACTGTACCATTAATCATAATACCCCAATAGTGGAAACAATCCAAAAATCTATCAACTGGTGAATGGTTGGGAGTAGTCAGAGAAATCTTCATTCAGAATGAGATAGTTAATCAAGTCTTGAAGGATAACTAGTGTTTGGTTTGGAAGAATGAAAGGATGAATGTATCCTAGGCAAGGGGATGATGTGAGTAGAGGTACCACTATGAGTATCCATTGTGAGTTTGGAAGTTGTAGGGTCATGAGGTTACAAGTAACAAACACCTAATCTAAATTAACAGAAGTAAAAACGGAATTTATAGTCCACACAACTAAATACACACAACTGAAACATCTCCTGATATTCCTCCCAATCATTCCAAACTGTAAGTTCCAAAGTGTCAAAGGCAAATGCAGTTTTTGTTTACATGGAGTCAAGATATGGGTATATGGTCAGAACTGTATCTCTGTCTATCTCTGAGCTCTTAATCTTTCCACATATTGACATCATTCTCAAATAGGCTTTTTCTAAGCAGCAGAAAGGATAGCTATTACCAGTCCAAGCCCGTCCTTTCCTTAGACTCTTTTCCTGGGTCCATGTAGCAAATCTTAGCAAATCCATGTAGCAAAGACTCGTCAACTTTTCCTGAGTGACTCACCCATCATTGAAACAATCATGGTGATCTAAAGGCTATAATATATGAGCTGAACACAAATATAACTCCACTTCTCATGCAGCAAAGGAGAAGCAGCCCAGTTGAACCATATGGAAAGGATTCATCAGAGAAAAGAGGATTTCATTTACTAGAAGCGGAAGGGAAGAGATCCTGGGGAAATAAAAACATCCAGTGCTCAGTACATAGAAGTCTGAATGGTCTGTCCTGCCAGAATGAATATTTTCAGTTTGTTTTGGAGTCACAAGCAATAAAGGAGGAAAGTTAATTCAGACTAGATTGTGGAAGATCTTGAAAACAAGCGTGTTTTTATTTTACACTGCTTTTTAAAGGAGTAATGATGCTGTTAAAGTCATATATTAAGGAGATTCATCCAGCAGTGGAATAGATAGCAATGAGTGAGGGAAGACAAGCAGATGTCTTGGGTTACTTCGAACATCTAAGGTTGAGGTGACAGTGCTTATGGCTGTGAAAATAAAACTGAGAAAGAATATATGAGATGGTGCAAAAGAAAAATTGACATGACTTTTTGAAGTCTGGGTGAAAGATAGAGAGAGATAAGAAAAAATACTGGCAGGGAGACTTTAAGGAAAACACTAGATTGAACTGTGGGTTATAGAATAAGGAATGTTTAACTTTTTTTCCTTTTTATTTGACTCAAATCTGAATACAATGCTACAAAACTAAAGATCACTGTGGATGCATATGTAATTTTATTTTTTTATATTCCCAGTGAATATCTCTAGGATATCGTTGCTATATCCAACAATTCCCATATACACAGCTTCACAAACTCCTGCCTTTTTTTATCTGTGAATTTTTGTAACTTTTTAAATTCAATGCATTATACCAGACTAAGACATAAGAAATCTGGGAAGTTGGACAATATTAGTTATATCAGAAAATAACTTAAAACTCTAAGGGGCAAATGTCAAAAGCCCTTGCTTACGTTGAATGTGGATTTCTAAATTTACAAAAAAGAGAAGAGTCTTGAGAAGACTAATTTTACATACATGTATTATATATGATACATATTTATTGATACTTGTAACAGAGAAGTCGTGTGTAGTAAAAGACATAAGAGGCCCCCTACTTAAAAATGTTACGTAGTATCCGGAACAGGGAAGTTATGTTGTTCTCCCTTGTCTCTGAGTTCCTATCCCGGGGCCTGACATAGAGCAGCTTCTAGGAAGTAATGTATAGAATGAGTGAACAGGTATGGGGATGTGTGATGTCTCAGTGTAGCCCTTGGCTCACTACAATTCTGAGTTTGGTCACTAGATGGCAGGGCTGACCAGTAATTTCTCTTTGGGACCTTAGAGGAGGATGATCCTCTGGGAACCTGTCCCTGACAGTGGTCCCTTGGAAGCCACACAAAGCAGCCTGAAGGACAGAATCCCCCTCCCCACCATCCCATCTCTCTTTAAATAGGGGAGTCAACTGGGGAGCCCGGTGCTCCTGGGTCAGTCTAACCTGGTTACTCTGGGCCTCCCATCAGTCTGTTCCCTCACCAATTGCAGGAAGCTCTCACTCCAGGTCCTTTTTCTCTGTCAGGGGAGTTCTTTTCTCAAGGGCTAGGGGTCTCATATGCATACAACACTCTGGTCTTCCCTCCAACATATTTCTGGTTTTTAAGTATTTTTCTTAGGCCCATGTAACAGCTTGAGGACTGAGACTTACAAGGTGAGAGCATTTGCCTAAGTCACAACGCTCAGGTCAGAATGGAGTAGAATCAGGTGTGTGTACGTCCCCTTCCTTGACCTCCCTCCTGCCTTGGGGGGTTGGGGGCTAGGCACACAAAGGAAAGTGGAGGAGGGGCAGCTGGCATCTAGCTCAGCCATTCCTGGCAAGAACTAGCCTTTCCTTGGCCCTTCTAACAGAGCACATCTTCCTTAACCCTCTCTCCCTCCCATTTTATTGCCCAGCTACTTTCCTCCTCCAGGACTTTCCTATCCAGGACAGTCTCACCTCTTTACCCAACTTCCCATTCCAGAGAAGTGATCATGGGAATTGGTTGGGTTCCCCTGACCTAAGAGGGCTGTTAGTCAGCTTGGGCTGCCTCAGCAAGATATCACTGAATGGGTACTTTAAACAACAGATATTTATTTTCTCACAGTTCTGGATGCTAGAAGCCCAAGATAAAGATGTAAGCAGAGATGGTTTCTGATGGTTCCTACAAGGCTATAGGTGGCCTATTGCCTGCTTTCTGTGTCCTCTCATGGGCTTTTCTGTGTGAGTGCACAGAGAGATGCAGCTTCAGAACCCAGAAGCAGCAAGACCCGCACCTCTACCCTCCTTGGCTCTCAGGCTCTCCCATGAGTCTTGGCTGGAGGAATTCCTGATGCTACATATGTTGATAAAGGGCCCACTCAGGGCATTTGTGGACTCCCTGTGTACACTGACATGGACATGCAGATATACCTACTGTGCCAGTTACCAAAGGACTCTTGGCTACAGATTTACTCTTCCATATATGCTCTGTGATAAGCCACAAAATTCCTTTAAGCATTTCTCCTTTAAAGTGAGCATGATCAGGAATGTAAATTGGTACAACCACTAAAAAACTAAAAATAGAACTATCATATGAGCCAGCAATCCCACTCCTGGGCATATATCTGGAGAAAAACCATAATTAGAGAAGATGCATGCACCCCAATGTTCACTGCAGCACTATTTACAATAGCCAAGACATGGAAGCAGCCTAAGTGTCCATCGACAGAGGAATGGATAAAGAAGATGTGGTACATATACAATAGAATATTATTCAGCCATGAAAAAGAATGAAATAATGCCATTTGCAGCAACACTGATGGACAAAGAGATTATCATAGTAAGTGAAGTCAGACAGAGAAAGACAAATATCATATGATATCACTCATATGTGGAATCTAATTTTTTTAAATGATAGAAATGAACTTATTTACAAAACATAAACAGACTTACAGATATAGAAAACAAACCTATGGTTACCAAAGGGGAAACGTGGAGGGAAGAGATAAATCAGGAGCTTGGGAAGAACATACACACACTACTATATAAAAGATAGACAACCAACAAGGACCTACTGTATATCACAGAGAACTCTACTCAGTATCTGGTGATAACCTATATGAGAAAAGAAACTGAAAAAGAATGAATATATGTATAACTGAATCACTTTGCTGTACACCTGAAACTAATACAACATTGTAAATCAACTGTAACCCAATAAAATAAAAAAATAAAATAAAGTGAGCAGGATAAGCTTTCACAATAGAGGGCACTAGAGAGAAGCTGAGAGAAAAAGGGACCCTCAGTTTCTTGATGCAGCTTGACTTGAGAATATCCTGGGAGCTCCGTCCTTGCCAAGATCCCAACACACAGTCTCTCCTTGAGTCAATGAGCTTGACCACAATCTTCCTGCAGCCTCCCTGACAGGGAATCCTGGGCCTCAGGCTTTTTTGCCTGCACAACTGCCCTGATTTCCCGTTTGTCACCCTCCCCCAGGTGTGTCTCCCCAAATCCTCCTGAAGCAAAGCCTCTTGGTCGAGGACCAGCACCTTCTAGGTCTGCTACACCTTCGCCCCACTCCTCCTGCTAAAATTTGAGGCTCAACCAGAATATGTGGTCTGCCTAAACTCAGAGTCATGAGCCCAAACCAAGCCTTCAGGTTCCAAATCTCAAACTTCACCTCTCAGCTGAGGTTGCCCAAGAACACTGCTTCCCATGGGAAGAAGGCTATTGTAACACCATCCTGGAGGCAGTGAAGGCCTTGTCTTAAGCAGGATGGTATGATAAGCTGCATGCCGTGCACTCCGAGTGTGGATCAGAAGACAGTATATCACGGCATAGCCAAGGCAGTGTTGTCCTGGTCCACAGATGAAGAAACAGGATCTGAAGGAGACAGAACTTGGCCAAAGTCACACGGCCAGGAAGTGGCAGAGCTGGGATTCCATCCCATTAAAGGAAAGTGATGTAGAGGGGCAGGCAGTCCTCCTACAGGTCAGACAGGCAGCACTGTTGTCTGGTGGAGGTGTGCTGGGAAGGGCCTAAGGTCCAGAACAAATGTGTACCGCAGCCTTATTAGGTGGAGTGCAGACTGGGTAATCAGGGGCTGATGCATGTGGAAAGGGGTATCTCATGATAGGAAAGGCCTACTGGAGACTGTGGAGGATGGGAAGAGATTCAGTTGCATCCAGAGCAGTGGCTCAACTTTCAGATTGACTCTCCACCCAGATGTCCACCCCTTCCCAGCTCAGTTCCAGGAAGCTTCCTGACCTCTGGACTAAGTGTTCAATACAAACAAGCACAGTGATCAAAGCCAGAACTTCCAGTGTGACCTGGAGTCAGCTATCTCATTTTACCTCCTCCACTTTGGAGTAGGAACAAGGGGAAAGTCTGGATGCTGAAGAGTAGGGGAGAGAGATAAGCAAGTTTCCAGCAGACTTTTTTAGGCCCTGGATGTCCCAGTCTCTGTCCTTTGCTTTAGGCACGTGGCTCTGTACCATCCTGCAGTTTTTTCAGGCCCAGGGGTTGGGTCAGCAGGAAGTGAGGAAACCAGACCTTCCACAAGCCAAGGACCATCTAGTTGGAAAGGACGTGGAAGGTAATCTCATCCATATTCCTTCTGGTGTTTGGAGGCCTCTACCACACCCTCACCACATGGCTCTGCAACCTCTGTTTGAAGCTCCTGTGACGGGTTCCCTCACCACCCTAAGCTAAAAGGGCATTTGATGACAGCTCTATTAGAAACGTTGTCCAGAATTGAATACATTTTGCTTCACAAAGTTATTGTTCCATCCCTTCTTGATCACTAGCATCTGATTCAAGCCATTTACTCACAAGATACCCATTATACCCCCTACAATAAGTTAACTGGCACCCAGATATTCAAGTCAGAAACTTGTATGCCCAAATGCCTTTTTTCTGCTCACCATTTCACACCCAACCAACTCCCAAGTTCTACCTATTATACCTTGTAGATGTTTCTCAAATGTGTCTAGCTTCTTGATCCAGCTGCCACTACCCTGATCCTGGCCACCATCATCTGCCGTTTAGACGACAGTAAGTACTTCCTTGCAGGTCAGCTTTTTTCCAGTCTTGCTCCCTTCCAACCTTGCTCCACATTTTAGTCAAAACAAGCTTTGAAAAGTTCAAATGTGATCATTCCTCTTCTATTGGAATTCCTCTAATGATCCTTGGGAGGAGGTCCAAAGTCTTACACAGTTTATAAGTCATATCATCGATAGGCTTATGCCTTATCCCTCACCATTTGGATCTCACACTGTTAAGACCAACCAGACTGAACAGTACTATCCTTGGGAACCTGGCCTACTTTTTCTCACTTTCAAGCCATTGTACAGACTATTTCCATTGTAAAACTTGGACAAAGCACTGAAGGAAGCAGGGATAATCTTTAGATCACCCACCGCTTCCTTGAGACTCCCTTTGGAAACTTTTTCATGTGAAATAATTTTAATCTCACAGACAAGTTGAAATAAATAGTAAAGAAAGGTGTCATGTCCTCTTCATCCATCATTCACCGATGGTAGGATCTAACGTACCAGAGTGCAAGTATCAAAACCAGGAAACTGACATTGGAACAATACAACAATAAGATATGGATGTTATTTGAATTTAACTATTTTTTACCTGCATTTTTTTTTCTTGGTGTATAGTTCTATGAAATGTTATCGCAATCATAGGTTTGTGCAATCACCACAATTAAGGCACAGAACTATTCCATCACCCACAATGAAACTTTCTTGTGCTATACCTTTATACCTTCCCTGAAGCCCTATTCCCTGCCAACTGCTGATATGCTCCCCATTATTCAATTTTGTCATTTCAAGAATATTATATGAAAAGAATAATACAGTTTGTAAACTCTTGATATATTTATTTTACTTAACATAATGTCCTTGAAATTCATCCAAGTTATTGTATTAATTAAGAGCCTGTTCCTTTTTTTTCTGTGAGTTTTCCATGGTTTATTTATCCATTCACTTGTTGAAGGACAATTGGGTTATTTCCAGGTTTTTTTTCTGCTAGTAAAACTGAAGCTTCCAAAATGCGGTATTTACATATAATGGAATATTATTTAAACTTAAAAAGGAAGGAAATTCTGATACCTGCCGCAACATGGATGAACCTCGAAGACATTATGCTAAGTGAAATAAGCCTGTCACAAAAAGACAAACCCTATATTATTCCACTTATCTAAGACACCTAGAGTAGTCAAATTCATAGAGACAAAAAGTAGAACAGTGGTTACCAAGGATTGGGGGTGGGGCTGGGGGTTGGAAATGGGGAGTTATTATTTAATGGGTACAGAGTTTCAGTTTGGGATGATGAAAATATTCTGGAGACGGGTAGTGGTGAAGGTTGCACAACAATGTAAATGTACTTAATGTGGCCAAACTGTATACCTAATAATGGTCAAAATGGTAAATTTTATGTTATTCATATTTTACCACAATAAAAAGTAGAAAAGTAAAGTAAATAGATAGAACATCATGGAGTATAAGTAATATGAAAGAAAATAAAGCAAGTTAAGAGGATAGAGAGTGGGACCACTTAGATAAAGTTATCAACACAGATTTCTCTGAGACAGGAATGTCTCAATAGAAGAGAAAGAGCCAGCCGGTGACATGATGGAGGGGACATTCAGGCTGGGAGAAAACCAAGTGTAAAGCCTGAGGCAGGAGTGGTCTTGGTATGTGGAAGGCAGCAAGGGGTGTGCGTGCCTTCGTGGATGAGCGTGTGTGCACTCCTGCGTGTCTGTGTGCACGGTTAGTGTGCCCAAGCACGTGAGCACATTCACAGGCACCTCTGCGTTTCTCATTGCAGACAAGAATCTCGACACGATTAACCATGTGAGCCAGCTCAGGCTGACTCAGCAACGAGGACTGCCCAAATGATGGCGATTTAAAGGAAGAACTGTGCAGTATTAAAGAAAACAGCCACCCAGCACTGCACCAGAAGCCCCTGGGAAATGCTCCTAAGAAGAGTTTAGTGCAGCTCTAAGAAGACTTATTCATCTGGGGTTGAAGGTCAGGCCCATACTGTCCTTGTTTACAAGCCTGATTGGACCTTGCGTTACTGAATCCAGCCTCCTCCCTCCACCTAAGGCACCTGCCGGCACCCTGCTGGAGGGCCAGTTTCCTCGTGACTGTATCCCTGCTTTGCAGAAGCCGTGGTAAGTCCTTTCTGGTGAATGGATCTGGGGTCCTGGATCAAATGTCTAGAGATTTGACTTGATCTTGGAGGCCTAGAAAAGACTTTCTAGGGTGTGTGGGGAGATGGCAGGCAGAAGCCATGCTGGGGGTATCTCTTTCTCTGCTTACGCTGGGGTATCTGTGACTTTCCCGGATTCACCTGACCATTTGCAAATGAGACTGTGCCTTTGTTTTCAAAGGGAGCCGAGAAGGATTAGACCCTTGATGCTGGGCTGCTGAGGTTTCCTGGGGGAGGGACAGCTGGAAGAGGACTTTGAAGGACATAAAATGTCAGGCTTGAGAAATGAGAAGGGTATTCAAGGAAGGTGTTCTAATTGCCAGTGGTTTTGACTCATAGGACACACAGAATACCTGCCAGGAAGTAGAGAGGGATCTGGCACCCTGCCTGGGTCAAGATAGTGAGAAATTTCCAGAGAAAATTCTCTCCCTGGAAAGTCTCTCTTACAGTGGGAAATAAAACATCAAGAGGAAACAAACTCAACTTAATTCTGGCCAGGTTAGTAACTAGCAGTGACTCTTCCTCTCCGGATCATTAGCCTGCAGCTTAGTGAGTGCCACTAAGTAGATGTTGGTTAACTGGCACTGAGGGCAATGGACTGTCCAGGTATAAGGATGGGATGCAGGTGGCAGATGGGCCCAAATGTGAAAGGTGAGACAGAGAGAGCTGGGTCTCCACTCACGTTCACTCCCCAAGTCAGCAGGCATGAGTGAGCTGGCAGTGTTATGCCTATTTGCTCTCACAAAGGACACACAGAGCACACTCCTAGCCTTTTAGCAGTAACACTAGAGGCCAGGCACTGGTAACCCCTTCTCCTCGACAATGCAAGCTGTTATGACTACCTTTGCTGAAGTAGTAATACAACGTCACAGGAGGATTTACTTTTCCAAATCCCCAATCTGGAGGCCAGGAATGGGTCATCCATCTCTATATCACCTGTGCCCAGTATAGGTTATAGGAAAAAGGGCAGGTTCAGTAAATATGTGTTGATTAACTGAACAGGATGAGATAATCTTCCTTGATTTTTCCCACACCAAGGTGAGGACCATGTCACTGTTTCCATCACTCCCTCTGCTTCTCCTGATTGTGGTGACAGCATCGTGTACAGAAACAGAAAACTGTGAGAATGTACAAAAGACTTGCCCTGTGATTGCCTGTGGTTCTTCAGGAATCAATGGCCTCCCAGGCAAAGATAGGCATGATGGTGCCAAGGGAGAAAAGGGAGAACCAGGTACAGTTTAGGCTGTTCTATCTCTGTGACTCTTTATCTTCCAAAGGAAACTGCCTGGAGATGTGAGGAGGATAATGTCATATTCATGTAGCTTGTATTTCTCTCAACTACAAATTATAATTCAAAAGAGAGATACAGCTCTGACTCTGGCATCCCAAACTTCCACACAGGAACTAGTGACACCTGGTGGTCCTGCCGGCTCAGGAAGTTGACCCTCAAGGCAGACCATCCCATGGGACACAGGAGGCTTTCCTTCTATGGTCATTAGAAAGAGCGGTTCAGAATGTGAGCCCTGGATCAGTGTCTCCTTTCTCCTGGGAAGGGATTGGGCATCATGCTTTTGGAGAAACAGAGCAGGAACGCAAATACTGTCATGTTTCCTTGGTCCTCCAACAGGTCAAGGACTCAGAGGCTTTCAGGGCCCTCCTGGAAAGGTAGGGCCTCAAGGAATGCCAGGGCCACCTGGGTTACCAGGACAAGTGGGCCAAAAAGGAGACCCTGGAGATGATTTGGGTAAGGAATTTACTTCAGCAAGGTCTAGGCTGAAGGCCCCCAGGGTCTGGCAACTCTGAGTACCATGTGGGAGATGCCCCTTCTCCTGCTGCTTCCTGGGAAGATGCCCAACTCTGCTTCCTGACCCAGCAGCCTCTAGCTTCTCCAGGTTACTTAGAGCCTCAAGGGATTCCTATCAATGCCTGCATACAGACTCACAAACCCTTCAGAGCCAAACCCTCAACAGGTGCCTCCTGGAGGAGTGAAGCCTAGGCTCTCCTTCAGCTGAAACAATCCAATGTGAGGCTCTGGTCCAAAAGGGATAAAATAGGTTATCTATGTGTTGGGCTTGTTATGCCTATTTTCACAACAATGGTAGATACATGGTATGCCAGTTATCTCTCACCTCATGAGAAACAAACAAAACACAGCCATTTATTTAAATCACGAATCTATGAATCAAGTGATTTCTTTGCTGGTCTCAGCTGGACTCACTCATGTGTCTGTGGTCAACTGATGGCCAATGGTCTCACTTACATGTCTGGCTGTTGTTTGGCCATCAGCTGGAGTGATGAGCGTAGCTGAGCCACAGATCTCATCCTCCATTTGACTCACCTGGGCTTATTCACATAGAGATGATTACAGGATTTCCAAAAGAAGAAAGATCAGAAGCTTTAAGGCCTCCTGAAGGCTTAGGACACATACATTATTGCTTCTGCCACATTCCATTGGTCAAAACAAGTTACAAGGCCCGCTCAGATTCAAGGAGTGGGGAAATAAACTCCATTTCTTAATGAGAGAAGCTGTACCACACTGAGGTCATTTTTTGCCATCTACTACACATAGCTTGCCTCATGCCCTCCCCTCTTGGATAACGGGCAACTCACAAAAATCCTGGTTTACTGATTCACAGAACAAACTCAGGGAAAAACAAAACAAAAAGCAACAAAAACAAAACTTCCCCAAAGACAAAACCCTGCAATCTTTATAGTCAATATTCACCAGCTCATAATAATTCCTCAAGTATTTTATTCCACAAGTTTACCCATGATAGAGCTATTTGTTTTGGGAAAAAAACAATTAGTGAATAGCTTGGCGCGTGGAGTGCTATAATGCTCGGTCAACAGGGAGTGTATGTATGTGCGTGTGGGTGTGTATGCGTGTACAAAGTGTCTTTACATACATTCAACAGATGAGTGATGTTTTGG
Source organism: Monodon monoceros (assembly GCF_005190385.1). Classification (NCBI taxonomy): domain Eukaryota; kingdom Metazoa; phylum Chordata; class Mammalia; order Artiodactyla; family Monodontidae; genus Monodon; species Monodon monoceros. The sequence continues at coordinate 41,982,753 of NW_021703781.1, forward strand.
GCTGGATGGAAATAGAGATACTTTTCCTTCTTTATGCTTAAAATATTTTTCATTTTCCTTCAAAGAGCAGATATCAGTATAAAAGAAACTTTTATCTTGATTTTTTTTTTTTTTTTAGTTTGAAAAGGTACCCTACCCCCTTTTAGTTCTTACATGCCTTTTCAACAATGCTCTTTCACTTTGTTTTAATTTTCTAGGTAACTATATTAGCCAGGCTACTTCAGAAAGAGCAGCTCAGCAATCAGAACTGGACCAGCTCAAAAAATGTAAGCCTTCTCTCTTACTTTTCAGGCAGATTGAAGTTTGGGAAAGTGGAAGGCAACAAATATTTATTGAATACATGTAATTATCTAGTACCTGGATAGGTGTTTTTCATATTCTGACCTCATGAAATCCTCACAACAACCTTTTGGTAGAAACGGAAGCAAAGGAAAATTACATAATTTGCTCAAATGCACAGAGCTAATAAGTGGCAGAGGCAGTTTATAAATTGAAGTCAGTCTGATACCAGAGACCCTGATCCTTTATCTTTACTATCAGTGTACATATGTGTCACTGAAAATGGGACCTATGCCTCTTTCCCTTTGTTATGCTGTTGCTGAGAACTGGCAATGAGGCTAACCTGTTTCCTGGCCTAGGACAAATATTCTCAGACATTTAAATTTATCTTTAAGTTAATATTGGGGTAAAACTTAGAATTCCAATTATATGTATTCTAGAACTCTGGTCCAAAAGGACAAAGGCCTTTGTTCCATTCTGTTTCTTCAGATTAGGGCTGCTAGATTTAACAAAGAAAAATATAGGACACCCAGTTAAACTTGAATTTCAGGTAAACAACAACTAATTTTTTTTTCGTATAAGTATGTCCTAAAAATTGCATGTGAGACAATTATACTAAAAAAATTTCATTGTTTATAATTCAAATATAACTGGACATATTGTATTTTATGTGGCAACTCTACTGTTGAAGGCTTTGTCCAGAAAAATATCTTGAGCTGGACTTAGAGACAAGCCAGTGTCACCTATATTTTCCCATTTTAGGGCTGATCTTCTCTTTGGGCAAAAAAGTTGGGAAAAAGTTTTATTTTACCAATGGTGAAAAGATGACCTTTGATGAAGTGAAGACTCTGTGTGCCCAGTTCCAGGCCTCTGTGGCCATTCCTACTAATGCTGAAGAAAACAAGGCCATCCAGGATATAGCCAGTGGAGGGGCCTTCCTGGGCATCACAAATGAGGAGACTGATGGCCAGTCTGTGGATCTGACAGGAAAGAGGGTGACCTACCAAAATTGGCATGATGGTGAGCTGGTTCTGAGGAACATTGTGTGACACTCCTGGTGGACGGCACATGGAATGACATCACCTGTTCTGCCTCCTTTTTGGCTGTCTGCAAATACTCTGCCTGAGGGAGCGTGACCCTCAGGCCCTCCTGTCCCTTTGCTCACCTCACAGGTCGACAGTCTGGTTTGAAAGATAAATCTATATCAATTTCCCATACCCAGTACTGAGTTGCCCCTTTGAGCAGAATCAGAGACAATGAGAAGAATGGATTGAGAATGATGAGATGTGGGAGTGAAAAGTGAGAAGAGACTGATAGTGGCCTAAGAGTTTCTGGTTCAGACCCAATCACTAATAATAATCACTAACAACAATAACTACAAAATAATAATAGTAATAATAGCAGCAGCAGTACTAGTAGCACTAAGAACAAATTTTTAAGTGTTTACTATGAGTTAGGCCCTACATTATGTGTAGTACATTAATTATCTAATTTAATTAGGCTGCTAATTTTTGTTTGAGTAGTGTTATCTAAGGTACAAAACTAAAATGGATTTATTTTTCCCTTTACTCTAAACACTCGTGTTCTGTTGAGCCTTTCTTGCTTTTTGGGTCGAGAGTTCCCCTAAATGACATCTTCCCAGGCGAATTCCATAGCTTTTCTGCCAGTCTCAGGTATTAACAGGATTGATCCCTGATCAGGGAACTAGATCCCATATGCCACAACTAAGAGTTTGCATGCCGCAACTAAAGATCCCGCATGCTGCAACTAAAGATCCCACGTGCTGCAACTAAAAAAAAAAAGAGAGATCCCGCATGCCACAACAAAGATTCCTCACTCAGCAACGAAGATCCCATGTGTTGTACCTAAGACCCGTCGCCGCCAAATAAATAAATCAATAAAATAAATATTTTTAAAAAAGAGAATACATCTGAGAGGACCCCTAGTCCTACCTTCTCTCTGCCCGCTGCCTGACTCTTTCTTTACTATGTTTACAGGAAAGATAGCATTTGGATAATATAAAAAATATGTTCAGACTTCTTGTTTCAGCTCCAACATGTGATGGATTTGAAAGTCAAACCCCCCATTCTCACAACAGCAAAAAAAGCTAAACAAACTTAAAATAAATGACTTTTCTTAGACCCTTCAGAGAACTGAGTTCACAAGGCAAACTGTCTAAAGATGAAGTCCCTATCCCCCTGTAATAATTCAAGACTGAAAAATTTATTTTAATTTTTCCTGATGATCCCATTTTTCATTTTCTGATTCTGCTCAGGCTGAGCCACAAGGGTGTCACTGACATCTCGTAGAGCCTGAGCCCTTCTTCAGCAGCCCAGCCTAGACCACCTGCCCTTTAAGTGGATGTGGCTCCTCCAGCCCCTGTAAGTCAGGACTGGTGACACTCCAAACCGCCCCCCCACCCCCACTCCACAATTCCATGCTTTGAGGGGTTGGAATGACTTATAAAAAGGTCACAAGCCACATCCATGAATATGAAAGAACTCCACATAGAAGCAGTAACTAGAGGCAGAAGCATACAAAAAACAGAAAAGAAAAACCCTCTCAAACCCATTTTCACCATGGTGACACTCAATCAGTGACAGTGCTTAGGCCACACTGAATTTAAACACATTTGGGGAAATATTCCCATTTTTCAGTCATTTTTATCAGGGTTCCTATTTCTCAGGGACAAATCAGCTTCAAATACTGCCTTTTCTCTCAGTGAGTGGTTTTTGAGATGCTGTAACATTTGAGAAAAGTTAACATGTTAGGTCCTGAGATCCTAGCTTTTATTTTCCTGTGACCACACTCTCCCTGTATAACCCTTCACCCATATTTGAAATCTCCTAATCTCAACTTTCTCTTTTCAGTGCAAAATGTGGCATGGGGTCTTTCCGTGAGCAGCCTCCACTCCCTCTAGAGGACAGGCCATCCCACACAAAACATGGGGCAACCCTCCCAGTAGAGTTCATGGCTTCATCCTTAGATACAATGGCCTCCTTTCTCTCAGTTCCCACCTTGCAGATCCCATACCTACCACAGCCCGGTGCCTTGGAGCCACTGCTGCTCTCTCCCCTTCCATTATGCTCTAAGCCTGTGAAGCCTCTCACCTTGATGAGGCTCCCTTGAGTCCATGTTGGTGTCTGCTGGACAATTATTCTCAGGGACCTGAACTGTTACTGCCGCTGCGGAGGCTTCTGAAGCCTGTGCTTCCAGAGCCCTTGGGGAGGACGTGCAAGCTTTCTGCCGTGGGATCTCTCCAAATCTGCTGTCTTACAGCTTATCAAAGCCTCATTTGACATCAGAAATGTTCTTTTCTGTCATACTGTTTTCTGTTTGCATTTTTTCTCTCTCTCTCTCTTTCCCTCTCTCTTTCTTTCCCTCATCTCCCTCTCTCCTGTTTAAGTTTTATTGCATAATACCTGAAAAGAATCCTGGTTTATACTGAACAGATCCTCTTTGTGACTTGGGGTTAGGCAAAGTTTCTTAGAAAGATCAGAGAAATCAATAATCATTAAAGGAAAACATGATAAATTCCATCTCATCAAAATTAAAGGTTGATTTAGTTTCTCAAAAATTAAGAAAACATATAAGTACAGCATGGCCTGGAGAAAATATTTGCAAAACATATATCTCAGAGAATACCCAGAAACAACTCCTACAACTCAATAATGAAAAAAACAAAAATGGCGGGGTGCTCAGGGACCAAAGGGTAAGAAATGAAGCCAAGGGCAGGATGTTCTTTGTGTCCTCAGCCAGTGATTCCCATCCCCTCATGTTGTGAGTTGAACTGTGTCCCCCAAAAAGACATGTTCAAGTCCTAACCCCCAGACCTATGTATGTAACCTTATTTGGAAAATAGGTCTTTGCTGATGTAATAAAGTTAGGATGAGGCAATACTTTGTTAGGGTGGGCCCCAATCCACTGACTAGTGTCTTCATAAGAAGAGGAAATTTGGGGCACAGAGAAACAGACACACACAAGGGAGAATGTCATGTGTCAAGCGGGATACAGTGATACATCTACAAGCTAAAGAATGCCAAGGATTGCTAACAACCATTAGAAACTAGAAAAGAGGCAAGGAAGAGATTCTTCCTCAGCACCTACAGAAGGAACCAGTCCTACCAATGCCTTGATTTCAGACTTCTAGCCTCTAGAACTGTGAGAGAAGAAATTTCTGTTGTTTTAAGCTACACAGTTTATGTAATTTATTATGGCAACCCTAGGAAACTAATACACTTAGCAACTCAGGATACTTCTAGTGTCAACATGACAGTAGACTAGAGTGTTACCTGGTGAACAGCATCCTGAGTTTCAATCTTCTGGTGAGAGAGAGGGAGGGAGGGACAGAGAGAAAGAGAAAGAGAGAGAAACACTGAGATATTCAGTGAGCTATTTATCTTTGTCATATGGCAGGAGACTCTGTTAGATGCTTTCCAGGACCTCCAGAAACAGTCACCCCTGGGCCTGGGCTCATAGGTCTGACCACAGTCAGGGTACCTCCCTACCTGGGGATTCATGAGAAGGGAGTGGGCTACTGGAGACTATGTGATTCAAGGGCTAGGACCTGCCAGCACCCACCAGGATAATGGTGGCTTTGACTTTGACCCCACATGAGGATGTTTTCATAGAACTAAAGGTCTGGACAAGAAGCTGCAGGTCACCCTCAGGAAAACCTTAGGCTTTTAACAAGAGGTGAAGGGAAGCCCTGGGGTCCAGGGAGTCCATGTAGCCCACAGCAGGACTCGATCACTTCAAGCAGAGTAAGTAGTGGGGAGTCGGCTGGGAGAGGACCAGGAAAGAGCCAGAGGTGTTCACAGCTTGGATGCCACATAATTTAAATCTTTATAAAGGATAGAATCAGGAATGGACAAAAAGTGAGAAAAATTCTATCTCAGCAGAGGTAGAAGAGGTTTCTGAGCACCTATTATGTATCACATTTTGTCCTCAGGAGGTTTGTACCATGTCCTCATATAACATTACTTTACAGATGAGGAAAAGAGAATCTGACGGGTTGGGATACTTGCAGAGGGCACACAGTTACTATGATGTAGCTTTAGGAAGCTGCAAATTCAGAGCTTACTCCAAACTCATTTCATCAAGCATATTCTCCATATGTTATTTCATACCCCAGGGTCACAAATAGATTCAGATGACTACTCTCATTTTTTTAATCCCAGTTTCTGGTCAGTGCTATGTTGTAGACAGGACCTTCCTTTCAGAGCTCTCTCTACAGGATCTTCTATTTCATGTCCCACTCAACTTAGCATCACTCAGAGATGCCAAAAGAGGAGTCACAGTAGACACTGATGAGGACAGGTGGCCAAACTCACAAGGAAAGACAGCATGACACACACAAAAGATGATCAGGCAGACCCCTACACACACACACACACCCAAGAAATACTCAAGGAGACACACATATACAACAAACATGCATACACATACATACATAGATGCATAGACACCCACAGACCCTGATCAAAACCCAAAGTTTGGCCCCTGTGTTCTCCAGCTCTGACCTTGCAGGATTACATGGTCATGGTGGGAAACAGGGCCTTTGCCAGCAAGAGACAGTTGTTTGGCAGCCCAGTGAGAACTGTGTGTCCATGTTGGTACTACCATTGCCACCTTGTGAACGTAGAGGAGAACACAGACATTATCAGCTTCTTGAAGAAGGTTAACACTCATACTTACTCGGGACTGAGAGTGGAGTGGCCCCACATCCAGAAAGTTCCTCAACATGGTTGGGACCCATGTGCACCACATCATTTGGTACCCAGCAGTGACTGATGGAAAGAGAAAAGTGTGTGGAGATTTGTCATGAAAGGACATAAACTGTGTGTAGTCCCATCTCACTCTCTTTGAGTTCCACTTGTATCAGGAGGGTCAAGATAGTTAATGTTTGTCCTGACAAGGGACTCTCTCAGGCCCTCCCTCAGGGCACCAAAATCTGAATGGTAATTTTCAGTTTGAGTCCACTTAGTCTGGACAATTTCATGTGATAAGTAATGAAGTGAGCTGAATTATGGCCCTCAAAGATATATCCATGCCCTAATCCTTGGAACCTGAGAATGTTACCTTATATGGCAAAAGAGTGAATAGTACCTCATATGTGATGTGATTAAATTAAAGCTCTTGAGAGGAGATCATCTTGCATTTTCTGGGTAGGTAATCACATGTATCCTTATAAGAGAAAAACAGAGGGAGTTTGAAGACAGACACCCAGAGAAGACACACAGAAGAGGAAGAAGCAACGTGTCCACAGAGCAGAGATTATAGTCTGCAGCCACGAACCAATGAATGTCTGCAGCCACGAGAAGTTAGAAGACACATGGAACACATTCTCCACTAGAGCCTCTGAAATGACTGCAGACCTACAGACACCTTCATTTCAGGCTTCTGGACTCGAGAAATGTGAGCAAATAAATTTCTTTTAAGCAATTTGGCTTGTATTATAATATTTCTATGCATGGGAGGATTTCCTCAGGCAGGACTGGGTGAAGAAACTACAGAATTCTGAAGAATGCATGAGGCCTGTCCCTGGGACATCTCTACACAGTGACCACCAGCAGCAGTGACCCCCCTCTAAAGGCTGCCTGTGAGCTCTAAGGCAACCTCCAGTCCCTCTTCCCTCAGGAGCCATGAGGTCACCTTGGAATAGAGAGATGAGGGCAGGAAGCCTTGAGCTTGTGAGCACAGGAATTCTCTCATTCCTGGAGGCCTTCAGCCAGCTGATTCTTTTCTGTGCCCTCTACCATTCTTGTCCACTCATATGTCTACCCTGAAATGTGGCCTTCTTGATAATGGTCCCTTAACCTCTGTACCTGCTTATGTCCACGCTTAGTTCCAGGTCTTCAACAACAGCATCTTTCTCAACTGTATTAGCATGGCTGGTTTGTTTCCCTCTTATGTTTGCAATATTTTGATTTTGATCCTGCTCCCCTGCCAAGAGTGGTTTCTCTCCCCACTTTTGTTAACCCAGCAGCTTAGCCAGCATCTCCATTCCTGTCTATGCTGTGGTCTTCATCAGAGGTCTCAGCTATGGAGTGGCCACGGGAAGAATAACAGAACACACCCATTATACTCATTAATGAAGAGGTAACTTGTAAGGTGGGGGCTGAAAATGGATACAAATGTGTGTGCACACATACACACACACACACACATACACTGACACACACACATCTCTTGCCCCATTTGGCAGAAAAATATTCCAATTGAAATTTCTTACATAACATTATTAAGCTTCCCTTTCTGATTCTGAACCAGCAACATTAGAAGGGATATTTTAGAGTGAAATCAACAAATATTCCAGTAGCAGCAGAGCCGGGCCACACTTCTCAGTACAGTCCACAGCTGGCACTCAGGTACTGACAATGTGGGCATTAGGGTATCCTGCCTGGGTGTTGAGCATCGTGATACTGTCAATATGCAAGCAGGGACTGTAACATCTTACATATGACTGAAACGGAGCATTGGATGTTTGAATTGTTAAAAGTAAACTGAGACAAATGACATTTTATGAGTTTATTTGAGCAAACATTGATTTGAATAGGGTAGCACCAAACCGAAAGTAGTTAAGAGTGCTCAGTTGACAGAAGATAAGGGAAAGGCTTTTTTAAAGAAGATGTAGAAGCAAAGCAAATAAATTATTTGATTGGCTATAGCCTAAGAAGTTGGTTATTTGGGAAAGCCTAGTTGGCTGCTTGTTACTGGTTATTCTTAAGTTTTGTTTTCTTGGATTCAAGTGCAATGAACTTTTCTTAGGTTTTGGTTTGCTTATGTAGGCTGCCAAAGCATTACAGCCATCCCAGTCCAATTCCCTCCTTGTTTAATTACTTTAACTATACTTACCAAAACTAAAAATGATTTTGTTTTAATCAAAATCCTACATGGAAAACAAATATATACCAGAGGTTAAGGAGTAATGTCATCAGAAAATGATGATTTCATTTTGGATTTGGAAAGCTAAAATTTATAGCTTTATAAAACATAAGACAGAGTACTCCAATAAACTTAATTTTGAAATCCAAAGTTATTAATGATAGTTACCATCTTATGTCAGCTTCTAGCATTCAATTTACTTTTAAAAAATTATCTGTCGAGATACATCAGAAATACATCTACATGTGGAACTGCTCCTATAGAACACCTACTGAACGCTGGCAGAAGACCTCAGACCTCCCAAAAGGCAAGAAACTCCCCACGTACCTGGGTAGGGCAAAAGAAAAAGCAGAGACAAAAGAATAGGGACGGGACCTGCACCAGTGGAAGGGAGCTGTGAAGGAGGAAAGGTTTCCACACACTAGGAAAGCCCTTCTGGGGCGGAGACTGCGGGTGGTGGAGTGGGGGAGCTTCGGGGCCGCGGAGGAGAGCGCAGCAACAGGGGTGCGAAGGGCAAACTGGAGAGATTCCCGCACAGAGGATCGGTGCCGAGCGGCACTCACCAGCCCGAGAGGCTTGTCTACTCACCCGCCAGGGCGGGCGGGGCTGGGAACTGAGGCTCGGGCTTCGGTCGGAGCGCAGGGAGAGGACTGGGGCTGGCGGCCGGAACACAGCCTGCAGGGGGTTAGTGCGCCACAGCTAGCCAGGAGGGAGTACGGGAAAAAGTCTGGAGCTCCCGAAGAGGCAAGAAACTTTTTCTTACCCCTTTGTTTCCTGCTGCGGGAGGAGAGGGGATTAAGAGCGCTGCTTAAAGGAGCTCCAGAGAAGGGCACGAGCCGCGGCTAAAAGCGCGGACCCCAGAGACGGGCAAGAGACGCTAAGGCTGCTGCTGCCGCCACCAAGAAGCCTGTGTGCGAGCACAGGTCACTATTCACACCCCCCTTACGGGGAGCCTGTGCAGCCCACCACGGCCAGAGTCCCGGGATCCAGGGACAACTCCCCCGGAAGAACGCACGGCGCGCCTCAGGCTGGTGCAACGTCATGCCGGCCTCTGCCGCCGCAGGCTCGCCCCACATCCGTACCCTTCCCTCCCCCCCGGCCTCAGTGAGCCAGAGCCCCTCAATCAGCTGCTCCTTTAACCCCTCCTGTCTGGGCGAAAAACAGATGCCCTCAGGCGACCTACACGCAGAGGCGGGGCCAAATCCAAAGCTGAACCCCAGGAGCTGTGAGAACAAAGAAGAGAAAGGGAAATCTCTCCCAGCAGCCTCAGAAGCAGCGGATTAAATATCCACAATCAACTTGACGTATCCTGCATCTCTGGAATACCTGAATAGACAACAAATCATCCCAAATTCAGGAGGTGGACTTTGGGAGCAAAATATATTATTTTTTCCCCTTTTCCTCTTTTTGTGAGTGTGTATGTGTATGCTTCTGTGTGAGATTTTGTCTGTATAGCTTTGCTTTCACCATTTGTCCTAGGGTTCTGTCCGTCCGTTGTTTTGTTTGTATTTTTGTTTTTACTTTTTAATTTTTTTCTTAATATTGTTTATTTTAATAACTTTATTTTATCTTACTTTATTTTATTTTATCCTCTTTCTTTCTTTCTATTTTTTCTCCCTTTTATTCAGAGCCGTGTGGATGAAAGGCTCTTGGTGCTGCAGCCAAGAGCCAGTGCTGTGCCTCTGAGGTGGGAGAGCCAACTTCAGGACACTGGTCAACAAGAGACATCCCAGCTCCACATAATATCAAACAGCGAAAATCTCCCAGAGATCTCCATCTCAACGCCAGCACCCAGCTTCACTCAACGACGAGCAAGCTACAGTGCTGGACACCCTATGCCAAACAACTAGCAAGACAGGAACACAACCCCACCCATTGGCAGAGAGGCTGCCTAAAATCATAATAAGGCCACAGACACCCCAAAACACACCACCAGATGTGGACCTGCCCACCAGAGAGACAAGATACAACCGCACCCACCAGAATACAGGCACTAGTCCCCTCCACCAGGAAGCCTACACAACCCACTGAACCAACTTTAGCCACTGGGGACAGACACAAAAAATAACGGGAACTACGAACCCGCAGCCTGCAAAAAGGAGACCCCAAACACACTAAGATAAGCAAAATGAGAAGACAGTAAAACACACCACAGATGAAGGAGCAAGATAAAAACCCACCAGACCTAACAAATGAAGAGGAAATAGGCAGTCTACCTGAAAAAGAATTCAGAATAATGATAGTAAAGATGATCCAAAATCTTGGAAATAGAATAGACAAAATGAAAGAAACATTTAACAAGGACCTAGAAGAACTAAAGATGAAACAAACAACAATGAACAACACAATAAATGAAATTAAAAAGACTCTAGATGGGATCAATAGCAGAATAACTGAGGCAGAAGAACGGATAAGTGACCTGGAAGATAAAATACTGGAAATAACTACTGCAGAGCAGAATAAAGAAAAAAGAATGAAAAGAACTGAGGATAGTCTCAGAGACCTCTGGAACAACATTAAACACACCAACATTCGAATTACAGGGGTTCCAGAAGAAGAAGAGAAAAAGAAAGGGACTAAGAAAATATTTGAAGAGATTATAGTTGAAAACTTCCCTAATATGGGAAAGGAAATAGTCAATCGAGTCCAGGAAGCACAGAGAGTCCCATACAGGATAAATCCAAAGAGCAATACTCCAAGACACATATTAATGAAACTGTCAAAAATTAAATACAAAGAAAGCATATTAAAAGCAGCAAGGGAAAAACAATAAATAACACACAAGGGAATCCCCATAAGGTTAACAGCTGATGTTTCAGCAGAAACTCTGCAAGCCAGAAAGGACTGGCAGGACATTTTTAAAGTGATGAAGGAGAAAAACCTGCAACCAAGATTACTCTACCCAGCAAGGATCTCATTCAGATTTGATGGAGAAATTAAAACCTTTAAAGAAAACCAAAAGCTGAGAGAGTTCAGCACCACCAACCCAGCTTTACAACGAATGCTAAAGGAACTTCTCTAGGCAAGAAACACAAGAGAAGGAAAAGACCTACAATAACGAACCCAAAACAATTTAGAAAATGGCAATAGGAACATACATATTGAAAATTACCTTAAATGCAAATGGACTAAATGCTCCCACCAAAAGACACATTAGCTGAATGGATACAAAAACAAGACCCATATATATGCTGTCTACAAGAGACCCACTTCAAGAGACCTAGAGACACATACAGACTGAAACTAAGGGGATGGAAAAAGATATTCCATGCAAATGGAAACCAAACTAAAGCTGGAGTAGCAATTCTCATATCAGACAAAATAGACTTTAAAATAAAGGCTATTAGAAGAGACAAAGAAGGACACTACATAATGATCAAGGGATCGATCCAAGAAGAAGATATAACAATTGTAAATATTTATGTACCCAACAGAGGAGCACCTTATTACATAAGGCAAATACTAACAGCCATAAAAGGGGAAATCGACAGTAACACATTCATAGTAGGGGACGTTAACACCCCACTTTCACCAATGGACAGATCATCCAAAATGAAAATAAATAAGGGAACACAAGTTTTAAATGGTACATTAAACAAGATGGACTTAACTGATATTTATAGGACACTCCATCCAAAAACAACAGAATACACATTTTTCTCAAGTGCTCATGGAATATTCTCCAGGATAGATCATATCTTAGGTCACAAGTCAAGCCTTGGTAAATTTAAGAAAATTGAAATTGTATCAAGTATCTTTTCCGACCACAACGCTATGAGACTAGATGTCAATTACAGGAAAAGTTCTGTAAAAAACACAAACACATGGAGGCTAAACAATACACTACTAAATAACCAAGTGATTACTGAAGAAATCAAAGAGGAAATCAAAAAATACCTAGAAACAAATGACAATGGAGACACGACGACCCAAAACCTATGGGATGCAGCAAAAGCAGTTCTAATAGGGAAGTTTATAGCAATACAAGCCCACCTTAAGAAACAGGAAACATCTCAAATAAACAACCTAACCTTACACCTAAAGCAATTAGAGAAAGAAGAACAAGAAAACCCCAAAGTTAGCAGAAGGAAAGAAATAAAGATAAGATCAGAAATAAACGAAAAAGAAATGAAGGAAACGATAGCAAATATCAATAAAACTAAAAGCTGGTTCTTTGAGAAGATAAACAAAATAGATAAACCATTAGCCAGACTCATCAAGAAAAAAAGGGAGAAGACTCAAATCAATAGAATTAGAAATGAAAAGGAGAAGTAACAACTGACACTGCAGAAATACAAAAGATCATGAGAGATTACTACAAACAACTCTATGCCAATAAAATGGACAACCTGGAAGAAATGGTCAAATTCTTAGAAATGCACAACCTGCTGAGACTGAATCAGGAAGAAATAGAAAATATGAACAGACCAATCACAAGCACTGAAATTGAAACTGTGATTAAAAATCTTCAACAAAGTCCAGGACCAGATGGCTTCATAGGCGAATTCTATCAACCATTTAGAGAAGCACTAACAACTATCCTTCTCAAACTCTTCCAAAATATAGCAGAGGGAGGAACACTCCCAAATTCATTCTACGAGGCCACCATCACCTTGATACCAAAACCAGACAAGGATGTCACAAAGAAAGAAAACTACATGCCAATATCACTGATGAACACAGATGCAAAAATCCTCAACAAAATACTAGCAAACAGAATCCAACAGCACATTAAAAGGATCATACACCATGATTAAGTGGGGTTTATTCCAGGAATGCAAGGATTCTTCAATATACACAAATCAATCAATGTGATAAACCATATTAACAAATTGAAGGAGAAAAACCATGTGATCATCTCAACAGATGCAGAGAAAGCTTTTGACAAAATTCAACACCCATTTATGATAAAAACCCTGCTGAAAGTAGGCACAGAGGGAACTTTCCTCAACATAATAAAGGCCATATATGACAAACCCACAGCCAACATCATCCTCAATGGTGAAAAACTGAAAGCATTTCCACTAAGATCAGGAACAAGACAAGGTTGCCCACTCTCACCACTCTTATTCAACATAGTTTTGGAAGTTTTAGCCACAGCAATCAGAGAAGAAAAGGAAATAAAAGGAATCCAAATCAGAAAAGAAGAAGTAAAGCTGTCACTGTTTGCAGATGACATGATACTATACATAGAGAATCCTAAAGATGCTATCAGAAAACTACTAGAGCTAATCAATGAATTTGGTAAAGTTGCAGGATACAAAATTAATGCACAGAAATCTCTGGCATTCCTATATACTAATGATGAAAAATCTGAAAGTAAAATTAAGAAAACACTCCCATTTACCACTGCAACAAAAAGAATAAAATATCTAGGAATAAACCTACCTAAGGAGACAAAAGACCTGTATGCAGAAAATTATAAGACACTGATGAAAGAAATTAAAGATGATACAAATAGATGGAGAGATATACCATGTTCTTGGATTGGGAGAATCAACATTGTGAAAATGAGTCTACTACCCAAGGCAATCCACATATTCAATGCAATCCCTATCAAACTACCACTGGCATTTTTCACAGAACTAGAACAAAATATTTCACAATTTGTATGGCAACACAAAAGACCCCGAATAGCCAAAGCAATCCTGAGAATGAAAAACGGAGCTGGAGGAATCAGGCTCCCTGACTTCAGACTATACTACAAAGCTACAGTATTCAAGACAATATGGTACTGGCACAAAAAAAGAAAGATAGATCAATGGAACAAGATAGAAAGCCCAGAGATAAGCCCACGCACATATGGTCACCTTATCTTTGATAAAGGAGGCAGGAATGTACAGTGGAGAAAGGACAGCCTCTTCAATAAGTGGTGCTGGGAAAACTGGACAGGTACATGTAAAAGTATGAGATTAGATCACTCCCTAACACCATACACAAAAATAAGCTCAAAATGGATTAAAGACCTAAATGTAAGGCCAGAAACTATCAAACTCTTAGAGGAAAACATAGGCAGAACACTCTATGACATAAATCACAGCAAGATCCTTTTTGACCCACCGCCTAGAGAAATGGAAATAAAAACAAAAATAAACAAATGGGACCTAATGAAACTTCAAAGCTTTTGCACAGCAAAGGAAACCATAAACAAGACTAAAAGACAACCCTCAGAATGGGAGAAAATATTTGCAAATGAAGCAACTGACAAAGGATTAATTTCCAAAATGTACAAGCAGCTCATGCAGCTCAATAACAAAAAAACAAACAACCCAATCCAAAAATGGGCAGAAGACCTAAATAGACATTTCTCCAAAGAAGATATACAGACTGCCAACAAACACATGAAAGAATGCTCAACATCATTAATCATTAGAGAAATACAAATCAAAGCTACAATGAGATATCACCTCACACCAGTCAGAATGGCCATCATCAAAAAATCTAGAAACAATAAATGCTGGAGAGGATGTGGAGAAAAGGAACCCTCTTGCACTGCTGGTGGGAATGTGAATTGGTACAGCCACTATGGAGGACAGTATGGAGGTTCCTTAAAAAACTACAAATAGAAATACCATATGACCCAGCAATCCCACTACTGGGCATATACCCTGAGAAAACCATAATTCAAAAAGAGTCATGTACCAAAATGTTAATTGTAGCTCTATTTACAATAGCCCGGAGATGGAAACAACCTAAGTGCCCACCTTCGGATGAATGGATAAAGAAGATGTGGCACATATATACAACGGAATATTACTCAGCCATAAAAAGAAATGAAACTGAGCTATTTGTAATGAGGTGGATAGACCTAGAATCTGTCATACAGAGTGAAGTAAGTCAGAAAGAGAAAGACAAATACCGTATGCTAACACATATATATGGAATTTAAGGGAAAAAAATGTCATGAAGAGCCTAGGGGTAAGACAGGAATAAAGCCACAGACCTACTAGAGAATGGACTTGAGGATATGGGGAGGGGGAAGGGTGAGCTGTGACAAAGCGAGAGAGAGGCATGGACATATATACACTACCAAAGGTAAGGTAGATAGCTAGTGGGAAGCAGCCGCATAGCACAGGGAGATCAGCTTGGTGCTTTGTGACTGCCTGGAGGGGTGGGATAGGGAGGGTGGGAGGGAGGGAGATGCAAGAGGGAAGAGATATGGGAACATATGTATATGTATAACTGATTCACTTTGTTATAAAGCAGAAACTAACACACCATTGTAAAGCAATTATATCCCAATAAAGATGTTAAAAAAAAAAATCACATGAGCTATAAAGAAATAAGCATAAAGAACATTTATATTTTCTCCTTAATATTCATGATAGTGGTTTTAAAAGAAAAGATGACTCTACTGTCATACCTTGATTTCATTTTATTATTATTAAAATCATTATTATCATTATGATGATGAGGAGGACAATATTATTCCAGTTGCAGTGACCACCTCATTTGTGGTGACATTTCTTTTCAAGACAGCAGAGGGTGCTCTTCTATTAAGATATTACACTATCCACCAGGAAATCTGTTTCAAGAAGTTTATGGAATAGCAAGAAATATATTTTAATAAAATTATTATCTTTATGGTTTTCTTCATTTTGCTATTTTCAAAGGAGATCATTTCTTGAATTTAGGCATCAGTAGTATTCCTGTCCATCCAATCATCCTTTAAAATGTAGTGAAAGCTACAGATCTGCTAAGAAAAATGATCTACTCACATATACGTTAAAAAAAAAAAAATTGATGAAGAATTTAAGGAGATACTAAAAAAAGTTGGAATTTTTACAAACTATACCCAGTAATTTTTCAGAGCCAGTTTTAAAAATAACATTTTTCTTATAGAAAATTTCAAACATAAAAAAGTAGAAAAAATAAAATGATGAACTCATAATCCCTCATTCTTCTCCACTACTAACCCCCCTCAAACACACACTGGATGATCCTGAACACAGTTCCAATCATCATATTAATCGTGTCATAAATTTTGTATATATCTAAAAAGGATAAGAACTTAAACAAAACCATAACCAGATAGTACCAGTATCACACCTTAAAAAATGAACAATAATTCCTTAATATTATTAAACATCACTATAATTTTTCACAATTTTTTACATTTATTGGTTCAATGTATCTAGACAAAGGTGTACACACTGCATTTGATTATTATGTCTCTGAGTCACTTTTAATTTATAGGTCACTTCTCTTTTTTATTTCCTTTCAAATTTTTTTAAAGAAATTAAATTTACCTTATTGAGCCTTGCTACTCAAAGTGTGGTCCATGGATCAGCAGCATTGATAACTCCTGAAAGCTTATTATAAGTAAGAATCTCAAGCCCACCCCAAATTACTAAATCAGAATTTGTATTTTAACAAGGTCTCTGGGCAGCTTATACATATGTTAAAGTTTGTGAAGTACTTCTGTAGAGTTTCTAACAGTACAGATTACAGTGTATCAACAACTCTGATGTCATTTAGCATGCTCCTCTGTCTCCTGCATTTCTTGTTAACTGTTATTAAATTTGGAAGATTGGACTGATTGAATTTTAACTTCTTGACAGGACTACTTCTAAGTGTTTTGTGTATTTTACTGGGAGGATCATAATGTTCAATTTTATCACTTTTTTTGTTAGCTGTCACTGATCATCATTGCCTTTGCCTATTAATTTATTTAAAGGTTTACAAAATGATATGGTAATTTTATCATTCTTTGTTTTATTAACTGAGATAATTTTATAAGGAGAAGATTTTTCCACATCTACTATTTTATTACATTTGATCTAAAATTTATACAGAAAATATAAGTTAAGTGTTTACTCTCTCCCTTACCCCCTGCTTTTTAATCAGTTTTCAGAATAATAAATTAGTCCCCAAGTATGTTCCAAAGATGTCCAAAATTGGTGTGGTTTTTTTTGAAGTATAATTATGAACTCATAGGATTGTTAAAATTATACTGGATGGATTAATTGACCAAATGTTATTATTATTGATTATTCAGTTATTTTGTTAATTATTCAGTTGTTAGTCTTATCGATTCTCAATTTGTCCCAATTTTTGCTAATGAGATATACTTCATGCTGTCTCCTGATTCCTTTTGACATGATGATGCTCTCAATATTCTTTGATAGTTTTCCTTGCTTTCTGTTATCACAAAATATTCCAGGCTTATTCTGTACATTTCCTGTCCCAGTCCTGAAATCAACCATTTTCCAAGGACTCTTAGTTTGACTTAGTAGGAAATGGTATTTAGAGATCAGAATCTGTGCACTAATGGTGCTCATGGCTACTGAATAGCCATTGTTTATTGTTTCTAGGATGTTTTACTGAACAGTACAAAGAAATGCACATTTATAAGAATATATATCTTGAGTTTATACAAATAATTTCAAATACAAATTTATTAATATAGAATTTTTGGTTAACTTCTCTAATTTTATAGTCATACCCTTTTTATTATGAAAACTCTTAATTCTTAATGATATTAACATAATCATTTATTGTTTTATCCTACTACACTTACAAAATTATATTAGAATAATAATAAAAAATTATTACTAATGATATAATTATTGAAAACAGTTTTAAGTTTTTTTGTTTTCTTTTAAAGTTATTTTTTTCTTAGAGTATATCCTACTAAAAATGTACTGTCAAATTACCATGCTTTAAAGTAATCTGAAATAATTCCCATTTATGCAATTATGCCACCAACTCAACACAGTCAGGTTTATTTATTTCATTTTGCTTTTCATTTTTAGGAATGTTTTTTATTTTCATTTTGATTTAATTTTGTCTTACAGATGTAGACAATTTTCACTGTTCCAAAGTCAAATTACAAAACTAGATATATTCTATTTTTCAAAAAAATATTCCTGGGTTGATTTTACAACACAGAACAACAGCTAAGTCATGTCAAAAATGTACATGTTCCAGGGCAAAATGCAGCCAAAATAGGAAACCTGGGCTTTTTTCTTGTTCCTTAAAATGAGATGCAGGACAGCTAAACTTATTTTCTACAACATACACTAATTATTTTAGAAAGTATTTGTGTATGTAATTTACAGTCTTTTGCTAGGCTGTGAACAAACCATGAGACATGCTGTGAACAATCCTGCCACACTGATGGGGGCTTAGTTCATGAAGGGAAGAGAGGCAAGTCTATATTATGTATATCATACTTAATGAATACATTATATATAATTATTTCATCTTTCTATTTATTCTTTTTCTCTTCATTAAAATGAGAAAGTTGAGTCACATGATCTTTTAAATCCTTTTCAGCAGTGAAATTCTGCTCTATTCTAACTGTGGTAGGCAGTTTCCAAAGACGGCCACCATCAGTGCCTTCCCTCCCTGTAGGAGCATACTGCTCCTTGTACTGAAATGGAATCTAATTCCCTTCTCTTTGAATCTGGGCTGGCCTTAGTGACTTCCTTGGCCTATAGCATATGGTAGAAGTCAAGTTCTAGTACTCCCAAGGAGGAGCCATAAGAAACCTTTCAGCTTCAGCCTATGACTCTTTTTTTTTTTTTTTTTTGCGGTACGCGGGCCTCTCACTGTTGTGGCCTCTCCCGTTGCGGCGCACAGGCTCTGGACGCGTAGGCTCAGCGGCCATGGCTCACAGGCCTAGCCGCTCTGCGGCATGTGGGATCTTCCCAGACCGGGGCACGACCCGTGTCCCCTGCATCGGCAGGCGGACTCTCAACCACTGCGCCACCAGGGAAGCCCCAGCCTATGACTCTTGAAACACTAGTCTGGAGGAAGCCAGTCTCCAAGTAAGAAATCCAGTTACCCTGGGACTATCCTGCTGTGAGGAAGCCCAAGCAAGCTGCACGGAGCAAATACATGGAGAAACAGAAATGCCCAGCCAGCCCTCATCTGTTCCTCTCATCTCAGCCTAGGCATCAGACATGTGAGTTAAAAAGCCTCATTATCTATCAAGCTTAGTCAAGCCTTCAGATGACTCCAGCCTCACCTGCCATCTGACAGCAACCACATGAGAGACTCCAAGCAACAGCTGTCCAACAGATCCCAGTCAACCCACAGAAACACAAAAAACACTAATAAATTATTGTTTTAAGCACTAATTCTTGGGGTGAAATTGGTGTAACAGTAGACAAGCAAGATGACATATGATAATTGCTATAAGAAAAAGTAATCAAAATGCACAAAAGAAGACAAGGCTAATTTTGACTGTGGGGAATGAGGACTATTTTTTAGCAGAGAAGGTATTTGAGTTAGGTCTTGAGGGTAAGAAAACACCTTGAGGAAACACATGGGGACAGAAGTATATATAGAATTTCTGGTGAAGGCTTATTATCAAAAGCCCTTTAATATAAAGTTTAAAAGTAAAATATATGACTATTTCTTATTGTTTCAAGAACATACCATAAAATTAAAAAAAAAAACTCAATGAAATCGAAATATAGTCTAATTGCATATTCATTTCTTTATGGTGGGTCTGATTTTAACTAAGAATAGCATGTAGAGTATTGAATGCAGAGGACTGACCACATAACTTTCAAATAGTTCTTTAATTCATGCTATTTCTCTCAGCTCCTCCCCTTTATATGAGAGTGCCGATATTCTAGTTTCACATGCTTAGAATCCAGATAAGTAGATATAAATTGCTTATATTTTGGAAGAAAATCACTGAGTCTGATTAAGCTCCAAGAAAGACCATCCCATCTCTGCCTGGACTAGGATGTGAGAGATAACTTTAGGTATCAACTTTTGTTTTGCTTTGTTTTGTTTTAGCTTATCAGTGTATCATGCATATTTTTCATGTCATTAAATGTTGTTGTGAAAAATGATTTATATTGGCTAAGTATTATCCCATCCTTGTGCCTTTATCACATATAACCATTCCCCCATAGATGGACATTTAAGTTATGAGTTTTTCTTTTTTTATAAATAATTTGTGATGACCATCCTACAGCAAACAAGTCGTGCACATTCATGATTTTTTCCTTAGGAAATTAATAGATTATCTCAATGTACCTTTTAATCCTGAGTGTCTATGAAAAGAAATAAAAGGCATAAAATAATAAAATTGGCTATAGTTGAGGATAGATAGTAATTTAAAACACAATACCACCATCCTTTTCCCCTAATCATTATTTCTCTTCCACTTGGTTCCAGACATAGTGCTATAAATCTTAAAATAAAAAAAAAACAAATTTGAAAGAGCTGAATTTTAAAAGTCCTGAATTATAGATTCTACAATCTAGAGTCAAACTTTGTAATAATTACTCTGAAATACTTTTAGGCAGTTTAGTATACAGCACATTCTTTCAGAACTACTGGCTTAAGACCTAACTATACTGGAGCCCTGATATATATATAAATATATATATGGAACAAAATATTTAGGTAAAATTTCCTAAATAATTATAGGCCACACACTATCCTTAGTACTCTCAAAATTGATGCTGATAATTATAGATTTATCACCCTGTGTTTTATTTCCAGGTCTCTGACACAGGGACATTTGCTGTGTTTTCTTTCTTTCCCTTTTTTTCTCCTATGCACTGATTTTGCAGAAACTGCCTTCATCTTTATCACTCTTCACCATATGCAATTTTCAAGTCTTATTGTGGCAATAAAAGTATTTCATGCAGGTTTTTAAAAAAATTAAGTTCTTTGTTAAGAGTTCTTCAAGACATAAATTCAAAGGAATGATACAGCTGGTGATTTTAGGCTTTAGACATATTAGTTGGAACAGATGATTTGGAGCCAGTTGGTATTTAGAGCACATCATGAAGAGAGGACAAACTCTGCAAAAGCAAAACTGTTCCAGGTCCTTAGAGCTAGAAAGGAAATGATTCTTAGGACTTACTTTCATCAATGGTCCATGATATCCAAAATCACCTAGAACTAGGCACTCAAATTCTCCAGCATTCACTCTCCTTTTTTAATTCAGTAGATATCTGGAGACCGTGATACCAAGTTTTAACAATTTCATATTATTATCCTAGTTTAATAATAAGAAAGCTAAGGTTAGAGCAGGGGTCCCCAACCCCCAGGCCACAGACCAGTACCAGTCCATGGCCTGTTAGGAACCAGGCCGCACAGCGGGAGGTGAGCAGCAGGCAAGCGAGCAAAGCTTCATCTGTATTTACAGCCGCTCCCCATCACTCACATTACTGCCTGAGCTCGCCTCCTGTCAGATCAGCACTGGCATTAGATTCTCATAGGAGAGTGAAACCTACTATGAATTGCGCACGCAAGGGATCTAGGTTGTATGCTCCTTAGGAGAATCTAATGCCTGGTGATCTGAGGTGGAGCTGAGGCAATGATGCTAGAACTGGGGAGTGGCTGCAAATACAGATTATCATTAGCAGAGAGGTTTGACTGCACTGAGACCACAATAAATCAATTGCTTGCAGACTCATATCAAAACCCTATCAGTGAGTGTCAAGGGAAAACAAGCTCAGGGCTCCCACTGATTCTGCATGATAGTGAATTGTATAATCATTTCATTATATATTACAATGTAATAATAATAGAAATAAAGTGCACAATAAATGTAATGTGCTTGAATCATCCCCAAACCATTCCCCTTCCCTGGTCTGTGGAAAAATTGTCTTCCACAAAACTGGTCCCTGGTGCTAGAAAGTTTGGGGACCTCTGGGTTAGAGGGTCTAAGTGACTTCCCAAGTTCACCAACTAGCAAGTAACAGAGTTAGACTTGAAGTTGGGCCATTCTGACTCCAGAGCCTGAACTCAGAAACTCTACTCTCTAAACACTCTGATCCAGGCTCCTCAATCATTGCCTAATATGCCAGAACTTAATGTCTTAATGCCAGTCAAAATTAAATACACTAATTTAAAATCTGTTATTTATTGTTGTTGTGTTAAAATAAATGTAAATTGGTGGAAATTGACAGTTTTTCATGTCTTAGATGTTTTTTCATTATTTAAAAAAATCTAAAATAAGCTGCATTGAGAAACCAACATTTGAAATGAAACATAAAAATCAATCATTGTCAGTACTGTATACCAAATGCTATTTACCTTTATCTATATGCTAGAAAAAGTAATCTTGAATTACCAACATGGAGTTGAAAAACAAGAAATAAAGGACTTTAGGAGCTTTTTAGAACAATGACATCATCAACAACAGCAATCTAATCTACTGATGTGCCACAGTATTTTTTTAGTATCTTTCTTCATTGTTATGGTAAAATTTATATCACCCTAACAATATAAACCTCCATTATTACTGTACCATAAAATAGAAACTTTAAGTGCTTTAAAATTAGTCAAAAAGCCAAAGCTTGTCTTATCATTTACTTTTAATTCAGTATGCTTTAAGAGTAATTAACCTAAAGGCAAATTTTGGGTTGGCATTTGCCATCATCATTATCTACTTTCATCAAAAATATTCACAGGTCTTCCCTGGTGGCGCAGTGGTAGAGAGTCCACCTGCCGATGCAGGGGACACGGGTTCATGCCCCGGCCCAGGAGGATCCCACATGCCGTGGAGCGGCTGGGCCCGTGAGCCATGGCCGCTGAGCCTGAGCGTCCGGAGCCTGTGCTCCGCAACGGGAGAGGCCACAACAGTGAGAGGCCCGCGTATCGCAAAAATATATATATATATATTCATAAAATGTACAGGTTGACCTTTATTCAGTATTTAAATATTGTCATTTATTCTGGGATTTTCTTGTTTCCATGAGAATTAATTTCATTTAATGTTCTTCTTTCCTGATATACAGATAAATCCCAGATAAGTATCTGTAATATCTGAAAAAAAAATCTTAGTAGTCATTTCCTCTCTAGTTACTTTGTATCTCTTTTAAAATATACTGCTGTAGTATGTGAGCAACTTTAACAGAAATTCTCAAAAATTCAGTTCTATAAGCATCATATCACTTATTAAAATCTAACATATGAAAGTTATGGTATCATTTTTTAAAAATTAATGTTGACAAATGTAAAATAGATAGCTAATGGGAAGCATAGCTGCAAAGCACAGGGAGATCAGCTTGGTGCTTTGTGACCACCTAGAGGGATGGGATAGGGAGGGAAGGAGGGAGGTGCAAGAGGGAGGGGATATGGGAATATATGTATACATATAGCTGATTCACTTAGTTATATAGCAGAAACTAACACAACATTGTAAAGCAATTATACTCCAATAAAGATGTTAAAAAAAATCAAGGTTGAACCACTAAAAAAATGAATTTTAAGGGACATCTGTGTCAAGAAAAATGGGATAAAAGTACTTTTCTCTATTCCTTCTGTTAAGTACAGCTAAAAACCCTGAACATTATGTGTAAAACAAACATAAGAAGACTCTGAAAGGTGGAGAGAAAAAGGCCAGCCAGCTAGGAAACTCAGTGACCTACAGAACAACACAGCATTAAATTTCCTAAGTTTTCTTTTTGTTTTATACTTTCTGGACAGGGTGCCAAAGAAAATGACACCCTGGAAATGCAAATGAGTACACCAAAAAGCCCCTTCAAAAGTCAAATGATCTGAGACAAAGGATCAGGATAGGGGTAGCCTAGCAAGACAGAAAATTTTTAGACAAATAACTGCTCTATTTCAGCCAAACACCACAGAAAAAACAGGGGCTACACCCAAAAGCCAAGGCCAAGTGGGAGTTTAGACTGCTCCCTTTCTCGGCTACAATGAGATGCTCCAACCTCCCTGCTGGGGTGGTGTCAGAGAAAATCCAATAGAGACCCAGAATTTTCATCCCCTTGTGACAGTAACAAGCTCAAACATCCAAGGTGTCATGGAGGCCACATGGGGAGCCTGGACTTCCACTCCTCCCTTGTAGTAACAAAGTGTGTCCTCTCTCTCCTGCCAGGATGGTATCAGAGGAGGTCTAATGGAGAGTCAGAACTTTCACCATTGCTAGCAGTAGCAGGGCCATCTTTACCACATAGTGTCAGTGGATGGCACATGGCAGCCTTGACTCTCCTCAGAGATATCAGCAGAGGCTTACTGGGAAGCCAGAAGTTCCACTGCCATCCAGTAGCAACAAGGAAATCCCCTGGAAGGTATAAATAGAGGCTGAGCTAGGAACTTGGACTTCTACCCCAATTGGCAATAAGAGGTGTTGTCTACTCTTCCCTTTACCAGAGTGGTGTCAAAGGAGGCCTGCTAAAACAAAACATTAAAATAAGACCTTGAGTCTCATAAAATAACACCACGAATGCCCAGGTTTCAATTGAAAATCACTCTTCACACCAAGAACCAGAAAAATTCTAACATGAATGAGAAAAGACAATCAACAGACAACATCAAAATGGTACAGATGTTAGAATTATCTAAGAAGGATTTTGGCAGCCATAATAAAAATGATTCAATGAGCAATACAAACATGCTTGAAACAAATTTTACCAAGAAATAAAAAGTCTTAGAAAAAACAGAAGATATAAAAAGAGCCAAATGAAAATTTCAAAAATGGAAAAATGTAATAACTAAGATTTTTTTAAAAGCTCTCAAGGAATGACCTCAAAAGTAGAATGCAAAGTTTAGATGAATCAGGGAACTTAAAGATAAAACAACAGAAATTACCCATTCTTAACAATATAGATAAAATAGAACAACAAAGAAAGAAAAGAGACTTAGGGAACTGTGGGACCACAACAAAAGATCTAACATTTACGTCATCAGAGTCCAGGAAGGAGAAAAATAAAAGAGAAGAGATGAAAAGATATTCGAAGAAATAATGGTTGGCAATTTCTTAAATTTGACAAAGACATAAAAAACAAATTCAAAAATCTGAATGAATCCTAAGCAGAATAAATCAAAGAAATCTACACTAAGGCCATCATAGTCAAACTTGTCAACACAAAAGACAACATAAAAATCCTGAAAGCAGGGAAAGAGAAATGATACATTATCTATAGGGGAAAATAATTCGATTTTTCATCAGAAACCATGGATACCAGAAAGAAGTGGCACAGCATTTTTTAAGTGCTAAAAAATCCAACATTTAACACTGAAATCTATATCCAGTGAAAATACCCTTTAAGAATGAAGAAAAAATCAGGTCTTCCCTTGTGGCACGGTGGTTCAGAATCCGCCTGCCAATTCAGGGGGCATGGGTTCAATCCCTGGTCCAGGAAGATCCCATATGCTGTGGGGCAACTAAGCCCGTATACCACAACTACTGAACCCGCGCTCCACAACTACTGAAGTCTGCGTGCCCTAGAGCCTGCGCACTGCAACTACTGAGCCCATGTGCCACGACTATTGAAGACTGTGTGCCCTAGGGCCTGTGTGCCACAACTACTGAGCCCACGTGCTGCAACTACTGAAGCTCGCATGCCTAGAGCCCATGATCCGCAACAAGAGAAGCCACTGCAATGAGAAGCCCACGCACCACAACGAAGAGTAGCCCCAGCTCGCCACAACTAGAGAAAGCCCACGCACAGCAATGAAGACCCAATGCAGACAAAAAATAAATAAAATTTAAAAAAAAAAAAGAATGAAGGGAAAAATCAAGACTTTTTCACATGAAGCAAAGATAAGAGAATTTGTCACCTAAAAGAATGACTAATATCTGTTCCTAGACAAGAGAAAAATTTTTAAAAATCTTAGGACATCAGGAAGGTAGAAAGAAAAACAGAAAAAGTAAAAATGCATTTCCTCTCCTCTTGAATTTTTTAAATGATGTTTGATGGTTGAAGCAAAAATTATAATGCTGTTTGATGTGGTTCTCAATGTATATAAAGGAAATACTTAAAATAATTATAAATAGGGGAGGGTAAAGAAAGGTAAGGTTTCTACATTTTACTTAAATTGATAAAATATTGATACCAATAGACCATGATAAGATATGTATATACAAGGTAATACCTAAAATGCTAGATAAATCAAAATGGAATTCTAAAAAAAAGTTCAGTTTAATTCACCAACAAGAAGGCATGAAAACAAAGAAATGAAAAATAGAACAGAAAATAAAAGAGATAATAGCAGATTTAAAACCTAAGAAATCAATACTTACATTAAATGTAAATGATGTAAATACAATCAAAAGACAGTTGCAGAGGTTGCAGAGTGTATTGAAAAGTATCACCTATCTGTTGTCTACAGAAAACTCACATCAAATGTAATGATATAGGCAAGCAGAAAGAAAGATAATAGAAAAAGATATATCATGCAAATATTAATTTTAAAAAAGCAAGAGTGACTAGATTAATAGCAGGTAAAGTAGGTATCAGATTAAAAAAATATACCAGAAATAGTGAGGGACATTACATAATGATAAAGGGTCTATTCATCAATAATACATAGCAATCCTAAGTGCATTTGCACAAAACATCAGAGCTACTATATGTGAGGCAAAAACTGATAGAACAGAAAGGAGAAATAGACAAATCCACAAATCAACATCCTTCTTCAAACAATTGATAGAACAACTAGACAGAAATCAGCAAGGATACAGAAGTACTCAACACCACCATCAACCAACAGGGTCTTATCAACACTTACAGAACAATCCACTCTAGAACAGCAAAATGCACAGTCAGTCGTCCCTCAGTATCTGAGGGGTATTGATTTCAGGACCACCCATAGATACCAAAATCCAAGGATGCTCAAGTTCCTTATATAAAATGGTGTAGTATTTGCATGTAACCTACATATCCTCCCGTCTACTTTGAATCATCTCTAGATTACTTAAAATGCCTAATACAGTGTAAATACTATGTAAATGGTTGTAAATAAAATGTAAATGCTACGTAGATAGTTGTAAATACAAAATAAATTCCATGTAAATAGTTGCTGACAAGAGACAAATTCAAGTTGTGCTTTTTGGAAATTTCTGGAGTTTTTTTTATTTTTAATATTTTCTATCTAAAGTTAGTTGAATACATGGATGTGGAACCCCCATGGATAAGGAGGGCTGACTATACTTTTCAAGCACCCACAAGATATATATGAAGATAGGCTGTATCCTGGGTCATAAAACAAACCTTAACATTTAAAAAAAACTTGAAATCATACAAAGCGTGTTATTCAACCACAATGAACAAATTGGAAATCAATAGCTAAAGAGTAATGGGAGGGACTTCCCTAGCGGCCCAGTGGTTAAGACTTCGCCTTCCAATGCAGGGGGTGTAGGTTCAATCCCTGGTCAGGGAGCTAAGATCCCACATCCCTCGGGGTAAAAATAAACACCCCAAAACATAAAACAGAAGCAATATTGTAACAAACTCAATAAACACTTGAAAAATGGTCCACATCAAAAAAAAATCTTAAAGAAAAGAATAATGGGAAAATCTCTCAATGCTTGAGCAAAACAAATATTAAAAGCTTGGTGAATATGTTCATGTCTGTTACTGTTTTCTGTTATGTTTAGCAAGTCCCAGAAATGTCATTTAATTTTGAAAATTAGTGCATTTATTCCTATATGATAAATTTATGTGTTCATATCATTACATTAAGTAGTAAATTTGTTACTTTATATCTATGGCTATTAAAATATATATAACTATATTTTATCAAAGTCATCTAAGTAATATACAAGGAGTACTGTAGTACAATGTGCTAAGTGCTGCTTAAGATGCACAGGCTACCGCAGTGGGGGATATAGAAAAAGGAAATCCTTGCTATTGAGGGGCTTGTATTCCAGTGGAGATAATGTGACTATCAAATTCATTAATTAATAAAATGGTAAGATAGATGGTGATAGCAATATGGAAAAATTTAAAAATAGGGCAGAATAACTGAGATTGAGAGCAGGGGATAGAAGCAGGGAAACAGATTGCAATATTAAAATAAAAGTGGTCACGGTAGGCTTCCTTGAGGTGGTAAAATCTGAGCAAAAACTTGAAGGAGGCGTATATAATTAGCAAGCAGTTTATGGGGGTTGAGTACTCCAATCAGGGGCTTGGCATCCAGACAAGCATCCAGACAAGTAGGTAGCACGGGGGCAGAATAGATGGATTGAAATGGGTCAGAGGAAGAGGAGATGAGGAAGGCATAGGCAGTGAGATGTTTTAGGCCTTGTTAGCCTTTGAAAAGAGACTTTTACTTGGCTTTTACTCTGAGGTCAAAGAGAAGCCATTACAAAGTTCTGAGGCAGAGGACTAACATAATCTAAATTACATTTGAAAAGACACTCTGGTAAGATTAGAAGCAAGGGGACATGCCAGGAGCTCCTGCAGTTAATCCCCCCCAGGGATGACGGTGGCCTGGACCAGCATGAGGACACTGAGGTAGTATAAGTATACTACCTTGTATAAAACAAATATGTGTGAAAATATAATGAAATTATGAATTCTATGAAAAAAGTTGATAGTTTTACTTGTGCTGTGGGCAAGATGCAGGTAGGCTTCCAAAACTGATTCTGAATTCTAGGTCTAGTTATCTGTGCAAATGTAATGTCTCTACACTTTATTTGCATAATCAGTTAAATAAGAATGTTTCCTAAGGGGTTTCTAAATTCCCTTTCAGCTTTGAGATTTACAAAATAGGTTATTATTCTGAGTGAGCCAAAACTCACTTTAGTCAGAAGAGATGCTGTCAGGCAACTCTGTAATTTTTCATTCTTTTAGTACTCATTTATAGCATAGTAGATAGCAGGCTATGAACCACTTGGAAATGAAGTGAGGAAAATATACAGAAAATATTGGCCTTCTTTTCATAGTACTAGACATTAGGATTGTCCTGTTTTGAATAGGCAATGGTCTTTCATCTTCTTTTTTGCTCTGTCATAAAATTATGATTTATTCCTCGTTTGCTATCTCTGTTTCCAGTATTATGTTTCTCAAAACGTTATGGTCAACATGGACCAGAAGTGAAAGATTTAATGCTAAGTAATGTTTTAGTGTAACTAGAAAAATGTACAAAGCACTAATTTTGTCATGTTCTCCTCCAGACATTCTCATGGTTTTCCCCATTATGTGAGATCTATTTAACTGAACAAGCTAAGTGTAACTAAAACTGTTCATCACTCAGCAAATATCTATTGAATCCTTATTATGTAGCAAGCACAATCCTAATCAGTAGGGAAGCTATGCTGAGCTGCAATCCCTCCTCTTAAGAATCTCACTGTGTTATCAGGAAGACAATTTAATATACATCTAAGTATAATGTATGTGATTAAGTGCTACTCTAAGAAGCAGAAGAATGAAAGTGAGCCCCAGCACTTAGATGTGACAGTGTGCCATGCATGCAACTTCTCCAGGCCTCAGTATCTTCACCTAGAAATAAAGATATAAGGGTTCTTTCAAGACTGAATGAGAGTACTACGTGCATGGCCCATAATAAGTGTTCAGTAAAATTGGTTATTGTTATTATTTTTATATTATTGTTTTAATAGAAGTTTAAGACCGACTGTCTGTGAAAGTACAGAGGCAGGATCATTGCCCTCTTGAATGTCTAGACACTACATCCTCATCAGGCAACAAAGCCTGAAGGAGGCAGAGCGGATTGAAAGTTTAGAATCAAGTAAAGCGAAGTGTTGAAATCTCACCCTGGCCATAGTTTCTGTGACCTTGGCAACTTACTAAACTTTTCAGAGTCTTAGGTTTTTTCCTGTATAAATGGAGACAACCTACCGTGAAGTGTTTAGGAGAATATATGCAAAGATATTATCTAAAGTGCTTAGTATAGGGCCCAACATATGACGAGTTTTCTATAAAAGGCAGCAAATGTGATGATGATGGTAATAATGATGATGATGATGAAAGTAGGTAAGTCATAAATAAGGACTCCAAAGTCTAACGCAAGTTAAGTGATAATTCATTTACTTCTAGGTGTATTAAATCTTGACTCAGTATTCAACTGCTTTACAGGCTCATTTGTTTCTCAAAGTCTCCATTCTTATTCAGATTTAATCACTTAGAGTCTTACTATAGACCTTGCTTCACTTAGGAAGGAAGGGACACTGAAGAACAAACTGAGTAGAACAAAATCCCTGTATATTCCCCATTATTGGCACAGACAGCTTCTTTTAAACCCATATCATATTGAGTTTTACCTTTTGAATCTTAAAGTTAGAAGTCATAAATTCTTATCATCTGTCTCCATGTTCAAATACTAAGACTGTCACGTTGCCACATTTCTGGGAGGAAGGGGCCCTTGGGTTATTGTAAAACTAGAAGGTTATGATGTACAGTTTACGCTAATGAAGGTAGGCTTCCAGTTAGGAAGTGGAGTCACTCCCTGTGGTGAGGCCGTTAAGTAGCCAGCAATGAGACATGTCTATAATTAGAGAGGCATTAGGCATTAGTGATCCCCGTGACCAGGGCGCCTGTGCCCAATGGACTAGTCAGACTGGCTGGCTACCCACCCAAAGCTATTTCCTCCATTATTCAAAGTCAGAAGCAGTGTAATGAAGGGTGGGCTAACAAATTCCATTGAGCTGAACTTTGTCAAAAAAAAAAAAAAATACGGTTTCTGAAAAATAGACTTGAAAGCTGCATATGCTTAGAGCAAAACTATAACAAAACAAAACAAAAATCCATGGTATCTAGGAAAGCAGCAGTTTGACAAGGTAAAACAAGGCAAAAACAAACCTCAAAACTGTGGGTAGCATATCATAGAGTATTATCACACCATTATTCATTTTAATCATTTCTAGGATCTGAAAATAGAAAAGCTAAGAAAACTTGTAAGTCATTACATTTTTATGGAATATATATTTGTTAAAAAATGCAGAAAGTGTTCATTGTTAGGGATCCTTGTGTCATCAGCAAGGCTGATAAGCCTAGAATATTTTGAAAATATGAGCTCTGGAAAAGGTGGCAGAAATGCTAGTTTACCTTCATTGTTTTACAGATGAGAAACTTCAAAGCTGAGGAGGAACCGAAGGAGAATTAATGTAACCACAGCTACTATTTATTAAAATACATTCTGTACATTTTTAGTTTTATTTTATTTCCATTCTTTGCCTTATTTGACCCTCAGTCCAATTTAATGAAGCAGTGACTTACCATTACTCACATCTTATACATGAGAAAACTAAGTAACAGGATGAGTAAATTCTAAGTGCCCATCTTTGGAAGCAGCTACCTCTGAAGTGCTCCTAATAACTACACAGTACATGCCTTGTCTAATAACTCATAGCTACTGAGTATTGGTAGAGCCAGTATTACGACTCAGGTTCTCTGGTATCAGGCCTTGTATTCCATCCAGTAGGCTAGGCTGCAATCCTATAAATTCTGAATTCACCTCTGTGGATTGTTTGCGTGTAGTTATTAAAATTCAATGATACTAAAAAGGAAAATCTCTTGTTAAGAATTGAGTTCATCTAACATCTGTCCACTGGGTGCTATAGTAATGTACTTATTTTTTGTTCATATATTTTATGTGTTTTTTTTTTCATTGGCTTATTTAGCCTCATTGCCTAGAACAGTGCCTGGAACATAGCAAATGCTTAATAAATAGCTGTTAAAATGAGTTACTTTATTATGTGTCTACAATGTGCTGCTAGATGTTGCTTGAGGGGCTAGGATAATGGTGAAGAAATACAAGTTCTTGCAATATGGCACGTTTTTCTTATGGTTGAGAGAGATATCAAGCAAGCATACAAATACATAACATAATTTTTAAAACAAGGCTATGAAGAAAATAAAACAGGACAATGTGATAGAGTGTGATATGGACGGGGGAGGTTGAGAGAGTTCTTTTTGAAGTGCTAACATTTGAGCTGAACCCTGAATATCAAGAACACAGCCATATAAAGATCTGGGGGAAAAGAATTCCAGGTAGAGAAGACAGCAAGTGCAAATTCTCTAAGGCAAGAATAAGTGATTTTGAGGAAGAGAGAGTGTGGCATGAGCTTAGAGAATGCATGGGAGAGTAGTAGGATGGGAGCAAAAAGGTGTAGGCAGAGCAATGGAGGCTGGTGGTCTCTGGGGCACTTTAAAAATACTGATGCCTTTTTTAGATTCTACATATAAGTGAGATCATACAGTATTTGCCTTTCTCCATCTTATTTCACTTAGCATAGTGCCCTCAAGATCCAACCATGGTGTTGCAGATGACAGGATTTTCTTCTTTTTTATGTCTGAATAATATTCCATTACATATATATATTATTTATTTATATATCTATCTCATTTTCTTCATTCATTCATCCAGACACTTAGGTTGTTTCCCTGTCTTGGCTATTATAAATAGTGCTGCAATGAACATAAGGTGCAGATATCTCTTCAAGATAGCGATTTTGTTTCCTTTATGTCAGAGTTGAGGGGTGGGGAAATGGAGAGATGTTGGTCAAAGGGTACAAACTTGCAATTGTAAGATGAATAAGTTCTGGGGATGTAACGTATAGCATGCTTGCTATAGTTAACAATACTGTATCACAGACTTGAAATTTGCTAAGAGAGTAGATCTTAAATGTTCTTACCACCCATACAAAAATGGTAATTATGTGAGGTGATAGATGTGTTAACTAACTTTATTGTGGTAATCATTTATATATATATATATATATACACATAGATATATCTCAAGTCATCATGTGGTGTACCTTAAATGTACAGTTATATCATTGTATAATGATATATTACATTATTGTGTAGTGATGTATATCAATGTTATTTATATCTCAATAAAGCTGGAAAAGAATACTGATGCCTCCCCAACTCCTGCAATAGTGATTCAGTTGTTTTAGGGCCCTCAACAAAAACTATTGTTAATTACTTCAAGTTACATTTACATGTACCTTGAAAACCATTGATAAGAGTGGTTTTAGGCCATAGTAGGAAGTGCTTAGAGTTTGATAATGAGGTTAAAGGGAAAGAAGTAAAGATTTATTCCTCAGATGTGTATAAATTCATTCTCAATGTGGTCACTTAGCTCAATGAGACAAAAAACATGTGCTCTCTAATTTCTTGCAAGTCACTTCTTAATTACTAAAGATTGTTCATTCCTATATTGATACTACTCTTGGAGCATTATTACTTTTATTTATAATTTAAAATTTTAGATTTATAATTAACCAGTTTAAACTGAGCTATGCAAAAGAGCATTTTTAAACATGTTTTGTAATTTGGGGGCTATCTACACAAGCAAAATTCATTGGAGAACTGTCTAACTCATGAATTTGGTAACTATAGCTAGACAGGACTGGTAACTCATACTAATTATTGTACATTTTTTGCTGGCTGTATGTGCGTGTTTAATAGACTGATGTGCATCAGCATCTCATTCTCTCCACTGGAGCATAGTCTTTTCCTATTTATTTTAATGTTTTTGGTTGTTGTTTGTAACTATGATATTATGTTTCTGTTGATTCAATTTTAAAAACCCTACTTCATTAGATTACAAAAAAGAAAGCACCTTCAAATATTTAGATTAAAGCATCCTGTGTAGTAACAGTCTGATTGTCAATTATAGTGAACTTTGTATGAGGAAACAGAGATCAACAGTAAAACCACAGAAAATGTCAATCCCCCAGCCTCTCCTTAAGTGGGTGTGGTTTCCTTTGGGGCAGTCATAATAGACTTGTCAGCCAATCCTCCCAATTACTGACGCTGCTAATGCAGCTCACCCATCACAATTTATTTCACAGTCCTTTTTCATCAGAGAGAAAGAACTTTGATTTACTGCTAATTAGAGTAGCCATGTTTCCCCAGGCACAGGCAATATTGAGTGATGATGTAACCAGAAACCAGGTTTTTGTGATAAGTCAGTACAATTTAATGAATAGAGAAGGCATTATTTTCTCTGTGAAATACACGCTATCACTTCTGTATCAGACAGAAAGACTGAAAGCATTGGAGATACTTTTCTTAGATTGTAAAGATGGAGAGACAGGAAATTATTCCAGATTGCTAAATTGATCTAAGAAAGTTTGTATACAAAAAAAAAAAAAAATTGTAGGCTTCTGACTCATTGTCAGACAATTTGTAAACAAATAGGTATAGAATTGCTATCACTCCTTAGAAAGTGTGTTTGCTTGTTTGGCTGGGAATTGAACCAGACACTACAAGTTGGTTACAAATATGGATTCATTTAGGAAAAAAAAGTCATGGGATACGAATTGTGTAGTTCCCAAACATAAGCATTTTAATATGGGCCACAAGGACAACAACTTAACAGCCTTGCAAGTGTCTAAGTATAAAAGGCAAAAATGCTGTGGCTAAAAATGTTCTCAGCCATTGTATTTATATCACTCAAAATCCCCAAGGTTACAGGTTGCTGTTTTTAGATATCCTCAGTTTTAGTGCTACCAATTTTATCTAATGCTTTGGTGAATTTGGGGAGGGGGAGAAGACTGGGGAGAGGAATATTATGTTCCAGTTTTTATACTCCGGAAACAAAAATGAGCATGTCTTAAGTTCACCTTATTAAAAACATATACTAGAGGAGAGGTGTGTTTAATCCTTCAAAAACCTATATCTGTTGGGATTATAGACTCAGGGAAAAAAATCACCTCTGCGTTTTGAAAAATGACGGTGAAATATATTGTTTACCCTCTGAACACTGAATCTATGCCACAGTGAAGCAATCAGGGGCCTTTAAATAATTAAATCTGTAACACAATCAGGACTCAAGTTTCTATTTCACAATATAGCCATTCTTAAAAGCTTACTGAGCATTAACTGTTCAAAATTTTTTATATACATACCTGACACAGTCCCTCCCTAAGAAAAACTAAATAAATATACAGCACTAGTTAGAAAAGAAGTACCATAAAGATATTTCAAAGTTTGGTGGAAATTCAAAAAAGGAATTGTGCGACAAGAGTTTTCTGTTTGCTTGGTTTTTGCTTTTTAAATAGTAAACAGCCAAACAGTATAGCTGGTAATAAAGTTACATATTTTTGTAAATTACTGAATATATCTATTTTTAATAGATTAGAGATCATTGAGATTTGTTCCAATGCAGACATGGAGCAGTTTTTAGTTAGGGCTCCCTTTTTTTCTCATAGAGCAAATGTAGCATTCAAAAATACCTAACTTGCTAAAAAAGATGGAAAAATCTCTGACATTGAGATTTGCCAGTCTCAAATTTTTTCACCAAAATACCCATAATTAGAACCCAGAATAGAAGAAACTTCTGTTCCTGAAGTATCTGTTTATCCTGAAACCAGACTTTCAAGACTTAATTTTTTGAAGGCTCATATTTTTAAAACCTTATATGGATTTTGTATGCCATTCTATAATGTATTTTTGTCTTAATATATCCTCCAACAAATGATAGTGTAAAACTGACACTTAGTGAAGATGGTGAAGATGTGTTATCATGTTGGACCTGACATATGTTCCAGCCCAGAATAAAATAGCTCTTAGAAATATGTGCGTCCCTTGTTGTAAAGCAACTTATTAAAGAGAGTGGCTAATGCAACTACTCCCCCCCATCCTGCAAAATAATGTGCTCTATAAAACTGGGACTACTTTTACAGCATTTATTGAAAGAAAAAAAAAGTGTTCGGATTGCCTATTTTAAGGTCAAATCCAGACTAGAAACTGAAGGACTCTAAGTGGTAACTAAACATACACTCATTATATGACCTTGAACAAGCCAAGCAGGCTGTGGCCATGATTATGTATACAAACCACCTACGTGGAGTGTCATGCCAAGGTCAATGTGTTTATGCCAGCCGTTTTTGTTATACACGCAGAACTCCATGCAGTTGTTCTGGGTGTAGCAGTCGGAGTGGATGCCGGCACAACTATAACGAAGAGACTGCCAGAAACAGGCTGATTATATAGGCGATTTAGAGTTGAGCAAATTATGATAATGAATCAAGTAAACAAACATCTATGTTACATAGAGTGATTCTGGATGAACTACTCAATTGATCATAAAATTGAAATAATTGTTGAAATATCAACAACTGTTGAAATATCCGATATATTGTTTTACAAGTAGAACATTCCTCTCAACTAACATGTATTTTTCCATTAAAAAAATATATGACATGGGACTTATCTGTTGGCGCAGTGGTTAAGAATCCGCCTGCCAATGTATATGTATATGTATATATACATAATATATAATTATATATAAAATAAGTAGGGTGAACATATAATTTATCATTAAACCAGGACACTTTGGCAATAAAGGATACTATTAATAATTAAATCAGGATATCAAGTATAAACTGGGATTGTCCTGGGCTAACAGAGACACTTGTTCCCCTAAGAAGGGTCATAGCAACTTCATGTCCAGACAGCAAAGGAGAAAGTTATCAGCTTGCTTCATAATCACAGAGTATGTGAGATTTTACAAACTGAAATATATTCTCTGCTTCATCTCATTAAAGGCAGAGAGTGTATCCCAGGCCTCTAATGTGGAATAGATGTTTACATGTGATGTGATTGGACGTAGCAGACATAGAGATACAGAGTTGTTTAACCTAAGAAAATTTGAGTTGAAAGTCTAAGAATAAAGAAAGACCAGGGGAAGTAAGTTGATTGATACAGCTTTGTTAAATTTTTAAATCATTGGACAAAGCTCTTGGAACTAATTTTTAACAAAGTTTCAACTAAAACTGAATTAAAACCATAAATTAACTTTACAGATTTAGTTATGACTACCTAAGTTTACCACTTTTCAATAGATTTGGATTCATGGCTCAGGATAATGTATGGGTTTTTCATTTTCTAAATGATAAACTAGAACTTTTTCTTATTAGGTTTATTATGACTCATATCAGAAAAACAAATTCTACAAAGTGATTTTACTCATTTTTTTATATGACATTTTAACCCCAAAGTTTTCATTGCTGTATTTGTTAAAAGGGTAATAGGAATAGAAGGTTTCCTTATTTCTTTTCTCATTCAATAAATATTCATCATAGCCACTCTCAAACATTAGCAGAAATAAGAATTACCTGGAGGGCTTATAAAAATACAGATTGTTGGACCGTGTCCCCAGACTTTCAGATTCAGTTGGAATATGGCAGGACCCAAGAATTGGCATTTCTAACATGCTTTTAAAAGGTTCCCAGGTTAATCTGAGGCTGCTGGTCTGGGCACTGCACTTTGGGAAACACCAGTATATTGAACACATAGTATTTGCCAAGTGCCCTGTGCTGCGGATACAGCAGCAAACAACAAAATAGACAAAAATTCCTGCCCTCATGGACCTTCTTTTCTTTTTTCTTTTTAATTTTTATTGCAGTATAGTTGATTTACAGTGTTGTGTTACTTTCAGGTGTACAGCAAAGTGAATCAGATGTACATGTACATATATCCACTCTTTTTTAAAGTCTTTTCCCATATTGGTCATTACAAAGTATTGAGTAGAGTTCCCTATACTATACAGTAGGTCCTTATTAGTTATCTATTTTATTTATAGTGGTGTGTATATGTCAATCCCAATCTCCCAGTTTATCCTTCCCCGCTTCATGGACCTTATTTTCTAGTGAAGGGAGATATACAATAAATACAGGATTAAAATATATAGCATGCTAGATAGCAATAAGTGCTGTAAAGAAAAACTAAACGTGAAATGAGGCATATGATGAAGAGGGTCATTAGGGAGGACTTTCTCAGAAGGTGACATTTGACTAAAGACCTTAAAGAGCTGGAGAGTGAGTCAGAGATATCTGGAGGAGCCCTAAATTCAAATGCCCTAAGGCTTAAGTGCACTGGCCAAGTTAAAGAACGTGAGGAAGACCAGCGTGGCTGGAGTTGAGTGAGCTACCATAGGGAGAGCATGAAGAAACAAGGAGCAGAGGCAATGGGAAGATCAGCTCAGGTAAGGCCTTGTTAGCCATTGAGGGGTCTTTGGCTTTTATTCTTAGTGACAGGAAAGGCCATGGATAAAACGAGAAAAAAAATGTCATTAGCTGATTTGCATTTTAAAGGGATTACTGGGACTACTAGGTTGAAAATAAGAGTCTGGAGTTCAAGAAATAGGTGTAGGCTGAATATATAAATTTGGGCGTTTCCAATCTATTGGTGGTGTTTAAAGCTGTGAAACTCATGAGTTTACTAAAGACAGGAGTGTATCTAGAGAAGAAAAGTAGTCCAGGAACTAGCCCTGGGGAAGTTCAACTTTAGAGGTCAGAGAAATAAAAATAAGAGCCCAGAAAAGAGACAGAGAAGGAACATCTGTGAAATAGGATAGAAACCAGCAAAGACTGGCATTCTGGAAGCCAAGTGAAGAAATTTAATCACCAGGAAGGAATTCATCAGCTGCTAAGAGATGAAGTCAGATGAGTAATGAAAACTGACTCTTCACATAAGCAACATGGAGTTCAATAGTGGTGCTGACAAGACTTGTTTCAGTGGGGTGGTGGAGATTAAAAGCTTGACTGGAGTATTTTCTTGTGAGAATGGCGGGAGAGCTATTAGAGAGAGAGAGTGAGTACGGGCAACTAATTTGAGGAGGTTTGCTGTTAGAGAAAGGAGAGATGCGGGCAGTAATTGGAGTAGAAGGTTAGATCGAGGGAAGAGTTTTTGCTTCTCTAAGATGGGAGAAAGTATTCAAGATCTGTGGATTGATGGTTATGATCCAGTAGAGGCAGGAAAATTGGTGATGGCAAAGAAATAGGGGCTAATACTAATATACTTGAGGAAGAGGGAAGGGCTGGGATCTTCTGCCCAGGTAGAAGGTCCAACCTTATATCAAAACATGGATAGTGATCCATAGTAACAGGAAGAAAGGCAGAGTATGTGGGTACAGATGCAGGTTAACAGGGTGTTTCAGTGGAAGAAGTAAAGTCACCAACTGAGAAAGAGCATAATGAAGAGTTGTTGGACATTTGAAGGAAGATGAAAATATTTAAATATTCTCTAGTTGAAAGACAGAAAGGGAAAGATAAAGAGAGGAAAGAGAAGAGAAAGAGAATGAGAGACTGAGATTGGAGAAATGTGGTAAGATTGCAAGCAGTGCTAATATAATCAATTTGATATTTTGAAATTACTATTTCATTTAAAATCTCTTGGGTGTTTTTTCCAAATATCTGTAGAGCTACTAATCAGAGTAATGTGTACCTTCCCAAGATCTCCCTTATTAGAAATTATACAAAAAAGTGAAGGTCATTTGTTTGACCTGTCAATGAACCTACTCATACAGAAGTGCATTAAGCCAGGTTTCAGGATAAATTGGGATAAAATATGTTAGTGAATTCCTGCTTTGTGAGATTTAATATAAATATATGATGAATAAACTAATACATATATATCTATAGATAGATGTAGATAGATAGATAGATAGATACCTTTGCTGTCTTTTAAAATTTCAAAAGTGTAACTGTTTCTCAGTTGAGGTGAAAAAGTATTCATTAGACAGAAATTTTATGGGATGACCAATCAGACCTCTTGTTCATCTGTTTTCAACTATTCTGTGAGGAAAACACTTGTGTTCCATGAACCCTTCATACATGTGCAGCCTAACTTTGATCAATGTTCAAATTTTTTTTTTCCATAATAAAGATATACGGTGTTAAGCCAACGTCTGTCAGGAACAATACTCCCTTGAGTGTGATAATGGACAGGTACAACTTACTGTAATA
Source organism: Monodon monoceros (assembly GCF_005190385.1). Lineage (NCBI taxonomy): Eukaryota > Metazoa > Chordata > Mammalia > Artiodactyla > Monodontidae > Monodon > Monodon monoceros. The sequence continues at coordinate 42,022,306 of NW_021703781.1, forward strand.
GATAAAAGGAGTAGTATAACTCTGAACATGAAGCACAGAAACATGTGAAAACTTGGCCTGTTAAGTGTATAAGACAGTCTAGTCAGGGCAGTAAAAGATGTTATCAATCAGCGATAAAGCTCTGAAAAACATCTAAGGAAATAGGATGATGATTCCAGATGCTTTGATGGACACTGAGGATGTCTTATGTCTTTGTAAAGAATACTGCCTTTGTCTGAGACAGTTCTCTAGTGCAAGGTACAGATTTGCATGTGAGGGCAAGAAGGCAATCTTACTCATGCATGTGTTCCTTCTCTACGTACCCGCTGAGACCTACTGTGCACAGCACAGGGGAAGGAACTCTAGAGAATGTAGGAAAAACTTAAAGGTTTGGTTCTCACCTTTGAGAGGCTTACAGTCTAGTCAAGAAATCATCTACACGTGAAGTAACAATATTTAAACAAAGCAAGATACTAAACTGTATTTGAGGTTCAAGAGACATGCAGATAACGAATATTTTTCAGGGCCAGGGTAGTCATCATGGGGAGGTTTGGCCCTCAATCATGCTACTGCCTGATGAGAGGTCCAGCAATACTCTGACTTTTGTTCTAAACTTGGATACCATCAGAATGCTGTTGGAAGTTTTTTAGAAATACAGGTTCCTTGACTCCACCACATCCCTGCTTTATGAGTTTTGTGAACCTCAACAACTACCCCATACCTGGCTGCACAAGTTGTAGAAGGAGCTACTTCACCCAAGAAGTTTTTATTTTCTTGTTTCAGCTTCATCACTCAGATATTAGTCTTTATCCAGAAAACTGAAAGACATTATCAGCATTGTCAAGATAGATGGATTCTTTCACTCATTTTTACCCAAGGACAGTGGGTTCCTGACCAAAACAAATGAAATCCACAGGACATAAAGTAGAATTATGCTTTCTGATCTTCTGTAAGAATTACATTTTTCACATGCATTATGCTATATGAATCAATTACAGTTACAGTACCTGTTTCTATCAATATGGAACTGGCAAAATCTCATTCATCTTTCAAAATTCTTCTCAGATGTCACCTTCTCTATGAAACCTCCACTGCCCACCTCCTAAAAAAGAATTATTTCTCCCTCCTCTGAAAGAGTAGTATACCTGTACATAGCATCAATGTTGCCATAATAAGTAAATATTGAGGTTAGCTCTTAACTTGTTGTGGGCTGAATTTCATCCCTTTCCCCAAATTTGTATGTTGCAGCCCTAAGACCCAGTACCTCGAATGTGATTATATTTGGAAATAGGGCCTTTGAAGAAGTATTTAAGTTAAAATGAGGTTGTTAGGGTGGACCCAAATCTGATCTGACCTGTGTCCTTATAAGAAGTGGAGATTTGGACATACAAGAGATATACTGACAGGCATGCGCACACACAGAGAAAAGACCAAAGACCATGTGAGGACACAGCAGAAAGGCAGCCATGAGCAAGCCAAGAAGCAAGACCTCAGAATGAAATCATCCCTGCCAAACACCTTGATCTTGGACTTCTAGCCTCTAGAACTGTGAGAAAATTAATTTCTCTTGTTTAAGCCATCCAGTCTGTGGTATTTTGTTATGGCAGCCCTAGCAAACTAATACATTTGTCTAATTGTCTTACTGAGGATGAGATCCTTCACGGCATGAACTATGTCTTACCTTTGGTCCCCTGCATGGTGTCTGGGGCCTAGTAAATGTCCAGTAAATGTTAATTAAACTTACTTATTCTAGAACAATTGTAGAACAATTACTTATTCTAGGACAATTTTGTTATAAAGGAAACAATTTTGTTATGAAGGAAAAAGAGTAAATATTCTGTAGTTTACTTATATATGTTATAAATTAAAATAATTTATCAGATGCTAAAAAATATTTTTAAATTAGAAGAAATTTGGAAAACAAGAGAAGATATAAAGAAGAAATATTTAAAAACCACTTATAATCCCACACTTGGGCATAACCCTTTTTACTATTTTAACATACTAACATAAACTTTTTTATTTGAAATTTATACATATATATGTAATTCTTTTTTAATATCATTCTTTTTGTATCATTTTTCTTTGAATAATATATATATAAACATTTCCTGGATTATTAAATAATCTTTAACAATATGCCTTTTAATAGCTGCATACTATTCTATCATATCGATCTACTAAAATTTATCTCCTATTTAGATTGTTTCTGATTTGGGAGATGATGCTACAATGAGCTTCTTCGTATAAAAATCTTTACTCACATCTCTATTATCTACTTATGATAAACACCTTTAGGATTGGACACATGCACATCCAGCAACTTTAATAATATGGAAGGTTCGCTCTAGGAGGGTCAGTTATCCAACACTTCTATAAAAACTTTTTTATCCACAGAACGTACTGAATCCCTATATGTCAAACCCAGGATAACTACTTTTCTATAGAGATGAGAAAACTGAGATCTCAAGATGTTAGAAAACAAAAGCCAACTGAAAAATATAGTCATTAAGTTTACACAGCATGGGGACTTCCCTGGCAGACAAGTGGTTAGGACTCGATGCTTTCACTGCCATGGGCCCAGGTTCAATCCCTGGTTGAGGAACTAAGATCTCACAAGCTATGTGGCCGAAAAAAAAAAAAAAAGTTTACACAGCATGTACACCAGAATTAACTGTTTTAGTATAAAGAATGTTATGGGCTGGTTCACCCATGTCATTGGTCATGGTCCAGGATAGGAAGAAAAATGGAGGATCCTCTGCCCTGTGGACTCCTGGCTTTTGAGGAAGGCCAAGGTCAAATGAGGACCAGGGTGGACCCTTTAAACACAAGACCCAAACAGGAACTTGTCTTGTCAGTGTATAAGTGTGGTACTCTTTATAAGAGTTGAGAGGAGGGAGAAATTGCTGTGGGTAACTGTAATCTGAGAAAGCTTCATGGAAGAGATGAACTGGGCATTGAAAAATAACTGAATAACTATAGTTTACAGAGGAAGAGAAAAATGACCAGACCATCTGTGGCAGGCAGAAATGGCTCCACACAGATACTCACTCCCTAACCCCCAGAATCTGTGAATGTGTTACCTTACATGGCAAAGGGGAATTAATGTAACAAATAAAATTAAGTTTGCTAATCTACTGATCTTAAAAATAGGGAGATTATCTTGGATTATCTGGGCAGGCCCATTGTAATCACAAGGGTCCCAAAATGAGGAAGAAGGAATCAGAAGAGTCAGTCAGAGTGATGTGATGGGAGAAAGATTCACCCAGACATCATTGGCTTTGAAGATGGAAGGGATCAGTGGGCAAAAAATGAGACCAGTCTTTAGAAACTGAAAACAGATTTTCCTCTAGAGCATCTATAAGGCAATCCTGCCAATACTTGAATTTTAGCCCAGTGAGACCCATGTCAACTTCTAATTTCTAGAATTATAAAACAATGAATCTGTATTGTATTGAACCATTAATTTTGTGGTAATTTGTTACAGCAGCAATGGGAGATAATACACCATAAAAAATGGAACTACAATAAAGGCACAAAATCAGAATTCATGTGGGACATGAGGTAGCATAAAGATTAGAGATTTATGCTGATGAACAGTGGGAGACAAGTTAAGGAAGGTAGGTTGAGGCTGGATGGGAGGAAATTATGAATGTCTTTCAAAATAATTTGAATTTTATCCTGCAGATGACAGAGAACATTTGAGCAGGAGAGTGACATAATAAAAGTGATACGTTTCAGCAAAATTAATCTGGTGGCAGTACGTAAGGCAGATTGACTGGAGAAAGAGCAGTTAAGTTTTTACAATAATATTAAATGTGAATGATATGCATCTGGACTATGGTGGCAGCTCCAGTTGAAATGGAAGCTCAGGCATGAGAAACATTTTAACAGACAAACCATGTACATATTTTTTCTTATACTGAAATCATTTCATAGACTTACCCTAATTCCAAATTGTCAAGTGAAGTGCTGTTGATTTAGATAAATTACGAGAAGTCAAATAGTCCCTCAGAGCTCTCAAAAGAGAACATATATTCTTTTTAAATCTGTACAGTTCTACATAGAAGTATTTTAGAAAGAGATTGATCCTTTCTCTATTGTCTTACCCTGTAAATCCAGATGACTAAAACTTATTCTTTACTGAGAAGGAATGTGAAACAAATTGCCTACCATGAATGTCATTCCATCTATTTAAGTATATAATTGATTCCAGACAATGGGAAGCTTCTTTTGTCAGTAACAAGTTTAAACTCTGCCTTCACATACAAATTATTTCTCAAAGAAAATAAAAAGTAAAGCGTTTAATTCTGTTCTCAAAAGAGCCCATGATAAGATGAAACTGAACATTGATCTGTTTTTCTAGTATTTTTTTTAACCAGTAGATGCTGCCTAAAAGTCAGTTGAATGATAAAGTAACTAGAAAAATTTCCCAATTCCAACTTGAGTGTGTGTGTGTTTGTCTGTGTGTGTGTATTCATTAGTTCTACTTTATTTACAATAGCTCTATGTAAATTGCTTAAGAACACTTGGGTGTCAACTTGTGATAAGTAATGTATTTGTTGAAATGCCTCTTCTCATTATCCTACCTATTATTCCATTCCTTCCTGTAATGGAGTTTTTCTCCTTAGTGTCTACACAGAGTAGCTGCCCAGTTAGATTTGGGTGGATAGATGGATCGATTGATAAATGAAATAGAATCACAGGGTCAAATAATATTCACAATATTTAAGGACTTTGATATATACTACCAAAATACTTTCTAAAAAGAGGTTCCATCTCACTAGCAAAGTACTTATTCCAGCTCACTTTTACCTGCACCAATTAATGTTTTCCGTACTAAATCTTTGTAAATTTGTTATATTAATCCATTCAATAAAAGTGAGATTAAATATCTTCCATGTTCATTAGATTTGCATATTTTCTCTTTGTCCAGGTGTCTGCTCATTTCCTTGGTCCATTTATACATAGAGTTGGGTACATATCTTAGACAATTTACACACACTTTTTATAAATAAGACTATTTTGACAAATATTTGTTATTTGTACTTTAGTATAAGTGATTTTAACATGCAGAATTTTTTACATTTTTATATACTTGAAATCTTATATTTTTATATACTCAGAAATTCACTCCAGACACAATTTACCTCACCCTCCTCATTATATGCTGTGGCCTATTAGTCTTTCCACATAGCTTTCAACAGGCCTGGTTCAGTCCATCCACGGTCTTTACAGATGCTGTCCCCTATTCTTACATTTTCTCCCTTCACATCTTCCTATCAACCCCTCCAAAGGTATGTATGCCCTTCATACTTTTACAACTCAGTTCCAATATCACTTCCTTGAGGATACAGTCTCTCAGGTATTTTGGTCAACACCTGCCAGAGTAACTGAATTATAATTATATAGTCATTAAAATTAATATTGAATTAACATCCATTTGGGTTAAGGTTTATGTCTTTTCAGAAGAGAATGGTTCTCTGTTGCTCATTTTCAGACACATAATGCCTTAGCAGGTTGCCTGGCAAATAAGAGACACTCTGTTAATATCTGCTGTATTAATCTATTAATTGCATTTAGAAGTAGAGGGTCTTACCTGAACTAGGGGTGGCAATAATTCTACTTTTGTATGTTTGTTTTATTTTTTTCCATTTAATTCTCATTCCACCTGGATTTCATATGTGTGGTATGAGATATAAATCTATTTATTGATGCTTTCTGGTATATTTATATATCTGACTGATAAAGCAAGTATCTCCTTGTACTCTTTTAAGAAAATTGTAGAATTTTTTTTTCCCCAGTTTGTTTCTGTAGGTGAAGTTCAACAAGTAAAATCAGTCTGCTTGGGTTTGAATCTTGGCAGCCCCATTTATTAATTATGTAATCTGGAACAAATTGCATAATTTCTATGCCTCAGCTTTCTTAATTTTAAGACGGTCATAATAATAGTACTACCTCAAGGGGTTATAATTATGGTTAAGTATGTTAATTTATGTAAAATGTTTAAATTTAGTTGCCTGGCATATAGAAAAGATTTACTAAGTGGTAATAATGACATTTTTCATCAATGTTTCTCCTAAGAAAACCATCTGAAGCCTAATGGAAATGACATTAAATCCATAAATTTGTAATGACTTGATATATTTATAATATCAATCTTTCCATCAGGATCATATTTTCTCTCTATCTAATCATATCTTCTAAAGTGACTCTCAGCACAATTTCCTCACACTGACCTTCCCACACATTTTTTTCTTATGGCTATTTCCAAATATTTATATCTGTGGTACTATTATAAATGGCATGTTTTGATCATACTTTCTAAATAGTTAAAAGCAAAAGTTAGGGCTTCCCTGGTGGTGCAGTGGTTGAGAGTCTGCCTGCCCATGCAGGGGACACGGGTTCGTGCCCCGGTCCAGGAAGATCCCACATGCCGCGGAGCAGCTGGGCCCGTCAGCCATGGCCGCTGAGCCTGCGCGTCCGGAACATGTGCTCCGCAACAGGAGATGCCACAACAGTGAGAGGCCCGCGTACCGCAAAAAAAAAAAGCAGAAGTTAAATTATGGAGTTTTATATTTTTATCTTTCAGATAGCAACTTCATTTAATTCTTATAAGATTTTTAATGAGTTCTCTTCAGATAATTTAAGAGTACAAACATATTGTCTAGAAACGATGGCCACTTGTGTGTCATTTCAACAGTTTTGTTTCTTATTTTTGCTTCCTGTGACTTAAATCATTAGTTTGATGTTTTAGACTACTCTTTGGCAAAGTGTATTCTCCAGAAGCAAGTTCTATGGAGTGTTAATATGCATTTTTGAAGGTAACTGGTAGCATGGTCAAATAAGTCTGGGAAGCACTGGGTTAACCGGACTAAAGTTCTCTTATTTGTATAGACGAGAACCTGAGACACAGAGAGCAAATTGCCCAAAATCATACAACCAGAACAGGGACTAGAAATTGAATCTTGATTCCTAAATAACTGTGTCATAAGCTACAAATTATCAATGAAAATGAAAGAAATTAAAATGATTAAAGATATAAGTTGTGAAAGGCATAACAAAGAATATGTGGCTTATTTATAGGGGCCTTAAATCTCATCCCTATACTTTATATTAGGTTCATTTATCAATTGAGAAGGAAAACAAATTAGTCAGTTGGGTTCCTTAGTATGCTAATTGTTTTATAACAACATAAAGGCAGATAAGTATATAAAATGTATTAATAAAAGATAGACTATGTAGTTCCAGAAGACACATAAGGACAAAGTTCTATGAGAGTTAAAAGTGAGTGGGGGTGGGATGGGGGCACTATAGATAGGTAGATAAATAAATAGATAGATATGAATAGCTTAAGATTTAGAGATTTAGAAATAGCTTTTATATAATTTATATTTTATACATATTCTGCCTTTTTTCTTCTATAAACTTTATAAAATGCCTGTGTATTGCCTTCTGACAATGCAAAAAATAAGGAAATCAGTTCCTCTCTTAATAAGGTTTCCAATTTAAGAATAACTTATGATATATGAAACAATGTCCATAATAGAGTAGGTAAAAAGTTCTTTTAGAACATAGGAAAGTCAAATGAGGCCATATCTGAGGTGTGTTTATAAGACAAGTAAAACTCTTAAGAATGGAGAAGGTGAATAAATCATTTGAATCAGAAGTAGTAACATATACAAGATCAAGAAAGATACCAAAAACGCCAAGAATTTAGTCATAAAAAGTATAGCCATCCTTTATGAAGCATGTACTATACACCAAGCCTTTCATGTACATTATCTCTTTCAATCTTCTAACAGCCTTTGAGGACGTTTTCTACTATCCTCATTTTAGATATAAGAAAACTGAAACTTCCAGGGGTTAAGTAATTTGTCCATGGTCCCAAGTGTAATTTGTGTAGTTGGATTCAGATTCAATTCTGTCTGACCACAAACTGCATGCTCTTAACAATTATGTCTATGTTAATAACTACTCTGGTGTGGCTGGTGCATGGGAAAGAGGACTGGTAGAAAAAAAAATCACTGAATGTGAGTCTGAAAAGGAAATCTCAGAAAATATTGTAAATGGTCATGTGTGCCAAGTTAAAAAAAAATGTAAACTTTTTATTCTCTTGGCAGTAACAACAATAGTAACAGTAATAAAATTCAGACTATGATAATTTATGTAGCACTTATTAAATACCAGGTACTTTACTGAGAAGGGCTGGGACTAGGGTGAGACCAAAGAGGCTGTCAGGGTACAGAATTTAAGGAGGCACTCACCCTCAGGGTCACTGGGTCTCGGTACTGAGCACTTCACACATAAGAGAACGTTAAATGCTAGAAGTTTAGCCAGAATACTAAGGGATAAGACCAATAGAATAGATAGCAAGTACTCCCACAACCTAGAGCGAAGTGTTTTCAGGGCGAAGTAAGCGAGGGTGAAAGCTCTTCTGCTCCCAGTCATGATACCCAACCCAGCCTATTCCATAGACTGAGGCTATGGGAACATCCTTATTTATTTATTTATTTATTTATTTTTGCGGTATGTGGGCCTCTCACTGTTGCGGCCTCTCCCGTTGCGGAGCACAGGCTCCGGACGCGCAGGCTCAGCGGCCATGGCTCACGGGCCCAGCCGCTCTGTGGCATGTGGGATCTTCCCAGACTGGGGCACGAACCCGTGTCCCCTGCATTGGCAGGTGGACTCTCAACCACTGTGCCACCAGGGAAGCCCGGGAGCATCCTTTTGAAGCCTGTGCTATAGCAGTCTCCTTAGGCATTCCATTCTCCCTTGGGAGATAAAGCAGTGCTTTTTTCCACCTTAGGCCATTTGAGAAGGCCCTAAAATACTGGGTTGGCCCAAAAGTTGGCTTGGGTTTTTCAGTAAGATGTGGAAAAACCCGAATGAATTTTTTGGCCAACCCAATATCATTTAGAATATGTGCCCCCTGGAGGTTAGTGCACAAAGATTGACTAGATTTCTGGAAAAAACAGAACAAAGAGAAATGTAGGGGCTGCAGTGGGGGAAACTGCATTCCCATTAATGACAGCAGGATGAACACACATTTTGGACAAATTATACAAAACTTGGAAACAATGCAAAAGAAGGACTGCAAGTCCTTTCCATGCTGTGCTGACACATTGTACAAAGGGCTCACCTCGGGATTACTTAATAATTTTGAAAGTGTTCTTTTGTCATTAAGATCCAGAATCTGTGAAATTATATATTTACCTGCAGAGTTTTGTTCAGTATATACATATCATTTCCGTCTACTAGAAGAAACAACCCCAGAGATTGCAGTGGCATTAACTAGTTTTGTATCTAACCTACCAAATCTTGTCTGACATTTTTCTTCAGTATCTATAAATATTCAGTTTCTCAAATATTCTGAAGTGGCTTTATCATTCTACTGGTTCCTACTAATTTATTAAGTACATTTTTTCACATACGTTCACTTTATACTTGTATGAAAGTCATGTGTATGATGTTCTTAAAGTTAAGTTGTACCGCTTGATCTTGCTATGGAATAAATTGAGGCCAAATGAGAAAGAGGTAACCTAGACTATCTTAAAAGGGAACGCATTCAAGAAGGCCACAGGACCTTTGGGAGGGGTCAAGCGATTCATTAGAAATTTGGCTAGGAAAGCCTGAAGAATGAGAGGGAACTTAAAAATAACTACCCCAAAAGGCATTCTCAGAATCAATAGAATTGCAGTTGGAAGTTCCTTGCAGAGAAATGTCTGAGGAATGTGCAAAATCACTTATGATAAAGTTTTGAAATCTTGTGAGCCTGTAAGATTCTATTGCACTATGCTCAGTAATGGGACCAACCATATTACAGCAGTGCCAGCCACTCTGCCCAATTTTACCCTGGTCCCCTTTTCGTTTGGGTAAAATTCAGAGATTCGAAATCATGGACACTGAATGTTTGTGCCCACCCCAAATTTGTATGTTGAAATCCTAACCCCCAATGTGATGGTATTAGCAGGTGGGGCCTTTGCAGGTGATTAGATCATGAGGTTCGAATCCCCATGAAAGGGATTAGTGTTCTTATAAAAAAGACCCCAAAATACTCTGTCATCCCTTCTGCTACACAAGGACACAGCAAGAAGACATCCATCTATGAACCAGGGAGCTGGATCTCACCAAACACTGAATTTGCCAGAGCCTTGATCTTGAACCTCTCAGCCTTTAGAACTGTGAGAAATAAATATTTCTGCTTTAAGCCACCCAACCTATGGTATTTTTGTTATAAAAGCCTGAATGGTCTAAGACAGACAGCTAGTGGGTGAGAAGAATAAATCTGAGAAAGAGAAAACAAACCACCCATCTATCTATGGTGAATAGAATTTTAGGCTTGATTAAGTTTGAAGTTACGTACTACATTATACTATAATGTGCATTTTAACTAAAGTGAGACTTTTCTTATGATTAAAATGAGTGAGAAAAATTGTACAACGTACCTAAATTTAATCCAAGTACAGAGAAAACAGAAAAACTAGTCCAAGAGGAACTTTAGGGGCAATGGGAAAAGGAATAGAGTTGCTTTATGATTGCTCTCTATTAAGTCCCATTTTTTAATACAATGGCTGCATTTTTATTATCACATTTAATCCTTATAGAAATTATATAAGGTGGGTAGATACCTTTGTCTTGGTTAGCCCAGCAAGGCTCTGTACCTGACAACTTATCCTGGCCACAAGAGTAAGTAAATAATATAGACATATGCCCCATACTCCTGGCCACAGAGATTGACTTGGAAATGGGTAAGTGGCCCAAACTAGCCCAAAATCTACATTCATCGTTAGTTGTTTTCCTGGCGGCATCTGACAGGTGAAAGAACATTTTCTCTCTGATGTTGGCAGATAGGTCGGTTGCAAGTTCAGGGATGTCCATGCCCTAATCTCTTTCACAGGGGAAAAAAGCCTAACTACAGTCAGAGAGAAGGAAACCAACACACAAAAGGAGAAGAAATAAGACAAAGCTCTGAGAAGGATCCAGTCCTTGGATCCTATCTTCCTGACACTAGCTTTCTTTTCCCGTGTTCAAGTACTATGAGCCACTAATTTTGCCTTTTCTTTGTAAACCAATTAGATTTATATTTCTACTAATTTTCATCCAAAAATGTTTTACTATTACAATGATATATATGTAACTGATGATGAGGTTGGAGAGATGAAGTATATAAAGTATCTTCCTCAAGGGCATAAATGTACTAAGTGGCAAAGAGTGAACTAGAAATCTGGATTTTTCTGACTATATAAATTATTGACCTTAAATTATATTCTGAAAGTTCAAGGGCACTGTTGAAGTTTTATAAAGGGGAGTGACATATCAGTGATGTGAGAGTTTAATAAAAGTAATTAAGCTTCCTCTTCCTACCTTCTTCCTTTTTTCCCTGCCCTCCCCCTCCCCTCCCCTCCCCTTCCCTTCCCTTCTGGAACAGTTTTCTCCTAATGCCTATGCTGAACTTGGGCAGAGCAAGTTAGGCATCTGTGACTGCGAGGATGAAGAAAGCTGGCTCAGGACAGGGTTACTGGAGCTCAGTCAGAGGGTAGGGAATATCCATACAGAAGCTGCCCTGCATGAGGAGTTAGAGCTGACCAAGGTGATCCTCTTGTTATGGTAAAAGGATCACAAAAGACCCCAGATTCTCTTGTTTCAGCCCTTGCCTCACTAGCTGTTTTCCTCCTCTCTTTCTTCACCCTTCCCGCATTATTTTTACTACTTCCCCCACTTCTAAACCTTAAAAAAAAAAAAACTGCAGAAATTGCAAAACTATCTTTTGAAAGAACTGTTCTGACAGTTGCCAGGAAGTAATTGAATCCATGATCTCTAGCAAGAAGCATGAAAATCAGAACAATCTCCAATCTTTTCCACTAAAGGTTTTGCAGCAGTTAAAGATGAAGAAAACTTCTACTTCAGCCGGATCACAAGTACACATACACCTCTCCTCTCCTCACCCTATAAAACTCCAGTCCTGCAGCAGTTAGGGGAGTTACTTTGATGCTCCTCAGGTGCTTTTCGATGTGCACCAGCTGAATCAAGCCTTTAACCTCTATTTGAGTCATGTAAACGATTTTTTTTTCTTGACAGTATTCACATAAGAAAGGGAGTCATGCTGAGTGTGAGATGTCAAAGTCTGAGAGGAGTGTGTTCACAACGAGCAGCATGTGTAGGGCACCTGCGCAGGGGTGTAGAGGGCATCTATGCAGGACCTAAAGTTAGAGGTCCAATTTGTGATTAAGAAATTCTGGAAGCTGTGAAGGTAAGGAGTTTTTATATATGTTGTTTTGGTGTATCCTTTAAAATCTGAACACATAGTATACATAGATGCAAAATAAGAATTGTGTAATGGATGAACTAATGAATAAGTAAAGCTTCTGGGAGATGGTTTAGAATATAAACCTGAAGAACATTATTCCAACATAGCTGATATTCTGTTTTTAAACAAAAAGGAAACATTTTTGCTTCATTAAGCCGTGAAGTTGTTGGGGATTTGGTTTGCTTGATGAGAGAACTCTGCTGTTTTATGACTGTTAATCCTAGGTATCCAAAATCCCACTAAAAGAAATACTTAGCACCACAACAATAAGACAAAGTCCAAGTAAAGTAAACATTCCAGAGGGCTTCAGAGGTTAAATAGGAGTCTGGAAATAATTATCCTATTGCTAAAAAATAAATAACATATGGAATATATAAGCAGTTGGGGAGGACTTCCTCTTCTTAAGCAGGATTTTATTTTTGAAAATTTTTTTGAAATATATTACCTGTTTGAAATATTCTAAAAAGTAAGACAATAATATAATTAATGTTTGCTAGTGATAGATATATTTAATGTTATTGTTTTTATGATCCACATTTTATCATTTTAAATTATTCACTCTGTAATAAGTGATGCTATTTAATATTATTACCTTATGTCCCACTTTTTATTACTTAAATTGTTCCCATTGTACATTAAGTGATTTAATTTACTCTTCAGAAAAATATTAGCACATATATATATAGCACCTATATATAATATATGTAGCATATGTATAGAACCTATCACCCAGTCAAGAAAATTTTAAAAACTGGATTTATTTTATAGTCTCACTTTCTTATTTGACTCTGTCTCTCTTTTATTATTTTCTAAGCTTCTTGAAGAAGGTATCTAGAGTATTACCACTTCTTCCCTTTGTCCTCCCCCCACAGCAGTCTGGTTTCTGTCCGTACCACCCCACTGAAGCTGCTCTCACCCAGAAACTCTTCTCCTGGTCATTAACTCAGAGGGAAAATTTTTAGTTCTTAAATTACTTGACCACTAAAAGCATTTAGCACTACTGACAACTTCTTGAAACTCTCTACCATCTTGATGTTCTCCATACTACTTCATTTTCAAATTTCTTCCTAATTATTTGGCTATATCTTCTTAGCCTATTTTTCCTTTTCTTCTTCCATTATCTTTCACAGTTGATAATGTTACTATTTATTCATCCAATTCCCCCAAATAAAAACACTGGGCATCATCCTTGACCACTCACTTTCCTTCTGCCCTCACATCCAACTAATTCTAAATATATCTCCACTCTTTGTCCTCACATCCTTTTCCACTGCTGCTGTCTTAGTAAACACTCTTACTGTCTCTCACCAAGTGATTGCAAGAGCTTCCTAATTAGTCTCCCTCTTTCCAGCCAGACTCCCCACATTCCATCCTTCATAATTGCCTGATGGTATCAGATCACTCCCTGTTAAAAAACCTTTCAGTGGTTTCCCATTAATTGCAAGATAAAGTCCAAGCTCTTTGGAATACCTAACATACCAGATTTCCCTTTTTAAAATCTGGACACAGCTTGCCTCTTTAAGTCTCACACACAATATTTTGGTATGAAACTGCTTCTAGTTCCTACATCTATCTTACTGTTCTACGTACCTACATATTTACACAGGCCATTCGCTCTGCCAGGGAAACCCTTTCCCCTGTAAACTGGCAACTCTTGTTCATGCTCCACTGTTCCACAAAGTTGGTTCTTCTGTACTCTTCTCAACTTACTTTACATAATATTCTGCTCCCATGGCTGTTATACCTACAGCTCAAGCCTCTCTCTGGATTTTAAAACACTGTATTCAACTTCTTACTGGACACCAGTGGGTATTTCCTATATCCGGAATTTACGTGTCTTTCTCCTCAAATTTATTCCTATCTTCATTATTCAGGTTAATGACACATCTAATTTTTCCCTATAGAAAATTAGAGCTCTCCCTAATTTCCTCCTCTTCCTCACTTCCGCATTATCTAATTTCTGTTCAGTACGGTTGACTCTACTATCAAAATATAATTTAAACAGATTCACTCACAAGCATCTACCAATAATGGTGCCCTAAGTCAGAAATGCACCATTCTTGACCATGCCAATGTCCTTCTTAGTTAACTCTGTTTCTATTATCACATGATTACCTCAATCCATCATCCTTTCTCCTCCTACAGGCAGAGTTGTATTTCTAGCCTAAAAATTGGAATGCATTTTATCTCTGCTCAAAATCCTTCAACAGTTCCCCATGGTCAAAAAATAGAATCTAAGTTCATTTGCATGACCTTCAAGAACTTCTTCATAAGTTCCTTGACTTCCTTTATGACTTCTACCACAAAGATAGGAATGCTTATACCTTTGTTCCTCTGCTTCAAAAAACCTTATCTATTAATTGGGCTTTTTAGAAAGTTAATTTTTTCAGAATTGGTCAGTGACCATCATTTTTGCTTCTGTAAGATGAATGTGTAATGGCATGAAACAGAAAAAAAGGGAGACTGGAAACAAATAGAGCTTGAAATTTAGACTTACATAAAAATAAGCTAGTAATTGGTCAGCAGTCCCCTCTACATAGCTATTCAAGGCAGAAAAAAAACCAACTAAGACCTCATAAAAATGGTTTGATAATTAAGGAGCTATTGATATATTTCTTATGAAAAACAACCTACCTCTTTGGAATGTAATTCAGGTTAATAAGACAGACAATGGTCAGTTTATTTTGTTTTGCTTTTTTTCTCAGTTGATCGTAAATTATTCCCCAAAGTGAAACAAATCTAAAATTGTACAGAGGTGTTTGGCTTTTTTTTTTTTCCACTAACTGAGAACCCTTGAATTTTAAGTTACATTCTTTCTTCTTTTGCATTACAGAACATCATTTGAAACAAATTGATATTTTTGCATCTTGGCAATACTCCAGGGACAACATTACCAGCAATGAATTTTCTTCCAAAAATCCAGAGGATGCAATGAGAGCCTAATCTGGGCTCAGTTAATTACATGTTTGTAAAGCACTCTGTTGGTGCTTTTTTCCCCTCATGTATTTATTTTTAACACAAACATATACACTCTACCAACTGTGGTGCAACCACAGTCATACCCTCTAAACTCCATGAGAGTTTACCTCCTGCATTTATTTATTCAACATCCAACAAATATTTATTAAACACTTGCATGAAGCAGACTTGAGTCCTACCTTCACGCAGCTTACATTCTAATAAATAGCATTTATTGAACTTAGCTACATTCCATGCATTGTGCTACCCATTGTACTTGTATCATCTCATTTAAACCTTTAGGCTCACCATAATTAAGTAACTATTTATCATTATTAGTATTGTTCTTCTTCTTATTTTACAGGTAAGTAAATAGAAACTTAGAGAAATGAGTAGCTAACCACAATTTCAATGGAAGCAGCAATGTGTCCAGCTCAAAAGTCAAAAACAGTCCTCCTTGCAAGTAGTGTTGGCCACCTACAAAGTATTGGCCAGTGAGTTGTAAGTAGAAGTTTTTAGGTGAGATTTCTGAAAAAGCTGCTTAATAAGGCACAACTCATCGTTTTTTAACACTTAGATTGAACAAATACCTGATAACCTGGGGCTAATACTGACCATGAAGAAAAAAACCAAAGAAAGGAATTGCAAAGATAGCTACAGCTATTCAAACTGCCTACCTTTGGACATTGTGTTAGTGAGAAAAAACAAAACAAAACAAAAAACTATCATTTAAGCTTCTATTTTGGGGTTTTCTATTATATGCAGCCAAACCCAGCTTCAACTGACACCATCAGTGATCCATTCTCCACATAGCAGCCTGGGTGATCTTTAAAATGCACATCTGATCATATCATTGTCCTACTGTGGTATGGCTCACCATCACACTTGAAAAAGAAATCCAATTACTTATAAAACATGTAATTGTGAGGCATAGAAGTGGGAAAAAGTCCGGGACACCCGTGTGTCCACACATGTGGCTACACATGTCTTTTATCTTGCATCAGACACAAGCTCTTTGGCCTAGAATAATATATGAGGTTTCTAAGTGGTACATGGACTGCTCATTTATTGGGAGCATAAAGATTACATGATTTTTTCTCAGGAGCCATGATTCATAGCATGAGCAATCCCAAACCAGACACATACTGTTAAAAGCATTCCAACTATAAGGATATTCCTCTCAGCATGTATCATCAGTATATTTGCCCAGAGATCCAAGTACCATGTTTCCAAGAAGATAAGACTGGTCACCTGCCTTCTTTCTTACTTCAGGAATATTACCATGGTTATCAGGAGAGGAATAGGTCACAGGCGAGCTGTTTTAACTCCTTTCTCACCAGTTTAAACTGAAAAAGTTATTTCTTTACCATGTTTCATCTTAGTCTGTTTCATTCATAGGTATGTTTACCTATGATTATAATTAATGATATTTATCGAGTGCTTAGTATATACTGGACACTGTTCTAAAGCTTTACTTGTTGTCTTAGTTAGCTTGGGCTGCCATTACAAAATACTACAGACTGGGTGGCTTAAACAACAGAAATTTATGTCTCATAGTTCTGGAAGCTGGGAAGTCCAAGACTAAGGTGCTAGTAGATTCTGTTCCTGATGAGAGCTCTCTTCCCAGCTTGTAAATGGCCAAATTCATGCTATGTTCTCACATAGCCTTTCCTAGGTGCACGTAGGCGGAGAGAGAGAGAGCTCTTCTTCTTATAAGCCACTAATCCCATTGTGAGGACTCCATCCTCATGACCTAATCTAACTCTAGTTACTTCCTAAAGCCCCCATCTTCAAACACCATCAGGTTGAGGGTTACGGCTTCAACATACAAATTTTGGGGACATGCAAACATTTAGTCCATAACACCTTCATTATCTCCTTTAATCCTCACATCAACCTATGAGGAAAATATTATTGCAGTTCATCTTACAGATGGAGAAACTGAAGCACAGAGAGGATGTGTAACGTACTTAAGGCCACACAACTAGTGAGTGGCAGAACCTGAATTCAAATCCAGGCAGTTTGGAATTACATCCTGGGTTCTTAACCATTATGCTATGCCACCTTACTATATTAAAAAGTAATCATGAGGAAACAGCATGAAGTGCTCAATAATTTAGAGTCTATATGTATGCCTATCTTCTCAAAAATTTCCCCAAAGTATACTTATAACTTGCTGCATATCCCCATTCAACCCAAGAGACTGTGGAGAATCTTAGAAGCAAATATTTAAACTATATTTTTCTCATTAGTTACCTAAATTTTACAGTATTCATTGTGAACTGCATATAGATTAAATGAGAATATGGAGACTCTTTCCACAACAAATCTGTAAAGGGCCCTTTAAAATTGATTTTTCAACATGTCTGATATCTATTCGTCTTTCACTTCTGGACCTCTTATTACTACTGGTCTAGCTCTAAGTTATCATTTCCTCATTACTCGGGGAGCAATATGGCCAGGGTTAAGTATGATTAAGTAAATGAAAATATGTAATGATATCTTATATGCTAAAATATGCTGTAGTATTTTTAATAGCTCAAATTATATAACCCGCATAAGATAAATATAGCAAATTCAGATTACAATGTTTTACAACTTTTAGGAGAAAGGTTATCACACTATTCATTCATCTGACAGATATTTATTGCATTTTCACTATGTTCCAGACACTTTAGGTGCCAGAGGTGTTTAGTGGAAACAGACAGAATGCCCGCTCTAATGGAGTTTATATTTTGGTGGAGATGGGGTAGCTGATACAAACAATCACAACTCAACGAAAAACTAAACAAGAAAAATATGATAGTAATAAGTACTATGAAAAGAAGCTAGGATGTTGTGATAGTGAATTACTGGTGGCTACTTTAAAGTAGGTGGTTAGGAGACCTCTCTGAAGTGGTGACAAGAAGCTAAGATCTGAGTGACAAGAAGGATGCAGCTAAGCAGAGAAGCAAAAAACCCAGAGTCTTCTGAAGAGAAGGTAGTGTAAAGACCCTGAAGGGCTTGCTGGCAGTTCTAAGAAATGAAAGAAGGCTGAATTGGCTCAATGATTGGAGCAAAGAAGAGACAGGTTAGAGATGAGCTCAGGGAGGCAGGCAGAAGGCCATTCACCTTGGGCTACAGGTTTCCTTCAAATTATTAGTAAAACTTAATACTGGTAAAATCTCTGACTGATGTGAGCTTCATTTGACTCTTCAATCCTCTGTTTTAGCTCAAAATTGAAATCAAAGTTCAAATTATATTAAAGACCAAAAAGCATTCTAGAAAACTTTTAGATGTTTGGAATTCATATGCTTGTTTAATTTAATATTCTCACCAATCTTACAAGGTAGACATTATTATCCTTGCTTAACAGAAGAGAAAACTGAAGTTTAGAGACATTGTTAATATTAAAAGAATAATGATTATCTTTAAAACCATTAAGTCTCTGAGAAGAAGGATGGTGTGTCAGTTCCTTGCCCATATCCCCTTGCCCTTAGCAATTCAATGCACTGTGGCCCAACTTCTAATTGCCAACACCTGCATTTCTTTGTTTGAGGGCTTTTTCTGGGAGCCTGAGATGGTTATGCCTGTGTCAAAGAAAAATGCACCTGATGGAGTTAAATAGACAAAGAAAACTTTATTCAAGTCTATTGTAATAGGAGTCAAGACTACTGCAGTTAGGGGAGAGAGACTGAACTCAACTCCAGATACGATAGGGACAGCTGGAGATTTATAGCCAATGGGCAGGATAAAGGGGTCAGTGGATAGAAAGTTACTGAGAGGAACTTAGGTATCAAGGGTGGGGGAAGATGAACTTGATTAGATATCAAAGGTTGGAATATCTAGTCTATCTCACTGGACTGGCTTAGTAGGGTTCTTGCCAAAACTGGGCTCAGCAGACCAAGAACAAGCCCGGAGGAACCTGACTAAAGTTTGTCAAGGAAAGAGTCCTTGTCACCTCTCCCAAGAGTAGGCCAGAATTTCCAGAGAATTAATGGTAACAGGAAGCAACCCTGAACCATGGTGTTGACATACAAATACCTCAGTTTCCTCACTACACAGAAGTAATCTCTCGGAGACCTCTGCTCTACACTGGCTCTCAGATTTACCCAGAAGCATCAAGCTCACAGTAGTAAATTGTTATATAACAAATCTGACTCTGTATTAGCTACCTTTCCTTGTCTGTCTCACTTCCTACTCCCTGCACATTTCCTGGGATCACCTTCCAAATTAGTGATAAATCAATACTGTGTTTGAAACAATAATAATATGTATTTATGTAGTGTATTATATTTTTTAAAGCATTCCATGTGTTTCATCTCATAAAATATTCTCATGAACCTTGTGAAGCAGACAGGGTATATCTTATCCCCAATTTGAGAAAGAAATATAAAATATGTCAAATAACTAGAATTTTCAAAAAGGGTAGCAACAGTCATTTACTATATTAGTCCCCTGTTGCTTCTGTAACAAATTACCACAAATGTAGTGGCTTAAAACAACACAAATTAATATTCTTACAGTTATGGAGGTGAGACATCCAAATGAGTCATACAAGCCAAAATCAAGGTATCAGCAGAGCTGCATTCTTTCTGAAGACTAGAAAAGAACCCATTTCCTTGCCTTTTCCAGCTTCTAGAGATTGCATGCATTCTTTGACTTGGGGTCCCTTTCCCACCTTCAAAGTACATTAGTCCACTTTTTGCATCTGTTGCCATATCTGTGCTCTCTGACTTTGACCCCTCAGCCTTCCTCCTGTAAAAACACATTGTGCCCACCTGGATAATCTGGGATAATCTTGCCATCTCAAGATCTTTCATTTGATTACATCTGCAAAGTTTCCTTTGCCATTTAAAGTAAAATATTCACAGAATCTGGGGATTAGTACAAGAACATCTTTGGGAGGAAGAATATCATGTATTTTTTTCTACCACATATACTATATAGCTTTAAATTATAGGAGTAATCTCAATGAGAAGATGCCTTATTTGAAGTATATCATAATTTTATATGAATTAACAATTGATATGTATCATTTATATCACAATTGCATATTTTTAAAAGGCTCAAATGTCTCAAAATTGGAACAGATGAAAATCTTGACTTCTTCCATCACATCAATTGATTGTATACCTAATTATACACTTTTTAATTCACTTAACTTAGTTTGTAATTTATTCTTCCTAAAAATTTTTATTCTCCTTGATCTAACAGAAAAGCCTGCATAATAGTTCAATACTTTGCCAGCCATAATTAATAAATCAGTAACGTAGAATTTAGACTCTACTGGCATTCTTTCAATTATAGTATACTTTTCTCGTTAACTATACTTACTAATGTCTTCAAAATCCTTAAACCTTAAAAATATAAAATGTGACACCCAAAACTATTAATGCTATCCTCACATCTTATTTTTCTCAATATTCTACCACAACCATCCGTCTGCAGTAGCTTTGTCCAATTGAAATATATGTGCCACAAATGTGAGCAACATATACAATTTTAGATTTTCTAAAGGTAAAAAGAAACAGATGAAATTAATCTTAATAGTATATTTTCTTTAACTCAATATAATAAAAATATTATCATTTCAACATGTAATAAAAATTATCAATGAGATATTTTACATTATTCGTTTCATACTAAATCTTCAAAATCTGGTATGTATGTTACACTTACAGCATATCTCAATTTGGATTAGGCACATTTCAAGTGCTCAATAGCCACACGTGGCTAGTGGCTACTATACTGGATAGCACAGGTCTGTCTTATACCTTCAATTCTCACAGAAAGCAAGCACAAAATACAATGGTATTATGGCACCTAACATTGCTGTATTAGTAAGTAGCAAGGCCTCTGGCATGAAACATCCAGACAGGGCCACTGTCTTGCCCAACTCTGGAGCATCAAGTAGTATTCTACGAATTCTAGACCACACTATATTCTGCATGGGTCACACCCTCTGCAGCACAATGCCAGATATAACTCTATGCACAGGCTCAATTTCTTACCAATTTTGCTGAGCCAAAATTCAGTGCATATATTGATACAAGTATCTCTGGAAGTAGGTGAAAATCATAAGGCAGTTACATTTTTCTAAAATTTCTGTCTTTCACATCACCTGTTTCAACTTTTCTGTCATTGTCAGGATTTTTTCACTCAAAAACATCTCTGCCATGGATAGAAAATCAATTTATTATTAGTTACTAACCACAGGTAATTCACATTTTGTTGTTTGTGTAATACCACAACAACTATTGCCTTAACTGGTTACCATACACTAAGCGCTTTGGTGGTCCCATGTGATTTAGAGGCTCAGCTGTGTCTGCTTCAATGTGCTTGTCATCTGATTGGTCCCTTTGTCAGTTATGGAGGCACTTTTAACCAATTCAGATAGAGGTAAATTTGCAGAAATTATTGCATTTTTCATGAAATACCAGAGTTTTTATTCTTTGAGGTAAATAGCTGATACCAACTATTTCAATATTTTTTACATATGAAATAT
Organism: Monodon monoceros; assembly: GCF_005190385.1. NCBI lineage: Eukaryota > Metazoa > Chordata > Mammalia > Artiodactyla > Monodontidae > Monodon > Monodon monoceros. Next base: position 42,044,040 of record NW_021703781.1, read on the forward strand.
TCCCCAAACAAAACTTCGTATAAACAATATACAACTGGGCATATATATAACATGCAGTTTCTACAAACCACATTAGTTTCAGCTAATGGGAAAAAAAAACTCCCATGTTTTCTATTTTTAAGAATGTTTCTTATGTTCAGAGAAGCAGGCCCTTGCAATACCAAGTCCTCAGCATATATCTTGTTTGCCTTAAGGGAAGAAACATGGGCTCTGGCAGAAGGAATGGAGCTTGTACTCTTTAGTTTTCAGAAAAATTGGCATAAAAGTCTTACATGTTTATCTTTACGTTAAATCACACTTACTCAAACCTCTAATGAATCATCTTTATAGAAAAAATTAGGGAGTGTCCCATATAATCCAACACAAATCAATGCCTGCACACGTATTAAGTACCTTCTGTATATAATAGGCAACAGTAGGTCTTGAAGACTCAAAGCAGTTGAAGATGGGTATTGTTCAATCTCCTTGGTACTCTAAAGAATATCCCTGATTTATTTGGACACACTTTGTGCCTGCCATTAGTTGACTATGAACACATGTTTATTGAAGTAATTCTTTAATTTACCCATACACTGTCTTGCTATTTTTGCTGTGTTCCCCTGCACAGAAAAATAAAAGAAGCCTGGGTAGACAGGTTCTGTAAGAAAGGTTAAGGTGCAAAAGTAAGAAGAAAAGACTGAAAAACTGAGCTCAGCTCTGCAAGGAAATACAACCAAAATATTGCAAGATATAATACCCCTATGTTTTGAATAAATGTTAAGTCTCTACATAATTAAGGTTTTTGCCAATTTAGGCATGCATGTAGGTGTCTTGCAATTTAAAATGAAATGTAAAATGTAGCAGAATCAGGTATTTTTAAAAGAGGAAACTGGAAAGGTTATTATTTAGCTGGTTTGACTTACTCTGGGTACTAGAATGTTTATTCTAATTGGTCGAACCCAGCTAGTCTGGTAGAGGTGCTTTAATTCAGATATTACATAGACACTTAGGGATTTGTTGAGCATGATGGAACTATAACTCTGGAATGAGACATTTATGCATGTTTGGGTCTCCTACCCTTAAATTCAAAGGCTTCCCCATATTTTCTCTAAATTCTTATGTTTTTCTCCATTATAATTTCCCATTTCTGCTTCTGCATCTGCTGCCTTATTTCCACTGTTCTGATTTCCATAAAAGACATCAGTTGGAGAGAAGGATCTTGAGAATTCACTCTGCTAAATGTTTGCTGGGTTCTCTTGAAAGGAGTCACATCACAGAAATCAAAGTATCTCCACCATTTTCATGACTGTCAAGCTCCACTACCTCACCAAACCCTCCCAACATGTGACCCTGGGGCCAAAGGAAAGTTTCCTGGGATATGCAGTCCATTTATCCCTTGAATTTTATTACTTAAAATACAGGTATGTGTGTGTGTATTTACCCTAGGGCCTGAAGACAACTTTTATTTTTCTCCACAGTAGAGACATCATGAAAAGTATGACTAAGAAAATGGTTTCTAATTGTAGTTCTCTTCCAGGGGAATCTGTGTTTAACCTGTAGCATCCCTGTAGCAGGACCTCTATGACCATGCGAAGATTATTCTCTCACTGTAAATAACATTTCTCAAAATTTACTTTATGTTCCATTTTAGCAAATGATTCTGTAAGGTTTTGCTTTTCTCCAGTATCTTGAACAAATTGCTGGTAGCTATTTTACTTGGTACCAAAAGAAAGGTTTCTGTCTGCTGTTCTGCCCTATGACTCTCTCTTTATATCCCGGCTCTTTTATGTGACTGTAATCTTTGCCATGATTTGGAGTCCCTCATATGCTGTAGCAAAGGGGAGGGTTACATTTGCTCTCTTTTGTGGAAAGGAGTCAGAGCCGAAAATAGATTCCTCCCATTGTGGCACTAATAACTTACTCATAATACCACTAAACATCTCTGCACAGTAGTTTTTCACATATATCACTATCTAACCACTGCAAGCCCCAATCATGTAGGTTCTCCTAATTTATAATAGTTTATGTATTTAATCCTAGCACAATGCAAAGTTAAAAACTCAATATGGATAAAATATACCTTCTTATTATAGGTGTATTGTAACCTGCACTGCAACTAGCTTTATCCTTGATGGAGATAAAATATAACTTTAAAGTAAAAAGAACATTAATCTATTGGAGTCTATGGCTAAATCTAGTGACCTGAAATTGAGAATGTATAGTAATCCCAACATGATGAACCAAAATTTACATTTATTTTACAAGATAGTAAACGTTTGAAAGAATAGGTCAAATGATTCTTCTTAAACCTTATGAAGAAAAATCTATTAAGGTCTCACTTGAGCAAATTCAAAGAATAAAATCACCACTTACAATATTTGTATGTATATATTTTCCTTTTTGACTTTACTATAAACCCATATATCACAGACATTTTTCACTCATCTTTTTACGCTGGCCTCTCACTGTTGTGGCCTCTCCCATTGCGGAGCACAGGCTCCGGACGCGCAGGCTCAGCGGCCATGGCTCACAGGCCCAGCCACTCCACGGCATGTGGGATCTTCCCGGACTGGGGCACGAACCCATGTCCCCTGCATCGGCAGACAGACTCTCAACCACTGTGCCACCAGGGAAGCCCTTCACTCATCTTTTGAACCCCCATAATAGCATAAGGCCTTACATATACTGAGTAACTGGAAACAAAGTACTAAATTAATAAATCTGACACTTTTAAATCATGGACCTGAGGAGAAAGGAAAAGATCCCTTCTCTGTGTTTATGGACTTGATATTGTGAAATGGACCAATATGTAAACTCATACCATGATAAGGCAAGTACTTATTTTCTTATTGAACCTAGAATTGGGAAAAATCTTGATTCCACAGGTGGGAATGAATTTCAGAGTGGTCCCAATTTTACCTTTTAATTCTAATTTTGTGGATTTAATGGTAAGAAAAAAAACAGAATAGGCTGTCCATAGCATAAGAGTATATATTGGCAGAGAAATAGTTAATGGTAGTTAGTGAAAGGCAGCATGATGAACTGCTGACTAAACTAATTGTGGAGGTTGCTTAGCCACAACTAGAGAGCCATTGAGACAATACCGATACAAAGTGATGATGTTAATAATACTACTACTAATAGCTTTGTATATATTCAGATATCTTCAATTAAAAACTGGTACATTTCTACCATTCCTTTGTTCTTGTAGAACCATAATGTACCTTTTTGTATAATGTTGTGTTATTAAACAAAAGGCTGACAAACATTTAAAGTTTTATTTTGTTTGTTTCTTATTTTATTGGAAGGAAGTTATTTTTTTCTCTTCCATTGATTCCACAGCTCACTACAATTAGAATTACCATAATGGTAGGATGTGGTTGGTAGAAATATATGACTTCATCCTTTATAACCACCAGCATGGCATTTCCCGAAACAAAACACTACAGTGTATCAGTGAAGCTGAGTCTCTCTTCTTGGATCTAATGTTTTCACGCATGTCAGTCTGAAAATGCTGACTGCATCATGACCCTGGCTGCCAACATTAAGCTTGTAAAACAACAGAAGAGCAACAATAAAACTGCTATTTGTGTTTTATGGAACTATGTTAAACTAAGAAAATAGCAGAGTATCCAAGGGTTGGATTTTAAAATATTCCCAACGGTCTCTAACTAATTATGGCAACACCTCCAAAGTTGTTTTTTTCAAACTGTGCTTTATGTCCAAAGAGAAACATATTGAAATACTGATTGAAATATGTCTGTGCACATCTAACATTTTAATTACTTGTCTAAATGGATAGCATTCTATTGATGATTCTCATACTATTAGTTTATATTATATTGGGAAATATATTAACATAAGATATTTTCGAAACATTAAAAAGACAGCTTAACTAAGTAAGTGCTAACAACTCGAAATTGCTAAAATCTTGAGCTGTGATTAATGTTTTCCAGTATACAGGTATAGCTTTATTTATACCTATCATCAGTGCACAATACTATAATTATACAGCTAAGTACTTGATTAGCCTTTAAATGTTTACTTGCTTGGGAATAAAGTAAATAAAATTACAAACTTTATCAACATCTGCCAAACTATTGCAGGACTTTTAGTAGCAGCTATCCTAATATTAACTTTCACTGTGATAGATTAAAGATGTCTATACGTACTTTACTATGCCATTCATTGAGAGGTGGAGTCTAATCCTCTTCCCCTTGAATCCAGGATGCCCTTAGTAACTTGCTGACACCAAGAGAATGTTACATCCTGGGCATCTGAGGCTAGATATCAAGAAGTCTTGCAACTTCCTCAAGCTTCTTGAAATTCTTTCTCTGGGAGCCCTGAGGTGCTATATAAGAAATCTGACTACTTTGAAACCACTGTGCTGGAGAGACCACTGGTACACACTCCAGTTGACAGTCCCAGCTTATTCTAACCGTTTATTCATTCCTGTCAAGTCACTAAAATATGGCCAGTCTGGTTACCAGATCAATAACACCAAGTAACCTTAGTTGATAGCATATGGAGCAGAAGAATCACCCAACTGAGCCCTGTCCAAATTTCTGACCCCAAATTGTGAGATATAATAAAAAGGTGGTTGCCTTAAGCTGCTAAAGGAAAACTGTTCCTCTACTCACAACGTTTCTGACACCAAATGTGTGTGTTTCCTTTTTACCACAGCAACCAGTTCTCCAACTCTCTGGACACCAGCTGGATGTCCAACAATTCAGTTCAATTCTGACACTAGCTATCTGGAGTTAATATGGGTCCCACAGGTTAAGGGCACAAGACTAACCCCCACTTTAAATGCCAATGACAAGTTCTGGGCCTCCTGAGCTTCTGACTCACCAGCTTTAAATCAGGGGTTTCCACAATTCCCTCCTCAGATCCAATAATAAAACAGTGGGTAATGATTGTCAAATCCATTTCACCTGGCTTCACTAATCAAGGTCTTTTTAATTGTTGCTACAAAAGGCTTTCATATCCTCCAAGTTGCCTGTAGCCTAAACCATAAGATATTTACCTGAGTTGTTGGCCAGAAACTTGGGGTCAGCTGTGTCTAGTTTGAGCTGAGCTGGTTAAGACTGGATAGGACCAGCAACACTTCAACTGGCGATGAGCCAATGTCTGCTTGATGACCTTTTGACATCAGAGGGCTGAAAACTCCACCCTCAGATCATGCTAAGTTCCTTCATTTTTGAGTGTACAGAGGCCTGTAGCTTAGTTATACCTGCACAGAATGATGATTACAGTACCTTTTTCTAATCACCTTTCCCCATGTTCCCCATGCCTCAGTTTTACCCCATAAATACCCTGAGCTCCTTGCCTTCAGGGAGGTGGGTCTGAGTTTTGTTTTCCTGTCTCCTTGCTTGGCTGCCTTGCGAATAAGCCCTCTTTGCTGCAAACCTCAGAATCTCAGTGTTTTGGCTTACTGTGCATTGGGCAAAATGAACTTGGTTCGGTGACAATAATTTGCTATAAAGGTTCACAGGACTTAGGGAAACACTTATGTTTACCAGTTTATTATAAAGGATGTTATTAACGGATATACATGAATAGCCACATGAAGAAGTACACAGGGTGAGGTCTGAAAAGGTACTGAGCGCAGAAGCTTCTGTCCCCTGGAATTGGGGTATGCCACCTTTCAGGCAGGTGGATGTGTTTACCAACCCAGAAGGTCTCCAAACACCGTAACTTAGGGGTTTTTATGAAGGCATATTTGATTACTAACTAAATCTCTAGGCCCTCACCGTTCCCTGGAAGATGGGGAGTGGGGATGAAAGTGCCAAGCTTCTAATCAGCATGGTCTTGCTGGTGACCAGTCCTCATCCAGGAGCCCCCAAGATTTGCCTCATTAGAACAAAAGATGTTCCTATTACCCAGGAAATTCCAAGGGATTCAGGATCTCTGTGTAAGACACTTCTATTTCTCCCATTACTCAGGAAATTATACGGGTTTTAAGAGTTCTATGTCAGGACCTCTTATTAGGTCACAGCCACTAAGGTTTGCTGCAAGTACTTTGCAGCAACAAAGCAACAGTAAATAACTGGAACACACATATCTTGTTGTGTTGTCACCTATGTTCTTGCAAAATTGATTAAATTTTATGAGAATTAGTATTAAATTCTATTTTAATCATCTTGAGTTAAGGAATTTTTTTTGGCATCCAGCCTTTCTTTCTAAATGCAGCCCACTTTTTCTTTTGGGAAAATCCACCATTAAGAGAAGTCTTGGTAAAAGTATTTGCCTCCAGCTGTCAAAGGGCTAGGTCTTCCCTCTACCTGCCTTAAGTAGCAAGGGGATAGCACTTAAACCTTCAAATCCTCTAGGACTCTTAAATCTTGAGCTAGTAATACAAAGACATGAAGATAATAGATATATTTCCTAGAACCTAAATATGATATCACCCATTCCTCTCCTAAACATCTTCCAGTCCTTTCAAATTAGATCAAATCTAAACTCCTGGCTTGGTAGAAAGTGCCTATATGGTGTGTTCATAGTTTATCTCTTCAACCTCATCTCTCAGTATCTCCTAGGATCCTCATGAACTAATCATTCTGGACTACTGTTGTGAGTTGAATTGCATCCCCCCCGCAAAAAAAAAGATATGTTAAAGTCCTAACCCCTAGCACATCAGAACGTGACCTTATTTGGAAATCAGGTCTGTACAGAGGTAATCAAGTTGAAGCGATGTCATTGGGGTGGGATCTAATCCAATATGACTTATGTCTTTATAAAATGGGAAAACTTCGACATAGGGAGACATGCAGAGGGAAGAGTATATGAAGACATAGAGGGAGGATGCCATGTGATGATCGAGTATTGGAGTGATGCCTACAAGATAAACAATGCCTGAGGCTACCAGAAGCTAGGAGAGAGGCTTGAATAGTTCCTTCCCTAGAACGTTAAGAGAAAGCGTGGTCCTCTTGGCACCTTAATTTCAGACTTCTAGCCTCAAGACCTGTGAGACAATAATTTTCTGTTGTCTTAATGCACCCAGTTTTTGGTCCTTTGTTATGACAGCCCTAGGAAACCAGTACAACTACTTACTGCTTCCCAAGAGTGTCATGCATGTCCTTAAAAGAAGGAAGTAAATATAAAGAAGGTTTATGTTAAACATACCAAGATTTTGGAAGAGGAAATAATCAGGGACTTTTTCATGGGGAAAAAAAGATATTTGAGCTAGGCATTACAGGATGTGGGTTTCAGCAGGCAAAGATGGGAGGATGGCATTTCTAACAGTAAATACTTCAAGCAAAGGTGTAAAAGCAGGGATATATAGATTATTTTTAAAAGAAAAAGAGGTTGTGTCTTTGCTTTATGTATTAGATATGTACAGTGAATTCTAAGAACATTATTATCAATGGCTCAGTTTAATTTGACTTCTTCTAGAAGAAAGCACATAGAAGAAAGAATTCTGGTAGTTGCTCCTTTATTAGGCCTTCCTCAAAGAAATCTCATAATTGGTTTAGGACTGTTTAGTTATTCTCTAGGAGTTCCCAGACTTTTGGAATTTACCAAATAGTAAAATATTTTAAATGACAGGGGACATTATAAGGACATCAGCATCTTATTTGGGGACATAAGAACATTTTTATTTACTGTCGTCTTTCATCACCATAAATTCTTTAAGAGATGAAATTTCAACCACGAAAAAGGAAATATAATTTCAGAGTAAATTATTATCCTTTAAATTGAAAAAAAGATAGCTTTGTGAAAATTTTCTCATATTGTCATTCTTTCTCATTTCCCCCAACCAGAGAAAACAATCTGCTGTTTGAGGGTGGGGAAACACTGCTTTGAAATTAAACATATGAATGGGCTTCCATCCAGCATGGTCACGGTTCCTGCTATTAACTAAACCGGAGGCTGATGGTGCTGGAGATCATGTTTGTTTGTTTGTTTGTTTGTTTTAAACAGGCTTCCTCCTAGGCAGGCCTGAGAAACACCAAACCACAATTGTTCCAAAGAAGTTCCTGAGGTCCCATTAAGAAATGGGTTAGTTGTGCTTTTCAAGAGAAATATCATCTGACTCTACACAGGGACTATTGGTATTTTTCGGAAATATGGTTTTTGGTCAAAAAGAACCACGAGAATCTAGAAGGGTTAAAGGTGTCCTTCTGAACTAACCAGAAGAAGATATATCACCTCCCTGAAATGGGACTATCCCAACTCCTCTCTTTTACCTTTCCTGTACCTTACCTTATTTAAAAGATTTTAAATATAGTTTTAAAACAATTAATAAAAGGAAATACAACCGAATAAGGGCACTAAGAGCCAAAGTAGATGAAATAGTTTAAAATCTGCTATAGTTTAAAATAAAAAGATTACTGAGTCAAGTAGGAGCATTTATTATAATAAAAGTTTGCTAATGTTCTGGGTGTGGTTACTTCATGAGAAAAATTCCATAGTAATGGGCTCATAGGCTAAGACTTGATCTGAGAGCTGCCTGCCTTTCTATTACAGCCACAGCCCCAGGCTGGATGTGAACCACATGCTCCAATTCCCTTAAATTCTACAACTCTTCACACATCCCATGCTTTAAATTTCCAAACCGTGCAAACGCTATGCCTCTTGGTCTGCCTTTCCTTTTCCTCTGCTCCAGGCAAACATTATCTACTCTGTTCAGAAGAGTCATTAATCTTACTTACTATACTCCAGATATCATTTTAAGCATTTTAAGTACACCAATTTACCTAATTCTCACTAAAATCCTCTGAGGTGGGCACTATTACTACCAAATCCCCATTTTAAAGATGAGAAAATTTATGAACAGAGAGATTCATAACTTTCCCAAGGACACTAAGCTATAAGGGCAGAGTTAGCAGGAAATCTTTTTACAGAGTCCAAGCTCTTAGCCGGTATGCTATGCTCTCCCTTTGTGAAGACTTCACGGCTCCCTCAGAAGTCATCGACCTTTTTAAAAAAAAATGTTTTATTGAAGTATAGTTAATTTACAATGTTGTATTAGTTTCTGGTGTACAGCAAAGTGATTCTCATACATATATTCATATATATATATTCACATGCACATATATATATTCTTTTTCATTTCTTTTCCATTACAGCTTATTATAGGATGTTGAATATAGTTCCCTGTGCTATACAGTAGGACCTCATTTTTTATCTATTTTATATATAGTAATGTGTATCTGTTAATCCCAAACTCCTAATTTATTCTTCCCCCCTTTCCCTTTGGTAACTATAAGTTTGTGTTATATGTCTGTGAGTCTGTTTCTGTTTTGTAAATAAATTCATTTGTATCTTATTTTAGATTCCACATATAAGTGATGTATGGTATTTGTCTTTCTCTTTCTGACTTATTCACTCGATATGATAATTTCTCGGTCTATCTGTATTGCTGCAAATGGCATTATTTCATTCTTTTTATGACTGAGTAGTATTCCATTGTGTATATATACCACATCTTCTTTATCCATTCATCTGTTGATGGACATTTAGGTTACTACCATTTCTTGCCTTTTGTAATTAATGCTGCTATGAACATTGGTGTGCATGTACATTTTCAAATTAGAGATTTCTCTGGATATATGCCCAGGAGTGGAACTGCTGGATCATATGGCAACTTTATTTTTAGTTTTTTAAGAAACCTCCATACTATTCTCCATAGTGGCTGTACCAATTTACATTCCCACCAACAGTGTAGGAGGGCTCCCTTTTCCCCACACCCTCTCCAGCATTTATTACTTGTAGACTTTTTGATGATGGCCATTGTGACCAGTGTGAGGTGATAGCTCATTGTAGTCTTGATTTGCATTTCTTTAATAATTAGTGATGTTCAGCATCTTTCCATGTGCCTATTGGTCATCTGTTATGTCTTCTTTGGAGAAATGTCCATTTAGGTCTTCTGCCTATTTTTTGATTGTGCTGTGTGTTTTTTTTGTTATTGAGTTGTATGAGCTGTTTGTGTATTGTGGAAATTAAGCCCTTGTCAGTTGCATCATTTGCAAATATTTTCTTCTAGTCCATAGGTGGTCTTTTTGTTTTGTTTATGGTTTCCTTTGCTGTGCAAAAGCTTAATAAGTTTGATTAGGTCTCATTTGTTTATTTTTTCTTTTATTTCTATTACTTGGGAGACTGACCCAAGAAAACCTTGCTATGATTTACAGAATTCATCAATCTTATAACTTATAAGATTTATCAAAGTATATCTACAAATTATAAATGTCTATATACACTAAATCTTAATCTTAAAGAAAGGAGCTGAGTTTTATATTTCTTCCCAGCTCCAACTCTACTACAAATAGTTTATCAAAATCAACCAGAAAATATATATAAAATGAATTTAATGCAGATAATTTTGCAAAGTTACAATATATTAATCACTTTGTTTTCAACTATGAAATACCATACCTTTTCTCTGCCTCTATAAACAAAAGCCTCCAAAGATTTCTAAGACATTTCTGTTTCCTTTTTAAAAATTTGGCAAGGGACTAGTCTTTCTTTCTCAATTTGAGTACTTTAACTTCTTCCTAAAGAACAGTACATCTATTTATTATTACTTTTTATGATTTTTAGCTCCTATCTATGCAAGTAGGTGGTGCATTGAAAAAGTAAATGAAGCATTGTTTCTATTTATTTGTATTCATTTATTCATTTATTTATTAAACAAATACTTCTTGAACATCTACATTTGCTAGGTATTGCGTTAGAGAAAAGAATTCCTGCTCTCTAAGAACTCACACTGGTAAATACACTAGGAAACCAGTAATTTTAGACCATCTGACAGCTGATCTGCAAGAAGAATATGTATCATATCGTGAGAGAAAAGAACATGGAGGATGATGGGAAATTGTAAAGGCTTCATGGACAACAGGTAATTGTGCATCCTTTATTCTGGAAAATAGTGATTCCCATGGCAGACTAAAATTCCATTGAATGTTGGTCATTTACCAGGGGTTGGTATGTGATTCCAATTTGGAAAGAATGGTAAATGCCTTTCTCTGTGCTCCCCAGTTTTTCCCTCTCTGTACATGAGAAATGTTTCAATTAAATAAACTTTGCAGAAGACTGTCTGATAAAGAAAGTGTCTGAGCAGATTGTACAGAGCCAATTCAAAGGCTGTACTTCCTGAAATGCATCCTTCCCACAAACAACACACACCTGGCCTAATAGACATTTGAAATTAGTCAAGATAAGCCCTGGTGTACCCAAGATTCAGTGGTGCCCTATGATTACCAAGATTGAGCTGCCCAGTTTTTTCATTTCTAAAAGTCATTGCTCAGTGTTTCCTCCCCACTCTGCACAAAGTCTCCAAATGAACACTTTTAGGAGATTGCAGCATAAGTGACTGGAAAAGTTATCCTGCATTTGTAAATACTGAGGAGACCACACATGAAATGGAGGTACCAAATAATTAGCAAGACAGATCTTTTTATTCAGTCCTTGTTTAATATAATGTTGATTCCATCTTCTGGCTCTCCTGTGTATTGAAATGGGGAAAAAATCCAGAAGGCACTCATTTTGAATGTCATGGAAACTTTTGCGTGAGGGGTGCTTTTTGTAATGCTATTTGATTCTCTTGTAGCCTATACATTCATGATATGATTCTGCAAATGCAGCACTTGAATTAAAAGTCAACAAAACAATGAATGAAAAACCCCATGCTATGCTCTTTTCAAAAGGCACAAGAAAAATAGAACTATAAAGAATTTAAAAAGCTGGACGTATAGACGTTTGGGGTTTTCCAATCACTTCATATTTTTGTAAAAGCAAATCTTACTGATGGTTAGTTCCTGCCTCATGCTGACAGTTTACAAATAAGAATAGCAAGGTCCCATTTCAGAGCAGACAGTGTGGAGCCCTCCTCAAAAGCATTTTTAAATTAGAGTGACAGAGCTTCACAAGCATTGCTGGCAGTAAAGGATGAATATTAATGCTTTAAGAAAACAATAAACTAGATCTATAGTCTTTTACATCTCCCACCAAACCACTTACTGTAAGAGCAAAGAGGCCTCCTGCAGTTTGACTTTTTGTCTTTTTTTTTTTAATGATTCAATGGGTTTTATTTATTATTTTTTGGATTTAACAAAATTATGGATTTTTCTTTATTATTTTTTTAATTGAAATATAGCTGATATACAATATTATGTTAGTTTCAGGTATACTACATAATGATTTGACATTTGCATACATTATGAAATGACCACCACAGTAAGTCTAGTAAGCATCTGTCTCCATACAAAGTTATTACAGTATTATTGACCATACTCCTTCGGCTATATAGTTCATTCTGGTGACTTATTTTTTGTAAAACTGGAGGTCTGTACCTCTTAATTCCCTTCACCTATTTCACCCCCCAACCCCCTCCCCTCTGGCAAACACTGATTTGTTCTATGTATCTATCAGTCTATTTTAATTTTGTTTTGTTTTGTTTTTTCTCATATAAGTGAGATCATTCAGTGTTTGCCTTTCTCTGTCTGACTTACTTCACTTAGAATAATACCCTCTAGCTCTATCCATGTTGTTGCAAATGGCAAGCCTTCCCCTTTTTTTTTTTTTTTGGTACGGCTGAGTAATATCCCATTGTATGTATATGTCACATCTTCTTCATCCATTCATCTATTGATGAACACTTAGGTTGCTTCCATATCTTGGCTATTGTAAATGATGCTGCATAAACATATGGGTGAATATATCTTCCCAAATTATTGCTTTTGTTTTCTTTGGGTAAATACCTGGAAGTGAAATTGCTAGATCATATGGTAGTTCTATTTCTAACTTTTTGAGGAACCTCTGTACTGTTTTCCATAATTGTTGTACCAATTTATCAATACAACACCACCAACAGTGCACAAGGGTTACCTTTCTTCCACATCCTCACCAACACTTATTTCTTGTCTTCTTGATGATGGCCATTCTGACATGTGTGAAGTGGTATCTCATTGTGGTTTTGATTTACATTTCCCTGATGATTAGTGATATTGAGCATATTTTCATGTGCCTATTGGCTATCTATATGTCTTTGGAAAAATGTCTATTCAGGTCCTCTGCCTAATTTTTTTTTAGTTGGGTTGCTTGTTTTTTTGATGTTCAGTTGTGTGAGTTCTTTGTATATTTTGGATATTAATGGCTTATTGGATATATCATTTGCAAATATCTTCTCCCATTCAGCAGGCTGTTTTTTTGTTTTTTGATAGTTTCCTTTGCTGTGCAAAAACTTTTTAGTGTGATGTAGTCCCATTTGCTTATTTTTGCTTTTGTTTCCTTTGCCTGAGGAGACAAACCCAAAAAATATTGCTAAGACCGATGTCAAAGAGTGTACTGTCTGTGTTTCCTTCTAGGAGTTTTATGGTTTCATGTCTTACATTTAGGACTTTTTGTCTTCTTGATTTTTATACTCATAAGGGGAAAAAGCATAATAATGTCACAAGTCTTGTAGTGAGACTTACCATTCTTTTGACATACCACTCCACTTAGGAGATTATCCACTAGATTCCTCCAATCCAGACGTACAGACATATGTACATTAACATATGTTCAATAGAAAAATTTATTTTTTCAAAATGTTATGGGACCAAGGAATCCCAGATGAGGTAACATGACATGGCTTGAAGACAGATGGATCTATATAACAAACTCTGCCTCAATTTATAGAACAGTTGTTTTTAATTCCTTAAAGAATTAGGTTGCAACCTGAATGATATGAAAGGGCTAATCCACTCATCCAACTACATTACCTTTAATTTGCTTCTTTATATCAGGGAGAATATCTTCAACTAAGATAGAAATGAAAAGATTCCTATGCTCTAGATTTAAAGCTGTTTGTCTTTGGGATATTTTTCTTTCCGTCTGTGTACACTGTTTCATGTTAGCTTAGGGGAGAAGGCCTATAAAATATTTATATCAGACTCGGAATATCGGCTTCCAATTTGGCCAAATTCTGGCCATAGAGATACTTCAAAAAAAAAATCCTTTCAAATATCTTGTCAGGTTTAAGCCAGAAAAAAAACGTATACATTCCTGGTGGTATTGAGTGACCCTGTGGATGAAAGAAATGTCCCCAAAGAGGGTACAAAGGATGCTATCCTCCCAAGATCCAGAGCCACTCCCAAAGATAGCCAAAAGAAAGAACAACAAGACAATTCCCCTGAGAGCTGGCAAAAGTTGGTAAGACCTTAGCTGCAAATGGACAGCAAACTCCATTTCTGTTTGGCCATATTTTGGGGCCCCTACCCTGAAGAATGAGCTGCCTGCACATACTAGAACGGACAACCTGCATGGCCCAGTCAGGGAGAAAGCAGTCCTCAGGACACAAAACAAGACAAACAAGATGGAAATCTTTTCTATCCCTGTCCCGGGGAGAGAAAAGATTGACAACCAAATTCACAAGAGTCTGGATCTGGAAAGGAAGGGACAGCATGAAATTTTACCCTCCTCTCTCAAACAGGCACTACAGAGATCTGGCACAGCTAACTCTGGTAAGATTTCTCACCCTTTGCTGGCTTTTGCCAATTTTCCCAGGATCCCATCTGCAGGCTCTCCAGTGAGTGGGGTTTAAACTAGAGAATGGAGCCTCTATATCTACCAGAATTTGGCAATGTTTCCCATTAATTTTAATTTTAGTTTTGCCTTGGCTATTTAAAGGAACAACTGGTAGCAGCTTATCAGAGAATCCCTCAGAGTCCTGTCAACCTGGGAAGGGGACCCAGGCATCCTTCCAGGATAGATTTGAGGGTGTCTGAGCTGGTGTGAAAAGATTTAACCAAACCTTTGGGGATAATCTTTTTTCCAATGTCACAGTTGATTGCAAATGAGACACCAATTTCTGGGCCAGTGTTTTGACAATGAACTCCTAGGAGGATGCAAAGAAGAGGCCCAGGTATTTTAGGTTTCTGGCTTTAGAGGTGATGCAGCTGTAAGGCCACTAACTCGCCAGACTTTTGTTTACAGTCTTGTAGTGTTTTCAGTGTAGAAAAGCAATTCAGATAGAAAGTTAGCAGACACTGAATACTCAGGTAAAGAAGGATAAAGGGGAGTAGTAGGAGTCAAGTCACTCTTACATAGTCTTTTGATTTTAGGTACCACTATGTCTTTAATTTTTCATTAGCGTTTTGCAATGAATCTTTCAATGAAACTATTTTGAAGACTTATGGGGGCTTCCACATGACAGTTAAAAGAGGTATTCCGTTCTGTTGATTTGGGAACCCTTGCTTTCAAGTGCACTTCTTAAATGAACAACCTTGTCTAACTGGAACATTCCCCATAATGGCAATTGTAATTTTAGGTTGCTTTAATAAGATTTTGCCATTTTGGTAGATATCCACAGCTTCCATGACCACGGTTCTTAGATATAAAATAGGCAGATGTGTCAGAGGACAGTGTGCTTAATTCTTTGAAACTTAAAGTTTCCATTTCTTTAGCTAAGCATTGGTTCTCTCAAAGCTAAATTAATACATAAGAGGAAGTGTTGCTGGGCTGGGGAGTGTGTGGTGTTTTACAGTGTACCTCACTACATAGAAATTTTTTTTTAGGTTGGCTGGTGACCTAGTGTCAATCTAACCAGTTCTGTTACCACTTCATCATAGCCTAGGAGTCTTAGAGTTAGGTGGTGAGAACTCTAACAGCTTTTAAATATCTGTGCCCACCATTTTTGCGGTTTTGGCTTTGAAGATTTCTATTAGCAATAGATTTATAATAGCTTTCATGAGATTTCTTTACAGCAATGGAAGCCCTGATGGCTTTTAATAGTCATACTGGTGCCTACTTAGATTTAGGTTTGGATTTTTATGATCAAAACAGTCCAAATTTCTTGTCTTAATTTATTTCTCCAAGTCCCCCAGAGGTTTATGCTTTAGACTTGCCCTGAGGCTTTGTGAGACCCCTAATGGCTGCCACCCATTGTGGATATTGGAATTCCTTCTTTTTGAGTCCCTTAATGGCTGCCACCTGCTGCAGACTCCCATATAACTATCCCAGAACCTTTCTGGGACCCCAGAATCTTTCTGGGAATAATATACATGAATAACATATATTTATTTAAAATTTTGTTTTAAAATAAAGTTTGTTTGCATCAGAGAGCTGCACGCAAGGGAGCGGAGCTCAAATCTGAAAGTGACTTACCCACAGCCCACGGTACTGCTGAGAGGAACGGTGAATTCAAAGGGTTCAGTGGGCGCCGCATCCATGTGTCATGGCCCCATAGGCTGCTAGCAGTCAGCTCTGGATCTCATCCTTCATTGCCAAAAACTGTTAAAAAAGAATGATTAAAGAAGACAATTTAGGTGATAAAAGCAAACTTTATTTAATACTTCATGAAGTGGACACTCTCCATTCTCAAGAGTCCAGAGAACTGCAAATGGGGTGGGGGGCGGAACAAAACACTTTTATAGGATAAAGACCATGAAAAGACAAATAGAAAATATCTGATTGGCTGGCACAACATAGTCAACCGTGTTTGGGGTGAAAAGGCCCAGGAGTGGCTTGGCTTTGGGGATTGGCTAACTGGATAAAACCCTGGGTGATCATTAGTCAGATCTATTGCACCTGCCTTCACTAATCAAGGTCATTTTAGCAGCATGCAGCCTAAACAATAAGATGTTTGCCCGAGCTGTTTTCTAAGAACTTGGTGTCAGCTGTGTCTAGTTGAGCTGGTTAAGACTGGATAGGACCACTGACCCTCCAACTGGGCATGTGCTAGCGTGCAGTTGGTGGCCTCCTGATGTCAGAAGGTCAAAAACCCCACCCTCAGACCCTGCTAAAGGCCTCCAGTTTTTAATGTGCAGAGCCCTGTAGCTTAGTTACACCTGTGCAGAATGATTATTATTGCACGTTTTTCTAGTCACCTTTCCCCACACCCCCCATACCCCAGACTGCCCTGCTTCTTTATTCTTTATCACATAAATACCCCGAGCCCCTTGCTTCCCTGGGAGGTGGGACTCCGAATCTTGTTCCCCCTTCTCTTTGCCCGGCTGCCTTGTAAATAAACCCTCTCTTTACTGTATAAACACTCTCTACTGCAAATGTGGCTTGCTGCCCATCAGGCAAAAAGAACCTAGTTAGGTAACAATGATATACTATGTTTCAAGTCAAGTGGAACATTTACAGGAGCATGAAAGTTACATAAGTTTTGGTTTGCTGATGTGGCATTCCAGACAAAAGTGGCTCCATCTTGGACCTCGAAAGTCATTTCAACACTTGTTAAAAGATAAGTTGAGGCATATTAAAAATTTCAGGAGTTCATTTGGGCATTTATTGACTAGAATTAGGCAGCACTAAATAGGAAATGGCTAGGAGTGCTCTGAGTACAAAAAGCCTGCAGAAACACCTATACAGAGAAAGTGCAGAAGCAAAGAAAGGACACTATTTTGGCTAGAGTTTAAAGCCTAGCTGCCTTTTCATGATTGGTTATCCTTAGCGTTTTGCTTTTGTAACCGTGAGGCATTTACAGGCTTAGAGTCTGGTTTGCTTATGTCGGCAGTCATAGTATTAGAGCCTCCTCAGTCTAATGGTCTCCTTGTTTAATTAGTTTTAAAGGCCTAATGAGAACAAGTACGTGACAATTCTAGGCTCTCAGTAAAGAGCTGCTATTTTTGTTGCTGTTGTTTTGTTAATATTATTGTCATCATCAATAGCAGTAGCATCTTTCTAGAGGATGACTAGTCAAAAGGTAAACTAAGTGTTTTTGATCTACCTGTGCGTTAAACAGAGTGAAAAGGGTGTTGATAAAAAGCTTTAGATAAATCCAGTTGCTAACCTGGCTTTGCCACTACTTGTATGACCTTGGGAAAGGGGCTTAATCTCTCACATCTCTTATTTAATATGAGGATAATAGCTATACTTACTTTATAGGATTTTTGTGAGGATTAAAGGAGATTTTAGGTAAAGTTCTTAGTATCATTTCTGGTTTATAATTAAGTACTCAAATAGTGTTAGCAATTATTAACATTATGACTTATTTTATTATTCAGTCTCAATGAAGGACAGTCCTAGCAAAATAATCTTAAATATCTGAACCAAGATAAGAGGGGGAAATTACAGATTTAAAAAGGTCAGTTGAAATAAATTGCAAAGAAACCAAAGCAATGCAATCTGAATGGTTCGGCAGAAAAAGACACAAACACACTCTAAAAACATTGAGAGGTGAAACGAATGCCTTAAGATTTCCTTATTTTATTTATTTAGCAAACACTTTATAATATTCACTAAGGGCCAGGCATTTTTGTAAGCACTTCACAATTATGAATTTATATAATCTTAATAATCCTACAGGGAAGGTACTGTTTTTATCCCAATTTTACAGATAAAAAAGGAGAGGCCAAGTAAGTTAGGTACCCAACGTCACACAACTTGCCAGTAACAGAGCCAAGATTTGAAGCCAGATAAATACTCCAGAGTCAGTGCATTTACTCATTTTATTTTCAAAGAAACTTCTCTTTGATACATGTTTAAAATGTGTGCTAGAAAAGAAAACCAGAGCCAAAGCATTGCTAGAATGGGAATTTAGGAAAAAGGGACGTTCAATCTGTGAATCAGTTATTGTCTTTGAGGAAGGTACATAAACTGGAGTTAAAGGTAGGTCAAGGACCCAGTAAAGACAGCTTGAATATTTCCACTATGGGGATAACAAACGTATATAATCCTACTAGTAAAGTATGAAATAAACCTAGGAAATTAATTGGAGATGTGCTTTACCTGAAAGGGGCTTTAAGAATAAGAGGCTGTAACACTATATTTTCTCCACATATGCCATTTTGCTCCAGGAATTCAAGAGTAACAAAGCTGGCACACACTCAAAAATGATGACTAAACCTATCATTCTGGATAAAGAGCATACCCTGCTTCTGTTCTGAGGTGATGATGGAGAAGAGTTTTTCAATTGTTGGTAACAAGAAACTTCTGTTTGCAAAATTCCTGGCCCTTACCTGCCCCCAACATATCAACATCAAATTAAATATATTCCATTTTTTAACTCTCCATCTTTACCACCCTTCAAAATTTGACCTTGAGTATACACTGAAACAAAAATGACAGCAATACAAAATGTAACACTTTCTCCTCTAAACTTTTTTGTAAACTTTCTACAGCCTCATGCAGCTGTCAATTAAAGAAGCATTATTTGAGTCTTCACCAGCATAGACAGATTTTTGGGGGCACAATGATTTATTCACTATCTAAGATTTTAAGATCTGAACCACTGAAATCAACTTTTATCATCTTCCACAAGCTGAACTCCAAGAGTAACTGTCAGTTACAACTTCTGCATATATGGTTTTGTGAGGAGAGCATTCTTCTAAGTAAAAATACAGTGGGCAGGGCTTCCCTGGTGGCACAGTGGTTGAGAGTCCGCCTGCCGATGCAGGGGACACGAGTTCATGTCCCGGTCCGGGAAGATCCCACATGCCGCGGAGCGGCTGGGCCCATGAGCCATGGCCGCTGAGCCTGCGCATCCAGAGCCTGTGCTCTGCAACGGGAGAGGCCACAGCAGTGAGAGGCCCGCGTGCCGCCAAAAAAAAAAAAAAAAAATTCAATGGGCAGACTCAAGTGTAAATATGAATATACAGGGTAAATCAGGCAGAAAGTGAATTCAACCTTCCTCTGCCATTTTGTTCTATCTAGGCCCTCAACTCATTGATGTCCATCCACATTGGGAAAGGCAATCTGCTCTACTCAGTCTACTAATTCAAACATTAATCTCTTCCCAGAACATCCTCACAGACACACCTAGAAATACTGTTTAACCAACTTTCTGGAGATCTCAAAGCCCAGTCAAACTGGCACATAAAATTAACCATCACAGGCTCTTACCAATAAGATGGTCCAGCTATATGGCCTTTAAGGGTCCTTGAAATGCTACCCATGAGGCTGAGGACTCTACATTTGCACAAAGGGTGCAGTGGTATCAGAAAGCCTGGGTTCAAATCCTGCAATTCCCACTTACAAGTTTCAGGAACTTGGGCAAATTATTGAGCCCCTCTAAGCTTCATTTTTCTTATCTGTAAAATGGAGACAAAAGCTTCTTTATGTGGATAATGTGAACATTAAAGATAATGTGTGAATAGGGCTTAGCACTGTGCCTGCTTGTATTAGGTATTCAATACATTCTAGATTGATTAGGGGATAGTTATTGAGGGAATATTTATTATTAAAGTCAAATAAATAGAGAAAGTTTTTTATTGTAGCATCAGAAAGTAGTTCTTCTCCAACACAGGGCAATACAGTAAGCGCCCACATGGCGTGAAGCACTAGACAGACTGGCATATGGCCTTCTCATTGCTTGCTGGTCATGACAGAAAGAGCACCAAGAAGTGAATCTTTATCTGGAGAGAAGACAGCCTGCAATAAAATCTTAAATAACCCCAATAAATTTACAAACTCTTTGGGCTTTTCTATATCTTTGGTGGTGTCTCTAACCATCTTACATCTGAGGAAAGATTACTTGCAAATCAATGAATGCTGATCCCCAGGCACTGATGATCAAGTGGTAGAATGGCATCACTATCTCCATAATACATGAGTCCTGAGAGATAAACTAAGAGAGTGCTGAGAGTTCAAGGGCACTGCCACTATCTCAGAGGCAAAACTGAAGACAGGGTCCCAAGAGATAAGCTGAGAGGGTGCTGAGGGCCCCATGTCCTGTCAATATTTCTCAGAAGTGAGGCTGGAAATGAAACATAAGACTGTACACTGCTTTCTGCTAGTATGTGCTACATAAATGTTTTCTCTAACCTTGAATACCATTTGACCCTGTTGTTAGTAGCTATTAGTGAAGACACTCATCTTAACCACATTTCCCTTGTCATCATATTTGTTCATTTACCAAGAAATGATGTGATGTTACTATTTGGGGCTCTTCGCATCAACCGTATTAGCACTGGATGTCACTGTTGTTCCATGCAGATGTAACACAAGTGTGCTTCTTTCTCAGCGAATTTCAGAAATGGCCCAGAGCCTTCCGGAAAAGCTCATCATGTACTTTGGCAGAACCACACAATACTCCCCAACCAGCCTGGCACTGGTGTTGCTATTTTCAGATTCTAAATCGAACCTATTCCAAGAGCAAGAGTCCAGGGAAAGAGCCAAGAGGCCTCTGAGGTGCAGAATTTATATAGATTCATCAAATTACTAGAATTACTACAAAGGCCTATTTGCAAGCAAGAAGTTCTGCACTTGCTACAAATTTCATAAACACAATAACAACAAGAACAACTTAATGCTCTAAATATATATCTGAATCAAAATGAATTACATCATCATCCCATGAAAGAGTTCCAGAAGCATTTCTTTGGTAAATAAGATACAAATATTAACTCTTGCTTCTTCTGCCAGTCACTCCATAACCAAGTAACAGCCAGTAATCAAGGCTATTAAAGCTCTCAGACTGACCTTCTAAACTGCTCTTGGACAAAAGCAAGCACAGCAGGCAATGCATTTTAGGGCAATTACAGGCATAACTCAAGTATTTACAGGACACAGGATTGTAATAGAACAATCTTTTTGGTATTTCCGAGGTAACAGTTAAATCCTGCAACAGTGGTGGCCCATCAGTGGTGGGAAAAGACAATTGCTCCTGAGGGTGGAAAATAATTTTGCAGTTCAAGTTAGTGAGGTATGGCATTTCTTCTTCCACTATATTCAAAGTGTGCTGCAGCATTTTTTTCTTCTTCATCATGATTTCCTCATGACAATGTTGTGGTTACTTTAGCAGGGGGTGGAAAACTGATAAGTGTAATTGCTGTAATCACAGGATGTATAGGATGTAAATATTTGTAGGGCAATTAAAAATGATTTGCCTCTTTAGCTTCTTAAAATAAAACGTACATCTGAACAGCAAACAAGTGGGGATTTTTTTTTAAAGGAGAAAAGATGTTAAGGGGCAAGAATATGAAATGATTTATTGAAACTTCATCTTGTGGTTTGGTTAGATGTGAATGTAGCAGCAAAAAAGCAAAATATTGTGGATCAGGAGAAATGTGCCATCAAATAACTAAAAATAAATTTCAAGAGAACACCCTGGGGGATATAAATGATCTCAGTGTGTGGCACTGTCAATTATCTTCTCCAGCAGGACATTGTTTGGGGGGCAGGGGATGTCCAAGTGCCAAGCTGTTATTGTAACAAGCCAAAGGGTTAGCCTTATTCATTAGATACCTGCGGGATGGTAGCCTAAATAACCATGCCATCTAACCACCATCCCCAAATGGTGGTTTTCCTGAGAATAGCTTTTCTTTTTCACTCTTATCTGATTCATATGTAAAGATTTCCTACTCTACATTCAAGTAACATTTTGATTCTATTTGACTCATGTGCTGAATTTCTAACATATTCTAATCTTTACTAACAACAGAGTTAGTTAGCTAGCGAAAAGACTCCATTCTACACTGTGTAGAAAGTGTAGGGTTTGCATAGTAGGAAAAGGGAGGATTGAACAGCACTTGGATGCTCCTACAGGACAGGTTAAAATTCACACACTACAGCTTGGATACGCAAAAATGATTTTTTTATGATTGACCTCATCTTGCCCTTGATCCTCTATTTCTCTCATTAAAAAAAAAAATACCCTGGGGCTTCCCTGGTGGCGCAGTGGTTGAGAATCCGCCTGCCAATGCAGGGGACACAGGTTCGGGCCCTGGTCTGGGAGAATCCCACATGCCGCGGAGCAACTAGGCCCGTGAGCCACAACTACCGAGCCTGCGCGTCTGGAGCCTGTGCTCCGCAACAAGAGAGGTCGCGATAGTGAGAGGCCCGCACACCGCGATGAAGAGTGGCCCCTGCTTGCCACAACTAGAGAAAGCCCTCGCACAGAAACAAAGACCCAACACAGCCAAAATAAATAAATAAATAAATAAAAATTTAAAAAAAATACCCTAAACAAAATGATGAACGGTAACTTTGTCTCTTGTGGTTTAAAAGTTTCTCAGGTTAATTTAATCTTTTAAAGGTAAATAATCATTTTGGATTTCTTACCTCTTTCATGTCCTTAGGAGAGCATCTGAGGACACGTAGTCTCATGAGGACAAGGGAAAGGGAACTTTGGTCCACACGTCATCCTCTGCGAGCCCTGCTGACTGACTGGGAAATAACAGACGATCTCGGCATTGGTCTCTGTCCTTGCTGCATTCACTGCTGAAGTACCTGCAGACCATGGTCCTCAAGGTCTGTGCCCTCAGGATAGGCAGAGGGACTGGTCCCATGAAGCTTAACAAACTTTGTCTTGTGCTAGTTGGGCGCTGAACTTTCACGTTTTTTTCTGGCAGCGTTGATTCTCTGAGACTTAGCGGCATTTCTGTCAGCTGCAAAGCCCACTGGGGTCCTCGGGAAAAATAAGACGGAATCTAGGTGATAAGGTCTAACCTCTTCTTTTTAGCTGCATCTAGTTTCACTTGCCTGTGAAACTAGACTGTGTGCAGCGGACTGCGCGTAGAGGCCTTCAACCTAACACGTCAGGTTAGAGTGCCGGTCACAGAACTGCTGCACCCCACCTTGGCGAGTGCAGAAGCGCTACGCACGGCACCGCACGGCACCGCAAGATGGCGGCGGCGGGCCGTGCGCAGAGATGCTGCACCCGGCACTGTGGTCCCGGAGCACCGTGAGCAACACACCTGTGCCTCGTTGGCAAAGGACTCTGCCCCTCCGGCTGACAAGAACCCTATAAAGCAGCCCAGCCAGTGGCGCATCGGGGAGAGTCTGCACTCTAGAGCGTAAGCTCCCGCCTCTCCATTCTTTGATCAAAGAATAAAACTTTCCTTTGCTTCTGGGCCCAACTCAGTCTTGTTCTTTTGGCACGAAGGACACTGGGCAGGAGGACCCTTGTTGGGGCCCGACTCAAAAGGGTCAGTAACGTTTCCTTGGGGCTGTTGACTTTGCAGTGGTATCTTTACCCTGAACCATGGTGACCCTCTGGTTGTTATGCTTATTTAGTTATGCTTTTAATTCTCAGACACCTACTTCTTCCTTCTCACAGAAATGCTGGATCAGGACCTGTTTCATATCACATGTAGCCTATAGAGAGGCTTGCTGCTCCGAGGCTGCACATCTACACCCTCCACCTGCCTGTACAGACCCAGCTTTCTAGCACCACGTTGCACGAAGCAGAGAGAAGCAGAGAAGCTTGGATCTTCTTTGATTTCCCCTCACTCAGTCTGGAATCCAGATCAGCGTTTCTATCATACTGCCTTTTTTCCTCCCCATTCCCCACCCAAGGATCCTTGGGCAGCAAGCTCATCCTCACCTAAATTGCCTGGTTTTCACTGCCCCTCATTTACTAATCTTGGAGGTGGAAGAGCTTTCTATTTCCATTTTCTCTCCTAAAGGAAGCACCCTCTATTATATATTTCTTCATAGAATTGGAGGGCAAAGCTCTATGCCTTGAATCCCAAGTTTCATCCTTGATACAAAAAGGAAGATTTAGGATATAGAAATCTTTTTTTTTTTTTCTCACAAAAACCTAACTTGGTCGATATTGCCTTGCTCTTAACCAAAAAACAAAATAAAGCCCCTAAAATCAAACCAAAGAAACCCATTTGAACTTGAAATTCCAAATTGAACATTGACTTTATTCTCTATTGTACTCACTGATGCAATGCAAGCAATTGATTCTCTGGATTGAGAGTTATGAGGCAACAAAACTTGGGGGACAGTTTTTAAAAATTAGTTTAGTGTCTTAAAAAATATTATTTCAATTACACTTCTTATTCAAAAATCCTCAGTACTTGCCGGTGCTTTTTGAATCTGTACAGAGCTATGTGGCACTAAAGGCATACACAAGTCCCAGGCTTCTCTCTCACTTCTTTGTAAGAGAGGAAGAGATTTAATGATTCTAAGCTGAGACTCACAGCTAATTAAGCGAAATTGCCAAGAGGCAGATTTTGACCAATCTAGTCAAATCCCCTATATTGTCAGAATTAGGTTCTGAAATTAGCAAATACTGCCTTCATAAAAATTATTTTTGGAAATTCCTTAAGTTGCCTGTAAAGCATATCTCACTCTAAGAAAAAAGTAAAAACAAATAAAAAACGACCTTTCAGTTAGCCCAGTAACCAATTTTTACTCCTCAAATAGGGGTATATTGTATAAAAAAGATATACCCTCAAACTTTGCTATCATATTCAGTAACACATTATAAAAATGGTACTAATGGTTCAATAAAGTTATTTCTCTTTCTTTTTACCAGGGAATGTAGAGTTCAAGTGGCAACGGTTAGATGTACTTATGACGTAATGCAACAATATGCAGGAAAATGTTCTAAGAAATATTTGATGAAACAGGATGCAAGTATGTTGAAAGTGATTAGATAAGTACAATGAAGATGATGATACTAATAACAGTATTTTCATGTCTCTGTGTCTGGCACATTATCTCATTTCATCCTCAAAACAACACCATGAGGTAGATAACTACTATTATCCCTGTTTGAAAAGAAAACTGAGACACACTATTCAGAGAGGTAGGTGTCTTACAGCATTAAGTAATCAGCTTAAAGAATAGGCAAAATATATATTTTTAAAATACTGGTAACCTTAGAATTCTGCATTTTCTGATTTTAAAAAAATCAGAAAATGGAGTGATTACCCTAAATAGCATAATATAAACATGAATATTTACATGAAAGCCACTGCAAAGTTATTTCTTATTTCTGCTAGGCCTATGGAAAAGAAAGAGAGACACTAATTATAGGATAAATTTGCCTGTTACTAAAGAGCTATAATATTATCTTGCCTGGAATTCTAATATAAAATAATGCATAAAATGCCTGAGTGCATTCAAAATTGAATAGATGTATTTTCTAGTTGGTGGTTTTCTATTGTTTCCACATGTACACACCAATTAAAACAATTTCAAACTTAATTTGTTATAACATTTCAGTTTTGCAGATCATGTTTTTAACTTTAAACTTTGTCCTTCTCTGCATGCTAATCTTCAAAAACACTTTCTAAATCAGTCCTTGCCTGATAAATATGTCCATTTGGTTTAGCTTTTTGACTCATGTTCCATAGTAATTCTGATTTTTTTCTGAGCCACAAATTGGAAGCAAGGGAAGCATGAACCCACAGGGTTTTCTTTCCTCTTTGTAAGTTTATACAAAGGTAAGGAGACATGTCTTTCATTAAGTAGATAGTAACTTCTTAAAGTTTTCAGAACCAGATGGACTAAATGATAACCTCTCTGCTGATTAGAATGTCTGATTCCTTCTAAGAGACCTTAGAGGAAGCCAATTAGCATCAGCAGATGTGTGTGCAATGGAGAAAGGGAAGGAAAAGAGGGCAGTAGTGGTTTTTTTAGGGACTTGGACAGAAAAAAGATAAGACCTCTAGAGAAGGGGGATGTGGGGATTAGGGTTTCATGTAGAAGATCATAAGGAAACAGTGTAGAGGGTGCAGAGGGGAAGGAGTCATAGATTTGAGGGGAATTAATGTGGATACTGTATGCCCAAGTGATTGTCAAAGAAACTATGCTTAATGGGTGTGATAAACCAGGAAAATATTCTGTTAAGAGGGGAATATATACCACATTGTCTTTCATTCTGAGATTGTACTCTGGAATCAACATTGTAAAGATGTTAGATCAAAATGAGACTCCAAAATTCTTAAGAGCTCAGTCCAACTCCCCAAGTTATTCTGAATATAGCTTAGATGAGCGCTGCTCAATAGAAGTATACTGAGAGCCATGTAGGTAATTTAAATTTTTATATTTTATTTCTTTGTAAATTTAAAAGTCCTTTTAGACATATTGTAACTATGATATTAATTGCGAAGTATCTCATATAGTATCTCTAAACCTAAGCAAAAGATTTTGATTTTTTTATCAATTGATCTTTAATATTTTCAGAAAGTTTGTGTTCTACTGGTAATTGTTTGATGACTTAATTGAAATTTTTAACTTTTTGTAAAATACCTTTTTCAGTCTTTTTTTCATAATTATCTAACAAAATTACCATCACTGAAATAATGATTTTTTTTACCATCGATCTAAAAATGATTTTTGTGTGTGTACAAGAATCCAATCTATTTTATAGCTTGTCAAGGTTAAAAGCTCAGATCCTGTTAAAAAATCATTTAAAATTTGTTCAACATTTAATTATCGAATTTACTATGCATTTGCTAAAAGTATCTTTTAATATTGTCCATTTTATTGTTAAAAAAATTTTACACAGCAAGCAAGCAGCTTTTTTGTTTTCATCTGCCCAACGTAATATAATTGCCTGTCATTATTAAATTTTGACATACATTCTTCTAGCTTCTTTCTTTACTCTTCCCATCAAAATACTAGCTTCTTTTTAAACTGGCTCTGCATCAAATGTATGCATTTAGTTTAAATCTGAAAATTTGCCCATACTTATTTTCATGCAAAAAATAATTTAAGTACATTATTATTAAAATCAAATTTCAATTTAATTATCAATTATATCTTACGTAGGTAGCACTGTAACTCACATTGCCTGAATAAAAACTTCATGTAAGTACATTACAAAAATCATCTGAATTGAATCAATCCACTGACATTGATTTGATTGATGATGTATTTGTAGTACTAGAAAGGATATGCTATCATACGCACTATAATGTAGCAATATCTTATGCAATACTACTGTTAAAGTGAAACAGTATTTTCCTACAGAAAAATATTTTACACTACTCCAGGTTTCACTTTTTTTTATTTTTTTAAATTTTATTGGAGTTTACTTGCTTTACAATGTTGTGTTAGTTCCTGCTGTACAGCAAAGTGAATCAGCTGTACGTATATATATATCCTCTCCTTTTTGGATTTCCTTCCCATTTAGGTCACCTTAGAGCAATGAATAGAGTTCCCTGTGCTATACAGTAGGTGCTCATTAGTTATCTATTTTATACATATACACTACTCCAGGTTTTAAATGGAAATGGAAATTAACTAAAATAAAATTAAATAAAAAATTCAGTGTCTCAGTCTTGCCAGTTCCTCATTCACATTTTCAAGTTCTTAATATCTGCTGATGACTATGGCTCTTGCATTGAGTAGCATAGGCCTAAAAACAATAAAATGCATATTGTTATCTTTGTATGTGTGGTGATGGAGAGGGACATAATTCTTAGTCCTCTCCTCACTTGCTACTGACTGCCTGCAAAAATGTGGAGATGTTATTTTGATGGCAACAGCTTCTAGAACAGTGATTCATCACATTTACACATTTCATGATCACTCTGTGCTAAAAGTTCCAACACTTGGGTGTGGGTCTCTCTCTTGGACTTTGCTACTACATTGTCTGCTGTTTTCCTGCCTCCACAGGAAAAAGTGACCCCAGAGCTGGCCCTTTAATGCAGGCCAGCTATCCGGAGCTCTCATCTGCTCCTACAGGCCAGGAAGAATTTAGACTTTTAAATAAACCCTTTTATTTCATTTTGGAAATCAGTTGGTGGTAAGGGAACTAAAAAAGACAGAAGCTCCACTGAGTTCTTGATCCCAAATCATTTGTTAATGTCCAGTCTTCCAGCAAGTTCCAAATTGGGGGTAATTATCAGGTACTTAATCCGTAACAAAGGGGTGGGACTTGTCTATCATTTGTGTTTCCCTCTTGTGAGTATTTCTCAGGAACTTCATGGGGTCAGAGTGGTTATGGGGCTCAGTAATTCTAGATTCCCTAGCTAAATATCACTTGATTATAGTCCAATGCCACAATTATTTCTAATAATTACCATTTTACTTTCATCTTGAGTTGCATTATCATCTTTTTGATAATGACCCTGGGGTAGAAGGATGGAGTCTTTTTATCAACTTATATATTTATATATACACATGCATGATACTGGGAACAGGATTATTTCCTTATCAAGATAATGATATTAGTAATTTCAGAAACAAATTTTGAGGTTCACAGAAAGAATTAATTAAAATGTTCATAGATAATATTCCACACTTGTCTTAAGCCAAAGTCAGAGAGGTCCCTTTAAGAGTCACAGATGACTTATAAACATCTCATACATTTGAATGAGGTTATACAGTTTCTCTAGTTTATAACCACCCCAAGCCCTATTATTTAACCCTCTTGCTCCTGACAATAATTAAGTTGTCCTGGGCCATGACTGCCACCTAGTGGTAATTTAAGGAATAGTTTGATCTAAAATAGATTCTCTCCTGTATCTTTTCTTTTATACATTCCACTTTCTTCTGTTTTTCCATATCTGGCTTCAGTTAATTTCTTCTATGAAAATTTTTATTATATAAACTGAAGGAAATATGATGTCATGGCTATAAGTATAGCTCTAGAGCTAGACTTTCTATGTTTACTTCTCTTCTTCCCTCCTTACCAGCTCTGTGACCTTGGACAAGTTGCTTAGATTTTTGTCCTTCAATTGTGTCATTTGTAAAATGGACTAATAATAACACCTATCTAATAAAGTTATTTTGAAGAATTAATTATATAATTCATGTAAAAGGCTAGCATTAGTAGCTGGCATGCAGAAAATGCTAAATAAATAGCAAGTGGTATATGCACGTACCTTTTTTAGTCACCTTCTTGCTTCCCTTTCTCTTCCAATTTTGACTATTTTTCCATCTCTCTCAAATCAACCTAAATTATGTCTGATAAATATATTATCATAAATGATTAGAGACGTGACTGTATCATAGGAAAGGAGATTGATTTATTTTGGCATGAATTACAGGTGACTGACTAACACAACTTATAATTCTCTTGGCAATATGCAGAGGAGCCATTTAGAATCTCAGTAAAAATCTTATATGCTTCCTGTTTTAGTCTGTTCAGTCTGCTATAACAAACTACCATATACTGGTGGCTTCTGAACAGCCGAATTTTTTTTTCTCACAGTCGGAGATCAAGGTGCTGGCAGATTCAGTGTCTGGTGAGAGCTAGTTTCCTAGTTCATAGAGTACTGTCCTCTTACAATGTCCTCAGTGGCAGCAGAAAAGATAGAGCTCTCTGGTGTCTCTTCTATAAGGGCACTAATCCCATTCATGAGGGTTCTACCCTCATGACTTAATCACCTTCCAAAGGCCCACCTCCTATACCATCACTTTGGGGGTTAGAATTTCAACATATGGGTTGGGGGGAATACAAACATTTAGTTCATAACTTTCTAAACTTCCTGTTTTAAAAAATAACCAGCTGTCAAAAAATACTTTTTAAAATATTTTATTCCAATTTCTCAATGATTTAGAATTATCTGAATTACACAAAACACTAAAAGAATAGTTTCTTGTTGTAAAACCTTTAAACCTGAGATGATGCAAATATTCTCCTTGATTCCCTCCTCCGCTAGTTCTACAAACTGCCCTAAAGATTATCCCCTTTGGTGTATTTCATGTTAGGTTTTTTCCCTGTATTTTCCTATTGTGCAAATCTTTAGAAATTCCTAACTGACTCTGGACACTTCTTTTCTGGTCATCTCCACACGTGTTGTTCAATTCTCAGACCCTGTGCTTGGGGGATTACAAACAGTTCCAAGGGATGGATGGAAGGGATCTATCCTGGCACTAGCAGAATTGCAGCCCCAGTCCCTTCTACTCTACTCCTTGGTCCTATTGAGAGGTTTCCTCCTTCCCAATGGAGGACTCTGGTCTTCCTATCCCTTTCTCTCTGGATGCACTTTAAATAGACGTGTGAGCAGAAAAATTGTCTCTTGGAGCACAAACCCAAATCCTTCTGTCTTAGACAGCAGTTTCTTTGAATATATGCTTCTGTTTCCTTATGGGCTGAGAATGCCCTTGGGGTTCAAGTAAGAGAAAGAGAAATATAGAGAAACCAAGAGATTAATATTTCAAGATGTTATTCTGTCACACGTGTATTTACGCATATAGATAAATATATGGTTTTGTTTAGACTTACCTTTCCTCCCACAAATGTCATCACTGTGCAGATATTATTTTTCAGATTTTTTATTTAACAATCTTCTTGTCATAAAATTTAACATATTTATTGAGGCACTACTACATGGAATAATGAAGGAGTTCAAGAATTAGGAAATAAATACTAAAATGGTATTTTAAGAATGTTCTTTTCCACTATTTTTCCATTCTAATGTGCCAAACTGAGTAAACTTTTTCAGCTTTGCTATCTCCGTAAGCATGTGCACCAACTTTCAAACTATTGACTTATAAATGAACTTTATCAAAATAATCTACTTATAAGGTGGTGAACTTCTGTATTAGAGATTTTTTTAAAACCTAGTTATTTTTACTTATTCCCTAAAGAAATTAATTGCCTTAAAAACCTCTCCAATGGTATGGTTCCAAAATTTGCAACAAAACAACAAAACCTAAGAATATCCAAACATATTTTAAATCTTTCATAGGTGAACTAAAATATAATTTGACCTTTCTACACAAAAATGTATGTATAATATTTTTAAAAGGTTTTTGCCATTTTCTCTTGTGGCAAACTGTATCTAAAGAATTTTCCCATGCAACGTTATTTGCAAATCATATGACTATGGTGTCTAAGTCAAAGTGGAGTTAAAAGTACAAATATAGTTTATGAACCAGTTGGAATATATATTTAATCTCAAAAATAACCAGCTATCAATAAGCACTTGCTGCGCTCAGTGGTACTGAGTGTTAGCTAAAGAAAACTCATTATCATGGATAAATACTAAAGGGCAAGTTTTGTTGAGTTTCAATCAACATACAAAGGCCCCAACAATAGTGTGTGTATTGGGGCGAATTCATAGACACATTCTTCCTTTGCCTAAAGTAATTCTCATTTTTAAACTTCACAATGTATAGATATTAATAGCTTTAATACTATTAATATTAAATAGTATTAAATATTTTAATACTATTAATAGCTAGTATTAATAGCTTTCTGCATGTTGGGATTTCCTTTTGGAACAGTGTTTGGTAATGACATATAAATGCCTATTGCAAGTGCGAACTTTTGTCAAAGAAAAAAGTAAAAAGCTTTAGAAAATGTGATTCAAGGGTATTTAAAAATATTTTTTAAAGAAAAGGGAAATATAAATCAAGTAATTTTTAAAATGATATTGAGTTTGTAAAGATGGAGTCAGGGACGGAAATCCTATGACAGCTAGGCTTATAATAAGTCGTCTTATTTTTCTTATTAATGAATCAGTACTTCACTATTCACTAGTTTTCTAATAAACTCAATGCTGCATATGAAATATAAAGAAAAGTCAAAGTTTGGATCCCTTGCATTTCACAAAAGTCTTTGGTCGTCTACCTGAAAAATGTTTATGTAGAACAGATTCACAGAAAGCCTTCTTAGACACACAGCCCACACCTATGCTATATACATGTTCTCTCCTGTTATTGGTATGAGTGAGCATGAGTTGGGAGGAAGAGAGGAAAGCATGAAAGAAAGCAAGAAATACTGTTTTGTTTTGCTTTGTTTTTATACTATTGTAGCACTGAAAATACCGTTGGACTTAAATTGGGCAAGAAAATTATTTTTAGGCTAGGCAGTAAATTGGAGATTCATCTGGAATATGTAATCACTCACTTTTTTATTTTTATGTTTTATTCTTGGCATAGCACTTCGCCAGCATCTCCTGATATGGTCACAGGGTAAGCACTTTCATGATCTCATTTTTGCAATTACTATCTCCTGTTCCCAGGTAAGTGGTTTAAAAAAATGCATGCTGTGCATTTGTGGACTCTCTGTGTCTCTCAAGGGCTAATTGGTTTACATGCAGTTTTCTGTGGTTAGCCACTTAACTCTGAAGCTGTCTTTTACCTCATGATTCATGGCATCCTTCTCACTATATCAGGTCTTGGAGCAATTGTTCAGTGTGGTTGAGCATATAATTATCTTCTCATCATTTCTGTTTTTGTCTCCCATCCTGCACCTTTCTGGATTCTTGTCAAAGGTGAAAGGAAGAGTTAAAAATGAACACAAAAGGTGTATCTGCAATATAAGCTAAAGTAGGAATGCCTGGACCTCCAAATATTAACTGATTTGGCTCTTCTGGAACTCTCAGATATCACGTAAATGTGATGATGTACAGAATTTCTGTACAATCTCGTGGTCACTCTTTCTTATTTCCTTCCAGATTTCAAGGTCATTGTGAGATAATATGAGACTATGTATATCCAAATATAATTGCTATTTAATTTTGACATTGTCAGTCTCTATTTAGTGTTAATAAACATACATACGCAACTGGGTACTATGAAAGATAAAATACTCATAGCGCATGGGGGTCTTCACAGGGGAATATGGTGGTCAACATCATAAGCATGCCTTTGATTGCTGGGGAGGGTCCCAGTCTCTGCCCCTCCTTTTCTAAAAAAATGTCTGCCTCATTTGATTTCTGGGAGGATTAAATAAAATTTGTTGTTTAGCACCCAAACAGTGTCTTCAATATAAAAAGTACACAATTAGGTACTGTTATATTATTACAAATGATTCCATTGGCGAGACTGAATTACAAGGGCTGAACCATAGGAACACAGACGTTTTGAAATGGAAAGGCTTTTTGAGAGCAGAGATTGTCAAGAAAGGCTTTATGGTCTTTGGGAAAGGCTTTAATTGAAGAAAGTCTGGGCTAGGACAA
The DNA here is from genome assembly GCF_005190385.1 of Monodon monoceros. Taxonomy (NCBI): domain Eukaryota; kingdom Metazoa; phylum Chordata; class Mammalia; order Artiodactyla; family Monodontidae; genus Monodon; species Monodon monoceros. The sequence goes on from NW_021703781.1 coordinate 42,077,486, forward strand.
AGCAGAATGAGGAGAAGTTTAGGAGGTGATTTATTAGGAGAAAACGAAAAGATTCATTTGACAAGGGTGAAAGGTTGATGTGATAAGTAATGTGATATGGGATTATATAAAATGACGATGGAAAACGGAGAGTGTTGAATTTTGTGTATTTGCCAGTGTAGTTTATAAATCTTTAATATAAAGTTAGAAACTCTTTAGAAATGGGAAATCCATCCCTGTCCTTTCTAAGGAGAACCTAATGTATTTAAACCAGAGACTCATGTCCCAGGATCCAAGGTCATTCCTACAGATTTTGATTATCTGTATCTGGACAACAGTTAACTTATCTCAACAATCAATCTGCTAAGATTAGAACTATTTTAAGAGAACATACAGCTGTTTTAGAACACTGGCCTTAAAAATAAAGGGAAGAAAAGGGAAAAGATGCTCTGAGGTAGAAGGAAGAGAATTAAACAGAAAGTGGGATGCTGAATATTCACAGGTAAATTTGGATCATCACAGCTGTGGAACCTAAAACAGAATGTGAGTTCTTTACTAAGTCTGTGCTATTTTGCAGGGCTTTTTTGGTTCCTAATGTCCCACTCTTTTCAAGTTCAGCTTTTCTTTTAAAAAATGTATCTTTCTTCTCTCAAAATCTCATAAAGATTGAAATCAGTAACTTCTGCACCTATCTTTTTAACTTTGTGCACAAATCATATTCTGTGGAGGAGATGGCATCCAGTAACTTTGTCATTTGAGCACTGCCTGGCCGAAAGTTGATTCACTGCTTACATAAGGATAGACCAATACATACCTGGAAATTTCCCCACAGATTCAACAGCCTACCTCACTAAACAACTGGCTAGACAGCCCAGTGTTTCTTTAAAGCACAATCCATATATACATCATTCTTTCCCTCTCTGCAACAGAGAAAGCCCTGTATAAACATGGGCCAAGTCCAAAGTTCACATGACGGGTGTCTCCTGTTATTCAGACATCCATTAGTTGAGTGGAGTAGCCCAAGTCGTCCTGGAAAACCATCCTAACCTCTACACGGTATTTATCTCAGTTCTCTCCAAAGTAGATCAATGCATATTAGATGGCAAGTAGCTGCATAATAGAGTATGATTCTAAAAATAATAAATTAGCTTATCTGCCTGAAACTCTTTCTAAACGATATGAAAAGATTCTGAAATTTATGCCCACTTCCTAAAGACAGGCATTAACTTTAGAAATCTGTAAAAATACATTTATTCTTTATGAGTGTAACATGTCACCTCTAACTAGTTCAGCAGAATGGGTACCTGAGGGAATGTCACCTGGACAGGTTAGTTTTGTTCAGAGAGATAGAAGCATGGGGATCAAGAGTACGATGAACTACCCAAGGGCTCTGGGATAGGCTCACAGTTCACTGCAGTCTCACAGATAAATAGGAAGCCTCACAAAAGCATTTGAATAAGAAAAGTCACAGTAAAAATGGATAGGACTTATTGAGATGATCTGTTTTTATTTTTAAAGTTATATGTGGAACTCATTTATAAAATATTCTTTTGTCACTTCCAAGCTAGAGGTACTTTTGTATAAATTAGACTTATTTTGTACTGGTCCATTAAAATAGACACCAAGTACTATAAGATCCTATGAATACTATTAACAATACATCTAAAGTATTTTTAGATTTCAAAGTAACAATGCACAGATCTGGAAAATATATTCTTATAACATCTACTTTAGGAATACTTTTAGCTATTAAAAAAGATATGTTTAGCTGGATAAATTAATATGATTGAGGTTACAAAAAGTTATGATGGACTAATTAATCAATAAAGAGCATAGGTTTTCACTTCTCTAAGTATTCAATTGTTGTCAATAAAATGAGTAGTACAAGAAAACAGGTTTAATAGGGAATGGAATACCCAGATTGTCTTTCTGTATATCTAAACACAAGTGAATGTAGTTTTATTTTCAGAGAAAAACAGTTTCTTACTTTCATCAGTTTGTCCAACAGTTTACAAAAAAACTTTATTTTTTATTAATGAACTAATTAGCAGCAAATATTTAGTGCACAACTCCTTATACTCTCAAAGGAAATAAAATATGTATGTTTATTTAAGCCATCGCAGGACACAAAGACGTAAATTAAATATAACACTAATAAACACTTCAAACGTAATAATGTTGCCACAATATATTTCACTGATAGTTCTATCATGCCATTGTCAGAGATTTTGCCTACTTAAGGGTATAAAATATTTTTATGGATGCCAAACCACACTCACAGCTAACCACATCACTTAGTGTTTTCAAATCTTGGATCAAATGAAGCAGAGAAAGAAGACCTTTAACTCACTCATCATAAATCCCTACAATTTTCACTAAGGCATTTTGTTTGAAAACTGAAGATAGGTGTGAAAGTGTAGCTCCAACTCATCAGAGTGGATTGGTGGAACTTGCCAAAATTCCAAAAGATTTGTTTGACCTCCAATGATGATGTTCTAAAACCAGACAAAATTGGACAGACTTAAAAATCCAAAGAAAGCACATGCAAATTAGAGGTTTCCAAATGTTATAAACTTAGCCAAAGAACTTGCTGAAGGTTACATAACTTGTGTCTTGTATTTTTGTCTACCAAGTGTTGAAAGATTCTCTAGGACATCTCTTTTTCCCTTCCTGTATTAATTTGGAGGAAATTAGAGGTTTTTCTGGAGGGAACGTGGTAAAGTTGATAATCTGCATTAAATATTGTATTTTAAGCTTGATTGGTAACATTTTAAGTGCTGACCGTGGCCCTCAGTGTGCTAGAGTATGTACAAGTTTGTAGAATACAAAGATTCTTGAAACTTTGTGAAATATCTGTGAAAGTTGAAGGGCTTCCCTGGTGGCGCAGTGGTTGAGAGTCCGCCTGCTGATGCAGGGGACACGGGTTCGTGCCCCGGTCTGGAAAGATCCCACATGCCGCGGAGCGGCTGGGCCCGTGAGCCATGGCCGCCGAGCCTGTGCGTCCGGAGCCTGTGCTCTGCAACGGGAGAGGCCACAGCAGTGAGAGGCCCGCGTACCGCAAAAAAAAAAAAAAAAAAAAAAAAATTTGTTAAAATCATTATATCATTCATGTTTTGTTTGGCATAAAATAATAGACTGGCACTTCACTTCTTACAGTGCACCTGTAATACAGAATCACAGGCCATAAATATGTAACTTGACAAAATGACAAATCACCTACTGTCAGAGTTGAGTTGAAGCCAAGTACATCTTTCTTTAAATTCTCTCGTGCACTTTCCACTATTTTAAATCACTTCTATCATGTATTATTTGTAATAATGGGGAGAACACTGTGAGATATTTGAATAGAATTTATGTAATAGATCTTTCAGACCTTATATACCTTGTTTTAGAGATATAGAATTATTAGCTTTTAGAGTTGGAAAGGTCATTAATGACAACCTAGCCCAACCACCAGTTTTTTAAATGAGATAACTGAGGTCCAAAGATACACTTTTGCAGGGCACGACTAGAGATGCAGATGTACAGAATGAACCTGTGGACACAGAGTGTGAAGGGGAGGGTGGGATGAATTGGTAGATTAGGTTTGACATAAATACACTACCATGTGTAAAATAGATAGCTAGTGGGAACCTGTGGTACAGCACCGGGAGCTCAGCTCGGTGCTCTGTGATGACCGAGATGGGTGGGATGGTGGGTGTGTGAGGGAGGTCCAAGAGGGAGGGGATATATGTATACATATAGCTGATTCACTTCTTTGTACAGCAGAAACTAACACAACATTGTAAAGCAATTATACTCCAGTAAAAAAGTAAATAAAAATTTTAAATACCAAAGATATTACACTTCTCCAAATCATTAGTATATAAAAATAACATTTATAACCATTATTACAATAAACATTGATTAGCATTTTTTTCTATTTTCCATTACTGTTCCAAATGCTTCACATGCATTAACTAATAAAAATTTTTCAACATCCTTATAAGTACATATATTGTCCCCAGTTTATAGATGGGGAAACTGAGATGCAAAGAAATCAAGTAATGTTCTAATTAGCGGCATGTAAGGCTCATCTTCCGGTTTACGATTCCAAAGAATGTTCCTTATGTCTACATTATAGTGAAGATTAGATCAGTAAAGTTTCATGAAGCTTTAATTGAATCTTAACTATTTAAAAAATGGAGGGGAGATTGCCCTAAATAATGACAAGCAACTGATCTTAAATCAATCATTTGACTTAGGAACACATTATAAATATCCCTTTTGCAGATTCAATTTTCTAAAGATATTCAATTTTCTAAAGATAGTCAATTGATATTTGAGTGAATCTGCTATAAGCATGGTACAGTTCTTGGCAATGGACATACAAAAACGATAATTTGCTTTGGATAAAGTGAAATTTAATTTGTTTTCCTAACTACTCAGTCATCATGGGGAAACGAGAGATAACATTTTAATAGGGTGAGAGAAAACTATGATACAGAGAAGCCTTATGTGGAAAGTTTAGAAATGACACGTTATATACTTATATATATTTATATTACACTATTTCTATATTTAATTACATATATAAAGAAATAACTGTTTTCCATTTCATATGGTGACAAGTAAGGTGACCCTACTTTTAAGGTAACATCTTGATTTAACTATTTTTCCAGCACGTATCAGCTTTTCAGAAAAAAAAATCAGTATCTTTTCCCTTTTGAGAGTTAAGTTTGAGAAAACATATTAAACTCAACTTAAAATCAACATGTACAATTTTTGTGTATTTTGGCTCAGAATGTCTTTCACAGTATACATTTAAATGTAATATTTTAATCAGTTTTATTGCTGGAAAGACACTGATTTTTCTTCAGAGTGATATTTACTACCCTTTGGCTTGGTTTGATTTTACAGGTTGACTTGGTTTGCCAGTCAACTTTAATTTGTGCTATTTTAACATTTTACTACAGTTCTCACCCCTTTTGAGAAAGAATTTATTCCTTTTTCAAAATTTATGAGATTCCTTTACAACTTCTTTCTGAAAGAAAAATAAGTCAGGTTGTAATTAATTCCCTTACAGATAGTTTATGAAATTAGTGCTGACTCTGTCCCTTCCTTTACTATGGTTTGTGAGGCCTTAAAATGTAATTTAAGAGGTGAGATTATAAGCACTTCCTCATTCAGGAAAAAGCAAGAGGAAGAAAACTCGTCTCAGGAAATATAAAAGCCTTAGAAGAATGATTATTTTGTAGGCACTGTGAGTGGAGAGGGTAGATCATGCATGAGTTGTGTTCTTTCAAAATAGATGGTGGCACTTTGTTAGGTTATAAATTCAAATGTGGTCTCACAAATGCAAGTCAATTTAAATCATGAGGAATCTTCACAAAGCACCATTTAGTTCATACTCACTGTGACCAGGAGACCCCATTAAGCAACAAGGCACCTCTCAGTGGGAGACCAAAGTCCAGGATTGTAATCCTTCATTAGTAAAAAGAGAGAAGACTCAGAATATAGTATAAGGGAAAGAACTGGACTTGCAGGTAGGAGATACTTTCCAGTTAAGTGACCTTGTGACCATTTCATATAACTTCAGCCAGGCCTCAGTTCCCTCAGTGAAAAACTCTTATGTTCCCAACCTCGTGTGGCAGGCAGTGTTAGTTTTCTTCTGCATCTCAGATCTGTTCCTGGTCTTCAATAGCTATGTGTGTCTTTGGGCAAGTCTTAGTATGGGTTTTACCTCCCTTACTTGTAAGAATTGACGATATAGACAAAATAATTTAAAGATCCCTTCGAACTCATATAATTCTCTAAGAAATTTGAAAGGGCAGGGCAAAATGGAAAATAAAATTATAAAATTAAATATATGTGACAAAAAAAGATATTAATGATAGTAAAGAATCCTTCTTCATTTTTAAGTTGTTTTTTTAGCTTTGAAACCAAAAAAAGCTCATAGTTGTGATCATAAGTTGTGATCATTTTCTTTAACTGGTTTCAAAGCTGATCTCTATGCAATGAAAGGAGAAACAAGCTAATAAACAAACATGGTATGACCTTCTGATCATAAAGACAGATTAGACACCCATTGGAGATATTACAGGTTTGGTTTCAGACTACTGCAATAAAGTGAGTATCACAATAAAACAATTATCCCCAAACAATTACAATGGTAACATCAAAGATCGCTGATCACAGATCACCATAACAAATATAATAATAATGAAAAAGTTTGAAATATTGCGAGAATTACCAAAATGTGACACAGAGACACGAAGTGAGCAAATACTGTTGGAAAAATGGAGCCAATAGACTTGCTCCACGTAGGATTGCCACAACCTTCAATTTGTAAATAACGCAATATCTGTGAAGCACAATAAAGTGAAGCACAATAAAATGAGGAATGCCTGTATCTGACTCTGGATATCGTCTAGCATTTATGACAGCTCCACCCCCATCCTTTCCAGAACAGACCTGATTAATCAAGTGTAACATTCTCTGAGTTCAGATTTGAATTTAGAATCACAATATCACTCTAATCATTTTACTGATTTAATCTCACCTTTCCTTTAAAAAGGTAATTTATTTCATCACTGAGTAGCCTGAGACTCAGATGGATAAGACTCTTGACCAAAACCAAGCATTGGTAAGTGGTTTATTCAGTTTCTGCCTAATTCTCTCTGCCTCCAAGGCCTGAAATATACTGCTTGCATTCCTCTCCCCATAGTAAGAACAAGAGTTTGAAAGAAGATAAATGCAAACTGAACATCAACATTCATTCATTCATTTTATTCATAGTGCTTATTAAGCATCTGCAATTTGCCAGGCAGTGTTCTAAAATGAAGGGAATATAATGGTCAATAAAGCAGACAAAAACATAGTGTGTGTACTTGTGGGAAGACAGATAATAAACAAGATCAGTAAATAAAATATTAAATACGTTGATAAATGTGACAGAAAAAATTAAACAAGGAAAGTCAGAATGGGGGACTATATATTAGAAGGTCAGGCAGAGATCTTCTCATGAGAAGATGATATTTAAAGGAAGAATAACTGAAAGAAAGGAGGAGATGGGGAAAGGTCATTTCACATGGAGGGTAAGTGCGTAAGCCCTTAGGTGAGAGGTCTGTCACAGAGGCTGAGGGCACTGAAGTAGAGAGACCAGGTGATGGGGTAGTGGGAAGTAGATTCAGAGAGAGGCAGGAGGTTGAGGAGAGCAGACTGAGTACAGTCTTGTAGGACGTAGGAAAGACTTTGTATTTTGAGCAAGATAGGCAGAGATTGGAGGGCTTTGACAAAAGAGCGCATGATCTGGGTTTGGAGGCTGACTAGAATTGTTGAATTGTTGACTATTTTCCTGGTGAGAAAAAATTAGAAATATACATTCCAACTCTAATGTTCTTAAACTAACGATAGAGAGGTATGCTGTTATGGGCTGAATTGTGGCCCCCCAAAATCCATATGTTGAAGTCCTAAGCCCCAGTACCTCACCCCCAGTACCTCAGAATGTGACTGTATTTGGAAATGGGGCCTTTAAAGAAGGGATTAAGTTAAAATGAGGCCATTAGCATGGGCCCTAATCCAGTCTGACTGGTATCCTTATAAGAAGAGTTTATGGCACAAACACAAGAGGGGAGTGCACAGAGGAATGGCCATGTGAGGACACAGTCAGAAGGTAGCCATCTGCAAGCAAAGGAGTGAGGCCTCAGAAGAAACCAAACCTGCCCACACTTTGATCTTGGATTTCTACCTTCCGGAACTATGAATAAATAAATTTCTCTTGTTTAAGCTACCCAGTGTGTGGTATTTTGTAATGGTAGCCTTAGCAAACAAATTTGTATGCCTTACAAAACCATATAGTCAAATGCAGGTTTTCTTCTGATGGGGAAACAGCATACTTTTTCATGTGACACTGAGCATACAACAATGACAACCAAAGTGTGTTTCTTCCTTTTCTTCTCTTTTTATGGCTGCGTTGGGTCTTTGCTGCCGCACTCAGGCTTTCTCTAATTGCAGCGAGTGGGGGCTACTCTTTGTTGTGGTGCGTGGGCTTCTCATTGTGGTGGCTTCTCTTGTTGTGGAGCACGGGCTCTAGGCACGTAGGCTTCAGTTGTGGCTCGTGGGCTCTAGAGCGCAGGCCCAGTAGTTGTGGCATGTGGGCTTCAGTATTTGTGGCTCGTGGGCTCTAGAGCGCAGGCTCAGGAGTTGTGGTGCACTGGCTTAGTTGCTCCACTGCATGTGGGATCTTCCTGGACCAGGGCTCAAACCCGTGTCTCCTGCATTGGCAGGCGGATTCTTAACCACTGTGCCACCAGGGAAGTCCTCTTCCTATTCTTTTTACTGGAAAGATAAATATCTTTGATACATAATATTTAATATAACTATCTGGGCAGAGTGTGTCCTACCTCATTATGGCAAAATTGGAGACAAACTCAGTTCTTCGGCTTATTTTGCATGTGCATACTTTTAAAAGGAACTGCTTCACCTAAATACTGCCAATTAAGCCTATTCGTAAGGGAGTTATTATAAACTAACAAAGTTTTTATTAACTATTTTCTTAGATACTCTCTAAAGAAAATTCTAATTTCTAGCCTTTTAAATAATGATTGATATTTGTTTACTTACATATGTTTTGAAAAGTGTTAGAATTGAGTTTGGTCAAGATAGAAAGCCTCTTTAAATAATTCAGAATTTTAAAAAATTGTTCATTTTATTACTCAAACTTCTCAATTCTTCTTCTCAAAATCTCCTTTTTATCCTGAAGCCTTAGCATTAAGACAAGAGTATAAAGGAAATCCAAAAAAAGAGGGGATATATGTATACATATAGCTGATTCACTTTGCTGTGCAGCAGAAACTAATACAACATTGTAAAGCAACTAGACCCTAATAAAAAAAAAAAAGACAAAGTATAAATTGGGAAAATTCTGGTGTAGCATTTCTCTGAACAAAGCAAAAGAAATAAAGAAAAGAAGGAAAGAAAAAAATGTAAATTAACCAAATAATTGCAGAGACTCTGTGGTTGAGTCGCTGGGGGAAGAAGGTTAATATCTGTCTTTTTAGGTTCCTCACTTACACTCTGACACATACACATACACACACATGGAAACATGCCCTCTACATAGGGTTACCAGAGGGAATACAGAACACTTGGTTAAATTTGAACTCAGATCCACAACAAATAATTGTTTAGTATAGGTATGTCTCAAATATCAGGTGTATTTTTATTTGTTAATCTGGCAACCCTCCTCTGCAGTCATCCCCTCAGTTTTGTGCTGAAACTGGCCTATTCAAGCTCAAAAGAGTTGATGGTTAAATTTTATGGAATTTTACAGTCTGGTTGACATCAAGCTGATAGTTTGAAATTGGCCAGAGTAAGAGTATTAACACCGCAGAAATTGGCAAAATTTAAAAAGCAGGGCTTTTCTGTTTGGAGAGCTAGTTTTTGAGCACGTACCAGATCACCACTGCTTCCCCTTAGCTGCTCAGAGCATCATCTGAAACTATTTTTTTATAGGAATAAAGACATCTACAATTGCAAAGCACTTGCAATTTACAAACTTTCACACACTTTATTTCACTGAATCATTACAATCTCATGTTTGTTCTTAATTAATGGATGGGAAGAAAGGAAGCTTCAGGGAGATGCAATAACTTCCTTGAGGCAAGCAATTGGTAAAGAACCAAAGCGATGAAGGAAGGAAGGAAGGATGGATGGAGTTAGAAAAAGTCTAAAGTAACACCACAAATGACTTACTGCAGATGGGAAAATGTGTTTGCATAGTGGAGAGTAACTACCTTAACCAAGAGATCAAATGGTGGTAGAACCTGACATATGTCAGTCCTGATGTGATGCAACGTGACATACACAATGTCACTGCAATGTAGTCTTGACAAAAATGTTTACCCAGAATCTAATAAGGCCTGTAGACATAAATTTCAATTTAGAGGAAATACAAGAGATAGGGGAACGTATTAAACTACACAATGAGGAAGTAATTAAACAAATTCAGAATGTGGAACATTTTATGAGGAAACTGGTCTGGGTTTTTCAAAAAAAATGTCATTAAAAAAATGGGTATGTGGAAGGAACTGCTTTCTAAAAGAAACTAAAAAGATGTAGCAGCACATACAATGTATGAACCTAGAAGGAATTCTTCTTTAGAAAAAAAAAAAAGAACTAGAAAACACATCCTTGGCATACATGGGGAAATTTGAATATGGTCTAAAGATTAGATGATAACAAGGGCTTTTTGTTAATTTTCATAGGCGTGTTATTAGTATTGTACTTATGTAACACAATTTCCTCATTTTGAAGAATTTAAGGGTGAAAGTATACATTGTCTAAAATGTATTTTTAAACATTTCAGAAAAAATGTGTGTATTAATAGAAATATATAAAACAAATACAGTAGATGGTTAATTGTTGAATCTATGTGACATGAACACAGTATTCACTGTACTAGTGTTTCAACTTTTCTTTTTATTTGAATAACAAAAAATTGAAGATATAAAAGAAAAAAACAGCTTCGGACATTGAAACTGCTCAAAGAAAGCAGATTCTGGTACAAATGGAGAAGCAGTGGTTTAAAAAGAGAGAAAGAGAGAGAGGCTACGAAAAGTCTTCCTAGGATTGGCCTTTAGACACAGGATTGGCCACTGGAGACAAACCAAAGTGTTATTTATAACTCTTTTTTTTTCACTAGTAAGATACATGTTCATAAAACAAACTAAATAAAAATGTTTTCTAATCATCCAGAATTTTAAAGTGGTTCATGATCATGTAGAAGATATGAAGCTCATGAGATTACATTCAAGTATGCAAGAGTTAAACTTCCTTTGTATTTCTCAACCAACCCAATTTTTATTTCAGAATTTTTCTTCTTTCTTTTTCTCCCCAGTTTGCATGCATATTCCAGGAACTCTTGAAATAGCAATCAGCTCTTAGAATCAGAAGAGAATCTGGCTTTAGTTTCTCCATGTACACGATCTCAGGCTGTGCTTGGTTCTCTGTCTACACTAGCTGCTATTATACTTTGACATCTCTCTCCCTTGTCCATAAACTTTTCCTTAATCAACTCACTTTTGGTTATTTCCCTGCTCCTCTTGAGGGCATGGGAAACATGCAGGTGCTCTCTCTCCTGACTTTTTGGGGCTTCTGGAAATATAATGAGGCTAAATAAGGCCATGTTCCCAAAGAAACCATCTAATCATTTTTATCCTACAGCCCCAGTGCTGTGCTGGGTTAAAGTCAGAACTCTGGGATCTTGCTACCTTGTTTGCATAAGACTCAGGGCCCCAGTGTGTGAATTCTTTTATTTCCCCATGGCCACTTCCAGGTTGGTGGTCTATATGAAAATGCAGGGCATAGGCCTTTTCTTAGGATATGATGCTACGTAAACTGTTGCATCTTCTTCCCCTCTTTCTCCCCACCCTCCCCCAGTTAGGAAAAGCTTTATTTAGTTTTAGAGATAAGAAAAAAACCACGCAGAGTACTTAGGGTATCCCCCTAAATCTTTTGTTTATGCCCCAAGCTCCAGGCTTTCAAAACTTAGAAATAAATATTTACTTTTGTTCTCTGGATTCTACTGGGTCATCACTTCCCTGAAGTTAAGAATAGTCAGTCCCAGATGCTACCTTAATTAATGAAGGAGGACAACTTAATGGGAATATAGGAATACCAACCCCTTTGTTTTACATATCAACACAACATCCACTACATTTATAAAAACACTAACATGTACTTACACACAATTCTGCCAGAATACCATCCTCCCGCAAACACTTTGTAATTCAGAATACATGATCATTTTTGATATCAAAGTGTCTTAAATTAGCTCAGGCTTTTTTGTGCAAAACAAGTTCTCTTACAGAGTGCAATCCAATGCAAATATAATTTGAGCCATATATGTAATTTAAAATTTTCTAGTACCTAGATTACAAAAGTAGAAGAAACAGGTGTAATTAATTTGATAATTATTTAACTCAGTATGTCCAAAATATTACCATCAACATGTAATCAACACCAAAGCATTAATATGTTACATTCTGGTTTTCCATGCTAAGTGTTTCCATGCTAAGAAACCCAGCATGTATTTTTTACTAATAGTGCATCTCAATTTGCACTAACCACATTCCAAGTGCTAAATACAGTCACTACTGTACTGGACAGTATGATTCTAGCATCTCTTTTTTCAATGTATCACAAAACATCAGAACTTTCAAAAGTGAATATATTTTATTTTCCTAATTGGATTAAAGGCTTTCTGATGTGTATAAAATTTTCTCCATTTGATTCATAGGGGCTAACAAAAGATGATAAAAAATGTCTGTACATCAGGCTTCCCTGGTGGCGCAGTGGTTGAGAGTCCACCTGCCGATGCAGGGGACACGGGTTCGTGCCCCAGTCCGGGAAGATCCCACATGCCACGGAGCGGCTGGGCCCGTGAGCCATGGCCGCTGAGCCTGCGCATCTGGAGCCTGTGCTCCACACGGGCGAGGCCACAAAGGTGAGAGGCCCACATACCGCAAAAAAAAAAAAAAAAAAAAAAATTTGTACATCATATACTCACAAACACACATGTATGTCACAATAATTCTCTATCTTGAAAAATTATGGTTTTAGGTTTATGCAGTTTATTTTTATTATTTCTGTGTTTATCCACAGTATGACTTGTCAGTAGTAATAAATAAGAATAATAATTAGACTCTAAATACATAGTGTCATTGTTGATCACATGATGAAAACTTTCTAGAAGAGAATACTAGGTAGGGGAACAGAGAGAGAATATAAAAAGAAAGAAAAACGGAGATATTTTGAAAAACTAGATTTCTTTATTTTAACTGGTGGTTTCTGAAGACACTTAGATGCATTTTTTTTTTCTTTTGGAGGACAGTGTTAATTTATGAAAATCAGAAGAAAACCTAGCAACTAAAAAAGTTCAAATGGAAGTTTTAGCATTCAGAAAGGAAATATAATATCTAAGGAAACATGGTCTAGCTATTTTTAATGTAGTAGAGACCCTATCTGTGGGAATACATGTAAAAACCAATCTATACATGCCTACCTAATGCTCAGATAGTGCGTTTCCAACATGTCTAAGGAACAAAATACATATCGTTGTACAAAAGAACACAGCAGAAGTGCAACTTCTTTTTGAAACCTAAGACTACAGTGAGATACTAAGTAGGATATGGGTTATAAAGATTGAATTCTTTATATGCTTTGATCAAAAGCCAAAAGCATGGAACTGTATAACCTTGAATAATTTCCCCCAAATTTGATTTACTTTAAAGTCCTCCTCAACATAATGGTTCCCATAAAGTTCTGGGATCTGTGCTAATATCCCTTGTCCTACAGTATCTATCAAATTTTAAATTCCTGGATAGTGGTGATCTCTTCCTTTGGCACTGATATGTGGTTATCAGGCCATTTTTATAAATATAACCTTTATCTACATAGTGCCACAAACTCAATCAGGTTGTAACTAAAGTGACGGCTCGGCACTCCAACAGCTACATAGCTGACAATTACACTGGGAACCATCAGCTCAGTTTGGTCCTCTCTAAAACCTGTAGATTGTTCAATAATTTGTATATAACCAGCTGGTCTGATCAGTTATATAAAATTGATTGTAGAGGCATTCGCACTTTCTAAAATCCAGCACTATGTAAAGTTTGTATCACTTGTTAAAAATTATAAATTTGAACCAAAAGCTTCTTGTCTTAAAGTGGTATAGAAAATTAATTTTTATTAGTGAAGCAATTGCTTTAAGTAGGTGAGAAATATCTTCATATAAACTGAGATAATAGAATTGGGGAAATTTTGATTCCATTTAACTTGGGCGTGCTTCTTATAACAACCTAGTTAAATTGCCCAGGGAATTTTAAAGAAATAATAGGAAAAAAATTAAATTCAATAAGAATGCAGCATTCTGTTTCTAAGAGCTGGTGAAATTTAATCTCATTCAACAAAAGGACCAAAAAAATCTGTGACTCTTTCCCAGCAAAAATCTCATAAAATTTGGAAAATATCATTTGAAGCTATGTTCTAACTCTCTACAAGAACTTTTGAGAAAGCTTAATGAAGGCTTTAGATTTCAGGGCATAAATATAGTCTGAAATGGTTACTAAGGTATATTTATTAATTTGTTATTTCCTTTAAAAAACTCATGTAGCTGTTTAAGATTTATCGAAGTGATGGATACCAAGAAAATAATCTGTGGTCTTAATTGCCAAGTTCCCAAACCATAAAGAATAATACTAGGATCAGAGGGTAAAATTGCTCCCTTGATCACAAAGTACAAACATTACAGGATCTTCACTACCACAGAAATGCACCTGTATGAGGTGTTTTTCACATAATATGCAATTGCCTTGTTTAGAGCATCTTCAGAGAATTAAAAGCTCATGTTAATACTTAACTATAGTAGTAGTATAAGTACTCTCTACTTAAAAAACAAAAAAAATCAGCAAGGCCAAATAAATGTCATCTGAGGTATCTCCCTAATGAAATTCTACAATTCTATGCAAATTTTAAAATTTGGGAGAAAAATGAATTTTTGTTCTAGCTTAGGAAAATATTGTATTAATATTTTTGAAATTGATATCCATGGCTTCAACTCAGTTAAGTGACTCTCAAATCTATAGCTAAAGTCCAAGTTTCCCTCTTTGGAGACACAGATGTATGGATCCAAATATTCAATGAACATCTCCACCTGGTTCTCCCAAAGTACCTCAAACTAAAAATCTCTAAAATGGAAGACAGCGTCATCTATCTTCATCCTCATCTTTTTGTGTAATTTATGCTGGTAGATGATGTTACCATTACTTCAGATTCCCAAGGCAACAATTTTGGAGATATTTTAAATGGCTCTTTACCATTCACATTCAATTTTCCCAAAAGTTCTGTAACAAAAATGATGTGAGATAATGATTGAAATCTTTTTCTGTGCCTGGAGGTAATCAATAAAGCAAGGCATTTCAGTGAGGACATCATCTATTTTCCTTAGTTGAGACCCTCAGTTTTCCCCCAGGTTTGAGAGTAACTACTTTGATGGTCTTTATCAGCTAGAGGCACAGGTAGGAACTGGAAGAAGAAAAGCAGATGTCATTTTCTGGGGAGAGGCAGAGTTTAGAGAATTTTAATCCTCACATCTGCTTCTCACTTCACCCTATAAAAGATAACATTCAACCTTTCTGTTCCTCTCTTACAAGATCAGAGGTGTCTGTCAAAATCTTCCCTTTCCACATCACACTGAGTTGGGAACTGATGAAGAATGCTTAGCTGAGCCATCAAACTGTAGAGCACCTGCTGTTGCTGGGGCGTGAAGAAGGGGTCAAGAGAGAACAGGGCAGCTGAGACAGGGAGCGCACCAGGAGGCAGTCTGTTCTCACGCAAGGATGCACAAATCTAAATTTCCCTGGTTTAGACTGGAGATTGAGGCCTAAGTCATACTTCTGGCTCCACCACCACCCCACCAAGAGCCATGGGCATTCAGTGGTTAAGGGGTCCTCAGCAGGAAAATGGTGTGGGATAAACAGACCTCCTAGTAGGAATCTAGGAGGAAAGTGGAGCTCTGAGGAAGAAAGGAACTGGCTAATCAACAGCCAGATCTCCCAAGTCAGAGAACTAGGAGGGACGGCCTTGTAATATCCTCCAGAAAAAGCAAATGTGCCAATACTTGGAAGTCTATCTACAGACTGCTTTACCCTCAGAAGGAATGGCCAAAGAAAGGGGACAGGGTACCTGCCAGTAGCTACGTGTTGCTCAATTCAATGTCTCCCCTCCCCCCACTCTGCCATTGATAGATCCAGGCTTGAAGGATATGACAAGAGGAAGAGTGGAGGGGGAGGAAATGAGAAGGACCAACCAAGAGCCCCTTCCTACAAGTCTAGTCTGTGCTGAAGGAGGAGGAGAATTTTGAATGAGAGAAAAAACTTTTAAGAGACCAAAATGACTAAAATATTATGAAATTATACTGATACTGTAAAAAGAGTCTTACAGGAGGAAAAGAGAGTGTATAGTTAGAAGCAGTTTTGGAAAGATAGAACCGCTCCATGTTTACACCAGTATGAGTTGACCTCAATCAAATCAATGCATGAATATTCAAGCTTCTAAATATTTCCCAGATCTATTGTCTTTCTTGTCCTGTTATAACTGCCAAAGGTAAAGTTCTGTCTAATCACCACTGACCCTGGTTATTAGTTCCCTTTCCTTCTCTCCACCCTGTAATCTTTTCCCAGCTTTTCCAGTATTTGTTTTCCTCTATCCTTTCTAACTTACAAATCTGATCATCACTTGTCACTCTTCGATAGCTCTCCATTTGTAGCAAATCAAGTAGTACTCATTTTGCATGACATTCAATACACTTTATGAATTGACTTCCTGTTTACCCACTCATCTTTATCTGTTGCTCAAAATTTGTACAAATGCAAACCAAAACTACTTAGAATTCCTGAATATTCCTTTCTCTCTTGGCCTATATGCATTCACATTTACTTTTTCTCTTTGCTTGGAATGCCAGGCAGTTCTACTATGCAATTCATCAGTTTTCAAGAATGACCTAAGTGCTAACTAGCCATGAAGACTTCGATTCCTTCAGGCTGACTCAAGTGTCCTTCTCCCAGGTTCTCTCTGTACTTTGTACACAACATCCTTACAACAACTGCTTCACTGAGTCATTACAATTGCTTGTTTGCCATCACAGAATAGTAAAAATTACTGTCAAAATTAATTAGACTTGTTTTATAAGGATTCTCAAGAAGACTTTCAGCTCTTAATATTAGGAAAAGATGTGCTTCTCTTTAATAAATTGTTGGGCTTTAATATAAAAATACCTAATTTTGTACCCCTTTCTTTAGAAGATTATAATACCTAGGGCCCTCAAGGGCAGCTACCATATATCAGAAGATTAATTGCTTTTTCTTGAATGAATAAATGACTATGTATCTTTCTTGCTTTGATCACTAGAAAGCTCAGAACTAAATCTGCAGCCCATCTTTAGCAACCACATAGGACCTCATGGCATGCAAATGCTGTATTAATCTTAATGCTGGTTTCACCTTACTTTTTTAACTTTTTTTGTTCTTCATTATACTTATCACTTTATCACTTTATTTTTATTTTTTAAATCTTTCAGTAGAGTATATACATGCCTTATTTTTTTTTCTGAAAGCAAAATAGGGTATAATCATAAGTAGTGATTGCACATTCATTGTTTAATAAACGAAGAATAGATGTAAACACAAAAACAACATAATTTGGCAGAGTTTAGGAAAAGAGGTCGTTGAATTTCATTTTCTTGTAAATATTGTTATGGCAGAAAACAATAGTTTATTGCTCCACTTTTAAATCCACTTTCACTGTTATGTAAGTCTAAACTTATACAGTCTAAACTAGAGACACTACAGCTTCCCCAAAAAATTGTAGCTGATTTCATCAGACTTTCAGTAAAATATGTTCAAGTGACAGGCATGAAGTTATCAGAAAGATTATTATCATTCTACTTTTAGTCTACCAGATAGATTTTTCCGTAAGCATAGTCATGATGAAGATCTAAAATCACAAAAAACTTTCCATTTTGAATTTTCCCAGTCACAGAGGAAACGATTTTAATACAGTTCAAGACTCCTTAAGTGTGGTTCTTGTTAGGTTATCTGTACCTTCCTTTCCTCAGCTCTTAGATAGGAAAATGTCTGCTAATACCACAGGTAGGGAAAATTTGTGCTTTAGGAGAAAAACTAACAAATAGATCCAAAACCAGGACTCTTGGTGCTGTTTTTATATTTAACTATTTGATTTGAAAACGTTTCTATTCATAAGCTCTGCTGCATTTCTTTAGTAGAGGTTATATTTCCCATGCATTTTGTCATGGAAGCAAAACTTCCTATTAGGAACATGTTTCAGTTTAGTCTTTAATTTCAACTTTTCCTTTTATGAAAACTACTTAGATGGAAGGCAACAGAAGAAAAAAAGTCAGGGGCCCAAATTGGACAAGCATTCTCTGAATAATCAGACGACCTGGAGTTGGATGGAAAGCTCACATAAGAGAGAACAGTTTCTTAACTACTAAGTTTTGGGTTTTTAAAATGTAATCCTTTATATTTCTCTGCATGTTCCTGTCAGGTTTTGAGCTATTTGAAAAAAAAAAAAAAAAGAGGCATTAGGGAAATGGAGAATGTAAGTTTAAAATTATTATTAAATAATAATAATTTAAATTTTATTATTTAAATTATTACATTCTGTCAATGGATCAAGTTTCCTAATATAAACAGAAACACACTGTGGCTTGATTCAACCAAAATGTACTTACATGTCAGTCAGTATTCTAAGAAATTTAATATTATACCTCATGTAACTTCACAACAACCCCATGTGGTACATGGGTGATGATGATGATGCCACAAATAAGGAGACTGAGCCTAAGAGAGGTTAGGGGCTTTCCCAAGGGCTCCTTATTAACAAGTGGCAGAAAGAAAAGGTTAGGGGATGTAGGATTAGAGGTAGCCAGGAATAAAGGAACCATTATGAGTCAGATATGAATTTGAAAACAACTTCTACCACCTGCTAGTTGTGTAGCCTTGATAAATTTCTTAACCTCTCTGAAGATCCATAAGGTGGCAATTGTACCTACCTCTTAGTGCTGTGAGAAAGAAACGATACTACGTGTCAGAAATAGGGTAGGTGCTAAGTAAATGTTTGTTCAATATATTAATGTACAATTGATTAGTGAAAAGTTCTAGCATGGTTTTTAGTGAGAATTAAATGGATTAATATATGTAACTATCTGGCACATAATAAGTAGTAATAAATGTTGGTAACTTATTATTATTAAAATTTATAAATAATAATATTATTAAGGTCTTTAAGTAAAGATAGCTATTATTATTATCATTATTAACTTGCCAGGTTTGAATTTCAGTTCTTAGTTCCTGCTTACTTGTTATCCCAGTTAGAAATTTAAAATATCCAACCTCTCCAGAGCAAAAAAATCTCTCTTCAAAGTGAAAGCTGAGAGAAGGCGACTCTTTTGTGATCTCGTCTTTGAAGTTGCATATCTACTTGTAATTCATATCTTTCCCATCTTTCCTAGTTTATTTTTCTAACATTCTTTACAGTACTTCATAAGAAACTTCCAGCGAACATGGCTACTTTGCAAAACTTCTAATTGGGGCCAGCAATACACCATGTTCCCTTTCGACTGGGCAAGGGCTATTTCCTTGCTTTAGGAGAGATTTGACACTGCCATTCCCAATTCACAAACCCACATGTCACTGTCACAGACCTGGTTTTGATCTTTGAAGCACCTCTTCCTAAACTGGTATCCTTGCTTTTAAGGAAAGGAGACCTGGTGCCTCCATCAGATATTATTAACCTGAGGAGAAACACAAATCCTGCCATGACAGACGTGGCTTGTGACATAAGCATGCTGTCGTCTCCAAGAGTGTGGTATGGAAAACAGTCTGAAGGGTACAGCCCAGCCTGCTGACTGGCACTGCATATACAGGAAACCATCTGGACAAAGGGTTGAATCTGTTTCAAATTAGGAGAGTAAAAATACAGTACGATGATTGCACTGTGATTAAATAACTGAAAACAATTTATCAGTTCAATAAGTTGTCACACCATCTGTCACATAAATGAGACAGTAAAACAGATTTGGCCTATAACACAGTCTGATGAAATGCAAACGGGATTTGATTATTCCTTTTGTAAATTCCTTGTTTTTATTACCTTTGTGGAATGAACTTCCTAGTTTTAGTAGTCATTCGTCAAGAATTCCGTTCTCTTCTTGACATCCTTTTGTGTTTTTGCTTTTTCATTTTATGGAAGCACAGCTTGGAGACTGTACCAAAAAATATGTCATGTTTTCATTCATTTTAAGAATCAATGAAACTTCAAATGCACTCTATTAATAATTGCTACCATTTATTGAGGACTTATTATGTGCCATGTTAAATTTTTTATAGGCAGTCTCATTCAATCCTCATAACCACCATATTAAATAGGTTTTATAAACCTGAGAAAATTGTGTCTTAAGAAAAATTAAATAATGTACTCAGGGTCACGCAAAACTTAAGTGAAAGATCCGAAATCTAAACTCAGGTCTGTCTAACTCCAAAGACTGTAATTTTATTACTTTTTTTAGATCCAATTCAATTTTTAAAAAAATTCCAGAGTACCCTTAGCCAAATACTATGAGGAATTCAGGGAAAGTAGACAGCAGATTCAGGTTCGTAGGTGCAACTTATAAGGCACAGTCTAGGCCAAAAGTGTATAATTATTAAAACTGAAGTAAGTTCAGTTCCCACTCCACTATCCCAAGCCAGTAAAATATAACTATCTAACCTCTGTGGAGAAATCTGAAATTGTGCTCCTGAGTGGACAAAAGGAGCTATAGATATAAATAGCCAGTGCCTTAATGAGATCATTAAAAACAGATTTTCAGTTCCCCTCAGATAACTTTTACTCTGATACTTCAAAGCCCGAATATAAGTAGAACATAAGTGATTCTTCAATCATTTTGAGACATATATACATATGCAGCCATTGTGCCAGTTAGCAATTTGTTGCTCCTTAGGTCCAAATCCACCCTTCTTTGCCCTGTGACACGTTTCTCCTTTGCCAGATGGTACAATGCTTTGTCAGAAGATGCTGGGGTGGAGGGGGGAGGAGACACTACAAGGGGAAGAGGGTTCTCTTCTTTGTTTACTGCTGTATCTCTTACTCCAGCAGCTCAGCTGCCAATGGATGGCTTCCTTGCCAGCAGGCAGCATCCTTGCTAGTGGGCAGGGGGCTCCCATGCCATTGCAGGAGGGGGCTCAGTAGCATACACCCTTCCAAAGCGTTTTGCCAGTACAACCATGGGCATCTTCTCAGTGAGTCTCATCAGTATCCCAGTTGTCAGCTTCTCCACAAGTCTCTCTGGTACCCACAGTGTGTGGTTTCCTTCAGTACAGCTCCTGCCTGCATCGCTTAACAAACTTCACTGTCCAGTGGGCATAGCCACACTCTCTTCAGAGAAGCCTGGACCCAGCCTTGGGGTGGAGGACAGCTCCTCCAAGTTAGTTCCTTCCTCGGGTTCTCTCTCTCAGCCCTAGAGTCAGAAGCTGTTCTTTACATCTGTTATCCCTGCACTTCCATCACCCTTAGAGCCTGTATACAAACTCCTCCAAAAATCCTTTTAGGTTCCTAATGTTAAACTGCCTCTGTTTTCTGAATTTCCATTAATTATTTATTTAAACCTCTTATATGCTTCTTGGCACTTTCTCCCTTATGTTTTAGCTGTAATAAATATGGATTGTTTCACACCACTCAGGGTATGAATAAGACCATACTGTTTATTTCTCAAATTAAATTAGAATTATGTTCTAGAAATATAAAACCAGTCTAGATTAACACGAAGTCCAGAATCATATTCTTAACGCTACCTATTTGCCAACCTAGATCATGCAAAATGAGTACAGAAAATAGGTCCTTAGTCTTCCCTTTTCAAGAGGGGAAGAGCTAGTGCTTACCCTTTACATAGAGTAAGTAAGCAAAGGCTTAGATCACCAGCAAAATAAAGGCATCAACAAGATAAGTTCACTTTTTATTTTTTCATCTGAAAATATAGAAAAAAGGCATTTTAATGTTGGCACACATGAAAGTTTTACATTTATGGTTAATATTAAGCTGACTTTGATGTACATATGGGGTAAGTGGGTGAGAGTTTATTAAATTTTCTGGGCTCTGAGCCTCTGGAGGTCCTGCCTGGAAGAATAATGATATCCCTCAGTTTGTCCTACTGTCACTTGCTAGTATACAAGGCCACTGCTGAGCTTTTGGGGGCTTCCTTCCTCTGCCTATTGTTGTTGTTGCATGCCAGGTCCCAGCCTAGGCTAGCCTGGTCTTTTGAATGAGGGTGGCTCTGAGTGTTATTTCATTCCCTGATTACCAGCTTGGATATGAATCATCCTTGCTCAGGTTCCCAAGATCGGAGCTCTAATGCCTAGTCCATATGGGTACCCACAGAGCCACCCTTGTCTGAGGCCATTCTGCATCGGAACTTTTGGATCCAAGTGGGCTCAAACACCAACCTACATAAAATCTTCAAACTTTACGTGTTTCACATCCTGAGAGATCTAACACAAAGTGTTCCTTCCAAACTCTGGTGATTCATCTGCAAAGCTTGCTGGTCATTAGAAAGAACTGAAAGGGAGGCATAGCCACACTTCTTAGAGAATGAGTCACTCTCCCATTCCTTCCAACCAAGTCATTTTACCCAAGGATGAATGCAGAATTCGCAACAGTAGCAACACACACACACACAGTTCTTGAATGTTCGTTTCAATATTTTGTTATGACATTGTCCTACTTTTTTCACTAGAATAAAAACCCTGAATGTGAGCTTAATGCCTAATTTATTTCTGTCCTTCCTGCAGCACAAAGGGCAATATTTTTGTGTATGATAAGTGAACAAATATTTGTTGAATGAAGGAGTAAATGAGCTGCATTATTTTTAATTCCAAGAAATTAGATTGACTAGCATAAATCATGTAATTAACATTTTTACTTTAAAATAATATACCAGAAAGATGGAGTCAAGATGGTGGACTAGGAGGATGTGGAATTCGCATCTCCGCACAACTAGAGCACCTACTAAGCACCGGTGGGGGATCATGGACACCTAAGGGGACAGGAGGAACCCTCAGCAACTGGTTATTTCAATTATATTTTCTAATATATTTTTTATCTTTCTAATTTTATTTTGTTTTTTATTCTTTATTTTTTGTACTGCTCCTTTTTTCTTTTCTTTTCTTTTCTTTTTTTTGCCTCATCACGTGGCTTGCAGGATCTTGGTTCCCAGGCCATAGGTCGGGCTGGAGCTCCTGTGGTGGGAGCTCCAAGTCCAAACTGCTGGACTAACAGAGAACCTCAGACCCCAGGGTATATTAATCGGAGTGAGGCCTCCCAGAAGTCCTCATCTTGGCACCAAGACCAGGCTCTATCCAACTGCCTGCAAACTCCAGTGCTGGATGTCTCAAGCCAAGCAACAAGTAAGACAGGAATACAGCCCCACCCATCAAAAGAAAAAAAAAAAAAAAAAGGAAACAACAAAAAAATATGTTACAGACAAAGGAGCAAGGTAAAAACCTACAAGACCAAATAAATGAAGATGAAATAGGCAAACTACCTGAAAAAGAATTCAGAGTAATGATAGTAAAGATGATCCAAAATCTCAGAAACAGAATGGAGAAAATACAAGAAACATTTAACAAGGATCTGGAAGAACTAAAGAGCAAACAAACAGTGATGAACAACACAATAAATGAAATTAAAAATATTCTATAAGGAATCAATAGCAGAATAACTGAGGCAGAAGAACGGATAAGTGATGACATGGAAGATAAAATAGTGGAAATAACTACCACAGAACAGAATAAAGAAAAAAGAATGAAAAGAATTGAGGACAGTATCAGAGACCTCTTGGACAACATTAAACTCACCACATTCCGATTATAGGGGTCCCAGAAGAAGAAGAGAAAAAAAGGGTCTGAGAAAATATTTGAAGAGATTATAGTTGAAAACTTCCCTAACATGGGAAAGGAAATAGTCAATTAAGTCCAAGAAGCACAGACAGTTCCATACAGGATAAACCCAAAGACAAACATGCCAAGACACATATTAATCAAACTATCAAAACTTGTACAGATGAACCGGTTTGCAGGGCAGAAATAGACACAGATGTAAAGAACAAACGTATGGACACCAAGGGGGGAAAGTGGCAGGGGGCGGTGGTGGTGGTGGGATGAATTGGGAGATTGGAATTGACATATATACGCTCATACGTATAAAATAGATAAGTAATAAGAACTTGCTGTATAAAAAAAATAAATAATTCAAAAACAAAACCCACAAAAGTTTACCTAGAAATATAAAAAACTATCAAAAATTAAATGCAAACAAAAATTATTAAAAGCAGCAAGGGAAAAGCAACAAATAACATACAAGGGAATCCCCATAACGTTAACAGCTGATCTTTCAGCAGAAACTTTGCAAGCCAGAAGAGAGTGACAGGACATATTTAAAATGATGAAAGGGAAAAACCTTACAACCAAGACTACTCTACCCAGCAAGGATCTCATTCAGATTCAATGGAGAAATCAAAAGCTTTACAGACAAGCAAAAGCTATGAGAATTCACACCACTAAACCAGCTTTACAACAAATGCTAAAGGAACTTCTCTAGGCAGGAAACACAAAAGAAGGAAAAGACCTACAATAACAAACCCAAAGCAATTAAAAAAGTGGTAATAGGAACATACACACCGATAACTACCTTAAATATAAATGGATTAAATGCTCCAACCAAAAGATAGAGACTGGATGAATGGAAACAAAAACAGGACACTTATATATGCTGTCTACAAGAAACCCACGTCAGACCTAGGGACACATACAGACTGAAAGTGAGAGGACAGAAAAAGATATTCCATGCAAATGGAAATCACAGGAAAGCTGGAGTAGCAATACACATATCAGATAAAATAGACTTTAAAATAAAAACAGTTACAAGATATAAGGAAGGACACTACATAATGATCAAGAGATCAATCCAAGAAGAAAACATAACAATTATAAATATTTATGCACCGAACATAGGAGCACCTCAGTACATAAGGCAAATGCTAACAGCCATAAAAGGAGAAACTGACAATAACACAATAACAGTTGGGCACTTTAAACCCCACTTACACCAACAGACAGATCATCCAGACAGAAAATAAGTAAGGAAACACAAGCTTTAAATGACACAATAGACCAGATAGACTTAATTGATATTTTTAGGACATTCCACCCAAAAGGGGAAGAATACACTTTCTTCTCAAGTGCATGGAACGTTCTCCAGAATAGATCACATCTTGGGTCACAAATCAAGCCTTGGAAAATTTAAGAAAATTGAAATTGTATCAAGCATCCTTTCCGACCACAATGTTATGAGATTAGAAATCAATTACAGGAAAAAAACAGTAAAAAACATAAATACATGGAGGCTAAACAGTGCACTGCTAAATAACCAAGAGATCACTGAAGAAATCAAAGAGGAAATAAAAAAATACCTAGAAACAAATGACAATGAAAACAGGACAATCAAAAACCTATGGGATGCAGCAAAAGCAGTTCTAAGAGGGAAGTTCATAGAGCAATTCAAGCTCACCTCAAGAAACAAGAAAAAATCTCAAATAAACAATCTAACCTTACACCTAAAGCAACTAGAGAAAGAAGAACAAAGAAAACCCAAAGTTAGTAGAAGGAAAGAAATCATAAAGATCATATTAGAAATAAATGAAAAAGAAATGAAGGAAACAATAGCAGATATCAATAAAACTAAAAGCTTGTTCTTTCAGAGAACAAAATTGATAAACCTTTAGCCAGACTCATGAAGAAAAAATGGGAGAGGACTCAAATCAATAAAATTAGAAATGAAAAAGGAGAGATTACAACTGACACCACAGAAATACAAAAGATCATAAGAGATTACTACAAGCAACTATATGCCAATAAAATGGACAACCTGGAAGAAATGGGCAAATTCTTGGATAAGTACAACCTTCCAAGATTGAACCCGGAAGATTAAGAAAATATAAACAGAGCATTCACAGGTAATGAAATTGAAACTGCAATTAAAAATCCTCCAACAAACAAAAGTCCAGGACCAGATGGCTTCACAGGCAAATTCTACCAAACATTTAGAGAAGAGTGAACACCTATCCTTCTCAAACTCTTTCAAAAAATTGCAGAGGAAGGAACACTCCCAAACTCATTCTACGAGGCCACCATCACCCTGATACCAAAACCAGACAAAGATATCACAAAAAAAGAAAATTACAGACCAATATCACTGATGAACATAAATGCATAAATCCTCAACAAAATACAAGCAAACAGAATTCAACAGCACATTGAAAGGACCATACACCATGATCAAGTGGGATTTATCCCAGGGATGCAGGGATTCTTCAATATACGCAAATCATTCAATGTGATACACCATAATAACAAATTGAAGGAAAAAACTATATGATCATCTCAATAGATGCAGAAAAAGATTTTCACAAAATTCAACACCATTTATGATCAAAACTCTCCAGAAAGTGGGAATAGAGGGAACTTACCTCAGCATAATAAAATCCATATACAACAAACACACAGCAAACATCACTCTCAGTGGTGACAAACTGAAAGCGTTTCCTCTAAGATCAGGAACAAGGCAAGGATGTCCACTCTCACCACTATTATTCAACATAATATTGGAAGTCCTAGCCACAGCAATCAGAGAAGAAAAAGAAATAAAAGGAATACAAATTGGAAAAGAAGAAGTAAAACTGTCACTGTTTGAAGATGACATGATACTATACATAGAAAATCCTAAAGATGCCACCGGAAAACTACTAGAACTAATCAATGAATTTGGTAAGGTTGCAGGATACAAAATAAATGCACAGAAATCTCTTGCATTCCTATACACTAACAACGAAAGATCAGAATGAGAAATTAAGGAAACAATCCCATTTACCATCACTACAAAAAGATTAAAGTACCTAGGAATAAACCTACCTAAGGAGGTAAAAGACCTGTACTCAGAAAACTATAAAACACTGATGAAAGAAATCAAAGATAACATAAACAGATGGAGAGATGTACCATGTTCTTGGATTGGAAGAATCAATATTGTGTAAGTGACTATACTACCTAAAGCAATCTACAGGTTCAATTCAATCCCTATCAAGTTACCAATGGCATTTTTCACAGAACAAGAACAAGAAATTTTACAATTTGTATGGAAACACAAAAGACCACGAATAGCCAAAGCAGTCTTGAGGAAGAAAAACGGAGCTGGAGGAATCAGACTCCCTGACTTCAGACTATACTACAAAGCTACAGTAATCAAGACAATATGGTACTGGCACAAAAACAGAAATATAGATCAATGGAACAGGATAGAAAGCCCAGAGATAAACCCACGTGCCTATGGTCACCTTATCTTTGATAAAGGAGTCAAGAATATACAATGGAGAAAAGACAGCCTTTTCAGTAAGTGGTGCTGGGAAAACTGGACAGCTTCATGTAAAAGAATGAAATTAGAACACTCTCTAACACCATACACAAAAATAATCTCAAAATGGTTATAGACCTAAATATAAGACAGGACACTATAAAACTCTTAGAGGAAAATATAGGAAGAACCCTCTTTGACATAAATCACAGCAAGATCTTTTTTGAACTACCTCCTAGAGTAATGGAAATAAAAACAAAAATAAACAAATGGGACCTAATGAAACTTAAAAGCTTTTGCAAAGCAAAGGAAACTACAAACAAGACGAAAAGACAACCCTCAGAATGGGAGAAAATATTTGCAAATGAATCAATGGACAAAGGATTAATCTCCAAAATATATAAAGAGCTCAAGTAGCTCAATATTAAAAAAACAAGCAACCCAATCAAAAAATAGGCAGAAGACCTAAATACACATTTCTCCAAAGAAGACATACAGGTGGCCAACAAATACATGAAAAGATGCTCAACATCACTAATCATTAGAGAAATGCAAATCAAAACCACAATGAGGTATCACCTCACATGGTCAGAATGGCCATCATCAAAAATCTACAAACAATAAATGCTGGAGAGGGTGTGGAGAAAAGGGAACCCTCTTGCACTATTGGTGGGAATGTAAATTGATTCAGCCACCATGGAGAACAGTACGGAGGTTCCTTAAAAAACTAAAAATAGAACTACCATATGACCCAGCAATCCCAATACTGGGCATATACCCTGAGAAAACCATAATTCAAAAAGAGTCATGTATCACAATGTTCATTGCAGCACTATTTACAATAGCTAGGACATGGAAGCAACCTAAATGTCCATCAACAGATGAATTGATAAAGAAGAAGTGGCACATATATACAATGGAATATTCCCTTAAAAAGAACAAAATTGAATTATTTGTAGTGAGGTGGATGGACCTAGAATCTGTCATACAGAGTGAAGTAAGTCAGAAAGAGAAAAACAAATACTGTATGCTAACGCATATATATGGAATTTTAAAAAGCAGTACTGATGAACCTAGTGGCAAGGCATGAATAAAGACGCAGATGTAGAGAACAGCCTTGAGGGCACGGTGCGGGGTAGGGGAAGCTGGGATGAAGTAAGAGAGTAGCACTGACATATATACACTACTAAATGTAAAATGGATGGCTAGTGGGAAGCTGCTGCATAGCACAAGGAGATCAGCTCAGTGCTTTGTAACGACCTATAGGGATGGGATAGGGAGGGTGGGAGGGAGCCTCAAGAGGGAGGGGATATGGGGATTCACTGATTCACTTTGTTGTACAGTAGTAGCTAACACAACACTGTGTTCACTTTGTTTGTACAGTAGTAGCTAACACAACACTGTAAATCATTTATACTCCAATAAAGATATGAAAAATAAAATATCACTGAGAGTTACAGAAGAGGGATTTGAAAACCACTTACCTAATTAGAGACTAGTTATAATAAATCAACCATTCAAAGAACATTTATTGGGCACCTACTATGTGCTTGGAATATGTTAGGTTCTAGGATCACAAAAATAAATAAGTTGCTAGATATCAAGGAGTTTATAGTCTAAGGAGGAAAACTAGCACATACACAAATATTCATTTTTCAATGTAATGAGGTCAATAAAGTGAGTATAAAGTACTGGTGTTGCAGAGAACACACAGTTATATAACACCCCGTAATTCCCTCAATATAACACTCAGTACCCTCTGTGTAATTATCAACTGAAAAATTGTCTTCTCTAAATGATTGTAAGCTCTGTGAGGTCAATGGATTTGTTTTTTATATTCACTGCAGCCTCCAAGTAACTTGCAGAGAACCTGGCACATAATAGACACTAAATAATCTTTTGAATGAATGATGATGATGATACTACTACTACTACTACCCCTACTCCTACTACTCTTAATACTACTGTTAGCTGGGGGAGAAGATCAAGGAAGTATAGAATTTTACTTTAGGAGGTCAGACTCTAGTGTCAGATGAACTTGATTTTTGAATCCTAGCTCCACTACTTTCTAGCTGGGTAGAAAAGCTCTGGTTTTTACATTTGTGAAATGTCCCTCACATTTCTTGACTATAAGACAAAGTGGCTCCCTGAGCTGTCCCTTGAATATACTAATAAATTTCACAATTTGAAATTCCAAGTCTGTTATGTACCTATTAAAAGCTTTTTCATAAGAAGTTAATGGTGAAAAATCAAGTACATCCTCTTAAGCTAAGATTTAGTTAAACTGACTGAGACACTGGTTTTGAAGACAAAAATCATTCTCATTTCATATTGGAAGCCTTAAAAATACAAATATCCTTTGTCCCAATAACTTTTGTTTCGGGGATTTATCCAAAGATAATGGATAAGATAGGAAGGTTTCTGGGGGCCAAGATATATGGAATATTCTAGAAACAGTAAAGGGGATAATATGGCTGGCTCAGAGATTTAATGTAATAAAAATAATATTTTTGTTAATTGTAAATAGAAATATTCAACTAACACTATTATAAAATTCTAGAAATAAACTGTTATTTTATTTTCATGAAAGAATCTAGATAAAATTTTCTGAGTATCCAAACTTAAACTTGGAGACAAAATTCACTTTAAACCTATAGTAAATATTACCTTACTATGGACGAATTAGGGTATAGTAGTTTTTACTCAGATTATATTAAAATACCTAGGATAAGGATTATTTGGGGCAATATAATAATCAAATTAACATTTTATTTTTTTTTTGCTTCATCCATTGCTACTGAAAAGCTCTTAGTCATGACTGAAGATTAAGTTCAAATGAATCTTGCTCTGATGGTTAAAAATCTCTCAGCATTATTAATTTCAATTATTTGAGTTAAATCAATTTTCTGAAATTACAAAAGTAGCACGTGCTCCTTTGGGACAATTTAACAAGAAAGAAGTGTTGATAAACTAGCTTACCTGGACCTTCCATTTGTGCCTTCAGTGGATGGTGTTGACCGCTTATCCAGCCTCCATTTTCTCTTAGGCCTTTCTGATGAAAAATCAATTTTATTTAGTTATATATTGTTCCTTCATACAGCCCACCTGCCCAATTGCATAACTGGCCTAATGTAGGGTTTCCAAATTTTGGGTCCCAGGACCCCCTTGACAACTCTTAGAACTATTGAGGTTTCCAAAAAGTTTTTGTTTACTTGGATTATATCCATCGATATTTACTATATTAGTAATTAAAGCAGAAATTTTTAAAATATTTATTGATCATTTAAAAATAGCAATAATAAACCTATGATATTTTAACAAAAATAACTTATTTTATGAAAAATGGGTCTTAGAGACCCCAAGAGGTCCCCCAACCACAATTTGAAAACTACTGGTCTAAGGTAATTTATCTCTCCATCCAATGACTGAGAAGTTCAAAAACACAATCAGCATTTGGCATCCCCACAGTCACAGGATTTGTGTCACACAGATGGCAACATTACCCAATTCAGACCAGGAAATCTTGAGAACTTTATTTAAGGCTTCTAGGAGATCGGTATTCTCTTTCATGGTAAAGCCAGCAGAAGATGCCATCTCTCTCTTCCTCTAAGTGTTGTGACATGTGAAGCACGCCCATAGATCCCAGTTGGCCTGGGACCACTCTGGTCTATGTCTGTTGTCCTGGAGTGAGTATTAATAGCATCTCCTTTCACTCTCCAAAATTTCCCAGTTTTGGTGATAAATCAGACAGTCACCCCAGGCATGTGGATATGAAACAAAGAACTGCAGCAGCTATTTTGCCAGTATGAAGACAGCAGAAAGGGGACAAAGGTAGTGTTCAAAGGACTTATATATACTACCAAATGTAAAATAGATAGCTAGTGAGAAGCAGCCGTATAGCACAGGGAGATCAACTCGGCACTTTGTGACCACCTAGAGGGTTGGGATAGCGAGGGTGGGAGGGAGACGCAAGAGGGAGGAGATATGTGGATATAGGTATATATATAGCTGATTCAGTTTATTATAAAGCAGAAACTAACACACCATTGTAAAGCAATTATACTCCAATAAAGATGTTAAAAAAAAAAAAAAAAAGGCTTCAAAGAGAAAGCAGCCAAGTAAATCACAGAACAGAGCCAGAAAGCCACTGACCCTGAAATCACCTGAGGGCTAGATTTCTATTCCAATCTCTTTCCTCACTTGCAAGATCATTTTGAATTGGCATCACTAGGACCTGAAGCTGAAGGTAACCTAACTGAGTGCTCCCCCACCTCAAGTGACAGGTGACAGTGTCTTGGTGTGGGCTCTTCCACCTTCCCCTTGGTCACATAAATGTATCCTCACACATATTTCACAGGATAGCTTTTGGTTGAGGTTTGTTTTTATAAGAATGAAATTACTATGCATGTTTTTATAACAATACATTATAAACACCTCTGGGTCTACAGATATAGATCTGAGATATTTTTAATAGTTTCATAGTATTTCATCATATAAATATAACACCATTTCCCCCTGTTCTTGGACATATACGTTGTTTCCAAGTTTTGTCACTCATTAATAATGTTCAAATGATGATTTTAATACACAAATTCCTTGCATTGTTGCTTATGATACGATAGATTCCTAAATCTGGGATTTCTGGATCAAAGGATATGTATTATAATTCTTAAAAGTAATTAGAAAATACTTTAGATAGAAGAGTAAGGGAACAAGTAAAGATCATAAGACATACTAGAAGAAGCAATTATCTGAATTCAATGTACTTCTTCTTTCTAATGGTAAAGTTGGGGAAGGAGAGAGGTTTGGAATCTCTTTAATTGACATATTTTATCATCACCTGACTACCCAATTTACCCAAATGTTTCAGGAAGAGAATGTGGATGGAGAATAAAATGGGATACAGCCCTCTCATCTGGGGAATGTTTATTCTCCCCCTTGGCATGCTGAGGAAATAAGTAGCTATATATAATATGAACTGCTCAATTAAATAGATACATATCATATTTATTTAAAATAACAGTGGATAATTTTATCATCAACTAGAAAAGTGATTTTACAAATCAAGATAGCATGTAGAAGATTAAACTACTGAAAACTATTTATATTAACTTATGATACATATGAGAAGATTGAGTTTAATAGTGCCTCTTTCAAGGCACAAAACTAATCATTTCTTTTAAGGCTCTGGTGTTGAAACATAACCACTTTTAAATGAGTAAAAGGAGGTCATGACCTGAATATTTAGATTGTTTTTCAACTATTATTCATGTAAAATATATTGTGTTCTGGATTTTATAGTAATGCCCACGTTATAAAAGAAATGGCTTTAAGTCTCTCTCTAGCTCTTTTTTGCCCCTTCAATATGTAATAAACTTTGGAAAGCCAGGTTGGAAGAAAGGTTATGCTTACAATAAATAATTCACCAATTTCTTTGAATACTTATCTTCTTTTTTTTTTTTTTTTTTTTTGTGGTACGCGGGCCTCTCACTGTTGTGGCCTCTCCCGTTGCAGAGCACAGGCTCTGGACGCGCAGGCTCAGCGGCCATGGCTCACGGGACTAGCCGCTCTGCGGCATGTGGGATTTTCCCGGACCAGGGCACGAACCCGCGTCCCCTGCATGGGCAGGCAGACTCTCAACCACTGCGCCACCAGGGAAGCCCACTTATCTTCTAATTAAAGGGTATAAATGGCTCATCCAATCAGCAATTCATTCATTGCTTATAGTTTTCAAAGACTACACAGAACTTCATATCTACAGATTTTGGAGGTATTGTATAAAATCACTGCAATTATTAAAACTGGCTCAAGACATTGGAAAGGAGCAATTAATGATGAGATTATTTGTGCATATTAAATAATAAATGTTGCTTTGTACATATAATTAATGTATTTATGTGAAAATAAAATACATAAACTTAATACAATATCAAAAATGTAAATAGTGGCAGGGTTCTCTCCTGTCCTTCCTTCTTTCCCAAGACTACTACTTTTACTAGATATTCTTCCAGAAATAGACAAGAATATGTATTTGTGTATATTATTGCTTTGTACATAAATGGTAGCCTATTAAGTATACTATGAAAAGCATCATGCTTTTTCTTACTTCACATTGCAGTCAGCTCTCCGGATCCCAGGGTTTCCCATACACCATCTTATATAAGGGACTTGAGCATTGCAGATTTGGTATCTGTAAAGGGATGGGGGAGGGGGTGTCCTAGAACCACTTCCCTGAGGATAGGAGGGGTGACTGTATACCATGTAGTTCCAATTCAGTACACATATAGCATAGAGTTCTTTTTGACCAACTACATATGGTCTATTTAATCATTCTCCTATTGTTAGACATCTACATTATTTTTCTATGGTTGTTATAAATAATACTGCAATGAATATCTTTGCACATGTCCTATATATATTTGGGAAAATTCCTAGAAGTCAAAAGGTATATGCATTTTACATTTTGACAATATTGCAAAATTGCCTTCTACAGCAATCCAACCAGTTCCACTAATTGTGTGTGAATTACCTGCATGCCTCTGCTCTCACCCACAAAATGTTTTAAACTTTTTGATATTTGCAAATATGATGAATAAAAAATGGCATATAACTTTCACTTTGTCTGAATATAAATGAGTTTGAGAATCATTTCAAATGTTTGAGAACTTTTATTTTTCCTGCTGTTTACATCTTTTGTTCATTTTTTTCTATTGAGGCTTTGGTCATTTTTTATTAATTTGTTGTTGTTGTTTATAGTATTAAAGAAATTAGCCCTCTGTATGTAACATTTATGGTAAATATGTTCTCTTAGTCTTTTCTTTATCTTTAAAAATTCTTATTCTTATTATACATACTTTTACATTTTAAGATAGGTAATTTTTACTATTGTAATAGATAAAAATTCATCTACTTTCTTCTATGGTCTGGATTTGGTGTCAATCTTAGAACGACTGATTCCTAGATTTTTTTTTAAACCCATATTTTCTTCTAGTTGCTAGTTTTATTTTCTTGTTTAAATCTTTAATCCACCTGAGATGTATTTTGGAATAATGAGTGAAATACCATTTAACTGTTTTCCTCAATCCATTCATTGACTAACTATCCTTACTCCACAAAGAGTCAATGCCATTTTGTTTCATATAATTTATTTTATCTAAAAAATTCTATTAAGATACATTTAAATAAACACAACATATAATGTTTTAGTTATTAGCTGGCCTAGTTTCCCCTATATTTCTTCATTTTTCAGAATTTTTCTGGCTCTGTTTGAGTCCAGGATTGTTCTTCAGAGGAGCAAACTTAGTTTGTTCTGCAAAAGGATATCAGTGGGAGAGGTAGTGGGATTTAGGAAGTATTTGTTTCCTAAAGTAATATAATTCTATTTAAATTTATTTTTTAAACTTCAAACAAAAAAGGTTTTTTTCTTATTAAGAAGAGAAGATAAATCACTAAGGGTGCAGACGTGACATTAAATTAATTCCCTCTTCACCAACACCGCCCCCCCCCCAAAAAATAACCCACCTCTAACAACAACTTCATTCCAGTGCGTTTTCCCTCAGAAGAACATTTCTGCGTTTAGGTATTCACTTGTTATTTGGGAAGTAGAGCATATTATCTGAGTTCCCACAACAAAAGAAAATTGTGAGTATGTTTTTTTTCTCTTTTGCCATGTTTTCTGATCTAGTTTCCACTAATTAAGCAGCAATTTAGTCCCTTACACTTTGAAGTTTCACTCATTACCTGGCTTCTGTAAGTCAACAAAAGGCAACATCTGAAGCCCTAAGGATTGGGCCATCACTTTAGGGAATGCTAATTGAATGTAATTACTTTATTTTGTGCCAGGGTTCATACTTGTAACATTGCCTTGTAATAATTTAAATTGTCTGCATACTGCAGGGGGACTGTTTGACGCCAGAGTGGAGACGGCCAGGCAGCCACTTGGGCCTTGGAAGCAAAGTCCAAAGTAAGGAGACATTGTCATTTGGCTACCTACTCATTAGCTGCCCTCCATGGCTGTCTGTTGTTTTGAGTGGACAGGATGTGTAGT
This sequence comes from Monodon monoceros, assembly GCF_005190385.1. Classification (NCBI taxonomy): domain Eukaryota; kingdom Metazoa; phylum Chordata; class Mammalia; order Artiodactyla; family Monodontidae; genus Monodon; species Monodon monoceros. Next base: position 42,112,530 of record NW_021703781.1, read on the forward strand.
GACTGAATCTTGCCCCTAAAAATAGCTGTGAAAACATGCATTTGGGATGTACAGTAATTGGTTGCTTAGTTGATTGCAGATATTTTTAAAGACCTTGGGAAAAGGCAAGGTATTTTTAAACCATGACCTTACAATACCACTTTACTTCTCCTCTTTCTCTCTCTCTCTCTCTCTCTCTCTCTCTCTCTCTCAATCTGTCCCTCCCTCCCTCCAAAGAGAAAGGAAGATGGAGAGAATTGTAAGGGAGCAAAGATCAAAAGGATAATAAGTACAGTATCCTTCATTATCTCATTTGAGAAATTTGAAGAATGGTGTGTCCTTGAAGAATCAAACCAAATCCTCTTGCCATTTCTCTGGTCTGATATTTGGCAACCACCTTGCTTCCAACAGGAAGTATCACCCAAACTTCATTTTTTTTACTGTATGTTGGAGGAAAGTTTATTGTAGAAGGGGAAAATTACAAGCCTGAAGCCCTTAACAAGCTCTGGAAAAGCTCTCTGACCCACACACTAGGTGCAGTCCAGGCTGAAGTTTTGCCTCTACTTCGGTGATTAATCATTGGTGAATCTGGTCTCACTAGCTCTAATAATAGGGCTTGCTTTTGACTTTTTGTGAACCGGGGAAATAAGAACATCTTCCCTGGGTGTCAGAATCCTCCTCTTTTGTTAATGGTGCCAGGAGGTCTACATCACTGGCAGTTAAATCTAACGTGAACCTTTTATTTTCAAATTATATTCCAGTTTAAAAAGAAAAAAATAACGCTATAGTTTGGAAAAAAAGGGTAAAGTGTATGGTAACAGGAAAAAAAATCACTGAAAAATATAAAATGAGATAAAATTGAATAAAATTAAGTGTAAATCTTTGATTTATCTGAATCCCTTGTAATTATTTCTTCAAGATGATTAGAAGAGTAAAATGACCACCAAAGTAATAGATATCAATTCTTTCCTAATATGTGCATATTTAGTTTGTGTTTTTTAGATATAATTCACATACCATAACATTCACCTTTTCAAAGTGTACAAGTCAGTGATTTTTCATATATATACAAAGTTGTATGGCTATTACCCCTAATATCTAATTCCATAACATTTTCATCACCCAACAAAAAACTCCATATCCATTAGCTGTCACTCCCCATTTATCCCTTCTCCTACCGGCTTCTGGTGACCTCTTTTCTACTTTCTGTCTCAATGAATTTGCCTAATCTGGACATTTCATATAAATGGAATCATACAATATGTGGTCTTTTGTGATTGGCTTCTCTCACTTAGCATGTTTTCATGGCTCATCCATGGTGTAGCATATGTCAGTACCTCATTTTTTTTATGGCTAAAAAATATTCCAGTGTATGGTTAGATTTCATTGTGTGTATCCACGCATCCCTTGATGGACATTTGGGTTGATGATACTTTTTAGCTATTTCGAATAATGCTTTTATAAGCATTCATATATGAATTTTTGTGTGAACATATGTTGTCAATTCTCAGAGATGTATACCTAAAAGTCATATGGTAACTCTCTGTTGGGTAACTCTCTGTTTTACTTTTTGAGGAACTGCTAGACTGTTTTCCAAAGTGGCTATACCATTTTACATTTTAACCAGTAATCTATGAAGATTCCAATGTTTCCACATCCTCAAGAAAACTTTGCTTATTTGTCTATTGTTTTGATTACAGTCATCCTAGTGGATATGAAATGGTATCTTAAGGTTTTGATCTGCATTTCTCTAATGACTAATGACATTAAGCATCTTTTTATGTGCTAGTTGACCATTTGTATATCTCCTTTGAAAAAATGTCTATTCAAAATTTTTGCCCAGTTTTAATTGGGTTATTTTTCTTACTGTTGAGTTGTTAAAAGTTCTTTATATATTCTAGATACTAAACCATTATCAGATATATGATTTGCAAATATTTTCTCCCATTCTGTGGGTTGTCTTTTCACTTTCTTGAGAGTGTTATCCAGTTTATTCTTTTTTCCTTTAGTTGCTTGTGTTTTTGCTGTCTCAGCTAAGAAACCATTGCCTAATCCTGTATTCTAAAGATTATTCCTATGTTTTCTTCTAAGAGTTTTATTTTTTACATTTAGGTCTTTATTCCATTTTGAGTTAATTTTTTAATACGGTATGAGCTAAGAATCTTACTTAATTCTTTTGTGTGAGGATATCCAGTTATTCTAGCACCATTTGTTGAAAAGACTATTCTTTCCCCTCTGAATGGTCGTGGCACACTTGAAAATTAATTGACCATGTTTGGGTTTATTTCTCTCAATTCTATTTCACTGATTTATTTGTCTGCCCTTTTGCAAATTCCACACAATCTTGATTACTTTAGTGTTGTAAGTTTTGAAATTCGGAGGTGTAAATCTTTCAAATTTGCTCTTCTTTCAAGATCATCTTGGGTGTGTGTTAGTTTTAACATAATTATAATAAAAATCACAACAGAAATGTTTGACCTGAGAAAACTGGAAACATAATTTGCTTTTAAAAAGTATTTTTTAAAGATCTTTTCATAAATAAATAGTTCCACATAACCTGAATGTCTGTCTATACACTACTCTCCAGTAATAAGGAATGTTTTTAGTAAGTGGCCTAATTCATCTGAAATCCAATTAACATTTGGTGAATTAATGTTTTAGAATGCTAAACTATTGTGGGAATAGAGAATGCAATAGAATATTCAGACTTATATACTGCACGGAGAATTTGTGTTAGAATACCTCTGTTTTTCTTTCAGCTCTGCTATTTACTGCTCATGACCTCGAGTGAGTCACTTTACCTTTCCAATCTTGCTGTTCCTTTATGTAGTTTGATTATAAGTCCATGTTCCTGGCAGCTGGAAGGAAGGAAAGGGGAAGTGGTAAGCATATGCCTTCCAACTAAAGGCTCAATCTGAATATTACACACATCATTCACATTCATATACGGTTACCTGATCATCTCTAGCTGTTAGAGAAGCTAGGAAATAGTCTTAATTCTGGGCAACTGTATTCTTCGGTAAATTCGGAGGAATTACCTGCTAGAGATGAGATGGCACTGTGACTCCTCTATCAAACTTTGTAATTAAGGCCCATTAACCCTTTATTTGCATGGCCAGATTATATCTTTCAATCAGAAATATTTTTGCATGTTTTTAATAATACATTTCTTGTGATAATAAAAACCTTCTCAATGCACAGACAAGTTTCTCAGACTCTCCAAGAACATTTTTGCTCCTTATTTTTAGATCTGAATTTTATCAAAATACTACAGGTCCTTGATAACAAATCAAATACTGCAGAAATGTTTATAATGAAAAACAGTAGCCACTTCTACAGTTCATAGCCCACAATTTGTTTCTGTTTTTAATTTCTGTGGTTGTTACTTCCATAGCTATACATATTTGAACTTCTATTTCCTATTTGATCTAATTTATACAATACTTATTAATTCTCCGATGTGAAGGGTGAAGATTTTATTCACCTACTCTATCCCATTCCCCCATCTACTCACTCATGTCAGTGTTTAATATTTATTTTATTGTTAGTTCTTTTATTGGTTACCTTTATAATCTTTAATGTACTTACATCTCTGATTCTTATTCCATTAATTTTTCAGAGTATCCTTTGATTTCTACTTTGTAAAATGAACATATTGTCACTCCCACCATTTTCTCTCCTTTCCTCTCTTTATTTCCCATTTTTCTGTCAACTACATTTTTACTTATATGTTATCAAATTGTGGATAGTTTCATTCTGCCTGACAATTACACAGTCTTGCTACACATCTTTCCTATAAGTTGGCTCCAAAAGTTGGAGATCAATGGTAGGATTTACATTATTGTGACTATGTAAATAATATAAATTGGGTCAAGTAAAGTACTAGAATTACATTTTCATATTTACAGGCCCATTGCCACAACTGTTGAGCAAATTAAAGAAGATTGTTCCCAACATCAGTGTCAAATGAACTTTACTTTCTTATGCCTCATCAATTATTTAAACTCATGCTTTATTTGAGTTTACTTCTCAGTTGAAACAATAATTTCTTGTTCTTAAAATTTCTAATGTCCTTTATTTAATTTCTTGCAGTGTTTTCTTTTATGAGCTATATTTTCCTTCCAATTCTCTGTCCTATCATTTACTCTATTAGTCCTTTCACATAACTTTTTTTCCCTACAAATTTTCCCTCTGAAACTTTCCCTCTCTCGACTCTACTCAACTGGTTGCCCTCACCCTGCTGCTCAGTTGCTATACTGGATCTTACCATCATTGCTTTCCTGGGTTGAAATGTTATTCTTTTGCATCAAATGAATTCCACTTTTTGCTCTCACTTTGCTGAGACATTTCATATAACTTCCTAAGAAAATGTCCAGGAAATGTAAATTGTTGAGTCCTTCCTTGTATGTAAAAAACGTCTTTATTCTGAGCTCACAATTGAAAGCTAGCTTGGCTGGGTAAAGAATCTAGGTTGAAATGATTTTATCTCAGAATTTTAAGATGCTTTGCTCCATTGTCTTCTAACATACCATATTAATCGAAGAATGCTTGTTTGATTCTTACTCATTGCACAGAACTTGATGTCTGTTTTCTGAACTCTTTTATGATCCTATTTTTATTTTAGGCATTCCTGACTTTATTCTTTGAGCTATTCTCTGAGATCCCAAAGAAGTTTCACTGTCACTTCAGGTAGGCCTATGTGCCTTGGGGTGACTATCTTATGTGTATCAAATCATCAACTTTTGAAGAAACAGAATAGAAAAATCACAACTGGTATAATCAAAATACACTAACTATAGTTTTATTTTCTTGATGATAAATTTTCCTTCCAAATGGATTAAAGATTTAAATTCTAAAATAACAATAAAATGGGCTGGAATGAAATATAGGGAGATACATAACTGATTCTGGTAATGAAAGACTTCCTAAGTAAAAATTAAAGGGAGATACAATAGAGAAAAAGTTCATAACTTTGATTACATAAATTTGGAAAGTTTCTATGATGAAAAGATATAATTAAAATATTATAAGGCAATGAAAAACTGGGAAAATTATTTGCAAAATAGTCATAGAGGTTTGATATTCTTACTATAATGAACTCTTATAAATCAAAAAGAAAAAAAATGCAAATATGAGTAGATGAGTCACAAAAAAAAGAGAAATGGAAAATAGATATGAAATATTTATTGTCAAAAAATACAAAGAAAAATAACCTTATTTGATATTTTTACATATCAAATTGCAAAATTAAAAAGAATTTTAAATGAAGATGTTATTTGGGATGACATGCTGTGGGGAACCAGGCAGTCTTGTACTCAGCTTGTGCTACTGATAAGTCATAAACGTGGATGGTGTTTAGTTAACCACTATGTACCAAAGACCATGAAAATATGCATTTCCTGTGACCCAGCAATTCCATTTCTAGGAATTTAATCTAAGGGAAAAAATCAAGTAAGCATAAAAAGATGAATGGATATCCAACACTGAGTTATTTATAAGAAAATTGGAAACCTAAGTACCCCAAAATAGAGGTTGGTTTTATGTTGTATTCCTGTAAAAGAATTAAAAATGATGCTGTACCTACATATTTATTGACATAGGAAGACACCCAAAATATCATCTAATGAAAAATGCATGCTTCAAAACAGAATATTTAGTATAATTCCAACATTTTATTGACTTTTGTAATTAAAAATCATGCCTGGTTTGATCCAGAGGCTCAAATAGTACCGTATATTATTACGGAGTACAGAAAAACATATACAGTAACATTGAGTGGTGTTCCCTGCAGTGTGATTTTGATTTTCTTCTTTATAATTTTCTGTTTTCTCTTAAATTTCTAAAATGAGCAAGTATTACTTTTTAAGCAAGAAAAAAAAAAGTTAACTCATTATATTTCTTCTATTTAAAGATTTTTTGGTGTCTCTTGACAATCAGAGATCATCAGAATATAGATTTCCAACGGACATGGTGAGGGATTACCTCCCATTTACCATAATAGCTTCAACTTTCCTTACCTCACTTTTCATACAGGCCTTCATATTAGACTCAACCACAGTTAATCTATTTTTTCCCGCATGTTATTTTCTTTCTGTGATCTCATGTTTTCTAATTATTTAAAGACAAGCACTCATTCTTTATTTGGAGAAAATGTTTTGTTATCCCTATCATTGGGGTGATAGTTTTGTAAGATATTAAATGGGTTTTTCCTTGTGAATTTGCCTATAAATACTTCACACTAAATACATAAATACTTCACACTAAATTTAGATATAAGGAATAACCCAGTTAATCAGACCAGAAGAAGTGAGTGAAGCTGCTCTTCCAGTAGACAGAGTGTAAGTTGAGTACTTATCTAGATAATTTGATTACTGTAAACAGTCAACTTTGCCTGAATTATCTGGATAATTGCCTCACCTCTCCGTTTTACATAGCCTAAGGTTCTAGGTTTATTTTTGCATCCTATGAGCCACTTTCTGCAGTGATCAGCAATCAGAGAAAATCAGATTATCACTCTGTTTAACCTTCCTGTGCCTTGGGTAATTAAGTCAACAAATTAGCTGAAGGCTCCAATGCGGAAGGGGATTGGTAGACTGTGGTCAAGACACATATTTATGAATTTTCCCTTAAGCTGCTTTTCTTGAGGAAGCTTTGATAAGAAACATATGATGTCAATTATCATTAACTCTCTGTGGTTTCCGTGTTTAGGAGCTTGACCTAGACTTTAGAAGGCCAAGGACCCCCTTCGATGTGTGCCCAAGCAGTATATTGCCAGGCCCTTCACATTTTCCATCCTGTTATCTCACACCGAGAAAGGGGACTTAAATCACTCTTCACACACTCACTGCAGACAAGGGCTATACTACTTATGTAGGCTGCTTTTAGTTTTTCTTTACTGCCCTCTGGCAATATGCTTTTCTAATCAACTAAGGATCTTTCTTTAAGCTTATTTTAAAACATAAAATTATCAATATTTAAATGAAATCTCAAGGTCAAAGGGAAAATATATAAATATGTAAAAAGGGGTTTTGGTTTTGCTTTTAGAATTTTAGATTTAGTTTCTCTGTGTGAAAAAGGCTTAAAGGATATCAGAATGTTTGTTTAGTTGCTGATGAGTCATAATACCATCTTTGAATACACATATTGAAAAGCTACTCCAAATATTAACTTTTGGTTCATGACCAGGAACGGGGCTGACAGTAAGGACTTGTAGGAGTCGGCCAGCTGGAACGTGCAGGCTGACCGGCTCCGTCTGCTGTGGCTGAGTGCACAATTAAAAAGGGCGTTTCTGTCTCACTCATACCATGTAAGTATGTATACCATTCAAGTTTTAATCAAACAAAATGTCTGTCTAACGGAACTCTTCATCTATATAACAGATAGCTTTAAGGAAAGAGGAGATGAGCTCCCAGAAGAGTCATTTCAAAAGTCATTTTCATTGTCACCAGAGGTGAATTATTTGCTTATCTATGTATATATTATACTGCTACAGAAGAAAAATATTTTAAATATTATTGCTGTATTGTATCACCTCCAAATCTAATTGAAAAGTAACATCCCATTCCAATGGAGTTGGAAAATGAATAATTGTACTTTGTAACTCATTGTTTTTATGGGAGAGCAATTATCGAGTGTCTTCTAATATTGAAGTAATGTAACTCCCAGGGTCACAGAAACATCTAGGTAAATAGTGTGTATTTATGACAGTGGGGTTTTGAGATTGTGGCAACACACTATATTATAATTTTATTTTGAAGCATTGTTACCCATGCTCACTTTTAGTACAACAGCCAGAGTTGGATAACCATGAATTAATTAGAAATTCAGCCTGTTGTTTTTTATTATATGAAGAAACTATTACTGAATGTAAAAACGGTTGGGAATAGTGGCATTATCAGTATTGTTAGCTGATGTGTGCCTGTTACTAAACCTATGTGAAAATTTAAAATTAATTTTTAAAGCTGAGTTACACAAGCAAGGGACAACCCCATCTTTTCCAAGGGCAGGAAATAAGTCTCACTTTTAACTGGACACAGCTTCATCCTCTCGTTCTCCAAAAAGATACAAAACTTGAATAACACTTTATTATGCTATTGAATAACACTTTATTATGCTAGATAATTTATCAGTCTCATTCTACAGGAGCTGAATAGAGAGTACTTGCAGTTTTCCCTGTGTACATGAAAGAGACACCAGATTAATTCACTGAGTTGAGTGTTTCCCAAGATGTCTAGAAATTACAAGAGTAAGTTTATGCAATTTCAAAAGAAGAGCATTTCATCTCCTTGTGTGGAGAACATCTCTTACTGAGTTGATCCAAAATGACTTGCTCAATTTGCCTCCCAAGATATAATTTGGAAAAAAATAAATATTTTATGTTAAATAATGAAAGTAATACATGCTCATTATTAAAACTTGAAAAATGCATAAAAAGATAAAAAATAATAGTTGGTCAACAAGTAGAGATATTTTTACACATTTTCCAGTGTTTTCTGTGAATATGCATTTTTCATAATTGAGAATGAAATGCATATTGTAATATTGATTCAAGCTTGTTCCCTTAGTATAATAGCTTACATATATCATGCAGAATTTATTATGTTTCAAGGGTCAGTAAACCTCTCTTAAACTGGTTGAAGCAAATCCAGAAAATTGTTGGCTACAGAACTGAAAAGTCCAGAGGAAGAAGTGGGTTCTAGCACAAACCAGAGATTCATCTGGACTCTGGTTCCTTCACCTGCACTTCTCTCAGATTTGTTTTCTTAAGTTGGCTTTATCCTTATGCTAACTCCCCTCATGTATGGTACCAAATCCATGAGTATCAGTTCCATATTTAACACCCTCTCACCACGGTATCCAAAGAGAGAGTCGTTTATTCCAAGGCTCTCGTGAAAGAAAATTTTTGTTTCAACATTTCTAGCGAAAGCTCTAGACTGCACTCAAATTGGACCTGCTTAAATCAGGTGCACATCTTCAAAACTATTACTAGGATACGCGAGCATTTTGCTCTGATAGACTTAGATTTGGGGTACATGCTGAAACCCACCCAGGCCACATGGGCTGAGAGTACAATTGAATAAACTTTGTACTGCCACACTGAAAGCATTTTCACAAATGTCCTTGTAATGTCTGTGTACTGTCTCATTTTAGTGTAATCCCAACCTTTTATTTAACATTCTCTTGTTAGACATTTAATCTGCTTCCAGTTTTTCTCTAGTATAAATCATGTTGTGAGTGTTCTTTTTTTATAAATTCTTGGCTGCCTTTGGTTTTAGTCCTTTAGGATAGATTACAAGTATAATTATTAGACCAAAGAACAGAATATTTTTCTTTGCTAAGTTGCTCTTTAGAAGAACCATGTTTCATATGTAAGGCTAAGGCTACCTATCTTATCACACCCTTGCCAGCATCATCATTTATGAAAGTCTTTGCTAATTTGTCTTGTGTAATATTGTATATTATGATTATTTTTTTATTCCACTTTACTAATTAAGTTGATATTATTTATAGTAATAACTGATAATAGTAATTGAGCATTACTGTGTGCCAATCACTGATTTGTGCATTTTATACACATTGGACCTTTTAGACATCACAAAAACCTATATAATTAATTAACTTACCAAAAGTAAAATGGCTAGAAAGTAGACGGCCAGCCAGGATTCAAATCCCTGTTTACCTGACTCAAATCTAATCTTTTAACAATCATGCAAAGATAATTCCTGTATTATGCATAGTAAATATTTGTATTTTCCACTTTGTTATTTGGTTGTAACACTGACTATGATTTGCTGTGAAGAATTCTAATCTCTGCTTGTGTCTAAAATCTAAAATAGCCAATGGATGTCACACTTGAAAGTAATTAGAGAATTACAATTTTCTAAGAAAAAATGAAAAAGCCAGGTGAAAGTCACAGTTGCCACAAATTCCCATCATTAATCATTTAATACCTGGGAGCTAAACAAGTACTCTTTCTATACTTTGCATTATTAATGCTTGCAAAATGGAAAAGAATAAAATAATTTATTGCTTTGCTCTCTTTCTACATCCTTGTTCTCTCAAATCCACATTGCTTTGGTAAGTGTTCTCTCATGTTTTTGTTTTTGTTTTTATTTTAATACTTTACCCAGATGTCTAGTTCTCAACAGGAGGATTTTTCTGTTATAGACTAGTTGGTCACAGCCAACAGCAAAATCTACAAGTGTTAATAAACCATCTGTCTATAATTTGTATTGTATTGCACCACCAGGGACTTCTCTGGTGGTGCAATGGTTAAGAATCCACCTACCAATGCAGGGGACACGGGTTCGAGCCCTGGTCTCGGAAGATCCCACATGCCACGGAGCAACTAACCCTGTGCACCACAATTACTGAGCCTGCACTCTAGAGCCTGCGAGCCACAACTACTGAAGCCTGTGAGTCTACAGCCCGTGCTCCGCAACGAGGAGCCACTGCAATGAGAAGCCCGTGAACTGCAACGAAGAGTAGCCCCCACTCCCTGCAACTAGAGAAAGACCACGCACAGCAAAAAAGACCCAACACAGCCAAAAAATTAAAAAATAAATTAAAAAAAGAATGCTTACAAAGTTATAAAGGTAAAGAATGCATTGCCCACTTATAATATCTCCAAGTTATAGGTTGAAATGCACCACAATAAAGGGAAAATCATATAACTATTGTCTGTGTGTTTGTGTTAGCTTGAAAAAGGGTTACATTCATAGAATGCCTCCATGATATTGCTGAGGAATATTCAGCACAGAACAAAGAAACACATTATTCCTATATTGTGACCTTAGGAAGTTACAGGAGAAAAAAACTTTGGTAAATTTTCTGGGGCATCAAGTTGCCCACAAAGTGATCAATTTTTACATCCTAATTCATTCCACTAGAAGTCTGTATAAGTCATGTATATGACATACATATGTCACAACTCTCAGCTTATACTAGCATTAGGAAAGAAAAACAAATAAGAATTCATCATTTATCTTTATCCTTCCTCTTCCTCCCACTAACACACACACCACAGAATAAAACCATAAAATGTTCTTGGGCACTGTACCACCACCACTGAGAAGTCAGTTAGGTTAAGGGGATATACATGTTCTTTCTTACATTATGGTGTCTCCTCTGTGTCCCTAATATATGGAGGAATAGTAAGCTATTGATTTGGGTAAGTTCTAAAGTTTCAGTCTCATCCATATTGCCAGATACTACTTATGTCCCTTTTCTAATAACTGTATGTTTATTTCCTTTTCCTTGGTATATCTTTTCAAGCTATCATTACTATCTCTAAATATTTTATGAGCCTATATCATTTACTTGAACTCTTATTTCAGTATCCTTTGAGTCTAAAATTCATCATACAGAATTAGAAAGTAAATATACATACACACACGTATAAAGAAGACAAATGTTAATTTTGAAATTTAACAAACAAAATGTTTGGCTAACTGTATTCTAGAAAAAATACACTTTATGACATATATAAATATGCTTTTTCTTAAAAATTAACAAAAATTTACTCCAAAGAAGTACTTAACAATGGGGACACAGAAGTGAGGTAACAGTACACTAATTCACAAAATATACTTTTTAATAAACTGAATATTAATTCTATTTTGAGAAGTTGTTGTATGTTAGGAAGTCAGAGTCAACTTTGTTTTATTGCACTTATATCACTTTAAAAAGTTACCAGTAGAGAGGGACCTACAAAATGGCAGAGGAACAAGACATGGAAATCACCTTCCTCCCCACACATACATCAAAAATACATCTACACGTGGAACAACTCCTACAGAACACCTACTGAACGCTGGCAGAAGACCTCAGACCTCCCAAAAGGCAAGAAACTCCCCATATACCTGGGGTAGGGTAAAAGAAAAAAGAAAAAAAAGATGAAAGAATAAGGACGGGACCTGCACCAGTGGGAGGGAGCTGTGAAGGAGGAAAAGTTTCCCCACCATAGGAAGGCCCTTCAGAGGTGGAGATGGGGGGGCTGGGGCGGGGAAGCTTCGGAGCCACGGAGGAGAGCACAGCAACAGGAGTGCAGAGGGCAAAGTGGAGAGATTCCCACACAGAGGATTGGCGCCAACCAGCCCTCACCAGCCTGAGAGACTTGTCTGCTCACCTGCTGGGGTGGGCAGGGGCTGGAAGCTGAGGCGTGAACACAGCCTGAAGGGGTTAGTGAGCCACAGCTAGCCGGGAGGGAGTCCGGGAAAAAGTCTGGAACTGCCTAAGAGGCAAAAGAGACCACTGTTTCAGGGTGCACGAGAAGAGAGGATTCAGAGCACCGCCTAAACAAGCTCCAGAGACGGGCACGAGCCGCAGCTATCAGCGCGGACCCCAGAGATGGGCATGGAACACTAAGGCTGCTGCAGCAGCCACCAAAAAGCCTGTGTGCGAGCACAGGTCGCTATCCACACCTCCCCTCCCAGGAGCCTGTGTACAACGCCCCCGGGAGAACACACAGCACGCTTCAGGCAGTTGCAATGTCACGCTGGCCTCTGCTGCCACAGGTTCTCCCTGCACTCCGTACCCCTCCCTCCCTTCCTCCAGCCTGAGGTGAGCCAGAACCCCCTAATCAGCCACTACTTTATCCCTGTGTTGTCTCGGTGGGGAACAGACACCCTCAGGCGACCTACATGCAGAAGAAGGGCCAAACCCAAAGGTGAACCCCAGGAGCTGTGTGAACAAAGAAGAGAAATGGAAATTTCTCCCAGCAGCCTCAGGAGAAGCGGATTAAATCGCCATAATCAACTTGATGTACCCTGCATCTGTGGAATACCTGAATAGACAACAAATCATCCCAAAATTGAGGTGATGGACTTTGGGAGCAACTGTAGGCTTGGGGTTTGCTTCCTGCACCTAATTTGTTTCTGGTTTTATGTTTATCTTAGTTTAGTATTTAGAGCTCATTATCATTGGTAGATTTGTTTATTGATTTGGTTATTCTCTTTTATATATATATATATTTTTTTCCTTTTTCTTTTCTTGTGAGTGTGTATGTGTATACTTCTTTGTGTGATTTTGTCGGTTTTGCTTTTGCCATTTATCCTAGGGTTCTGTCTGGTTTTTTTATATTTATTTTTTTAGTATAGTTTTTAGCACTTGTTATCATTGGTGGATTTGTTTTTTGGTTTCGGTGCTCTCTTCTTTCTTTCTTTTTTTTTACCATTTTATTTTTAATAATTTTTTAATTTTAATAACTTTCTTTTCTTTCTGATTTCTTTCTTTCTTCCTTCCTTCCTTCCTCCCTCCCTCCCTCTCTCTCTCCCTCTTGATCTCTTTTTCTTTCTTTCTTTCTTCTCCCTTTTCTTCTGAGCTGTGTGGCTGACAGGGTCTTGGTGCTCCAGCGAGTGACAGGCCTGAGCCTCTGAGGTGGAAATGCCAAATTAAGGAAATTGGTTCACCAGAGACCTCCCAGCCCCAAGTAATATCAAATTGCAAAAGCTCTCCCACAGATCTTCATCTCAACGCTAATACCCAGCTCCACTCAAAGACCAGCAAGCTCCAGTGGTAGACACCTGATGCCAAACAACTAGCAAGACAGGAACACAACACCACACATTAGCAGAGAGGCTGCCTAAAATCATAATAAGTTCACAGACACCCCAAAACACACCAAAGGACGTGGTCCTGCCCACCAGAAAGACAAGATCCAGCCTCATCCAGAAGAACACAGGCACCAAGGGCCTACACAGCCCACTGAACCAATCTTACCCACTGGGGGCAGACACCAAAAACAATGGGAACTATGATCCTGCAGTCTGCGAAAAGGAGACCCCAAACACGGTAAGTTAAGCAAAATGAGAAGACAGAGAAATATGCAAAAGATGAAGGAGCAAGGTAAACACCCACCAGACCAAACAAATGAAGAGGAAATAGGCAGTCCACCTGAAAAAGAATTCAGAGTAATGATAGTAAAGATAATCTAAAATCTTGGAAATAGAATGGAGAAAATACAAGAAACCTTTAACAAGGACCTAGAAGAACTAAAGAGCAAACAAACAATGATGAACACCACAAGAAATGAAATTAAAACTTCTCTAGAAGGAATCAATAGTAGAATAACAGAGGCAGAAGAACAGATAAGTGACCTGGAAGATAAAATAGTGGAAATAACTACTGCAGAGCAGAATAAAGGAAAAAGAATGAAAAGAATGACGACATTCTCACAGACCTCATTAAACATTACACGCACCAACATTCGAATTATAGGGGTCCCAGAAGAAGAAGAGAAAAAGAAAGGGAATGAGTAAATATTTGAAGAAATTATAGTTGAAAACTTCCCTAATATGGCAAAGAAAACAGTCAATCAAGTCCAGGAAGCGCAGCGAGTCCCATACAGGATAAATCCAAGGAGAAACACGGCAAGACACATATTAATTAAACTATCAAAATTAAATACAAAGAAAAAATATTAAAAGCAGCAAGGGAAAAGCAACAAATAACGTACAAAGGAATCCATATAAGGTTAACAGCTGATCTTTCAACAGAAACTCTGCAAGCCAGAAGGGAGTGGGAGGACATACTTAAAGTGATGAAAGGGAAAAAACCTACAACGAAGATAACTCTACCCAGCAAGGATCTCATTCAGATTCAACAGAGAAATTAAAACCTTTATAGACAAAGAAAAGAAAGAGAATTCAGCACCACCAAACCAGCTTTACAACAAATGCTAAAGGAACTTCTCTAGGCAGGAAACACAAGGAAAAGACCTACAATAACAAACCCAAAACAATTAAGAAAATGGTAATAGGAACATACATATCGATAACTACATTAAATGTAAATAGATTAAATGCTCCAACAAAAAGACAAACACTGGCTGAATGGATACAAAAACAAGACATGTATATATGCTGTCTACAAACCTAGGGACACATACAGACTGAAAGTGACAGGATGGAAAAAGATATTCCATGAAAATGGAAATCAAAAGAAAGCTAGAGTAGCAATTCTCATATCAGATAAAATAGACTTTAAAATAAAGACTATATACAAGAGACAAAGAAGGCCACTAAATAATGATCAAGGGATCAATCCAAACAGAAGATATAACAATTGTAAATACTTATGCACTCAATATAGGAGCACCTCAACACATAAAGCAAATGCTAACAGCCATAAAAGGGGAACTCGACAGTAACACAATCATAGTGGGGGACTTTAACACCCCACTTTCACCAATGGACAGATCATCCAAAATGAATATAAATAAGGAAACATAAGCTTTAAATGATACATTAAACAAGATGGACTTAATTTTTATAGGACATTGTATCCAAAAACAACAGAATACACTTTATTCTCAAGTGTTCATGGAACATTCTCCAGGAGAGATCATATCTTGGGTCACAAATCAAGCCTTGGTAAATTTAAGAAAACTGAAATTGTATCAAGTATATTTTCTGACCACAATGCTATGAGACTAGATATCAATTACAGGAAAAAATCTGCAAAAAATACAAACACATGGAGGCTAAACAATACACTACTAAATAACCAAGAGATCACTGAAGAAATCAAAAAGGAAATCAATAAATACCTAGAAACAAATGACAATGAAAACATGACAACCCAAAACCTATGGGATACAGCAAAAGCAGTTCTAAGAGGGAAGTTTATAGCAATACAATCCTACCTCAAGAAACATCTCCAATAAGCATCCTAACCTTATACCTAAAGCAATTAGAGAAAGAAGAACAAAAAAACCCCAAAGTTAACAGAAGGAAAAAAATCACAGAGATTAGATCAGAAATAAATGCAAAAAAAATGAAGGAAATGATAGCAAAGATCAATAAAACTAAAAGCTGGTTCTCTGAGAAGATAAACAAAACTGATAAACCATTTGCCAGACACATCAAGAAAAAAAGGGAGAGGACCCAAATCAATAGAATTAGAAATGAAAAAGGAGAAGTAACAACTGACACTGCAGAAATACAAAGGATCATGGGAGATTACTACAATCAAATATATGCCAATAAAATGGACAACCTAGAAGAAATGGATAAATTCTTAGAAAAGCACAACCTTCTGAGACTGAACCAGGAAGAAATAGAAAATATAAACAGACCAATCACAAGCACTGAAATTGAAACTGTGATTAAAAATCTTCCAACAGGGCTTCCCTGGTGGCACAGTGGTTGAGAGTCCGCCTGCTGATGCAGGGGACACGGGTTCGTGCCCCGGTCTGGGAAGATCCCACATACCACAGAGCGGCTGGGCCCGTGAGCCATGGCCATGGAGCCTGCACATCTGGAGCCTGTGCAACGGGAGAGGCCACAACAGTGAGAGGCCCACATACCGCAAAAAAAAAAAAAAAAATCTTCCAACAAACAAAAGCCCAGACCAGATGGCTTAACAGGTGAATTCTATCAAACATTTAGAAAAGAGCTAACACCTATCCTTCTCAAAATCTTCTAAAATACGCCAGAGGGAGGAAGACTATCAAACTCATTCTACGAGGCCACCATCACCCTGATACCAAAACCAGAAAAAGATGTCACAAAAAAAGAAAACTACAGGCCAATATCACTGATAAACATAGATACAGAAATCCTCAACAAAATACTAGCAAACAGAATCCAACAGCACATTAAACGGATCATACACCATGATCAAGTGGGGTTTATCCCAGGAATGCAAGGATTCTTCAATATACGCAAATCAATCAATGTGATAAACCACATTAACAACCATATGATCATCTCAATAGATGCAGAGAAAGCTTTCAATGAAATTCAACATCCATTTATGATAAAAACCCTCCAAAAAGCAGGCATAGAGGGACCTTACCTCCACAGAATAAAAGCCATATATGACAAACCCACAGTGAACATCATTCTCAATGGGGAAATTCTGAAACCATTTCCACTAAGATCAGGAACAAGACAAGGTTGCCCACTCTCGCTGCTATTATTCAACATAGTTTTGGAAGTTTTAGCCACAGCAATCAGAGAAGAAAAAGAAATAAATGGAATCCAAATAGGAAAAGAAGAAGTAAAGCTGTCACTGTCTGCAGATGACATGATGCTATACATAGAGAATCCTAAAGATGCTACCAGGAAACTACTAGACCTAATCAATGAATCTGGTAAAGTAGCAGGATACAAAATTAATGCACAGAAATCTCTGGCATTCCTATACACTAATGATGAAAAATCTGAAAGTGAAATTAAGGAAACACTCCCATTTACCATTGCAACAAAAAGAATAAAATACCTAGGAATAAACCTGCCTAAGGAGACAAAAGACCTATATGCAGAAAATTATAAGACACTGATGAAAGAAATTAAAGATGATACAAACAGATGCAGAGATATACCATGTTCTTGGACTGGAAGAATCAACATTGTGAAAATGCCTATACTACCCAAAGCAATCTACAGATTCAATGCAATTCCTATCAAACGACCAATGGCATTTTTAACAGGGCTAGAACAAAACGTTTCACAATTTGTATGAAAACACAAAAGACCCTGAATAGCCAAAGCAATCTTGAGAATGAAAAACGGAGCTGGACAAATCAGGCTCCCTGACTTCAGACTATACTACAAAGCTACAGTAATCGACAGTATGGTATTGGCACAAAAACAGAAATATAGATCCATGGAACAGGATAGAAAGCCCAGAGATAAACCCATGCACTTCAATAAGTAGTGCTGGGAAAACTGGACAGCTACGTGTAAAAGAATGAAATTAGAACACTCCTTAACACCATACACAGAAATAAACTCAAAATGGATTATGGACCTAAATTGAAGGGCAGACACTATAAAACTCTTAGAGGAAAACATAGGCAGAACACTCTATGACATAAATCACTGCAAGATCCTTTTTGACCCACCTCCTAGAGAAAGGGGAAAAAACAAAAATAAACAAATGGGACCTACTGAAACTTAAAAGCTTTTGCACAGCAAAGGAAACCATAAACAAGATGAAAAGACAGCCCTCAGAATGGGAGACAATATTTGCAAATGAAGCAACTGACAAAGGATTAATCTCCAAAATATACAAGAAGCTTATGCAGCTCATTTTCAAAAAAACAAACAACCCAATCCAAAAATGGGCAGAAGACCGAAATAGACATTTTTCCAAAGAAGATATACAGATTGCCAACAAACACATGAAAGGATCCTCAACATCACTAATCATTAGAGAAATTCAAATCTATATTCTTAAAATAAGAATATAGATCCCCCCCAAAGACATCCTGCACTTTCTGATTCCATTCCTTTAGTCCCACAGCCCTAACTCACAATATTTTTGAAATATATCAACATTTCCTAATGGGTTTTTTTTTTTTTAACTGAAGAGATTTAGAGTGTTGAAGGGAGAAAATTAAGGAAGTCTCTAAGTAAACATGACTTTTCCCAAAGTCTATTATAAAATTATAAAAACACACATGAAGTTAGATATTCTTTAATAAAGGTATTCTTAGGAGCATCCCATGTTCTTGAACTTGCCTCCCTGAGTTCCCTCAAACTCAGGTTTGAGTTTCTGGGAAAGCCATCCCTCCTCTAACTCTGTGAGTTACCACCTTAGGGAATGCAAACCCAACTCCACAACAGGTCTTCCTTCAGGTTCACTACCTGCCATAGAAAACTTCCCCACGACTAAGCTGTTCAGTTTGGCAGAATAGTGTAGACCTCCAGGAGGACAGCCAAGATGTCCTTTTGCACTTCAAATGTCAAAGAGCACTGCAGTTGGGAAAAGGCCAGTTCAGTTTGGTTCTCTTGGAAATCTCCTCTTTAATCCTAATAATGTGAAGCAGATAGCTTTGGGGAGTGCATATGTGTGTGCATGTAATCATGCACATGTGCACACACACACATATCCTAAGGAAAGAGTTTTATTCTCATAGTTATTTCATCCTTTAGAGAGGAGAAACGTTTTCCTAATGCAATATTATTTGCAAGGTCACCGATTTTACTAGGTTATTCACATTTTAGGCAGGGCCGGTTTTTTATTTGCTTCACCTGAACAGACTCTCGAACTGTGCCTCCTAGGTCTGCTACATATAAGACATAAGCCAACTGATAACTCATTTATCTGCTAATTTTGTGCTAATAACCACAAAAATACTTGGCCAGAGTTTTGAATTTAGTTCTTATAAAGCTCCAGGTAAGCTTATAGAAAAAATGCCAGTCTTCTCTCTGGCATCCTTGGATTGGGAAGGGCTATTTATTTCTAGTTACACTTGTGAACTGAAATAATTGGAGGGAATTCTGAATGTTTGTGATTGTCAAGTATGGGAGAGAGGAGCTTCTTTAATGGAAGCTTTGATTTCTATTTAACTTCAGAGTTACAACTTTCGATTGCTCAACAAAACAGGAGGATAAAGGAGAACTCTTTAGTCCTAAGGTTTAAAATGTTGTGTGCCAGATCTGACCTGGAATAATTCAGTAAAAATGAATGACAACAAAAGAAAATGAATACTTAACATGAGAATGCAGAAGCCACAGTGCAGGAGACCCATAGAAAAGAAACTCCCTAAAGCTCAAGGACTATAAATTAATTGATGGGCTATAAATTTTATTGATGTGTTTAACTGTTGTACCTGAAGCTTCTCTCTATTAACCTGTATTAATCTAGTGAGAGTAGGGAGTAAGCTATTCTCTAATCAGCAAGGTAGATTTTTCTAGAACCTGGGCAGAATATTCCTGCAAAGAGGGTTGTTCCTGTAAAGAGGGGTGTTCCTGTGAATAGATGAGCCCTTGTGCTAAAAACATCAAAACTAGAATTATTTTTATAACTTAGTGTTAAGAAATTGCTAAGAAATATTCAACATAAAATAGAAGTGAAGAAGAAACATAAGTACTGGAAACTTAAAAAAAGAAGAGAACTTGGGACCAGTCCTCTATGACAGATAGAATATCAGAATCAAATTCATTGGAGTAAAATGGAAACTCAAATAACAAAGTAAAGTAATTTGTGTTGGTATCTACTGAATGAGTATGAACAATTAGATCATCCCTATTAACAGTGTGATTTCGATTTCTGACATTTTGACTCACCTTTAATAGCTTGAGAATTTTCAGCAATGGTAAAATTAATCACCTATTTCCTGCCACTCTGTGGCTCTAACCTTGGAGCAAGTACTACTCTCAATGAGAATACATAAAATATGATTATCTCTTGTTTCTTTATTCAATTTCCTTTAAAAATATGACATTCACATTTTGGGATTATTTCTTAACTGTCACAATCAATAAGTTAATTGGCTATAATATATAAATAACTATGTATAACAGATAAAAGATTTAAAGACTGTTTATAATAGATAAAAGCTGTTTATTATAAAAGTTGTTTATAATAGACAAACAAAAATTGAAGGGTATTTTTCCTCTAATGTTCAATTATTTTTTTAAGTTCCTGTGATCAGTCCCATGAATAAATATTAAAGACCACCAATATACTTTATTATTTGTTGACTTGTTTTATGGTTAATTTGTTCTGGTGTTAAACAATTAAAATATTAATGTAAAAACAGCAGCCACATTACTTTTAAGTCCTAAAATCAATAGCGTAGTACTAGAAATTATTCGATAAATGATTAACTTGATCTGCATATTATTTTTCCCAGCTAGACACTGTACAGAGAAAGGATTCCCACATCCAGTGAACTTACTTTCCAGAAATCAATTTAAGATTCACAGTTGAAGACTTTTGTTGGCTTGTTAAGACTAATAACACTGAAACATTTCTTTGACCAAATTTCCATTCATTAATTGATAATTTGGAGAGCATTTTCTAATGTGTGCCCTACCGCTGACCTGTAAGAAAGCATTATGGAGCCTTCTGACACCAGATGCTAACAGAAGATGGGCACAAATGCTGCTTAGCATAGGAAAAGTGAGAGATATTTCAGGGCTAGGGGATGGCCTTATGGTAGCAAAGTAAGCAGAGAAAAGATTAGCCTTACTGATATGAAGGGAGACCCAAATATCGAGTTGCTTGACAGCCTCAGTGTAAGATAAGCAGGACTCACGATGGCATAAATAAAAGTGCCTGAGTCCACTTCCTTTACCTATTCTTATGCTATGAATTGCTTTCATTTTATATATATATATGTATATATATATTTTTTTCTTTTTCTTTACTAGAATTTTACTAGAACAGAACATGCATCTTATACTCTACCTAAGATCAACAGAATGATATCAAATTCCTAACATTGCCAGGCACTGTGCCAATCACTGGAAAGATAAAGGCCAGGATCATGTGCTCCACTCCCAGATTCTTAGCTGGTGTAAGTCTTACTCAAACCACCTGTGCTGAGAGAAGAAAAAGGGTTACTCCTCAGGGGGTAACTGGGGGGATAAGCGGTCACCAGAAAAAAGAAATGCACAGGTGCTGGGTAGCCAGAAAACAAAGTCTCCACTATACCCGTATG
Source organism: Monodon monoceros (assembly GCF_005190385.1). Classification (NCBI taxonomy): domain Eukaryota; kingdom Metazoa; phylum Chordata; class Mammalia; order Artiodactyla; family Monodontidae; genus Monodon; species Monodon monoceros. The sequence continues at coordinate 42,133,906 of NW_021703781.1, forward strand.
ATTTCACATCTCTAGAATTCTACCTAAAGTGCTTAAAGGGCAAGCTTTTACATTTTATAAGACTAATTTTGTTGCTGATCTTCTTTATGTTCATTCCTCTTAAATTATCATCTAAACTTTAGAAATCTTGCATATCCGAGGCTTATCTCAGCAATGCTACACAGTCCCTGCTGCACACTTAAGGACAGACCATCAAAGTTCCCTGGATCTGGCACAGGGGTGGCAGAAGTAATTAGCAATTTATTTCTAAAGGGAGAAATCAATTACTAATTACTGCTAATTACTAATTAATTGGAAGTAATTAGTAATTAATTCTAAAGGGAGACATAAATCAGGAAAACGATTAAGGCACCATAATGATGATAAGCTTGAATGAACTGAATACAATTTTCATTTAAAAAGATGGCATTTCTTTATAGGTAAGGAAAGTTGGGGTCCCTGAGAAAGGAGAGGTTGTGGTCCTAAGCACAGCAAAAGACATAAAAACATTGTAAACGTTCCCGTGTTCATTTTGATAAAATCTCATTGCCCTTTCCAGGCCCCAAATTTAAGCTCTGTTAATTTGAAATGGAGAGCTGTTTTATCTTTGGTGTGCTCAAAACTGTTCTTCATTATGAACCAGCTCTTTTCTAAAGATCTATGCTTTTCCATTCAAGATCTACAGGAAAATAAATAATACTGGTTCCAAATAGCTCTTGTAAGAGAATGTTCAAAAGTTTGATCATATGCAGGCCTCTTTGTTATGATATAGTAAACCTTTGATTGCATCACTTCTATCTAAACATGTTTCTCCTGTCTCTCAGTTTGTATGAGGAAATTAAGATTGGTTTTCTTGGTTGGTTTCCTGTTTTGTTTCTCTTAAAGCACAATGGCATCCAGTTGTTCCTGGGGCACTACGTTCTGCTGGGCCTTTTTCTTATCAATCTGCTAGAGAAGAAAAAAATTGTAAGGATGTTTGTTTTTGCAATAATTAGGAAGGAATTCTACCTTCTATATTCTCACAGTTAGCAGGAAGTACACCCATTGGCCACAACCCTAATCACTAAACTTCAGATTCCTTAAAAGCTCTATTATTTTAACTACCATTCTCTTACAAAATGGCTAGTTGTGGGAACCTCAGGAAATGCACAGGAAATAACTGCCTGAGAAAATGTTAGCCAGGCAATTGGGTCGCATAACAAAGTGGTAAGGCATGACTAAAACTACACCCAAACACTATTATTTAAATTCTCAAACTGTCTTTGTTTGTGGCATTACATATTTGTAAAGAAATAACTGTCACAATATGTATATCGCGTGTTAGAAGTATCATTGTCCAATTAGGCAAAGAGCCAAGACATCTAGTTAATTGTCGACTTTTCAAGGCAGGGGGAAATGGAGAGTCAAGTCAATAATTCAGGCAATAATCTTGCTACTGAGAGAATTTGTGTTTAGATTCCGTAGTGACTGGCCACAGGGGCTGCCTGCCATCCACTGTTCATTTTGGTTTTGGATATCCATTTGATTTACAAGTTTACAGATACAATGGAATTGTGGAGACAGTGAGAGCCCTTGACCTTTATTCTTAAATATTTTTGGCTGATGTTTTGCAATAGAAAGAACCAACATAAAGATGAGACATTCTCTCTGATTACTCAAGACCAATCCAGATGTATGCTTATTCCATACCAGGCGGACCTGGGTTTGTATCCCAGCTTTGCTACTAGGCAGTATGTATGAATTTGGGCATGTTTTTATCATCACTATGCCTCAGTTTCTCTATATGTAAAATGGCAATAGTAGTACCCAATTCCTTGGCTTAAAGACACATATTTAAATCTACACTTGAGTATTTCTAAATATTTCTAAATTTTGAATATAACTGAGTGAATTTAATATAGTATTTTTAGTTTTCTAATTAACAAATAAATAATGCAGCATAATCCCCAGCGTGTAGAATTAGATGAAATGATGATACCTAACTAATGGTATTTTTTAAAGATTAAATAAGATAATACATGACCTGCTCTTGACAAATAGAGAGTACTAAATAAATCTTAAGCCACCACAACTACTACAGCCATTGTAAGTATAACTATCATGACTGTAAGTAACAACCTCTCTGTCTCAGTTTCCTCATGTGTGAAATAAGGAGAATAAAACATACCTTATCTCATAGAGTTTAAATGAAATAACTTATCTAAAGCTCTTTGCATGGTACTTGGTATATAACAAATGCTCATTAAATGTTAGCTATTACTATTATTCACAATGATAGCTATGACCACTATTGCCACTTGTACTACAACTACTCTTATTAGGAGGAATTATATCCACATTAATCTCAAAGAACTTGCAGTCTAATTATAAAATCATTAAAGCAAAAATATTTCAAGGTGTAATTTTCTTTCACTGTTATTCTGTTAAGCGTAGCCAGAGACTGGAGAAGATCAAAATCACAGGGCTTAAAATCATCTAAGAACATAAAACAAGTCTGTGCCTACCTTCTCTGATGTCCTCAGTAAAAATAATGTCAATGTTATCAGGCGTTGAAGCACTGTTGACTCAAAATAACTGCAGAGCATTTTCTCTGGCTTTTAAATTGGTACAGTTGGTAGCTCAATTTCCTATCATATTTCATCTTTTTCCCTAAACCCACTGAATGTACTTTGATTCACTTACACAAATATATACACAGATTGGCCAGAGCTGGAGAAGGTAGCAAAGGAAACCCAAAATGAGCAGCATATGACTGATTATACCTTGTGGCAACTCAGATGAAAAAAAATTGTTTACAAGATATATGTCTTTTACCTGCTTCCTCTCATCACTTCTGTTCTACCTTTTTCAACTTTTGTCTACTCTGCTTTTCTTGGCTCTTTTTTGTATAAGAGTTGTCTTCAGGCCATAGTAACTAGAGTGCTTGGCTTGGAGTGAAGGGTGTTGGAAACATTTAATTACAAAAGAGGAAAAAGTACACAGGAAAGAAAAGATGAATATAAAAAGACGCTCTCCACAAGTTTTAATATATGTGAAAAAATCTTTTTATTTCGAAACCCATAGTTTCCTTTACTTGTTTCTTATTTATGTGACCATATAACCGGAGTACCCCGAGGACCTAATTCAATAGGAAAATACAAAAGTATATAATAAGAATAACAATAATAACAATATATGTATACATATGTATATTTTTTCTTTTTACAAAGTATACAAAAATACACATTATGGTTGTTTTATTAGAACCCTTTTCTTGGAAGTGACAAATCCAAGTCAAACTAGATTAGTAAAGGGGGTTATATACTGGTACCTGTAACCAAACCACAAGAAAACCAGTGGTGGGTGTGGGGGACTGTTAGCTTGCCCAAGAGAAAATCCATAGTCTCCAGACTTTTCTGACTCTGGACTTTTGCTAAACAACTGGAAGATCTAGTAACCCAGTCACAGCCTTTCCATCAGAGATAGGCTGAGAGATACTTTCTATTGTTTATGTTCAAAAATCCTAGGAAAGTGTTCAGACTGGACCTAACCTAAGCTGGGCCATTCATTTCTATTTCATAATTTATCAAATGAATTTTTTGAGAATTAATCGCAGTTAAAATGAACAGCACTATGTTCACCTGACTTTTAAAATTTTCTCTTGAATTCTAATGATTATATCAAGAATTTTCATCTTTAATCCACGCTTACACAGACTATTTACATTGAGGAAAATGAAGCATTTCAGAAATTTAACTCTCTACTTAAATCATTATTTCTGTATCTCCTAGTTGTAGCTATGGACTACCTCTTGTATTGCTTTAATTTTCACACTTTTTAAAAAAAAAATCACAATATATACAGAGAACCACACTAAATTCAGCCAATATAGTAATTACAAATTTGTTTTTATATAATTTTTTTAACTTTCTTGAAATCAAATCAGAGAAATTAACTGTATAATGTAGTTTTCAGGATTTCAGAAGGAACTAAGAGCAAACAATACTCAAAATCTTTATGAAAATCCAATCAGAAATCTATTGACTAAAACCAACAAAACTCACTTAGCACAAGGGGTTGTTTGCATGTTAACAGAACTCAGCTGTGATTCTGTTCATCTTAGTTATTACTATGGCAAATTAGAAGGTTTGCTTAAATAAATATAAAGGGTACCTTCTCTTTATTTGACATTTGAATGCTAGCTTCTGTCAGCCAATTCTAAATATGAGATCAGTAACAAATGTGAGGGACTTACGAAAATGCTAGGTGAGAAGGCAGGATGAGCAAATGGGAAGAGCTGAAGGGAAATGTTTTTTTAACTATTGTGAGGGGCAGGCTGAGAAGGTGGAACTGGGGGAGGGGGGAGTTCCTGACTCTAGACCTGGAACCATAGCTCTGGATTTTGATTATGATAACCATATAGTCTCAAGAACTGATTTAAATTTCTTACCCCAGCAGTAAGCAAATTTCAAAACAATGCTCACTGACTAGCTGTTAGCACATTTTTTTAACCTATTTTATTTTGTCCCACCAAGAACATTCCATGTTTGCCTGGAGACATGTTACAGATGACCTACCTAAACTAACGTCTTGGTTGAAGGATAAAGGATCATTTAAGGAAAATGGAGAGAAACCTGAAATATTAAGGAAACTACTTCTGCAGTCTCCTTGAAGGGAGGAAACAGATTGGCAAAGGGTGTTTATTTAAATTACTAAATTACCTTTATAACGACTTGAGGCCAGAGAGGTACTTATTTGCAAAGCTGTAATAGAATGTCTTTAGCAGGAAATTTTAAATAAGGGCAAAACCACTTCAGGACTTTGGCTGGAATTTTGAACTATGAATGGTAAGCAATCAGCAGGAAAATAATATAGCATTATTTCATTGATACAGACTGTGCTATAAATAAACTGAAAAAAAGGAAGGAAGCAGTAGACTCCATTGCTTTTGGTACTAAATTTCCCAGGCAAGGAAGAAAATAAAAAAAGAAAAACATAATAACTGGCTTCAAAAGCAGAGCAATAAAGATATTTTGAAACATCTTTAAAAAACTAATCGTTAACACTAAACATCTATCAAAACTGGAAAAGGGTGAAATAAGAAGAAAAAACACAAAGCACATTTTTCTTTCTTGAGCTTTTTTTAGTCTCTCAGTCCTATGGAATTAGAACAGAAAGCTGAAATGATTTACATGAAAAATTCCTGCCCACCCAGTTCACAGACAATCGAGTGCAATAACTACTGTGTTCTGCTATTTGCCATAATATTTAGCTCAGATGTAGCCAGAAAATCCCACTACACACAGAAGAGTCAACCATAAAAAGAAACAGATTTCCTTGCATTTCTCTCATGTGTTTGTACATAGACACACAGGAAAATAATATACGCGTATTTATGCACACATCAGTAATTTCCCTTGTATCTTATCCTTTTGCTCCTTTTTCTTTTCTCAAAAAATTTAATTTACTTTTATTTTTGAAGTAATTCCTATATAAACTTCTCACCTCCTTTCTCCATCTCAATCCCCTAACCCTGTTTCCTCTCCACAAGACTCAGAACCAGGTTGTTACCTGAGTAATTTAGCAAGTGACCACTCATCCGGATTGAATGACTGTGCCACAAAAGCGATTTTGTTAAATACTGGTTTTCTTTATGTTACTGATTACCTTTATTAGGTATGTGACTACTCAGGAGAGTATAATCTGGTCTGAAACTGTAAATAGTGCATTTGTTTGTACTGCTATGCAAAACTTAATAAAAACACTCAGGAGAAACTGTGAGTATTAAATGGAGAAACCACCATTAATTGACATATGCAAGACTATGGGCAAGTCCTTCCACACATATATATTTAACCCAGAACAATGTGACGTGTTGTGGAAAAAAGGATAAAGTATCAACAGAAGACAGTCCTACATACTTCCCTCTGACGACCCTATATTTATGTGGAAAATCATACACAATAAAGACTACCATAAGATTATTTACAGTGAGACACTCCAAAAGTTCAAGGAAATAAAGAAATTGTCACAAACTGAGAGAACTGGGAAAAGTCAATGGAAATGGTAGGACTTAACATGAGTTTAAAATATAGTTTTGGATAATAATACTTGCACACCATGTATGGCTCTTGCCACAGTGGACTGCCTAGAAGTGATCATTATAGCCAAACTTCAGTCTTCCCAGTTACATATATTTTCCCATATCCTCTGGATATCTGAGCACACAAGGAAGTCTGAGAAACAACAAAGCATGGAAAGCAGGAATAATAGTTGTATAGAAAGTAGTATGATAGGGGTAATGTAATGGGGTCGTAATTTCATCTCTGCCATAATCTCACTGCGAGTTTTTTGGTGAAGGAATTTAAAGCAATCTGTGCCTCAATTTCTTAAGGATAAAGATTGTGTTAAGACCAATAACTTTTAGAGGATGGATGGGTGGAAAGCAAAATTCTTCGTAGTGCTGGGGTGGATATTAAAAACTGGCAGAGGGAAATTTTCTAACTAGTCCCACAGGAGAAAATCTTAAGTGGCATTCTAAAGAGCTTTTAGTCATCAGTCCCACCACCTTCCTGTCCCTTCCTTGCCCAACACATACAATTGGATGAAGATTACTTATTATAAAGGAGATATGCAGAGGGGGATGGGGATGGGTGCAAAGCTGAGAAGTACTCTATTTTTTATTCTCATTCTTCCTGATCAGTTCAAAATTGTTTACTTGCATATTCTTATATCTCATCCTCAAGAATTTTGTTAAGCTTACAGCTGAACTCTAATGCACTTTTGAATGGGATTTCAGAATACCTTAACACTTGATCTAAAAACTAAAAAAAAAAACTAAACAACTAAAACTTGATAATCTTTATGATCTTAGCTCAAGGCAGAAAATTTATGTCTATGTGATCTTCTGATACATGAATTTGAAATCATTATTCTAAAGCATACATTTTTAAGATGGTTTTATCCTTGACTACAGCAAATTTAGAATTGACATCAATTTATTAAAGATTTTTTTCTTTAAGATCTGTTTATTTTTTTCCAGTCTTTTCTGGTTAACCTAATTCTCTAATCAATGAGTTAAATAATTGGACTTGGTAAAAACATACTTAAATGTCTCTTAGCTTTTTTCTGTTGGGGGGGAAAGTAGATCAAATGGACCCCATTCTAATGGAAGCAGAATGTGAATTCTCTCCTCTAGCATCTTAAAGGTAACACAGATACAGTTAGGTGTAATCACTGGAATGCTTGGCTGGGATCCAAGGTCTCACAGAATTCCATTAGGAGATCAGCTCTCTCTATCCAAGCTCTCTTCATGTAGCTGGATGAAGGCTAACAACCAAATATTGGCATGCTACCACAGAGAGAGTGCTTTCCCTAACAGTCCTGGATCAGACATTCTGATTAGCTAGGCCTGGGTCACCTGCCCACCATGTGGCTTGGAAAAAGGGGGTTCAGTTTCACTCCCAGTTGCATCATGTGGATGTTTTCCACATGAAATAGAGGTTCTGTTATCAAAAGGAAGGAAAAGAAAGAGGGTAGGGAAAAACAATACGTCTACTACATTTGGGCAGATTTCTAAATAGGCTGGAATTTGAGCACTCTCTCACTGTTAGACTTTGTGGCAGCCCCTGCTCTTCCTAAAAACTGCATAGAGAATACCTTTTTTTCCCTTTCATTTTAAAATTTATTTTTGTTTTTAAATGCCTTGAGAGAAACAGGCATAAATGGGGTACTGTGAAAGGCCCATTTGTTTAAGGGCTAGTTGTACTTCAATTGCAGACAATCAAAACTCTATGAAAACTATATTTTCTAGCATTTCTATCTGAGAAAATAATAACTAACATTGGTTGAGCCCTAACTATGTTTACATTAAATATAAGGAACTACTCTACATGATTTACATATATTAGCTCATTTATAACTCATAACCATCCTATGATGTAGGAGTTCTTATCCTTATTTTACAGAGAAAAAAAACTGAGTCACTGAGAGATTAATTAACTCAAGTCACACAACAAAGTTGGGATGTGAACCACTCAATTACTTTGTGTCATCTAACAGTTTGCACAGCTTTATGGTTTTCCCTTTTTTTTTCTTTTTTGACAAGCTGGAGTTTATGTTTCTGGAAAATAGGAATTAATTAAACAGAATAAGCCATATGTGTAGTCAAAGACTTGCTTTCTTCTTTTATTAGGGCCTAAACTACATATTCTAGAAAACCTCTTAAAAAGCAAAGACATTTCTTTCTCCAACATTCAGCAGACTTTTCACAGCTAAATTGACAAAAATTCTCATTATGTTTTAAACTATTTATTGGTCAAACCAAAATTAAATTCAGTGAATATGAGCTTATATCATTTTGAATATCTCTCTGATTATGAGAAGGCCTCCTAGAATGAATTTTCCTCTTGGTGTTTTGAAGTTATAAACACGTGGTTTTCTACTTGTGCCTCAATTCCTGAGTGAAACCACATGGATAGAGAAATGACTTATAGCTACTGAGGAAAACCAAGTCATTTGCTCTCTCTGCAGTATGGTAATAGAGTCCATCTGAATTAGCCTGGCATAAAAGACACTGGGGAGTATTGGTTAGTATTGCAACTTGTTTGGCTGCAAGTAACATAAAGGTAAGCCAAAAGGGGAAACGATATTAATGTTTCTCAGGAACACGAAATGCACATTTAAACTAAGCCTCAAGAACAACTGAAGCCAAGGGTGCAAGTTCTATCAGGATATTTGTTTTGTGTTTCTTCTTCTGTTTTATTTGTTTAATGCTGAGCAGTATTTTCTCCCATCTCAGTCTGCACAGTAGAGCAAAAATACTACTAATACCCAAATTTATACTGTCCTCTCAGACATCTGTAATCTTAGTCCTGATTCCAAATTCCCAGAGAAACGTTTAACAAGTTCAGCTTGAATAAATTACTTATTCCTGATCCAATTAGTTGTCACTAGGGAGAGGATTAGAGTTGGCTCAGATTTGGTTAGCTCCCAACTCTTGGAATAAAGACAGAATAACAAATGTGAATAGGGGAAGTGACAGTTTTTAGAATAAGATGATTCTAGGAAGTCAAAACAATATGTATCTACAGTTCTGAGCCTGCTATTTAAAGTCACTTGTCTGATATCTAGTCATTTGCCTGAAAGGGAACTTGAGAATTATTTTCTAAGTGTTTACAAAGATGGTACAGTTTTTACAATTTCCAAAAGGCAAAAGCTAAATACTTAACTTCAATAACTCTTATATTGTCAGTGTAAATGATCTTGATAAACTCTGCAGAGGAACACAAATAAAATTATTTAAATGGAAAACACCAGAAAATTACAGGAAATCACCTGATCTATATGTATTCTCATCCAAAGTACACCAGTTGTTAAGAAAGAGAAAATTTAACTGATGTAATTTTTCACCTTCCTTTCCCCTTTCTTATCAAGGAAGATAACTAATAAAGAGTTATAAACCAACCATAAGAGAAACAGCTAGAAGAAAAAGGAGAGGGAGGAGGAACATGAATTTCTCAATTGACTGAGGAAATTCTGATTATAATGAGATTATCATAAACTGTAGTTGAGGTTCTGTCACTAATGGAATACAGGCTTGAAATGGAAGTAAAGTTATAACAAAATACAGAAAATTCTATTTCTTGGACATCTATGTTTGTATACTAAAATTTTTAGTAATTACTTATTCACAGCAGAATTGAGAAAATGCTGCCCATTAACTATTTTTCACTTATTTTTCCTTAAAAAAAGTGTATTCTCTAACCCAAAGGTTGAAAATAATGATTTTTTTTAAATGATCCCCATGCCTACCAATGTGTTTTTTAAAATATTTTCTCCCTCTGTTTTAAGGCCCTGAGAAACAAACTCTCTGACTTTTTAACTATTTGGTTATATGTTCAAATGAGATGATTTCATTTGCTAGAGATTTTTATTTGCTTCTTTGAGATTCAATCCTACTTGGTGTTCAATATATGAATCTTTCTTATTTTATTTACTCATTTTCCTCACTTCCTACAACCTTCCAGTACTTAAACAGCATCACCAGAATGGGACCTCCTTTTATGTTATTCCTCATTTTGCTAATGATAAAAAAGAATCTTTTAAATATACTTCCATAGAGGCCACATGTGTACCATTTAGGCCTTAATATAAATCATGAGGAGTGGGCCTCCAGCATCCTATGAGTAAAGTCTTGAACTTGGTATGCCATAGTAGTTGGTCTTTGATCCAAGGAAACCCACAATTGAATTAGCAGAGATGATTTCTTCTTCTGGTTTCTTCTCTTTCTCATGCCCTTGGTAGATCTGTAGCTCAGAACTGTATCCCTAGAGACATATGAGGAATCATTCTATTTGCAGTGTCTGCAACTTCTCTGACTCAGTAAGTGACTATTAGCAAGGGAAAGTGACAAAGCTAGGCAGTTCAAGAGAATGAAACTTGTCATGGCCCTACTGTAATAGTCTGTCATTATTCCAGAGTTGGGAGCAGAATAAAGTGATCACTATAACCAAGTGATAAATCCAATTATGCTAAGGATCCCTCTCTATCACAAAGCCTTTCAGATTTACATTTTCCTTGTTTGTACCCTAGCTCTAAAAGGACTTGAAGGGCAGTGTCATATGGAAGACATTCATAAAAGAAAACCTCCCAGCTTGGTACTTCTGGTCTAAGTTATCAGTTGTCCCCTGCTCGCTGATGCTATCAGGCTTTCAGCAAAAAGGAACCAAGAAGCCATAAGCTTATGTGTCTAAGCATGTTGGGTTATAAATAAATAGTTCTCTAAGTACTTTGCAAGCTCCTTATAAATACCTAGACTTCTCCTGAGTATACCCCAATATTTTACTTTATTTCCATATTTTTGTTTCACCTTGTTTCCAAAAGGATTTAAAGTCACTTCTAGTATACATAAAATACTTCAAACTGATATAAATTATAAGTGGGTAAGAAAAAGAAGTGTTGGTACATTAAATAAAGTTACGAATGAGGCTAACTCAAAAATCTGTATCATATGATCCTAGAAAGATTCACAAAATTCGTCTCACTTTATAACAGGACAAGGAAAAGGGGGCATCTGATGGGTTAGTAATACTTGATTTGTCAAGATGTTCATCAACTCGTAACAATTATTTTGAAGAAACAGAAAATCATCTGAAGTATCCTGTATGTGGAAAAAATTCTCAACCCTTGGCAGAGTACTAAAGACACACACTTTTTGGTTAACAGGAAAACTGAATCTATGACTACTATCTTCAAGCATCATTTTGGATCATCCATGCTTCTTAAACAAAATCAGAAACAAAAATCAAAATGTCTTTTAAAAACATTTTTCTTGTTTATATCCAAACAAGTTGGCAGACAGATTTATGGCCACAAATTTTTTTTTTTTTTTTGCGGTACGTGGGCCTCTCACTGCTGTGGCCTCTCCCGTTGCAGAGCACAGGCTCCGGATGCGCAGGCTCAGCGGCCATGGCTCACGGGACCAGCCGCTCCGCGGCAAGTGGGATCTTCCCAGACCGGGGCACGAACCCGTGTCCCCTGCATCGGCAGGCGGACTCTCAACCACTGCGCCACCAGGGAAGCCCTATGGCCACAAATTTTTGTTGACACTAGAATGTGAAGGTCAATCTCCTGTCCTAGGAGGCTTTCTGCACCACAAGTTGGAATTAGCTCCTACAGAAATTTATGTGGGCCTTTATTGCTAGAGGGTGAAATGGGTCCTATCTAAACTTAAAATCTGGATGTTATAATGTAGGAAAGCATGAATAGTTGGGAACATTCCTTCCAACTTTCACCATTTGATACATGACTCATTTCTTTACACTATAACATGGACTTACCACGTGAGTATGCCCTGGAATCCTTCACTATTCCACCAGGGAACTGATTTTAGACAGTGTTAGAAATTTGCATTTCAACAATTCTATTTAAGTTGATGTAATGCTTTATATTTTTGAAATATGTGAATATGAATAGACATAGAATTGAAGTGCTCAATTTGTTAATTAAACTTGATCTGCTAGTGTCTACTTTATTGACTCCTGACCAATAAAAAGTCATAGAACAATGTGCAAAAGACCGTTGAGCCCTCCAGGAGGTAGAGCTCAATCCTCTTCCACCCACTTGAGGATAGGCTAGACTTAGTGACTTGCTTTCAAAGAACAGGGTGTGGAAAGGGGGAAAAAATAGTAGGGAAATCTACTAAGTGTTAGCTTAACCAAGTGATGAAGTTTAACATTCCCAGTGATATCATGTGGATATCTTTTACTCCTGATATGATGTGATGAGAAGGGCAGTTCACCTGTGATATACTTCCACAAAATCTATAACTGCAGCCTAATCATGAGAAAGCATAAGATAAACCCAGAATGATAGACATTCGACAGGCTACCTGACCATTCTTCTTCAAGACCACCAAAGTCATAAAAATGAAGGAAAGACTGAGGAACTGTCACAAACCAGAAGGGACTGGGGAAGTATCGTAACTACATGCAATATAGTAGGCTGCATTGGATCCTGGAAAAGAAAGAGGATAATAGTGGAAAACTGATGGAATACAAGTAATTTCTGGAATTTAGTTAATAATAAAATGTCAATGTCAGTGTCTTAATTTCACCAATGTACCATGGTAACATAAGATATTAACAATGTCGGAGAGAGGGGAAGATGGCGGAAGAGTAAGACACGGAGATCACCTTCCTCCCCACAGATACATCAGAAATACATCTACACGTGCAACAACTCCTACAGAACACCTACTGAACGGTGGCAGAAGACCTCAGACCTCCCAAAAGGCAAGAAACTCCCCACGTACCTGGGTAGGGCAAAAGAAAAAACAGAGACAAAAGAAGAGGGACGGGACCTGCACCAGTGGGAGGGAGCTGTGAAGGAGGAAACGTTTCCATACACTAGAAGCCCCTTCGCGGGCGGAGACTGGGGGTGGCGGAGGAGAGCACAGCAACAGGGGTGCGGAGGGCAAAGCCGAGAGATTCCCGAACAGAGGATCAGTGCCGACCGGCACTCACCAGCCCGAGAGGCTTGTCTACTCACCCGCCAGGGCGGGCGGGGCTGGGAGCTGAGGATCGGGCTTCCGTCTGAGCGCAGGGAGAGGACTGGCGGCGTGAACACAGCCTGCAGGGGGTTAATGCGCCACAGCTAGCCAGGAAGGAGTCCGTGAAAAAGTCTGGAGCTGCCGAAGAGGCAAGAGACTTTTTCTTGCCTGTTTGTCTCCTGGTGCACGAGGAAAGGGGATTAAGAGCGCTGCTTAAAGGAGCTCCAGAGACGGGTGCAAGCCACGGCTATCAGCGCAGACCCCAGAGACGGGCATGAGACGCTGAGGCCGCTGCTGCTGCCACCAAGAAGCCTGTGTGCGAGCACAGGTCACTATCCATACCTCCCCTCCCGGGAGCCTGTGCAGCCCGCCACTGCCAGGGTCCCGTGATCCAGGGACAACTTCCCCGGGACAACGCACGGGACAAACGCACGGTGCGCCTCAGGCTGGGGCAACATCATGTTGGCCTCTGCTGCCGCAGGCTCGCCCCGCCCTCCGTGCCCCTCCCTCCCACCGGCCTGGGTGAGCCAGAGCCCCCTAATCAGCGGCTCCTTTAACCCCGTCCTGTCTGAGCGAAGAACAGACGCCCTCAGGCGACTGACACGCAGAGGCGGGGCCAAATCCAAAGCTGAACCCCTGGAGCTGTGCGAACAAAGAAGAGAATGGGAAATACCTCCCAGCAGCCTCAGGAGCAGCAGATTAAATCTCTGCAATCAATTTGATGCACCCTGCATTGGTAGAATACCTCAATAGACAACGAATCATCCCAAATTGAGGAGGTGGACTTTGAGAGCAAGATATATTATTTTTTCCCCTTTTCCGCTTTTTGCTCTTGATGCTTCAGCCAAGAGTCAGTGCTGTGCCTCTGAGGTGGAAGAGCCAACTTCAGGACACTGGTCCACAAGAGACCTCCCAGCTCCACATAATATCAAACGGCGAAAATCTCCCAGAGATCTCCATCTCAACACCAGCACCCAGCTTCACTCAACGACCAGCAAGCTACAGTGCTGGACACCCTATGCCAAACAACTAGCAAGACAGGAACACAACCCCACCCATTAGCAGAGAGGCTGCCTAAAATCATAATAAGGCCACAGATACCCCAAAACACACCACCAGACGTGGACCTGCACACCAGAAAGACAAGATCCTGCCTCATCCACCAGAACAGGCACTAGTCCGCTCCACCAGGAAGCCTACACAACCCACTGAACCAACCTTAACCACTGCGGACAGACACCAAAAACAACGGGAACTACGAACCTGCAACCTGCAAAAAGGAGACCCCAAACACAGTAAGTTAAGCAAAATGAGAAGACAGAGAAACACACAGCAGATGAAGGAGCAAAGTGAAAACCCACCAGAACAAACAAATGAAGAGAAAATAGGCAGTCTACCTGAAAAAGAATTCAGAATAATGATAGTAAACATGATCCAAAATCTTGAAAATAGAAAAGATGCAAGAAACATTTAACAAGGACCTAGAAGAACTAAGAGGAAGCAAGCAACAATGAACAACACAATAAATGAAATTAAAAATACTCTAGAAGGGATCAATAGCAGAATAACTGAGGCAGAAGAACAGATAAGTGACCTGGAAGATAAAATAGTGAAAATAACTACTGCAGAGCAGAATAAAGAAAAAAGAACGAAAAGAACTGAGGACAGTCTCAGAGACCTCTGGGACAACATTAAATGCACCAACATTCGAATGATAGGAGTCCCAGAAGAAGATGAGAAAAAGAAAGGGACTGAGAAAATATTTGAAGACATTATACTTGAAAACTTCCCTAATATGGGAAAGGAAATAGTTAATCAAGTCCAGGAAGCACAGAGAGTCCCGTACAGGATAAATCCAAGGAGAAACACACCAAGACACATATTAATCAAACTGTCAAAATTAAATACAAAGGAAACATATTAAAATCAGCAAGGGAAAAACAACAAATAACACACAGGGGAATCCCTGTAAGGTTAACAGCTGATCTTTCAGCAGAAACTCTGTAAGCCAGAAGGGAGTGGCAGGACATATTTAAAGTGATGAATGAGAAAAACCTACAACCAAGATTACACTACCCAGCAAGGATCTCATTCAGATTTGATGGAGAAAGTAAAACCTTTACAGACAAGCAAAAGCTGAGACAGTTCAGCACCACCGAACCAGCTTTACAACAAATGCTAAAGGAACTTCTCTAGGCAAGAAACACAAGAGAAGGAAAAGACCTACAATAACAAACCCAAAACAATTAAGAAAATGGGAATAGAAACATACATATCAATAATTACCTTAAATGTAAATGGATTAAATGCTCCCACCAAAAGACACACACTGGCTGAATGCATACAAAAACAAGACCCGTATATATGCTGTCTGCAAGAAACCCACTTCAGACCTAGGGACACATACAGACTGAGAGTGAGGGGATGGAAAAAAGATACTCCATGAAAATGGAAGTCAAAAGAAAGCTGGAGTAGCAATTCTCATATCAGACAAAACAGACTTTAAAATAAAGAGTATTACAAGAGACAAAGAAGGCCACTACATAATGATCAAGGGATCAATCCACGATGAAGATATAACAATTGTAAATATATATGTACCCAACCTAAGAGCACCTCAATACATAAGGCAAATGCTAACAGCTATAAAAGGGGAAATCGACAGTAACACAATCATAGTAGGGGCCTTTAACACCCCACTTTCACCAATGGACAGTATGGCACTGGCACAAAAACAGAAATATAGATCAGTGGAATAGGATAGAAAGCCCAGAGATAAACCCATGCACATATGGTCACCTTATCTTTGATAAAGGAGGCAGGAATGTATAGTGGAGAAAGGACAGCCTCTTCAATAAGTGGTGCTGGGAAAACTGGACAGCTACATGTAAAAGTATGAGATTAGATCACTCCCTAACACCATACACAAAAATAAGCTCAAAATGGATTAAAGACCTAAATGTAAGGCCAGAAACTATCAAACTCTTAGAGGAAAACATAGGCAGAACACTCTATGACATAAATCACAGCAAGATCCTTTTTGACCCACCTCCTAGAGAAATGGAAATAAAAACAAAAATAAACAAATGGGACCTAATGAAACTTCAAAGCTTTTGCACAGCAAAGGAAACCATAAACGAGACCAAAAGACAACCCTCAGAATGGGAGAAAATATTTGCAAATGAAGCAACTGACAAAGGATTAATGTCCAAAATTCACAAGCAGCTTATGCAGCTCAATAACAAAAAAACAAACATCCCAATCCAAAAATGGGCAGAAGACCTAAACACACATTTCTCCAAAGAAGGTATACAGACTGCCAACAAACACATGAAAAGATGCTCAACATCATTAATCATTAGAGAAATGCAAATCAAAACTACAATGAAATACATCATCTCACACTGGTCAGAATGGCCATCATCAAAAAATCTAGAAACAATAAATGCTGGAGAGGGTGTGGAGAAAAGGGAACACTCTTGCACTGCTGGTGGGAATTTAAATTGATAGAGCCACTATGGAAAACAGTATGGAGGTTCCTTAAAAAACTACAAATAGAACTAACATAGGACCCAGCAATCCCACTACTGGGCATATACCCTGAGAAAGCCATAATTCAAAAAGAGTCATGAACCACAATATTCATTTTAGCACTATTTACAATAGCCAGGACATGGAAACAACCCCTAAGTGTCCATCAACAGATGAGTGGATAAAGAAGTTGTCGCACATATATACAATAGAATATTGCTCAGCCATAAAAAAAAGAAACAAAATTGAGTTATTTGTAGTGATGTGGATGAACCTAGAGTCTGTCATACAGAGTGAAGTCAGAAAGAGAAAGACAAATACCATATGCTAACACATGTATATGGAATTTAAGAAAAAAAAAAAAGGGTCATGAAGAACCTAGGGGTAAGACGGGAATAAAGACACAGACCTACTAGAGAATGGACTTGAGGATATGGGGAGGGGGAAGGGTAAGCTGTGACAAAGTGAGAGAGTGGCATCGACATATATACACTACCAAATGTAAACTAGATAGCTAGTGGGAAGCAGCCGCATAGCACAGGGAGATCAGCTCGGAGCTTTGTGACCACCTAGAGGGGTGGGATAGGGAGGGTGGGAGGGAGGGAGACGCAAGAGGGAAGAGATATGGGAACATATGTATATGTATAACTCACTCTGTTATAAAGCAAAAACTAACACACCATTGTAAAGCAATTGTACTCCAATAAAGATGTTAAAATAAATAAAGATATTAACAATGTCAAAATATAGAGGAACTCTGTGTTATCTTTGACTATCCTTTAAATATAAAATCAAAAGCTTACTTTTAAAAAGATTCTTGAGGGCTTCCCTGGTGGTGCAGTGGTTGAGAGTCTGCCTGCCGATGCAGGGGACACGGGTTCGTGCCCCGGTCCAGGAGGATCCCACATGGCGCGGAGCAGGTGGGCCCCTGAGCCATGGCCGCTGAGCCTGCACGTCCGGAGCCTGTGCTCCGCAACGGGAGAGGCCACAGTGGTGAGAGGCCCAAAGATTCTTGAGATATCTAATATTAAATAGGCTTGTGATCTATTCATTTTGGGTAAAGAATATCTTTAAATTTTAGAGGGATAACCAGTAGCAAGGGGAAGGGAATTTTCTAATTAAGCTTAAGTTAGCTAAGAAATTTTAAAAGGCATACAAGCTATGGCAAAACAAAACAAAAGAAAATTATTTGGAGCACAGTTAACGTGAAAAATGACTTGCTATAACGCTGCATGAAGATAAAACTCTCCATATTCTTTTATAACTCCTCAGAGATGTGTATTCTCCTTATATTTCCTCCCCTGTAACATGAACTTCTTCTTAATATTAACCACATATACTTATCCCCATTATACATAGTCCCCTGAGTCTTCCTTTAGAAAGTTCAAAGGGGATTTTTTTTTTCACACCCAAATTATTCTGAGGTATTTTCCTTCTTTCTTCTTTGGGCATGTTTATCTTGTTTTAATCACCTTGCCTCTACCATGAAAAACAACAAATGGTGTCTGAGGTTCTGCTCTGTCAAACTAGTGAGCAGTGCAGGGAAGCTGGTGACCAGCTGTTTTCCATTTCTGCTATGAGTAGAAAGAGCAGAGATCAATGCCCGACTGAAAGAACTGTATACATAGTTCTATGAAATCCTCTTTAAATGACCTATTGCTCTTAGAGAAGGTACCAAAGTGAAATAGATACTCCCACATTTTATAAGTACTGTCATGCATTTGAAACAAAATTGACACACAAAGACCAGTTCAATTGGTCCAAAAGGAAACAATAAAAGAATGAAAGATTAAAAGGGGGAAATATTCATGCTACATTTTTCTATAAGAGTATAGATGTAGGACACTTATTTAATAAATTAACTCAAACCCTTCTCTACAAAATAGGGATGTTTCGAAATGGAAAAAGTAAAAGCAAGGAATTTTATTCTTCTGTAGTATATTTAAGCACTAACATGTGCAGAGAACTCAACTAGTTTGCTGGGGGAGAAAAGGTAAAAGCTTCATAAACCTAAGAGGAGAAATTACATAAAGCTTTTATCATGAGATATGAGTTAAATGTGAATTTTTATAATAACACACACAATACTGTTTCATGAGAAGCACACTGACTGGATGGCACTAATAAGAACATGTTTGTCTGGGTTTTTTTAAAGTGTCTTTTATAGTATTTTAATAACTGGAATTCAGAGTGGGGAGTTATCATCAACTACTCATTTCCTGCAGGGGGCAGAATTACCCTGGAGGAAATACATGGTATAAAAACATGAGGAAACAAACAAAATAAAGCAGAATAAAAAAGTTTGTATTTTGGAGACTCTGTCCAATGTGAAAATTACTTACATTATCTATTTTTAAGAATAAAAAAAAGTTCTTCATGAAATACTTAGCTATTACTACCCTAGCATTTATAACCAAAAGCAATTTCTTTCAGCTACTCAACAGAAAGATTGATTTTGTACAATGCTCTATGATATCAAGTTCTTATTGTTCTTATAGGTCAAGAAGAATAATTGAAGCTTTACCAGAAAGAGGAAGAATAGTTGAATCTTTCACAAGAAAATGACCCAGTGCCTTTTGAACTTGTATGCCTGCTTTCTCATGCTGACTTGACATCTCAAACATTGTTGAAAAGTTCTTATCTTTCTAACTAAGCCTTCAATAAATCAAGTAAAAAGCACAGTAGACAGTTGTAGTCAGTGGTGCGCTGGTAATCATTTAACAATGACCTCTCTAGAAAAAAAATGATGTGTGTGTGTGCGTGTGTATGTACATCAGATTATTATAAATTATACTGATGTAAAGAATGTGAATACTTTTGTTGATTTCTCTAAACTTTTGTAACCATACCAACCAACCTATAGTTGCAATTGACAAATACGTGTGGTCCTGATATGCATGTTGATGGATATTTTTCACTTCTTTACCCATTGAGATAAAAGTGAAACAATGAAGACCAACATCAGAACTTCAACCCTCCATCAATGATGCAAGCAACATTTCTGATGAATCAGATACTAGTTTTAAAATACCGGAAGACCCTTTAATCAATTTTTTGTGCCTCACAATGCAACAGCTGCACAAATGACACACTTTTAAGTTTCATCTGCATTAATATTTTCTCCATCACGTTCTTATATCTAGAGACTATAAAGAAATTAATTCAAGCCATGATTTGTGGCATTGCCTATTTCTATGATATAAATATTCTTACCATGACCCATTTCAAACTACTAATGTAACATCACTGAACATAGAGTTAGAAAGTGTTGCTCAGTAGTTTACGATCATATAGTATTGCCACTATATAGATGCAATAAACAAACTAAAGAGCATAGACAATAACAAAATGTATACAATAATTAGAAAGTGCTGAGTTTCGAGTATTTATTACCTTTGTTTTTAATATAATTTGCTTAATTTAATAAATTTGATTATGATTTTATATAATTTTATTTTTAATAATGGCTCATTTAAAAACCAGGTTTCAGGCTTCCCTGGTGGCGCAGTGGTTGAGAGTCCGCCTGCTGATGCAAGGGACATGGGTTCGTGACCCAGTCCGGGAAGATCCCATATGCCGCGGAGCAGCTGGGCCTGTGAACCATGGCCGCTGAGCCTGCACGTCCGGAGCCTGTGCTCCGCAGTGGGAGAGGCCGCAACAGTGAGAGGCCCGCTTACCGCAAAAAAATAAAAATAAATAAATAAATAAATAAAAACCAGGTTTCAAACTAACTGAAAATTTAACAGTCCACTATTGCAATATCAGCCAGTTATAGCACACCACTGGTTGCAGCAAGAGGTTTTGTGAACACTTTGGACAAAGGTTTAAGATAAAAATTAATAAAATTAAAGCTAACCAAGACAGACGATATTCTGGGCCATAAAACAAACTGTAACAAATTTAAAAGAATAGATATCATACAATGTCTTCTCTCAGCCTACAATGAAATTAAACTAGAAATCAGCAACAGAAAGATAACTGGAAAATTTCAAAATATAGAGATTAAACCACACATATCTAAATAACACGAGTCACAGAAAATTTTAATTTCTCAAGAGAAATTAAAAAATATTTTGAACTAAATGAAAATGAAAACTTATAAAAATTTGTGGGATGCAATGAAAGCAGTATTTAGAGGGAAATTTATAGCACCAATTGCATATAATAGAAAAGAAAAAAGATTGCAAATCAATAATCTAAGCTTCCACCTTAGAAAACTAGAAAAAGAAGACTAAATTAAATTCAAAGTAAGCAGAAGAAATAGTTGGAGTCGGGCTTCCCTGGTGGCGCAGTGGTTGAGAGTCCGCCTGCCAATGCAGGGGACGAGGATTCATGCCCAAATCCAGGAGGATCCCACGTGCCGCGAAGTGGCTGGGCCCGTGAGCCACGGCCGCTGGGCCTGCGCGTCTGGAGCCTGTGCTCCGCAGTGGGAAAGGCCACAACAGTGAGGGGCCCACATATCGCAAAAAAAAAAAATAGTTGGAGTGGAAATCAATGAAATTGGAAACAGAATATCAATAGAGAAAAATCAATGAACCCAAAACCTGGTTCTTTAAAAGATCAAAGAAGAAAGAACACAAATTACTAATATCAAATATGAAAGAGTGGATATCACTACAGATCCCACAGAAATTAAAAGGAAAATAAAGGACTACCATGAACAACTCTATTCTCACAAATTTGATAACCTAGATGAAACAAACTAACTTCTTGAAAGACATAATCTGCCAAAACTCACACAAGAAGAAACAGACATTCTGAATAGGCCTACATCTATACAAAAAACTGAATCAATAGTTAATAACCTTCCAAAACAGAAAGCACCAGGTCCAGATGGGTTCACTAGTGAAGTGAAGTTCGCCAAACATTTAAGAAAGAAATTATACCAATTCTCTACAATTTCTTTTAGAGGATGGAAGCAGAGGGAATACTTCCTAACTCATTTTATGAGGTCAGCATTACCCTAATACCAAAACCAGACAAAGCTATCACAAGAAAAGAAAACTACAGATCAATTTCTCTAATGAATATAGATGTAAAACTCCTCAACAAAATATTAGCAAATCAAATATTAAAAAGTATTAAAAACTATACACTATCACCAAGTGGGATTTATCCTAGGTGTGCAAGACTAGTTCACCATTTGAAAAGCAACTAATGTAATCCATCACACCAACAAACTAGAAAGGAAAAATCACATAATCATATCAATAGATGTAGAAAAAGCATCTAATAGAATCCAACACCATGAAAGTATTCATCATGAAAACTTTATGGAATAAAGGAAAACTTTCTCCTTCTCATAAAGACTATCTAAAAAATCCCCAACAGCCAACATTATACTACATGATGAGAAACTCTGAAGCTGTCCCACTAAAATCATGTGCAAGGCAAGGATATCTCCTCTCACTATTCCTTTTCAACATTGTACTAGAAATCCTTACTAATGCAATAAGGTAAGAAAAAGAAAATATATACAGATTGCAAAGGAAGACATAAAACTGTATTTGCAAATGACATGATAGTCTGTGCAGAAAATCCGAAAGTTTCAACAAAAAAATTCCTGAAACTTATAAATGATCATAGCAAGGTTGCAGAATATAAGATTAATATACAAAAGTCAATTTATTTTCCATATACTGACAATAAACAAGTATAATTTAAAATGAAAGACACAATACTATTTACATTAGCACCCCCAAAGTGAAATACTTAGGTATAAATCTAACAAAATATGTACAAGATCTACATGAGGAAAATTACAAAACTCTGATGAGAAAATCAAAGAAGAACGAAGTAAATAGAAAGATCTTCCATGTCCAAGGATAGGGAAGACTCAATATTATCAAGATGTCATTTTTCCCCAACTTGATCTATAGATTCCATGCAATCCCAATCAAAATCTCAGAAAGTTATTTTATGAATATTGATAACCTAACTCAAGTCATATGGAGAGACAAAAACCCAGAATAGCCAACACAATAATGAAAAAAAGAACAAAGCTGGAGGACTGACACTACCTGACTTAAAGATTTACTATAAAGCTACAGTAATCAAGACAGTGTGGTACTGGCATTATTCATTATTCCAATGAATAATGGAACAGAATAGGGAGCCAAGAAATAGACCCCTATAACTACAGTCAACTGATCTTTGACAAAGGAGGAAAGGCAATACAGGGAGCAAAGGTAGATCTCTTCAAAAAGTGGTGCTGGAACAACTGGATATCCACATATAAGACAATGAAATCTATACCCAGGCTTTATACCCTTAACAAAAAAAAATAACTCAAAATGGATCATAGACCTAGATGTAAAATGCAAAACTATAAAATTCCTAGAAGATAACATAGGGAAAAACCTAGATGGCCTTCATTCAGTATGGTGATACCTTTTTAGATACAACACCAAAGACACATAATCCATGGAAGAAATAATCAATAAGCTGGACTTTATTGTAATTTAAAACTTCTGCTCTGTGAAAGACAATGTGAAGAGAATGAGAAGACAAGCCACAGACAGAAAAAATATATTTGCAAAGGATACATCTAATAAAGGACTGTTAATCAAAATAAACAAAGAATTCTTAAAACTCAACAATAAGAAAACAAACAACCTGATCAAAAAATAGGTCAAATATCTTAACAGACACCTCACCAAAGAAGATATGCAGATGGTAAATAAGCATACAATAAATGCTCCACATCATATGTCATCAGGAAAACGCAAATTAAAATAACAATGAGATACCACTACATCCCTGTTAGGATGGGCAAAACCAGGAATACTAAGAACACCAAATGCTGGTGGAGATGTGGAAAAAAAAGGATCTCATACACTGCTGGTGGGAATACAAAATAGTACAAGCTATTTTGGAAGACAATTTGGTGGTTTCTTACAAAACTAAACATACACTTACCATGCAAACCAGCAATTGTGCTCCCTGATATTGACCCAAAGGAGTTGGAAACATATGTCCACACAGAGATCTGTACATGGATGTTATAACAGTTTTGTTCATAAGTGCCAAAACTTGGAAGCAACCAAATGTCTTTCAGTAGGTGAATGGATAAATAAACTGTGGTAATTACAGACAATGAAATATTATTTCAGTGCTAAAAAGAAATTTACTATCAAGCCATTAAAAGATATAGAAGAGCTTTAAATATATATTACTAAATGAAAGAAGCCAATCTGAAAAGGCTACTGTATGATTTCAACTATATGATATTCTGGAAAAGGCAAAACTATGGATGCCAGGGATGTGGGTGGGGGTGGGGTGAGGTGATGAATAGGCAGAGCACAGAGGATTTTTAGGGAGGTGAAAATACTTTGTATGATATTATAATGATGGATATATATCATTATATATTTGTTCAAACCTATAGAATATACAACACCAAGAGCGAACTCTAAGGTAAACTACTGACCTTAGGTGGTTATGGTACAGATTCATTCTTGGTAACAAATGTACCATTTTGGTGAGTGATGCTGTCATTGGGGGGGTGGGGTGGTATGCATGTGTCAGGGCAGAAAACATATGGGAAATCTCTGTATTTTCTTCTCAACTTTGTTATGAACCTAAAACTGCTCTTAAAAAATTGTCTGAGAAAATTAAAGCTGAAGACATGGAAATAAAAATAGAGTTAAACTTTTCTCCTTTTAGTTCCATTAACACTAAAATTTATAAAAGTATTGATAGAAATTCAAGTCACTGATAAGTCAATAAGCTCATTTCCTGAACACACATATCATACAGTACTTCTGTGTTTCCTCCAAATTAGACATAATACTTAATACCCAATACTTTTGTGTTCCTCCAAAATGAACTGATTTATAGGTAAAATAGTACCAAAGGAAATTTCACATTAGAATTTTCCAAAAATCAACCTTTTAGTTTTCATGACACTTCAAAATTTCCAGAAATTTTCTTCAGCTGAGAGATAAAGATCATTCCAGCCTTGTCTCAGCTTTGTTTTCTGGCTGGCTTCCAGTGTAGTTACATCATGGCTGTAACATATGTTGATGTCAGTTCTACACACAACAAGAGCATGCATGTTTCTGAACAAGATTTCTGAGATTCATTCTGATTGGAGAGACTTGGGCCACATAATGTCCCCTGAAGCAAAGGGTGAAGTTATCTTCTGTTGATACATATGTACTCTATTGAGGAGAGGTCAGTGGATACCCAGAATGAAATTCTGAAAATTCTTAGAAACAACGGAACAAAGAATGAAGCCATATAAGGAACCAACAAATGTCCATTATCTCTACTACTCTAAAGTAATTAATGGATCTCAATTTTAAAACAAATCAAGTTTAAACTTCTCTTTCAAATTCTGCCACAATTTTGTTCCACTCTAACTACCCAACTTTATATCCCACCAATTTCTTTCCGCTCTAGACAGGCTAGTCTCACTCTCCTAAAAATAGAAAGTGTTCAAACTTGGTTTTGTATTTCATGGTGTTCTCTACAGTTGGAAGATCCTTTTCTTCTTTCATCTCTCCCAGCAATATTTATCCACTAAAGCCCAATTTAAAACCTGCATTCTTGTTTTCTTCTCACCATAAGTGATCACAGTTCAATTAAACATTTGTGTACTAAGCAACTAGCATGTACAGCAGAGGAAGGTTTTTTCGGAGCATACTGAGTTTTAAGAACTTGTGAAAAATCTACCACAGATCCTCATTAAGAAGCTAAAAAGTTGAAGATCTAAAGTTACTGAAATAGTTGGCAGGAGATAATAGACCTATCCACTTAGAAACTGGAATAGAAAAGATGGCCTAAGCTAAGGCAAGACTATAAAAAAAGAAAAAAGAGAAATAAAGACAAAATATATGTACAAGAAATGTGATATGGAGCAAACAGTAATGACTGAGCAGTGTCAGGCAGAGAAGGAGAACAAGGAAAGCCTGTTCATATAAATCAAGAGGAAAAATATCAATTAAAAAGGGAGAATATTCAAAGATGTCTAATACAATTAAATTAAGTATGACGTAAACTTTGGTTTACTAGTTCTCACCATTGTCTGATGGCAGTCTCTATTTATCTTAGTTCCAATTTTGATAATACAGAATTATTTGTCACTGATGAAACACTGGATTAGGTCTGTCCCTAATCCCATTAGCCTTGGCCAGAATAAGACAGACCTTGTGGTATAAACATGGCTATCCCTTCTCTTCCACAGGGCCTGTGTCAGACAGCTTCCAAAGATGAGAACATGGAGGAGGCATGACACCCCAAAACGGGTCTTCTTCAGCAATTAATTCTTCTCCAGAAACTCCCGTTGACATCCCCTGTTCCACATAACCATCATTAGAAGAATAAAGAATGAGGCTTCCCTGGTAGCACAGTGGTTGAGAGTCCGCCTGACGATGCAGGGGACCCGGGTTCATGCCCTGGTCCGGGAAGATCCCACATGCCGCGGAGCGGCTGGGCCCGTGAGCCATGGCCGCTGAGCCTGCGCGTCCGGAGCCTGTGCTCCGCAACGGGAGAGGCCACAACAGTGAGAGGCCCAAGTACCGCAAAATAAAAAAAGAATAAAGAATGTCTTTAGTTGGACTTTAATTTAAGTTAAATTTAGAGATGGCTCTTTCCTGTAATCCTTGGTATAATTTGGCATGTTCTATGATTTTCATTTGTCAGGCATATTAATTTTTTAATCACCCCTACATCACTTCAGAACAAGTAAAAACTTTGTTCAGATGAAAAAAAATTACAGATCCTAAACTAACTCATCGCTCCCATCCCTGCCCAAAGGAAGAAAATGCAGGAGGAGAGAAAAAACCCAGGCATTAAAAAGAGGGTTTTTTTCCTTACCCTGTGAGTCACAAAGCTTGGTGCCATAAAGTAAGTGCTTTCTGTCCACAGACTGAATGTTATATTCCATCAGCACAGAAGCAGTTATATTTTATATTACTTATCTAAATTCTGTCCTCTGAAGTATCTTTCTCCCAGCATTATACTAGCAAGTACAGTTTAAGGCTATTAAAATTATATTTACTCAATTCTTGACTTACCAGAGATACTTATATCTTAAGTGAAATTTTCCAAAATGCACTTTAGGAACAAAAAGTCATTCATTTTTTCAGGACTGCCAACAGTGGGGGTGGGGGAAAATACTGACTACAAATGGGCCATATGGGAACTTTTTGAGATGATGAAAATACTCTATATTCTCTGTCTTGATTGTTGGTGGTAGTTACACAACTGTATAAATTTGTCAATATTTGTAAAAGTGAACATTCAAAATTTTACTATGAGTAAATTATACATCAATAAACAAAAAGAGGGAGTAAATATGATGATAAAAATAAAATAAAATAAAATTTAAAATGGTATTCACTTTTAAAATCAGTTTCTTTCCTGAACCTCTCAGTATAGAAAAAAAGGGGGGGAACTGAAAATTCACCAAACTCACTTACTCTAAAGAATCTCTAAATTATATGATTTTAATTATCCTAAAAGGTTGCTAAACATATACATCCTTACAGAATTGAAAATACAGTGACTACAGGATGTGTAAAATATGGAGACATGATTTTAAAAATTAGAAAACATGGGATAACTGTTCAATCCTCAAAAGAAAAAAGGTTTGGATTTATTTGATTTTTTTTCCTCCATCTTTTCATTTAATTCAAATAGGTTTGTTTTTTATACCCATTCTAATTTTAAGGTACTTTGAAATAACTTATAAGATACCTTGAAATATAATAATTCAAACAAATAATCCAAAACATATAAAATCAATGAAATAATTTCATTCATTAAATATTTATTGAGCACCTACTATACGTGTAAGTAATGTTAGTTGCTCTGACAAGGACTATGAAGATGAGTAAGGTGATCACTGAATTAATAGAAAAGAAAAATAACACACAAGTTAGGTGTTTTAAGCAAAGCTGAGCTCATACACAACACAGAGGAACGTTGGACTGGTTGAAAGCCTGGCTGCAAAGGCACAACTACTATGGAGGCTGAGGAAGCACTAAACATAAATAGCCCTTTAGGAAGTTTGTAAATAAAAATAGTAGATTGAAGAGGAAGCAGACTTGAGAGACTTTGTGTTTAGGATACGTGCTAATGAAGATGGAGTATCAAAAAATCATCAAGATTTCTACTGTGAGGACCAAGATCAGTCCTAAGGGTAAGAGGTTCACCTCATCAAAGAACTGGGGTGTTTCTTTGTCAGAGACCAAACAAAAAAAATTAAAAATAAGATATCATAATATCAGTAATGTGAAAGAAGGCAGGTGTTGCCATGTGATTTAAGAGGATGGCCGTTGTGCTCCTGAGGAGCTCAGGGCTGGAGCGATAATTTTAGGAACACCAAACACTAAACTGATTGTGGTGTCTGACCTTTATGTATAAATCAAGATCAAAATAATATTAAAAACAAATTATTTGTAATGAAGTTCAACAAAGTTCTGATATTTCCCATGATGAACACTTTGATGCCTTATTTTGAAATACTGAATTATTTCAAAAGAAATGATGCTTACTGCTTCTGCTTTGCTGCCACCGCAAATTCACGTTTAGTCTGTTGGGTTTCCAATAATAGGGTTTCTGGCTGGTTGCTTAGGCCATGTGCTTTGTTCAGTGACTGAACAAAGTGATGGGTCTATTCCTTAATTTTATTTATTCATTTGATTAATCTCTCAGGGATGTATCAAACTAAACTAACACACAAGATTATGTTATATAAATGAAAAATAAAATGAATTAATAAAGTGAGAAATGTTACCAGCAACCCAGATAGTCTTAATTTTAATACATCTTTTCCCTGCACTATTTTATTCACAATAAAGCTATCCTTTTCCAGTGCCTTATAAGCTTGTGTCTGCATTTCTGTCTTTATCAGAGTACCCGATGAACCAGACAAATGATTAGATATGTACATAATGAACACAGAAACAGAGCATTCATTCCTTCACTAAACTTTCACATATCATAAACCAAGAACGGGGCACACACTGAAAAATAAAGGAGGCACATTATCAACCTCATGGGTTTTAGAGCCTGTAAGTGGAGATAAACAATGTAATAATTATAAAAATAGAGTTCTCTGAAAGAACATTAATTTATTTAGTTGATGTGACCAGAGGAGAAATCTCTGAGAGAAGCACATTTTAACTAACGTTTTACTACATAGTCTTGAAGTATATTCTACCCAGCTCTTATGCTACTTAAGAGAAACATGTATAAGACCATAAGTTTTATATTGTGCAGATTGAATGTGACACCTGATATAAAAAATGGTGCTTAGTGGTCATGAAGAGGGTGTGTTCTGGGGTCAAACCAACTGGCTAGAGGTGCTTGCTGCCTGCAAGACCCTGGACCCATAATTCAATTTTGTACTATAGATATATTATATGCCTTGCAAAGTACTGTCAAGATGAATTGGGTTAACCATTGGAAAGCAGTTAGCACAATGCCTAAGTGGTAAATATTCTACACTTACTGTTGTTGTTGTGGGTAACATTAGGTTTCTCCTCTGGAAGGGCTGAATAGACCACCAATTTTTGCTCTCAGGAGGGTAACATTTTTTTGTAATATTCATTGAGAATACTCCTGATAGTTGACACATTTTTTCTTTAAGTATTGCTAGTAGCAGATTGCGGTATAACTTTGACTTGGAGACATTCTGTTTTTCAGGCTTACTTCTTCAGAAATACCATAGATACATTATGATTTTTATAGAGAAGTATTATACTACAGGTTAAAAGCATGCATTCTACACCAGGCCATCTGGGTGAAAATTCCAGCATTACCACTTACTGAGTAACCTTGAAGAAAATGCTTAAAGTTTCTGCAGCTTAATTACATCACATGTAAAATGAAAATAATAATAGTACCTATCTCACACTATTGTTATAAGAAATAAATTAGTTAATTATGTAGAGTGCTCAAAACCTTGTCTGGCACTTGAAAACTAGCATATTACTATTACTATGCTTTCATTTAATCCTCTCAACAACCATATGCATTAAATACAAATATTGAATGAAATCGTACGGTCCATGGAGGCAGGCACCATTAGATGTTGGTAATTATTCTATCTCCAATACTTAGAACAGTATTTATTTAACAAATATTTAAAATAAAAACATAAATATAAATCAAAAAATTAAATCAGTGGATGAATGAATTAATGAATGATGAATGAATCCCCATGTTCCAGATAAGGAAATTACAACCGAAAGTAGTTTGATAATTTGTCCAATACATAGCTAGCATGTGATAGGGTCAACCTACGTCTGTCTGACTATAAGACACACATGCTTAACCACACACATTTGTGGTGGAAACATTCAGTAAAGCCTTGATCTTTTGTAGCAGGGCTCAGCTCAGAGAGAAGAGAAGTCAGACCAGGGAAATTACCAGTGCTAGAATTTTTTTTTAACATCTTTATTGGAGTATAATTGCTTTATAATGGCGTGTTAGTTTCTGCTTTATAACAAAGTGAATCAGCTATACATATACATATATCACCGTATCTCCTCCCTCTTGCATCTCCCTCCCAACCTCCTTACCCCACCCCTCTAGGTAGTCACAAGCACCTAGCTGATCTCCCTGTGCTATGTGGCTGCCTCCCACTAGCTATCTATTTTACATTTGGTAGTGTATATATGTCCATGCCACTCTCTCACAGCTTACCCATGCCCCTTCCCATGTCCTCAAGTGCATTCTCTACATCTGCGTTTTTATTCCTGTCCTGCCCCTAGGTTCTCCAGAACCTTTTTTTTTTTAGATTCCATATATATGTATGAGCATAGGGTTTTGGTTTTTCTCTTTCTGACTTACTTCACTCTGTATGACACACTCTAGGTCCATCCACCTCACTACAAATAACTCAATTTCGTTTCTTTTTATGGCTGAGTAATATTCCATTGTATATATGTGCCACATCTTCTTCATTCATTCACCTATCAATGGACGCTTAGGTTGTTTCCATGTCCTGGCTATTGTAAATAGAGCTGCAATGAACGTTTTGGTACATGACTCTTTTTGAATTATTTTCTCAGGGTATATGCCCAGTAGTGGGATTGCTGGGTCATATGGTAGTCCTATATTTAGTTTTTTAAAGAACCTCCATACTGTTCTCCATAGTGACTGTATCAATTTACATTCCCACCAACAGTGCAAGAGGGTTCCCTTTTCTCCACACCCTCTCCAGCATTTATTGTTTGTAGATTTTTTGATGATGGCCATTCTGACTGGTGTGAGGTGATACCTCATTGTAGTTTTGACATGCATTTCTCTAATGATTAGTGATGTTGAGCATCCTTTCATGCATTTGTGGGCAATCTGTATATCTTCTTTGGAAAAATGTCTATTTAGGTCTTCTGCCCATTTTTGGACTGGGGTGGGGTTTTTTGGTTTTTGTTGCGGTACGCGGGCCTCTCACTGTTGTGGCCTCTCCCACTGCAGAGCACAGGCTCCGGACGCGCAGGCTCAGAGGCCATGGGTCACGGGCCCAGCTGCTCCGCGGCACGTGGGATCTTCCCAGACCAGGGCACGAACCTGTGTCCCCTACATCGGCAGGTGGACTCTCAACCACTGCGTCACCAGGGAAGCCCCAGGTTGTTCATTTTATTGGCATTGAGTTGCTTGTACCAGTCTCTCATGATCCTTTGTATTTCTACAATGTCAGCTGTTACTTCTCCCTTTTCATTTCTAATTCTATTGATTTGAGTCTTCTCCCTTTTTTTCTTGATGAGTCTGGCTAATGGTTTATCAATTTTGTTTATCTTCTCAAAGAACCAGCTTTTAGTTTTATTGATCTTTGCTACAGTTTCCTTCATTTTCTTTTATTTCTGATCTGATCTTTATGGTTTCTTTCCTTCTGCTAACTTTGGGGTTTTTTGTTCTTCCTTCTCTAATTGCATAGGTGTAAGGTTAGGTTGTTTATTTGAGATGTTTCTTGTTTCTTGAGGTAGGGCTGTATTGCTATAAACTTCCTTCTTAAAACTGCTTTTGGTACATCCCATAGGTTTTGGGTCGTCGTGTTTTCATTGTCATTTGTTTCTAGGTATTTTTGACTTCCTCTTTGATTTTTTCAGTGATCTCTTGGTTATTTAGTAGTGCATTGTTTAGCCTCCATGTGTTTGCATTTTTTACAGATTTCTTCCGGTAACTGATATCTAGTCTTATAGCATTGTGGTCGGAAAATATACTTGATATGATTTTAATTTTCTTATATTTATCAAGGCTTGATTTGTGACCCAAGATATGATCTACCCTGGAGAATGTTCCATGAGCACTTGAGAATAAAGTGTATTCTGTTGTTTTGGGATGGAATGTCCAATAAATATCAATTAAGTCCATCTTGTTTAATGTACCATTTAAAGCTTGTGTTTCCTTATTTATTTTCATTTTGGATGATCTGTCCATTGTTGAAAGTGGGGTGTTAAAGTCTCCTACTATGATTGTGTTACTGTTGGTTTCCCCTTTTATGGCTGTTAGCATTTGCCTTATGTGTTGAGGTGCTCCTATGTTCGGGGCATAAATATTTACAATTTTTATATCTTCTTCTTGGATTGATCCCTTGATCATTATGTAGTGTCCTTTTTTGTCTCTTGTAATAGTCTTTATTTTAAAGTCCATTTTGTCTGATATGAGAATTCCTACTCCAGCTTTCTTTTGATATCCATTTGCATGGAATATCTTTTTCCATCCTGTCACTTTCAGCCTGTATGTGTCCCTAGGTCTGAAGTGGGTCTCTTGTAGACAGCATATATATGCGTCTTGTTTTTGTATCCATTCAGCCAGTCTATGTCTTGTGGTTGGAGCATTTAATCCATTTACATTTAAGGTAGTTATCGGTATGTGTGTTCCTATTACCATTTTCTTAATTGCTTTGTGTTTGTTATTGTAGGTCTTTTCCTTCTTTTGTGTTTTTTGCCTAAAGAAGTTCCTTTTGCATTTGTAGTAAAGCTGGTTTGGTGGTGCTGAATTCTCTTAGCTTTTGCTTCTCTGTAAATGTTTTAATTTCCCTGTTGAATCCTAATGAGATCCTTGATGGTAATCTTGGTTGTAGGTTTCTCCCTTTCATCACTTTAAATATGTCCTGCCACTCCCTTATGGCTTCCAGAGTTTCTGCTGAAAGAGCAGCTGCTAACCTTATGGGGATTCCCTTGTATGTTATTTGTTTTTTTTTCCTTGCTGCTTTTAATAGTTTTTCTTTGTATTTAATATTTGATAGTTTGATTAATATGTGTCTTGGTGTGTTTCTCCTTGGATTTAACCTGTATGGGACTCGCTGCGCTTCCTGGACTTGATTGACTGTTTTCTTTGCCATATTAGGGAAGTTTTCAACTATAATTTCTTCAAATATTTACTCATTCCCTTTCTTTTTCTCTTCTTCTTCTGGGACCCCTATAATTCGAATGTTGGTGCATTTAATGTTTAATGAGGTCTGTGAGAATGTCGTCATTCTTTTCATTCTTTTTTCTTTATTCTGCTCTGCAGTAGTTATTTCCACTATTTTATCTTCCAGGTCACTTATCTGTTCTTCTGCCTCTGTTATTCTACTATTGATTCCTTCTAGAGAAGTTTTAATTTCATTCCTTGTGGTGTTCATCATTGTTTGTTTGCTCTTTAGTTCTTCTAGGTCCTTGTTAAATGTTTCTTGTATTTTCTCCATTCTACTTCCAGGAGTTTGGATCATCTTTACTATCATTACTCTGAATTCTCGTTCAGGTAGACTGCCTATTTCCTCTCATTTTTTTTGTCTGGTGGGTGTTTACCTTGCTCCTTCTTCTTTTGCATATTTCTCTGTCTTCTTTTTGTTTAACTTTCTGTATTTGAGGACTCCTTTTCACAGGCTGCATGTTCACAGTTCCATTTTTTTTGGCGTCTGCCCCCAGCAGTAAGGTTGGTTCAGTGGGTTGTGTAGGCTTCCTGGTGGAGTGGACTCGTGCCTGTGTTCTGCTGGATGAGGCTGGATCTTCTCTTTCTGGTGGCAGGACTGTGTCCGGTGGTGTGTTTTGGGGTGTCTGTGATCTTATTATGATTTTAGGCAGCCTCTCTGTTAATGGTTGTGGTTGTGTTCCTATCTTACTAGTTGTTTGGCATAGGTGTCCAGCACTGTAGCTTTCTGGTTGTTGAGTGGAGTTGGGTCTTAGCGTTGAGATGGAGATCTGTGGGAGAACTTTTGCCATTTAATATTACATGGAGCCAGGAGGTCTCTGATGGACCAATGTCCTGAGCTTGGCTCTCCCACCTCAGAGGCGCTGGCCTGACACCTGGCCGGAGCACCAAGACCCTGTCAGCCACACAGCTCAGAAGAAAATGGAGAAAAAAGAAACAAAGGAAGAAAAATAATAATAAAATGAAGTTATTAAAATAAAAATTAAAAAGTTATTAAAAATTAAAAAATGAAATGTAATAAAAAAAAGAAAAAAAGAATGATAGAAGATAGCAAGTGAATCAAAAAACAAATCCACCGATGATAAGAAGCACTAAAATCTATACTAAAAAAACAAAAAAACAAAAAAAAATGGACAGACAGAACCCTAGGACAAATGGTAAAAGCAAAGCTATGCAAACAAAATCACACAAAGAAGCATACACATACACACTCACAAAAAGAGAAAAAGGAAAAAAATATATATATTTATATATAAAAAAAAGGAAGAGAGCAATCGAATCAATAAACAAATCTCTACCAATGATAATAAACTCTAAATAATAAACTAAGATAAAGATAAAACCAGAAACAAATTAGATGCAGGAAGCAAACCCCAAGTCTACAGTTGCTCCCAAAGTCTACAGCCTCAATTTTGGGATAATTCAGTGTCTATTCAGGTATTCCACAGATGCAAGGTACATCAAGTTTTTTGTGGAGATTTAATCCGCTGCTCCTGAGCAGCATACAGCTCTTGGGGTTCAGCTTTGGATTTGGCCCCGCCTCTCTGTGTAGGCGGTCTGAGGGTGTCTGTTCCTGCCCAGACAGGACAGGGTTAAAGGAGCAGCTGATTAGGGGGCTCTGGCTCACTCAGGCCAAGGGGAGGGGCACGGAATGCGAGGCAAGCATGCGGTGGCAAAGTCCAGTGTGACACTGCAACAGCATGAGGTACACCATGTGTTTTCCCGGGGAAGTTGTCCCTGGATCACGGGTCCCTGGCAGTGGCGGGCTACACAGGCTCCCGGGAGGGGAGTTGTGGAAAGAGACCTGTGCTCGCACACAGGCTTCTTGGTGGCTGCAGCAGCAGCCTTAGTGTCTCATGCCCCTCTCTGATGTCCGCACTGATAGCCGTGGCTTGCACCCGTCTCTGGAGCTCGTTTAGGTGGTGCTCTGAATCACCTCTCCTCACGCACACCAAAATAATGGTCTTTTGCCTCTCAGGCAGTTCCAGACTTTTTCCTGGACTCCCTCCCGGCTAGCTGTGATGCACTAGCCCCCTTCAGGCTGTGTTCACGCAGCCAACCCCAGTCCTCTCCCTGGGATCTGAACTCCAAAGCCCGAGCCTCAGCTCCCAGCCCCCGCACATCCTGGCGGGTGAGCAGAAAAGCCTCTCGGCTGGTGAGTGCTGGTTGGCATCGATCCTCTGTGCGGGAATCTCTCCACTTTGCCTTCCACCCCTGTTGTTGCGCGCTCCTCAGTGGCTCGAAGCTTTCCCCCCACCCACACCCCGTCTCCGCCTGCGAAGGGGCTTCCTAGAGTGTGGAAACTTTTCCTTCTTCACAGCTCCCTCCCGGAGGGGCAGGTCCTGTCCCTATTGTCTCTCTTTTTTTCTTTTTTCTTTTGCCCTACCCAGGTACGTGGGTAGTTTCTTGCCTTTTGGGAAGTCTGAGGTCTTCTGCCAGTGCTCAGTAGGTGTTCTGTAGGAGTTGTTCCACATGTAGATGTATTTCTGATGTATTTGCGGGGAGGAAGGTGATCTCCACGTCTTATTTCTCCGCCATCTTGAAGTTCTCCCCCAGTGCTGGAATTTATATGGTGTGGCAGAAGAATAAAAAGGAGTCCACGTATGGTTTGTGGAAATATTATACTAAAGCATATTCCAAATCAGAATCTTTTATGATGGCAGTCTGGAATCTGCATTCCTAATAAACACCCTGGTGATTCTATGCACATCAATGCTTTGGAAGTCCTAAGTAGAACATATTCCCAGTGGATTGAAATGGTGGACACTGAAGTCAAGAAGTGAAAGACAAGTCAGAATGGAACTGAGAGTGGAAAATTAAGACAGGTTACAATTGGGAAATAAATACTAGTTTCAAAGGAAATCATAAAGAATCTCTCCAGCAAGAAGGCCAGAATTATTATTGCCATAAGCTTGTTAAAGTGTCTTGTGATCTATCAAAAGTATACCTTTGTTACTTGAACTATTTGTTGAAATAATCTTTATTTCATTGGGATTAATCTGAATAAATAGGATTCGGACCTTTTAAAGGGGAGTTGTTGTGGCATGCATTTAAGCACTCTGTGCAATGCGAAGCTTAACTTTCCCTCAAAGCTTCTGCTTCCTGGGAACTGATTATAGTGCAGTGCCTAATTCTATGGTTGCAGTGGCAATTACAGGTATCATAACTGCCACTCAGTGGCCCCAACATTCTCACATGTCCTATATAGACAAAAAATAGCAATGTCAAAGCTCTAGTCTATACCTCACAGAGTCATAAATGTAGGTCACATGTATACAGCTAGCAATGAAAGCATTTTAATATTTATTTCTCAATTATTGTTGACTATTTTAATATTTATTTCTCAATTATTGTTGACTATTAAATAACAATCTGCCTTTAAAGTCACCCTTCTTTATAGTACTCTTTTAAAATTACATGCATAAGTTTAAATACAATGTAGTTATTGTTTCACAAATGCATTTATTTTAGATTTGTATAATTTTTTAAACACTCAAAGTTTTTTTTGATGTTCTCAAGAAATGAGCATTGAGTTTAGCAATAGTGTGCCCACAATCTTTGACACATGATACTAATTTAGTCCTTTTCTTCAGGCTAAAGAGGAAGTGCCTTTCCAATTAATAATTTAATGCATTTGCGCATGATTAGATAAATATTTTGTATGCCGTACTTAACATAAGAAATGGAAACTAAATGTTCTTTAAAACTGCTTCATAAACAATCAGTTACTAAAACTGTTTACATATACATCTATATATCAGTGATGTTAAAGAACTCTCAGAAATAACCATCACTTTCTTACATCAGCTCATTTTATTTAATTTAGATATTTGTCTACTGTTTCTTTTATTTAATGCTATATTGGTAAATATTTAATCTTTTATTCTAAAACATCTTTTCTTGACTATCTGATGCTTTATGCTAGCTATCTATTTTTTACCTTCTTCCAAGTTTCCAGGGAGCCTCTGTGTACTTTGCTTCGCACTCAGCAATGATGCTGCCCTCTTGAAAGTTATTACTAAATCTAATATTTTTCCCAGTCCTCATTTTTAAAATGATTGCCTGTTCCAACAACTTTGCCCTCATTTTATTTCCAAAACATTGCAGCTTTCAAAGGTAAATTTATTTTCTTAGTCTTTCATTTTT
This sequence comes from Monodon monoceros, assembly GCF_005190385.1. Taxonomy (NCBI): domain Eukaryota; kingdom Metazoa; phylum Chordata; class Mammalia; order Artiodactyla; family Monodontidae; genus Monodon; species Monodon monoceros. The sequence continues at coordinate 42,170,963 of NW_021703781.1, forward strand.
AAAATTTTGCATTATGCAACATACTTACAAAGTCAGAAAATAATCAGATACTTGTGTACTCAGCACTAAAACAGATGTTAACATTTTGTCCTATTTGCTTTAGACCTTACCTTTCTAAAAGAATATGAAAACAAGAAAGTGATACACGAACAGCTAAAGCCCTAACCAGAACCTTTCTCCCTCACTCTCCCCAGAGGAAGGTGTACAACATTTCCCTGCATGGTTTTATACATTTACTACATATATATATTCATAAACAATATATACTATTATTATGTCAATATTTGCATGAATCTTACCATACTCTGCCTCTCTTTCTGCAACTTGTTTCTTTACTATTACCTTTTTTAAGATTTTCCATGTTTATGCAGGTAAATCAAGTTTATTCATTTTAACTGCTGAACAGTGTTTCATTATATGAGTAAACCATGATTAATTCATTTCCCTACTGAGTGACATTTTTTTTTTCTTTTTGCCATGACAAACAGTCCTGCAATTACTTTCTTTGTATCTGTCTCTATGAGCACGGATTTCTCTAGGGTAGACCCTGAAAAATAGAATTTCTGACTTAGAGAGTATGTGTGTCTTAAATTTTATTATTGTCAACTTGTTCCCCAAAGTAGATGTACCAATTTACATTCCCACCAGTGGTATATAGCAGTTTCTTCTTCTCCACCTTCTCTTCAGTACTTGTCATTACCAGATGGAGTAATGTTTTCCTAAGTGATGGGTATGATGCAATACCTTCTTCTTTTGATTTGCATTTTCCTAGTCACCAGTTAGGTTGAGCATCTTTTCACATGTTTATTGGTCATTGGTCTTTATCTCTTGTAACTTTCACACTCATAGTCTTGGCACATTTTGTTTTTGTTGGGTTGTCTTTTTCTTATTAATGTGTAAAAAAATTTTAAATAGACATTAGTTCTTTGTTACTTGCATAAATGGAAAATATTTTCTGACACTGAAAAATTTTTGAAAAAAGCACTTTGTTTTTTCTATTTGTCATGACAAGTTTCAAATGTCATTTTTTAATGTTTGCTACGTCTTATAACGTTCCTTGTGCATTACTCAATTATTGGAAATAGTGTTAAAAGTATCATTAGATCAATACTGTTAATTTTGTTGCTCAGATCTTCAGAATTCTTGATTTTTTATCTGATTTATCTATTAATCACTGATGAAGGTGTATAAACATCGCCCATTATGATGATGGCCTTCTTAATCTCATCTTGTACTTCTACCTTTTAAGTATGCTCAATCTATACTAAGAATTATCGCATCTTTCTGGTGAACAGAACTTTTTATTAGGATGCATTAACTCTTATGTTTATGGTAATGCTTTTAACTTTCAAATCCACTTTGTCTGATATTATAGGTTAATACCAGTTTTGTTTGAATCTCTTCAGTTTTTCCTATCTCCATTGTCTCTATGTTGTCCTTCTGAAATTCTGATTAAACTGGAATTAGACTTTCTCATCCTTTCCTACATATATTTTAAGAACTCTTTCATATTTTCCATCACTTTGTTTCATAAGGGGATTGTTTTTCAGATGAATCTTTATGGTTACTATTTCTCTCTTGTATTGAATTCTATTTTCAATAATATTTATTTCTAGAAATTATATTTCCTCTTTTACAAATCTCTCTGTTACTTTTTGTTATATGTTCTTATGTAGTCATATTTTTTATTTTAATGTGTATTTTTCACTCATTAAATATACTTTTTAAAAAAATTATATACAATATCTTCAGTCTTGAATAACTCTGAGAATTTATTTATGCTGTTTTGTATGTTCTTACTCATATTAGCTTGCTTCTTCAGGAGTTTAGTGTTTTAAAAATGTGAGCTCATATTCTTTGCAACTTTATCTTTGTTGGCTGGGGTGAAGATGTATTCCTTGAGAGAGGATTTGCATCTGTTTCTGCTAGAGAACACAACTAACCCAGGGGCACTTGAAAACAAATGGAATGTGAGATGCTTTGGGGACTCCATGTATGGTACGTTTTCTGGACTCAAATTCACATAAGGGATGGATTCTAGTTGGTTATTTTCAGGGGAGACTTTTTTTCCTCTCCTTCGTGCAGGCTTAAAGCCAAGATAGGTAACTCTCCTTACCTTCTTTGTGGGTAGGTTTTTATTTATTTTTTAATTTGTTTGATTTCTAGCGTACACATAGAGGATGCTGCTTTCATGTAGATGTCTTGGTCTCTCTCTCCCACTTTGACTGGGCCCTAAGGTTTGTCTCCTTTCCCACATGAGCAACTGAGTGCATAAAGGTTTCATTTAATGGAATGAGAGCAATTTGGGGAGAAAGATCTTGAATCCAAGCTTAGACATATAGTTCATGTAAATGTATGTAAAACAACCAGAGGGAAACAACAAGTAGGTGCTTCAGCACCCAGTATGAGCAAAGAGGTGAGCATAACAGTCTGTGAAGCCTTGGCTATGCATGACACTGGTTACAAGTGTGGGGTAAGAAGAGAAGATTGAGGAGAGAGGCCAAGGTACTCATACACTGAAAGCCAAGTGAAAGAGGCTGCTACAAACATAGCTTGTATATTCCTTGCATAGTTTTAAATAATTTGTGCCAATATTTTAAAGTCAAAGGATTAATAAAGAAAATATGGAACTCCTGCTTCTGTTGAAAAATCAAGAGTTCTGGCATTAAAGGTTTCACTTTGAAAGCAAGCATCAGGTAGAGTTGAATGAACATGTGTGCTTTAGACAAGCCATATATTCTCTCACCTAGACTGCATCCATCATCTGTATTACCTGGCTAGTTTCTTCATGCATTTGAGTTTGTGCCCTGACCTAGACTAATAATGGTTCGATCACGTGATTATTGAAGAAGATACGGACTTTAATGACTATGGAACAGAAAACAAAAAAAACCTTACTGGGATACTGATTGGTTTTCCCAAGACTAGATAAACATATGCGGTTCCATTTTTGAAGGAGCAGGATTATTCAGGGGTGGGATTTCCTGCCCATTTACGTACAAGGTCCCACATTAGGGGTATGATTTCAGAATGTTCACAATGCCTGATATTAGCCCAGAATTTATAAAGCACATGAAACCATAAACAGAAAATGTGGGCCAGGCCAAGTAATAACAAAAACATAAATCTTTCAAGGTGCCTGTTTATGCCAACAGAGGAGAGAGTTCCACCCACAATGAATAGGAATTGCATTGCATCCACTCACAACACATATCCCCAAAGAGTAATTTAAGCAAATGTAAGCAAATTTGTGGTTCAAAGTTTATGGGCAACAAAACAAAACATAAAACCTATGACCACTACTTAAGAAAGCTGCAGGGGAAGAAGGATCATCAAGTGAAAGCTGGGTCTATGTGAGAGCATTAATGTGAAGCAAATGTTCAGTGAAGAGTTTGAGGACTGAAGAGATTTTGCAGATGATTGACTATGAATTTGAAAAGAGCACAATGGAAGTATTGCAGGAAGTGGGAACAGATGAAATATGGGGCAAAGATGGTTTATATAGATCTTTATAGGAATCAAAATGAGATATATACAGGATGATCTGGTAGTTTATGCATTCTCATGACATCGTAGACAGAGATAAACATCCTGGTGGATTCAAACTTTTATGATTATTGGAAGGTAAGGATAATGGGAGACTGAGGTGTCCTCTGATCCTTATAATAAAGTTGAGGATGCCTGAGGGAGCAGATTGATCTTTCCATCAGAGGATAGACAGTCTACAGAGCTAGTTTAATTTCAGTGCTTGGGGCTTGCTCTCAACCTTGTTATAAGTAGGATAGTCGTAGTTTGTGTAAGCAAGAGAGCAGAGATAATTAGAACCACTGAAATATAGAAAACTCAATACACATTCCAAAAAAGTATTCATCGATATAATTTAGGAAATTTTCCCTAAAATAGATAAATTCTGAATCTTTAGATGGTTATATAGTGTTATGTATCAGAATATTTTATATAGATCAATTAATATAAAGACATTTTCTGGTTATTTAACCTAAGGCTATAGACAATTTTTCTAGTCATCCAGGCAGCAAAAAAATATTTTCCTACCAAAGGGAAAAATTCAGTCTGGCTTCAGCCTTCTCCAAAAAAAATTTAAGCAGAGAAGAAAACTGAGCAATTGCCACAGAATTTCCAAGGTAAAGAAATTGTGACCCAAGGATTGCATCCAGCCATGGTGTCATTTATTGTAAGAGCAACAGGCAGGTATTTTTAAACCTCAAAGAACTCAAGAAATGTAACACTCATGATCCCTCTTGAAAATGCTATTCAACAATAAATTGTAGCCACTTCAGAAATAATTTATGAACAAAGAATTCAGCAATGGAGGAGCTATGTTAAAAGGTTTGCTTCTGAGCTTTGAAACCTATTTAAATAGACTATAGAGAGTATGCTATTTTTTTTACATTTGGTTTTTGGAACTGCTTTGAGAGAATTGATGTAAATTATTTGAAATGTTTCTTAAGAAAATCCCTTTCTATCAAGAGAACAAAGGACAGGCCCTGATCAGACTGGAATATTCTTTGACAAAGAGCACCAATTTAAATGAAAAGTATAAATTTGGGAAACATCATGAAAAAAAGCTTCTAAGTTTACTGGTTATTTTTTTTTTCCCAAAAGAACACAAAATCAGCAACAGTGAAATTCTGGGAAGACCCTGGAACCAGATAAAACAATCTTATTAAACACTGAATCACGGTTAAAGAGCAGTTACCCGGCAACCAACGACCTCATCATTTCCTCCAAATCTTCCACAGTGCATTTTTTTTTTTTTAATTCTCATAAAACTAGGACAGACTAAAAAATCGTGGAAAGAGGTGGGAAACGAAGAAGGCTGAGGGAAGGGGAAACAGTCTTATTTGACTGCAAATTTGATCCAGATACTCAAAGGCTGCACAAGCACAAGGTCAAGCCATTCAGGCCACAAAACACATGAAATACTCTTTTACCTCAGTCATCTGAAGAGCAGGCAATAAGAGAAAAACGAGTGACACCGAGGCTTTAAAATCTACAATTAATAAAGGAAAGTCACAAAACATTGGAACAGGAAAGAATCTGAGGCTCCAAGCCCTTCATTTGGCAGGTGAACTAACAGACTCAGCAAAGTGGTGTAGTGGGTCTATGGCCCACTACATACAAGTGCTAAGTGGGCACCTGGGTCTCACTCCTGGTCACTGTTCTTTCTACCAACTATACTGTCTCATACTGAATACAGGTGTTGTTAATTGGCAGCATGTGTCATTAAGCAGTTATTACCTAGTCAAATTTGGCTGTGATATCAGTAACTGTCTGTTCTCCTGAGAGATCAAACATTTTAATAATATTGTAGCAAAAGGTTTTCTAGGCTCTGCTCATTTCTGAAGCTATATAAATCACTATTTTTTACCCATGGCTACAAACATTTCGTCCACTACTTTCACCCGGGCAATCAAAATTTGAAGCACACTTGGCCTCAGTCTTAAGCATCGAATACCTCTATGGGAATTTAGACGTCTTTAACCAAGGAGATCTAGAGTCCTATCAATTTCTAGCATTGCCACTTCTATCAAAACATTGTTCACCAACAAAATCACTTTGTGTATACAATACCACTGAGTACTTATCTTAGTCAGTTTGGGCTGGTAGGACAAGCTTCCATAGATTGGGTAGCTTAAACAACAAACATTTATTTCTCTGAAGGTTAGAAGTCTGAGATCAGGGTGTCAGCACAGTTGGGTTATTAGTGAAGGCCCTCTTCCTGGTTAAGTGCTCAGATGGCTTTTTCTTGGTATGTACATACAGAGAGAGACAGAGAGAGAGAGAGACAGAGAGAGAGAGACAGAGAGAGAGAGAGAGATCTCATGTCTCTTCCTCTTTTTACAAAGATGCTAATCCCACCATGATGCTCCATCCTTATGACCTCCTCTAAATTAGCTTCTAAAGCCTCCACCTCCAAATACCATCACTTTGGGGATTAGGGCTTTAACATATGAATTTGGTGGCGACACAAGCATTCAGTCCACAGCAGTTATCTTATAATTTCTCTCCCCCCAACCAAAGCGACTTAGGATTAAATGGACACAGATGTATACTGGGTTGGCCAAAAAGTTCTTTTGGGTTTTTCAATAACATCTTACAGAAAAACCAGAATGAACTTTTTGGCCTATCCAATATTTTCTATAAACACTAGAGGAATCACTTTATTTCTAATAGGTTAATTTAATCTTTCTAGAAGATCCTTTTCAGTTAAGGAGTGGTTGCTAAACAGAGTAGAAAAAAGAGTGTTCTGGGTATGGGATATGGCTTGTGAGAAATCTTGAAGTTGGCAAGGATAGTACAAAACACCATTACTCTGTGCCTGGAATTATGCTAAGTGCTTTATATAGGTTATTTAATTTTAATTAAAACCCCTATAAAATTGGTTATTTTATTACTGTTATCTTGCAGCAGAGGAAATTCAGTCTTGTAGAATTTGAACCCATTCCCAAGGTAAATCTCACAAGGCACAAAGCCAGGATTTGAAGCCAGGATTCCTGATTCCAGAATTAGGCTCTTAAACACCTCACTCTGTAGCCTTTCTCAGCATATCGCAATGAATAAATTTCCATCTTTAGAGCAAACTTGGTTTTTGAAAAGACAGGTTCATATTTGTTTTACCTTAGCATTCAATAGCATTCTGGATTTACTTTCCTTTTCACAAAATTTTTAATGAATAATTAACACATTTAAAAAGCTAATAATTCAATTCACCATGGTTTTCTGAAGACATTTTAAAAATGTGAAAACATGTGTTTCTCTTAGCTTTCTTTTTATTAATTATGATCCATTTAGGACATAATATAGAGTCTGGCTTATGTGTACATATCAATTAATGAAACACTGCAATGGGAAAACTATTCAAATAATAAACCAAGAACACAGAATTATCTGAAATAGAAAACAGAATTTAATGTATATCTCAAATTTTAATTTTGTACTGAATTAAAGAAAGCTCAATTTGAAAGAAATAACATGTGAGCTTAAAAAATTTTTGCAAAACTATTAAATCTGTAAGTTCAATTTTGTCATATTCTATTAAGTACATAAATAACAATCAGGAACACTTTAAAACAAAAAAGTATACGCCAGTCATTTGGAGAAGTACATTTGACTAGATAATTACCAATTTTTATTTTTTGGAATAAATGAAGAATGAGAATATTTATAACACATTTTTAGTGTTTTTGAGACAATTATTTCCAGTTTCCTAGAACAAAGACGTAACAAATCACTATTCAGAAACATAGCATTGTACTCATTTTCGTTTCTTCTGCCTACATTGCAGCACCTTATAAATCCCCCTGACAAAATAAAAAAATAAAAATCTCAATTGGCATTTCTTAAGGCACCCACAGATACATAAAAGTAGCAAAATGAGCTTGTTTCTTCATTAAGATCTGAAATGTTTTTCCTGACTTCTGGGAAACACTCCTCACTCCTCAAAGATCTTAGCTCCCTGCTTATGCCTCTCTCCCAGACATCACTTCCATTTAATTTTTGGTGATTTCTATCCATGCTTAAGTGATTTGACTGAAAACCTGGTCTGTCAATTCCTTCAGAGCCTCTTTTCCAGTGATTCATCAAGATCATATCCCTCCCTTGTCTTTATCAATCACTACAAATTCTCCAGAATCTCACTTTCAATTGTCCTACTCTCCAATCATTACTTTCTCCCTGTTCAGCTTACTCTCCATATTACCCTAAATCCAATGATCCCTCTGCCACAGGGACACCTAAAATCTATTGATACTGCTACCTGTCCATTAAATTTCATGGGCAATCATTATTATCTCTTCCTTGTATACATATCAACTCTCATCTCCATCTCTTGTAGATTTGTAATCATTTGACAAAATCCCACCTATAGTTAAATTCAATTACCTAGCTACTCAGCCCACTACCCATGCAACTGAATGTGGCTGGAGAAAAACAGAAAGTTGCTGAACACTTGAATTTCAAATCCCAGGTGAGCTTTCAGAGGGAATTCCCTGGCAGTCCAATGGTTAGGACTCCACGCTTCCACTGCAGGGGACATGGGTTCGATTCCTGGTCAGGGAACTAAGATCTCACATGCCATGGCACAGCCAAAAAAAAAAAAAAGTTACTTTCAAATCCCAGGTGAGCTTTTAACGACACCTGGTAACCATAGTTTATTTCCCTGCTTCATTCACACTCCCAGATTTCTAGATAACCATTTAAAGCCTCTGTCTCCTTAAACCCATAACACTTAATCTCCCATTCTCAATCTCAGCTCATGACTTATTTTCCTGATAAAACAGAAGCATTCAGAAAGACAACGTCCAGAAGTTCCCACAGGTGCAACTACCAGCATCAATACACATAACTCTGCCTTCTGCCTTCTCACCTGTTAACCCTGGGTAGAATAACTGCCCACACTCATCTAAAGCACTTCCTTCCACTTGTGTGTTAGACCCCATCTTCTTTCTCAAAGACATCCCCCCCCGCAGCCACTTCTTTCTTTCCTGCATCATCAACTCTCCTCTCTTTCTCTCTCCTCTCTCCACTCCTTCCTGGATCTTTTATTAACATACAAACATCCTCTTATTTCCCACATCCTTTCCATTCTGATAGGGTGTTTTGCTCAAAAATCTCATTAACAACTTTTTTCTACAATTAGGTATTTAAATCATCACATATTTTGGAGGAAAGTATCTCCATCTCACTTTTGTGCAGATTGAAATGAGTTGGTCGAAGCTAATAGGGAACATGAATTATTGATAAATGAAGATCTCTATCTCAAAAGGAGATCTAAGTAAGGAGGTATATTTATAAAATCATGTCCTACCTTTCTATCACTACATCATGAGTGGAATGTAACTTAAACAACTGACTACTGCAAAAGCAAGGAAGAAGGAGCAACTGGACAATCTGCTGTAGAAGTGTTTCCATATGTGTCCAAATAACAATGGTACTGTAATAGAGACTGCCCCTTTCCTCAAGTTAATAGGGACAGCTCCTTTAATCTAAAAAACATCATCAACAAATGATGAGGATTCCAGCTGCAAGGCAAGGAAGTTCTTCAAGACAATGCTGTTAAGTTCAAGGAGGCTAAGGACATACAATAAAATGAAAACATGGTAAAGGATTTACTTCTAATTACAGCTCCCTCAGTTAAGTTGTAAATTTTAAGAGCAATCAGTTGGACAGATCATTTCCTGGAAAATGATTTCTAATTTTTGAGAGAGCATTGGTTGATTTGCAACTAACACGAATTATGTTGCTTCATAAAGTCTTTGATGCCAACAGAATTAACCTTTCATGGGAAATGCTGACAGAATCACCATAATTCAGCTGAAATTCTAGAAATGCCTGTATTCCTCCTGTATTTTCAAATTATTTTATGCTTTGCCATTATTTTTCCAAGTTTCTTTAATGGCAGGTTAAATCTCTTAGAAATGTAAGTCCAAGACTGAAGTAACAAAGAATAGGCCCATCTAAAGGGGCAGATCCTATGTAAATAGTTAAGCAGCATTCTTAAGACTACCTCAATATGTTAGCTTAAATGTTTGCAAACTAAACTAGAGCTTCTCTCTGAATATTATTTCTAAAATAATTAACACAAAACCAGTAATAACCGATATTCATAAAATGGCTTATGTCATTCTCTATGTAAAACTTTTAAAATAATTTTTACTTGGACTCTCCATTGCTGTCAGGTTAAAGTCCAAATTTCTGCATATGGTTTAAAATCACCTGGCCTCCATTTGTCTCTCTTACTCCATATCTTGTCATTCTCTGGCCCAATTCCCCAAACTTAATGGTCCAAACAAACTGAATTCATTTTTACTCAGCAAATATGCCATGTTCTCTCTCCAATTCTGATCTTTGCATATTCTCCATCTGAAAGAAAAATATTCCCTTTTCATTTTACCTAGTTATCTTTCAATTCATACAGGTGTCACTACCTCCCAGAACTCTCCTCCACTCCTCTAAGACTGTATTAGATACCCTTCCTGCATTTATCCTAGTATACTGTAGTTGTTATATATACTCCTCCTGCATTTATCTTAATATATGGTTAACTGCTTCTCTGCAAAGTCCATATGCTCCGGGGGGTCTCTCATCATTGCAGTTCCCAACATAAAATTTTGTGACAGATTTCAAAATACACGAAGTGCCATAGACATTCTCTCATTTGATCATCACATCTTTGTGAATGGGAGAATAAATGTTACCATTACCACCTCAGTTTTCAAATGAGAGGCCTGAGATTCAGGGAGGTGAAATAACTAGCCCAAGAAGAGAAAGATAAAATGGCAACAAGAGTTTGATTCTAGATCTTCATATCATAAGTCATGTAGTCTTTTCATGTAAATGGGATCCAATTTCTAAATTAACTGCACTGTCCAAACATGAGTTTTCAAAGGCTAAGTGGTAAATGTAAAAGTATGCATCAGTTCCTGAAAACTTATTAGTGATTTCACAAATTTAGCATTCAGTGACATCTATTCACTAGCAATGGCACTTCAGTGAGGTTGAGATGATCCAAAACTGAAAGCATATTTGTTCTACAAAAACTAACTCAATTGTTTTCCCTGAGTAGATAAAAGTTAGTGTTGTGTTTATGAATCTGGCCTGTGAAGAGAGGGACTGTTTGTGCCTTTCCTAGGCTATTAAATAAAGCATCCACTGCATTTGACATCAGCTTTTGAAGGGAGAATGTGTTGTACTCCCTTAACCTTCCCCACCAAATTTGCCTTCTGTCAGACTCTTCCATTTCACAAACTAACCTTGTTCTATGAAAAAAGGAGAAAGTAAAATAAATGGCAGACAAACAAAAATGTCACAAACATAATGGCTTTAAAAATCACAGAACTAGGTAAACCAAAAAAGGCTGAAAATGGCTAACAAAAATCCTGCCCAGGTGTTGTTTTATGATGTAAAATAAGGTGATATTCATTAGCTAAAGATAGTCAGATGGTTGGTTTCTGCACAGAGAAATTGATATAGAAAGGTAGACTTTTATCTGTTTTGAGCATTCTTTCCTTTAACCTACAGGTTTTAGGTCTGTGTACCAAAATTTTTGAATCAGTGTAGAAGATTCCAAGAAGTTCTGGCAAGAGGTGGAGTTGATGCAGAATCAGGGAATGCATAAGACAGTGGGGGTAGATATCTATACCCCATTTCCTTCAGCTTCCATGTCAAATAATATATAGCATGGATAACTTAAGAATCTGCTCCTGAGAAAACTATATAGACATTCTATGCACTGGATTTTAAAGCCTGAAATTTAAAGACTTGTTAAGTGAAGTTTTGTTATATAGCCAATGCCACAATGTTTTTCCTGGCATGATTTTTTTTTTGTATTTCATCAGGTTGGGTATATCACATTGAGGTGACACTGATTCCAATGACCCTCTATCACCAGGTGGTGATCACAGAAAAGGAAGACAAGCACAGGATACAGAAAAGTACTTAAACTTGTGACTGGACTTTCTGACCCCATAGATATCCACAGCATTAACATAAGCTCTGGGATTGGAATCCCAGCTTTATATTGCTCTCTTAAAATTATAAAATTGAGAGAATATCAGAATAAGCAAGGTATTTAGAAATCATCTAATCTTTCATCTTCCCTAAAGAATAAAAAGAGCTCTCTGGGGCTTCCCTGGTGGCGCGGTGGTTGAGAGTCCACCTGCCGATGCAGGGGACACGGGTTCGTGCCCCGGTCCGGGAAGATCCCACATGCCGCGGAGCGGCTAGGCCCGTAAGCCATGGCCACTGAGCCTGTGCTCCGTAACGGGAGAGGCCACAACAGTGAGAGGCCCGCATACCGCAAAAAAAAACAAAAAAAAGAGCTCTCTGGCTAAATATGTTTTGGAAATTATGCAAGCATATCATCCTCTGAAATTCTCAGAAGTATTTTGCTATGTTAGAGGTTGTATGAAAATTTTCAGTAAAGAAAGCTTTCTTTCTCACTTTGTGTAACCTAATCGTCTCCCTTTTACTCACTTAATGCCATCTTTTACCATCTTATGAGGACACACCTGGAGAAGTGCTGACCTAGTCTAACCATTTTCTGATATTTGCATCCAAGAGAACAGTCTCTCTCACTGCTACTGCGTTCTTCCGAAATGCTGAAGAGATGTCTGGTTCCTCCCGCCTTGTGGCAGGACAAGACAGCCTGTCTTATGAGAACATTTCAGCTCTGAATAGATAGAACAAAGTGTCTCCAGTCTGAAATGCATGCCTTTCTCATTCTCATCCCTATCTGGAATTGGTTCACTAAGAATCATGGATAGTGGTAACAACTGTTTGTTTGGTTTGGTTTATTTTTTTGGTTTGTTTTTCACCCAGTAAGCTTTCTCATCTCCCTCCCTCTGGGAACAGAACCTGCTCTCCTCCACTGTAGATTCAGTTCTTGGCCCATCATGTGCTCTTTCTTCTTGGCAGCTGTGATGGATCCAGTGATGAGCACATCACAAAACAGGGCTAATTGGGGTCCTCTTGCAAGATTAATACATGAACTTCGGGAAAGAGCAACTCTCTCTTTCTACAGAGTTCATTAAACTAGGAGGATGTGATATCTATGGCCCCTGGTCAACTCCTTCTCCAGCACAGGAAGAGAGCCATGAAGCCAAGCAGAAATAAGCAGTGGAGACAAGAAGAGTTAGGTTAAGTTGGGTTCCTTGTTCTCATGCCTGAGAACCTGAGTTTCAAAATACACTGTGAAAAAAAGACACACGCTTCCCAGTATAACATCCATAAATAATTTCAATTAAAGATCATTTAAATAAAGCCTATTACTAGGGACACCCTTTTTTTTTTACAAGACTCAAATTATCAGTGCATAACTTTGATTATGAACAGAGCTCTTCTATACAGAATAAAATTTAAATGTAAATTACATCTTCGGTAAATTATTTCTGTATCATACTTTTGCAATTAAAGAGTTATTTTTCAAAGCTTAAAAACGGGCAAAGGTTTCTCTTTAATTACTGCATATTCTACTATCTGGATTTGGTAGTCTTAGGTAATTATTAAAATTTGTAGTTGGGATCAACCCCAAAATAGCAGGGAGTCAATGTATTTCTCTGCGGAAACTCCAGCACTTTGCGTTCTGGTGTGTTTGGTGGGGAGGGAGTGTGAGGAATAGAGTTCTTTTTTCTGACTTCTTTACAACATCCTTCATTAAACACTCTGTACAAGACATAGAAAAAAGTGTCCCCTTGCTCTCTGTTCCTTTCTTGTTTAGCAAAAGTCGTCCTCAAAGATGTTATCAACTGAACAGAATGTTTAGTGTCTGGAGCTTTACATCAGTGAGTCAAGCATTGCTACAATTATAATCAAAATGCCATGTTGGCTTGAACTCCTAGAGCTAGCTCCACTCTGAGAGCATTTAAGAAGATAAGTGGCAGAATGCCATGACATGTATGCTCATGTCCTGATGGATGTGCCCAGAAATGTGTTTAGTTCTTGGGTTCCTTCCCACATGGCACCTCCTGCTGCAATTTATTGACACCAGATGTTCTTTGTATCAGTAAGACTTGTAGCAATGTCTATTTAAAGTTAAATGGAATAATTGAAGCCAGAGCATCATACTTTGAATGAAGTAAATCAAAGCACATCACAGTCATAAAAATGCAGACTAGGGAAAGCATGAATGAGAGAAATCCATTATAAAAAGAAAGCCAGACTAATAGAGACCAAAAAGCTCTGATTAAAATTTATCATCTCACACAACACTGATAGAAATCAATTGGTAACTGGTCCGAGCTCTGACGCCAGAATTAGTGAGCATGTCTTACTATATAAATTAGGCAGGAATCTTTTGTCATAATGACCTCCTTCTCCATGACAGCTCATGGAAAACAATTCTTCACTTGAATCGCCGTAGGGATCAGATGTAAAAACTCTAGTTAATGATAAGAGACATGGACTTGAAGTCTAATCATTTTACTAACGTAATGCTTTAGACAGAGGTTTTAACAAATCAAGGCTCAACTAATGATTGATGGTAGGAAATGAAGACATGTTTTAAAGTCTGATTTAAAAGAAAACTAAGACAGGAAGGACAGTGTGATTAGAAAAGCTCAAAGCCAACCACGAACCATGAGCATTAATAAATGTGGATTTTAATAGGTACAGGTCTGGCGGCCAGCAGACAGCAAGAACTTAGACTGACTGAACAGAAATGAGAACTTTCAGTATTACTCTTACTAAATTCAGTCAGCAGTGGCAATCATAAATAGACCAAATTATCATAGTAATTTTAAAGTACAGATATCAAAGCTATTAAAACTAAAATAATAAAGTGCAAGCATGGCAAAGCCATATTTTAAAGAAGTTAACTGAGGTTTTCCCTTAAAAATTTTTTTTTTTTGGTATTCTTCCTCTATCTGTTTCCTCATGCAGGCAAATACTTGACTCTGCATTTATCATTTCAGCAAAAGGTTGTCACAGGATAAAAAGTAAAAGGAGCCTGCCTTTTGTGTTCCCAAAACTTAAATTCCTTTGGAGAAATTTTAAGGATTTAGAATAAAGTGTATAGGAAAAGTAAAGGAAAAAAGGGGTGTTTCATGCCCACTCCCACTCAGACTAGAAAAATAACCCCCTGGGTGGAGAGGAGAAGAGAAGAGATGGTAAAGAAGTAACAAAATAAGATAAAGTATAGTTTTTGAGAGAGGGGCCCGGTGCCCTGATTTCAGAGTAGGATGTTCGGAGTGGGGTTGGGGAAGGCAGCAAACCATGAAGGAGAGTGAAGAACATTTGTGTAATAGATCCAGACAGAGCCCTGGGCAGACACTGGGAGTTTCCAGTGCCACATCATGGAGTAGAAGCTGTAGGATAATGTCCATGCCTTAAGTCTGACTCTGATGTGGAAAAGAGATGCCAACAGACTGGAAGGAGCCTTGAGGACAGGAACATGGGTTGACTCAAGAGGAATCTTAATTCCTGAGTGACTAAGGACTAAATCGGAAAAGGTAAGTCTCTGAGGATTCTTGCTTAAATAGATGACTCAAGGGCCAGATATGCTACAATGTCTTAGTACTACACAAGCCCTTGGAACGACCCCTTAGCACTCCTGCAGAATGAAGTCTTGATATTAAAATTAGGCTGTGATATAGAAAAACAAATTATTTGTATATTTAGGGTTAAGGACTCACATTTATACCACTATAAAAGTATTTCAAATGCCTTTGAAGAGAAAAATACCATATTCAAAATGGAGGGAGGTATATAAAATATTGAACAGCAGGAAGAACTACTGCATGAATATGAACTGTTTTAGTGCATCAAAATGATAAGCTCAGCAAAGGGAAATTCATGACCCCTGTAATATGTGGAGTCCCTCATCACGACAGACGGATGGCATCTAATGTCTTTTGCTTCTTAATGATCCTGAGCCAACCTAGCTCTTGGTGTTGGCCGTGCAGAAACATGACTCCACCCCATAACTGCAGTCCAGGAAGATTCAAGTAAATCAATCAAAGGAAGGTATTCTGGCTTCAGGGTAAAAGCAGTATCTGTAGCTATGAAGAGGTAGTGGTGTGCTACCAGACAGCAGATGATATAGCAGAGCAGAGGGTGGAAGCAGGTGAGTCATTCAGTTGTTTACAGCATTGTGAAATTCTAAAACAATAAAATAAAATGATAAGACAAAGTATCACATCTCCCAGGTTTTTTGAAGAAATTACAAAGTGTACTAGGAAAAATGTGAACTTGGAACATTATTAAGAAATTTCTCCTACTGTTTTCAAGTGAAAAAAAACACACATCCATTTTTGACAGAAACAGTCTAGGTGTCTTTGTAACATTTAGAGTATAGATGAAATTTTGAGAAGAAGCAGAATAAAATGGACTAAGACTTAGTAAGGAAAAAATAATCCTATGTGTGAAGCAACCCTTTCTTTAATGAAAACAATGCAACCACAAGAAGTTAGGAAAAAATATAGAAAATAACTTTATGACCTTTAGATAAGAATTTCTGAGGTAAAATGCAAAAATCACAAACTATTAAGAAAAGGTACATAAATTTAAGTTTATTTAATTTAAAGTAAAAAAAAAGTTGAAAGATAAGTTATTGATCAGGAGGCCATATTTTAAAAATATACAGCCTAAAAAGATCAGTTCCCAAAATATGCTAAAAACATGCACTCATATATACACAGTGAGAGATACCACTTCACACACTTGCAAGACTAGACACAATTAGTACATCTGATTAAGTTTAGAGGAGGGTATGAAAAAAAAAAGGGCTCATGTTGGTAGGCGTGTAGGTTAATAAAACAATATGGAGGACAATCTGTCAGAATCTAGTATGGTTGAAAATGTGTATTCCCTATGGACCAGAATTTCTGCTTCTCAGTGTAGCCTAGGGAAAGCATTTATTGCAGTACTGCTTTTCAATAGCAAAATATTGGAAATAACCTAAATATCATCAATAGGGAAATAATATAAGTAGAATGTGGTAAGTAACACTATACTATAGTTATAGAAATAAGCTAGATTTCTATATCTCAAAATGATTAGACCTCAAAAATATGATTTTTAGAAAAAGCAAGTTGCAGATTGATATGTGCAGTATGATACATTTATGTATATATTTTAAAATACTTTGTTGGGGGATGGTGGTGGTGGGATGAATTGGGAGATTGGGATTGACAATATATACACTAATATGTATAAAATAGATAACTAATAAGAGCCTGCTGTATTAGAAAAATTAAATTAAATTTAAAAAATAAATAAAAATCAGAAAAAAATACTTTGTTAGTCTTCATGGTGAGCGACAAAATGGACATTATCTGAATGATTTTTACTTCTTTAAAGAAACTATAATAAAATATTAACAAGGATTAATTTTAGATATAAATTATCTTTTGTCTTTGTCTTTTTATATTTCATAAAATAACAAAAAAGAAAAATTAACACAGAAAAGAATACAAATGCACTCATTTCCATTCTAGGAAACATATTTAAGAGATAATTTTGGAACCCAAGACCTAAACTTGAACAGATTCCAACTGTCATTATCATTTACATAATTGTTACATCAAACCGATTTTTATCGTATTAAAATAAGAACTCTTTAAATGTCTTAGGAGAGGACAGGTGTTGTTTTGTTAAATTCTTGGGTCATTTTATAAATCTACTCTTTAGATACCTCAAATCCATGCTGGATTCCAGAATAAACAAAACTTCGATTATTCTATTTAAATAAATAAATCACATCTTGCTAGGTTGGAAGAAAAGGAATTAACCAAAGTGGAGACTTTTTTAGCCTTAGGAAAATTAAAACCTCATTCATTATATTCAGCATTGAATGTAGAGCCGTTACTTATGTCAATATTGTACCAGTATCTATACTGCCTAAGACAGACATTGAATGCAGGGAGACTTTGTATACAGAGAGAAGAAGATATGCAAGTAAAGAACAAACAACTGCATGATGATTATATCAGTTTCCTAGGATGTCATAACAAAGCACCACAAACTAGCTTAAAATGACACAAATTTATGGTCTCACAGTTCTAGAGGCTAGAAGTCCAAAATCAAGAAATTGGCAGGGTTGGATCCTTCTGAGAGTTCTGAGGGAGAATCTGTGCCATGCTTCTCTCTTCTGTTGACAGCCTGGGCATTCCTTGGAGTGACTCCATCACTCCAATCTTGCCCTCCATCTTCACATGCGTTCAAATTTTCCCTCATCTTACAAAGACACTAGTCATAGTGCATGAAAGCCAATCTAATAACATCATCTTAACTTAAATCTATAAAAATGTATTCCCAGTAAGGTCACATTCATAGGTATTGAGGGCTAGGACGTCAACACATAGTTTTTTTTGAGGGGGGGACAAAATTCAACCTATAACAATATATAGCTCAGAATCCCTGAAAAAGGTAATAAGAATTGCAATGGTAAAGATGACTTCTTTGAAGAGGTGAGACTTGAGCTAGAGACTGGAAAGAACTTTTACGAGCAGAGAATATTCTAGGTCAGAGGAATCAAGTATGAAAAATGACACACTGACAAAAATCACATGCATTTAAAAGAATGACTTTCTTTCTTAGAGCTTCCAGTGCTTAGAAGAACATTAGTCATTATGTGATCTGACCTCTCATTATTGCATTCAACAAATCATTCATTCAATAACATTATCAAGTGGCAGGCACTGCCTAGGTGTAGGAGATACAATACTAAGAATAGGCAGAGCTCTTGTCCTCATGTAGGAAATAGAGTTAATAAAATAATCACACAGACAAATGTAAAGCTTGTTGACAAATGCTGGGAGAGAAAAAGCATAGAGCTATGAGAGCATATAAAAGGCCCATTTGATCTAGTCAAGACAACAATCTTTTCCTGACGAAGTGACAATTTAATCCACATCTGAAGCAGAATGAAAGCTCAGTAGTCCAAGGAGGGAAAATTCAGATTTCCAAAGAGAAGGAAAGCATGTGCAAGAGGAGCCTGGCAAATGCTCCTCTGGCAGAGAGGAGCTTGGTGAGAACAAGGGCCTGGAGGAAGCCATGATGGCTGAGGTAGAGAGGGTGAGAGGAGGCATGGTAGGAGATGAAACTAGAAATGCAAGGAAGAGCCAGAACATGCAGAACTGTATGAGACATATCAGGAATGGGAGCAAGGGAAAGGTTTAAATATTTTTAAGCCAAGTAGTGGAATTACTATATTTAGGCTTTATAAAAATCACTCTGGCAGCATATTATAATCTACAGATGGGGACACCAAGAATCAAATAAATTAACTGTCATGCCAAAGTCAAAGAGCTTTTTAGAAGCAGAATAGAGCAAAATCCAAGACCTCTTGCCTTGTCCTTTGTGAAAAGAAAAACTGTAGGGGATACTCAAACACCTAAAAAACATGTGGCTTCTCCTCCAGCCTTCTCCCACCTAAGTAATTGTCATCTACCCCACTGCCCAAATCCAAATCCTTCACCTATTTCAAGCTCTTTTTCTCACTACCGTATCTAATCCATTAGTAAACACTGCCAGTCTTGCAAAACATTTCTCAAATCCATTCATTTTCTCCAAACGCCTGCTTCCACACTAGTCAACACCATCATCACTGGTGGCCTGAACAATGACACAGAATACTAACTGCTCTCCTAATCACCATCCTTGACCCCTACAAAAAAAATATACTCTACCACTACGAAGTTGATGTTTTTAATGTTTTTTTAAGAACATATAGTATGTCATGTCACTCCTCTACTAAACCCACCCCCAGTGGCTTATCAAAACTCCTAAAATAAATCAAAACAATTTACCATGGCCTAGAAGATCCTACATGTTCTAGCCCCTCTTCAATATGAACTCTGAGTTTTCTCCTTAACCACACTTGGGTCTTATCCACTCCTCCAGTATACCAAGGTCATTACCACCTCAAGGCCTTTGTACTTGCTATTCCCTCTGGAATATTCTTCTAGCTCTTTGTAAAACTGGATCCTTCTCATATTTCAGATCTCAACTTTCAGCATTTGAGAGAGAATTTTTTGGACCATTCTATCTAAAGTAGGCAATTAATCTCTATCTCAAAACTCTTCTTTCTTGGCTCTTTATGTACATATTTCCTTTATTATTATTATCTGCTTCACCCAATCAAATGTGAGCTCCCTTAGGAGGGAACTTTGTCTTCCTTGTTCAATGCTGCATCTCCAACTTTTACCAAAGCCAATGCCAGACACACAGAAGTTGTTCAATAAACTCTGGTCAAATAAATGGATAAATACATACAGTGCTCAGTAATTTACAAAAAAAAAAAAAAGACGCACTAAGGACAAAAACATGAGAAAGATAAACAAAAACAATTATGAAAATCTCCCAAGATTTTCATCAGAAGAAATCATGACTTTTAAAAGATCCTCCTTGGAAAACTACATTTGCTTCATGGGTAAATTTTTTTAAATTATTTTTTAATCTAGAGTTTATCTTTAAGACTCATAATATAATGATGATTTTTTTTCCTAGAAAAGTATGTCTGAGGTTTTCAAAAGAATGAAACGAAGACAGTATGGGCAGTGTTAGAAGGGTGGTTGGAACTTTGGTCTGCGACACCTTGACATACTGGTTTTAAGGAGATGCTGCTGCAGCATTCCATGTGTAATAAAACAAGGTGTAGAAAACACACCTGACTACTACAGGAGCTAAGCTTAGGATTTTTTTTAAACTTGTAATTAGAGTCTCTTTATTTTTTCAAACTCAAAAAAAAAAACACACTCTCTAATTACTCAATAAAAACAGCCAATTGTTGATTTCATCTGATTCATTTTTCCCTAATGTAAAATAAAACTAAGTGGACAATTAGATTGTTCTCTTCCCAAAGTTACTCTGTCTGTAAAATTACTTGGAAAATAAGAAACTATAAATAGATTTCCCATGTCTGTGTAACATGTGTTTAACTTCTGATCATCTGGTTAAGACATATTGTCTTACTGATCTGTAAATTTATTTCATCATTTTTATCATTTGTTTTCAATCAATCACAAATATGTTTATAATGCTAGGAGCTTTTCATAATTGAACAACAAATATTTACAGAACAGCTACTATGTCCTGAATCTTATGTAAGATAATAGAGATATAAATAAACGAAATACAGTTTCCTTCCCTCTAGTCCATAGTCTCATGGTAGGACCTAGAAATTAGTGGTAAATAACACAGATTCTACCATAAGTAAGCATCACCCCTAATTAGCTGCATGATCTTAGAAAAATTACTTTAAATTTATCGGAATGTTTTAAAATTACTTGGTTTTCTCATCAGTATTATGGGGATAATAACGGCACTTATTTCACAGGGTAATTAAGCATATAGTATATTAGTAATAACATTCAGTTAATAACAATGATAAGGTAGAAAGTGAGGTAAATTGTTCTTGAAATGAGGCAAAATTTGAGCCAGTTATTAGAAGAAATGCAGAAACCTTTTTTTTTTTTTTTTTGCGGTACGCGGGCCTCTCACTGCTGTGGCCTCTCCCATTGCGGAGCACAGGCTCCGGACGCACAGGCTCAGCGGCCACGGCTCACGGGCCCAGCCGCTCTGCAGCATGTGGGATCTTCCCGGACCGGGGCACGAACCCGTGTCCCCTGCCTCGGCAGGTGGACTCTCAACCACTGCGCCACCAGGGAAGCCCCCAGAAACCCTTTTAAGGAAAGAATTTTTTTTTCGATAGCACTTATATGGTAAATTAGTAGCATATATTTGATCCTCACCATGGTATAGATAGCTTAATACAGGAGCTATATGAACTAAAAATAGTTAGCTTGCTTTGCAAGAGAAAATAATAAGCAGGTTTTCATGAACTTTTGGCAGCTGGTGGAAAGGATGGGAGAACCTGGGAGGAAAGGAAATAAGAATGATGGCCTAAGCAAGACGGCAGCAGTCAGGGATAGAAGAAAAATTTAGCTCATATACATTTTCTGTTATAAGTTTTAGAAAATAAATCTTTAAAAACTTTAGAACAGACCTGCCACTTAGTCCCCTTCAGGTGGACGCAAGGCTCTATGGGCTGATGCACCCCGTCTCCCCAGACCTCATTGGGAGCTACTTCAGACCAGGAGAAAGGGGACAAAGGAGAAGCCCTATTGGCAAGATAAAGAACACTATAAAAGCCGTGTGGCTGACAGGGTCTTGGTGCTGCAGCTGGGTGTCAGGCCTGAGTCTCTGTGGCGGGAGAGCTGAGTTCAGGACACTGGACCACGAGAGACCTCCTGGCACCATGTAATATCAATTGGTGAAAGGTCTCCCAGAGATCTCCATCACAATGCTAAAACCCAGCTCCACTCAACGACCAGCAAATTACAGTGCTGGACACCACATGCCAAACAACTAGCAAGACAGGAACACAAACCCACCCATTAGCAGAGAGGCTGCCTAAAATCATAAGTTCACAGACACCCCAAAACACAACACCAGACACGGTCCTGCCCACCAGGAAGACAAGATCCAGCCTCATCCACCAGAGCACAGTCACCAGTCCCCTCCACCAGGAACCCTACACAACCCACTGAACCAACCTTACTCACTGGAGACAGACACCAAAAACAACAGGAACTACAAACCTACAGCCTGCGAAAAGGAGACCCCAAACACAGTAAGTTAAGCAAAATGAGAAGACAGAGAAATACACAGCAGATGAAGGAGCAAAGTAAAAACCCACCAGACCAAACAAATGAAGAGAAAAAAGGCAGTCTACCTAAAAGAGAATTCACAGTAATGATAGTAAAGATGATCCAAAGTCTTGGAAATAGAACAGAGAAAATACAAGAAACGTTTAACAAGGACCTGGAAGAACTAAAGAGCAAACAAACAATGATTAACACAATAAATGAAATTTAAAATTCTCTAGAAGGAATCAATAGCAGAATAACTGAGGCAGAAGAACGGATAAGTGACACAGAAGATAAAACAGTGGAAATAACTACCGCAGAGCAAAATAAAGAAAAAAGAATTGAGGACAGTCTCAGAGACCTCTGAGACAACATTAAACACACCAACACTCGAATTATAAGGGTCCCAGAAGAAGAAGAGAAAAAGAAAGGGACTGAGAAAATATTTGAAGAGATTATAGTTGAAAACTTCCCTAATATGGGAAAGGAAAGAGTCAATCAATCCCAGGAAGCACAGAGAGTCCCATACAGGATAAATCCAAGGAGAAACACACCAAGACACATATTAATTAAACCATTAAAAAATCAATACAAAGAAACAATATTAAAAGCAGCGAGGGAAAAGCAGCAAATAACACACAAGGGAATCCCCATAAGGTTAACAGCTGATCTTTCAGCAGAAGCTCTGCAAACCAGAAGGGGGTGGCAGGACATATTTAAAGTGATGAAAGGGAAAAAACCTACAACCAAGATTACTCTATCCAGCAAGGATCTCATTCAGAATTGATGGAGAAATTAAAACGTTTACAGACAAGCAAAAGCTAAGAGAATTCAGCACAACGAAACCAGCTTTACAACAAATGCTAAAGGATCTTCTCTAGGCAGGAAACACAAGAGAAGGAAAAGACCTACAAAAACAGACCCAAAACAATTAAGAAAATGGCAATAGGAACATACCTATTGATAATTACCTTAATGTAAATGGATTAACTGCTCCAACCGAAAGACATAGACTGGCTGAATGGATACAAAAACAAGACCTGTATATATGCTGTCTACAAGAAACCCACTTCAGACCTAGGGACACATACAGACTGAAAGTGAGGGGATGTAAAAAGATATTCCATGCAAATAGAAATCAAAAGAAAGCTGGAGTAGCAATTCTCATATCAGACAAAATAGACTTTAAAATAAAGACTATTACAAGAGACAAAGAAGGCCACTACGTAATGATCAAGGGATCAATCCAAGACGAAGATATAACAATTGTAAATATTTATGTACCCAACCTAAGAGCACCTCAATACATAAGGCAAATGCTAACAGCTATAAAAGGGGAAATCAACAGTAACACAATCATAGTAGGGGCCTTTAACACCCCACTTTCACCAATGGACAGGTCATCCAAAATGAAAATACATAAGGAAACACAAGCTTTAAATGACACATTAAACAAGATGGACTTAATTGATATTTATACAACATTCCATCCAAAAACAACAGAATACACTTTCTTCTCAAATGCTCATGGAATATTCTCCAGGATAGATCATATCTTGGGTCACAAATCAAGCCTTGGAAAATTTAAGAAAATTGAAATTGTATCAAGTATCTTTTCCAACCACAATGCTATGAGACTAGATATCAATTACAGGAAAAAAACTGTAAAAAATACAAACATATGGAGGCTAAACAATACACTACTAAATAACCAAGAGATCACTGAAAAAATCAAAGAGGAAGTCAAAAAATACCTAGAAACAAATGACAATGAAAACACAATGACCCAAAACCTATGGGATGCAGAAAAGCAGTTCTAAGAGGGAAGTTTATAGCAATACAATCCTCACCTCAAGAAACAAGAAACATCTCAAATAAACAACCTAAACTTACACCTAAAGCAATTAGAGAAAGAGGAACAAAAAAACCCCAAAGTTAGCAGAAGGAAATAAATCATAAAGGTCAGATCAGAAATAAATGAAAAAAAATTAAAGAAACAATAGCAAAGACCAATAAAACTAAAAGCTGGTTCTTTGAGAGGATAAACAAAATTGATAAATCATTAGCCAGATTCATCAAGAAAAAAAGGGAGAAGACTCATATCAAAGGAATTAGAAATGAAAAAGGAGAAGTAACAACTGACACTGCAGAAATACAAAGGATCATGAGAGATTACTACAAGCAACTATATGCCAATAAAATGGACAACCTGGAAGAAATGGACAAATTCTTAGAAAGGCACAACCTCCTGAGACTGAACCAGGAAGAAAGAGAAAATATAAACAGACCAATCACAAGCACTGAAATTGAAACTGTGATTAAAAATCTTCCAACAAACAAAAGCCCAGGACCAGATGGCTTCACAGGCAAATTCTATTAAACATTTAGAAAAGAGCTAACACCTATTCTTCTTAAACCCTTCCAAAATAGAGCAGAGGGAGAAATACTCCCAAATTCATTCTACAAGACCACCATCAACCTGACACCAAAATCAGACAAAGATGTCACAAAGAAAGAAAACTACAGGCCAATATCACTGATGAACACAGATGCAAAAATCCTCAACAAAATACTCGCAAACAGAATCCAAAAGCACATTAAAAGGATGACACAACATGATCAAGTGGGTTTTATAACAGGAATGCAAGGATTCTTCAACATACGCAAATCAATCAATGTGATAAACCATATTAACAAATTGAGGAATAAAAACCATATAATCATCTCTGGTGGGAATATAAATTGATACAGCCACTATGGAGAACAGTATAGAGGTTCCTTAAAAAACTAAAAATGGAACTACCATATGACCCAGCAATCCCACTACTGGGCATACACCCTGGGAAAACCATAATTCAAAGAGTCATGTACCACAGTGTTCATTGCAGCTCTATTTACAATAGCCAGGACATGGAGGCAACCTAAGTGTCCATTGACAGATGAATGGAAGAAGATGTGGCACATATATATAATGGAATATTACTCAGACATAAAAAGAAACGAAATTGAGTTATTTGTAGTGAGTTGGATGGACCTAGAGTCTGTCATACAGAGTGAAGTAAGTCAGAAAGAGAAAAACAAATACTGTATGCTAACATATATATATGGAATCTAAAAAAAAAAAAAAAGGTTATGAAGAACCTAGGGGCAGGACAGGAATAAAGACACAGACGTAGAGAATGGACCTGAGGACACAGGGAGGGGGAAGTGTAAGTTGGGATGAAGTGAGAGTGTGGCATGGACATATATACACTACCAAATGTAAAATAGATACCTGGTGGGAAGCAGCCGCATAGCACAGGGAGATCAGCTCCGTGCTTTGTGACCACCTAGAGGGGTGGGATAGGCAGGGTGGGAGGGAGATGCAAGAGGGAGGGGCTATGGGGATATATGTATATGTATAGCTGATTCACTTTGTTATACAGCAGAAACTAACACAACATTGTAAAGCAATTATACTCCAATAAGGATGTTAAAAAAAAACTGTCAAATAAAAAAACTTTAGAACAATGATGCCTATTATACAATCAATGATTTGCCATGTGGTATCCTTTCTTACTACAAATCTGCAAACCTATAAACTACAAATCTGCAAACCTTCTGGTGAAGAATATCAGCTCATTGATAAGTCTCTGAAAAAAAAAAAGTAAATGATAAAGGCAGATGTTAGAGAAGATGAGCCAAATTTCCTTTCAAGAAATACATATTTATGGGCTTCCCTGGTGGCGCAGTGGTTGAGAGTCTGCCCGCCAATGCAGGGGACGCGGGTTCGTGCCCAGGTCCGGGAAGATCCCACATGCCGCGGAGCGGCTGGGCCCGTGAGCCATGGCCGCTGAGCCTGGACGACCGGAGCCTGTGCTCCCAAACGGGAGAGGCCACAACAGTGAGAGGCCTGTGTACCACAAAAAACAAAAAAAAGAAATACATATTTATGAAAGACAATCCATGAAAGGAGGTGAAGATGTGCGTATTACACATTTGTCAAATCATCTAATATCAGACACCAATAGCCTATGAATATAGGGCAAGAACCTTTGTTTTTTTGTTTGTTTGTTTTTGCGGTACACGGGCCTCTCACTGTCGTGGCCTCTCCCATTGCAGAGCACAGGCTTTGGACGCGCAGGCTCAGCGGCCATGGCTCACGGGCCCAGCCGCTCCGCGACATGTGGGATCTTCCCAGATTGGGGCACGAACCTGTGTTCCCTGCATCGGCAGGCGGACTCTCAACCACTGCGCCACCAGGGAAGCCCCTAGAACCTTTGTTTCTTAATGTTACAAATTAAAGTACCACTAATTTGAGAAAATGATTACTGGTATAAGTACTATCAATTCTGATGTCCATTTCATCAAAATTATGCAATCCATAGGCATAAAGTTGTTCACAGTGCTTCTTTTTTATTTTTTTATTGTATGTGGGATCTGGAGACATGTCCTCTCTTTCATTTCTGATATTGGTCATTTGTGTTTTCTCTTTTCGTCTTTATCAGTTTGGCTAAGGCTTATACATTGTACTGATCTTTTCAAAGAATCAGTTTATGGTTTCATTGATTTTTTTCTCTATTTTGTTCTGATTACTTTCACCTAGATCACAGTGGTTTCCTGAACGACGAACAGCTGACCCAATAAGATCAATAAAACATGATGAGAATGTTGTCACTGCATTTATGTAGGCTAAGGCTAATTCCACCATCTTGTTACCATATGCAAAACTTAGTTTGGGCACAAAATCAATACTCAGAAGCAGGCAGACCTTAGAAACAGAAAATCTGGATCCTGGTATATCCTTTGAGTCTCAATCAAACTGAGCTTATAATCTCCCTTTCGACTATTTTTGTTACATGAGCTAATAAATTCTTTTTGATTAAGGCATTTTGGTTTGGGGTGTGTGCGTGTGTGTGACATACAATCTAAAGAATTCTAACTGATAAAACAACCTTTGCAACTTTAGATATGAAACAAGTCTAGTAATAATTTAAAAAAAGAATATCTGCAATAACAACAGGCATCTAAGTCTTTTGTCAGGTGGGAGACTAAGCTGACACATGGATTCTGCCTATCCACTCGATCTTCCTTCAACATACATACACTCATACTCTCCAAACATTAAAAAAAAAAAACTTGCCAAATTGTTTTCTAATTTAAAATACCTATATAAACTCAAGAGCAAAAAATAATAAAGGAAAATTTCAAGTTATGAGAGGTAGAAAACATGGCCATAATGATGAATTTAAGAGGTCCAAAAGCAGATATGCTCTCAGTATGATTGGGGCTGAAATTTAATGCCCAGAGAAGAAATAACAATAATAATTAACAGTTATATAACATTTATTATATTACACAGTTCTAAGCAATTTACATACATCAGATTATTTAATCCTCACACAAATCTATGAGGTATGTACTATTATTATGCCTCATTTTTTAAGAAACTGGAGCAGAGAAAGCTAAAGTAGCTTACTTACGGTTAGCTGGTAAATGTTATAAAAAGAAAGAAGAAAAACTCCGCCCAATCTGTGAACAAGGCTAAAAAATCTCTACTTCACTAGTCTAGGGGTATAGCAAGAAGCAATTGGCCTAATGGAGCTATAAGTAGAAACAAATTCCAACAGCAACCCCACCAAGAAATAAAATCAGAATCCTTAGCCTGCCCTGAATAAGGGTGAGTAGTAAGGTGCAGAAACCCTGAGCTGAAAGAATAATATAGAGTAGAGACAGCGGAAACTATAAAACCTCATCTGTTAGGAGAGTTTTCACAGTTCAAGGTATGCTGGGACTCCCAAGAGAGATAACTTTCGTAGAAAATGAACCAAAGGCAAAAGCTAAAATACATGAAAAAGTCTATCACCAAGAAATATAATCCACAGACTCAACAAAAGGAAGAATTCATACCTGAGAAACTAGAGATAATAGAGCAATCTTAAAATGACCTTAAATAAGTATCTTTAAATTGTTCAAAAAAGATAAAAGTATCATTCATTTTTCTGGCACGTCCAATGTGCCCTTCATCATGCTCTACATGATATGCTCAATTAAATTTAACAGCTGTATGAGGTAAATAGGCAATGTTGTCTCTAATTTAGTGTGAGGAAAATGAGAGCCTAAATAAGTAGTCCAGGGTCATATATTTAGTAGATGAAGAAGCCAGGATTCAATTCAGTCCAGGGGCTATTTTCGACAAGAGGGGCATTTAAAGATCCTAACTGAATCCAAAATACATCACTACCATAGAGTATTAAATGGTCTAAAGCTATCCAATCTATTTAATTCAATTTATCATCTAATTAATGTGCATCCACTTCAGGTTAGAACTCTGCGGACATATTGATAAGAGAATGTAGTTGCACTTAGGACTCAGTCTAAGACAAAGAAAGAAGACATGATAAATTTAGAAGTGGCACAGAGTATGATAAGCAAATTAGTGAACACTTCTGAATTAAATTTACAACTTAAACTCATTCAGGACACAGATTCTTAAAAGGAGGTGGTTGTCTAGGAGAGGAAGGAAGATGTTTGTGGTAGAAGACATAAATGGTAATGTCTGCTGTGAGCCACTGTGTGAGACCAAGAAAGAAAGAATAAAACTCACTTCTTGATTGTTCAGAATGGTGAAGCTAAAACCAAACCATGTCAACTATAAAAAGTGTCTCAATACAAGATGACCAATTCTCAGAAACCAATCTTACCTTAAAGTAGAAGGTGTATACACAAAAATATGGGTATACTGGAGTTTAAAAAAAAAAAAAAAGGTCCCATAGAGGGAGACACGGAGTACAAAGGGCATTCAGATTCAGTGGAAGAAGTTGGGCACCATCTTAGTGTCCTTTCTCATTGTGGCACCTAGAATATTTTCATAATCAACCAAATTTTTTGGCAAACTGGAATAAGTTATGAATGATTTGAAACCCAGGATGAGGCAGCTTGGAAGCAGGTAACAATCAGCAAAGAGTTCCAGCTTCCTCAGGTACCACTCTGAGAACTAAAGGGAGTGTCATCTCAAGATACATAGTTTCAGAAGCTCTAGTCCTAGAGACCAAAATAACTTATAATTCATAGTGCATAATGAAAGTTTGGGGATATTATTTTTATCTTTTATTTCAGGGAGATAATTTCTATATACCTGTTTTCTTCCACAGGAAAGGAGATCAGTGACTGTAATGCTCTGTCTCTGGTACGTTATTCATTCTGCTCCAGGGGAGGTAGAATGAACGATCTGATGGATGAATTTGGGTAGAACAAACTAGGTGACCTTTTGTCCTCGTTGGGTTTGCCTTTCATCTTCTCTCAGCTGTTCCCCCAGGAGAGGCTCTCTCTACCACATAGCAAAAGCCACCCCAAAAGCTCTTCCATGTCTGTATGGATAAGTCTGTATAAATAAGCACTCCTGTCCACAGATACAAGCTGTGTCCTCAAATCTCATCTTTATCTGAAATAATAATTGTATTTTGATAATCCATTTTCTATGTGATAATATTTCTCAAATGAATCAGAACACAAGTATAAAAGAAGGGAGATATTTATTATGCTTTCTCTATGTCAACACTATGTGATAGAACATTTTTCAATGGTAGAAATGTTCTATAATCTATGCTGTCCTATATGGTAGCCATGTGTGGTACGGAGCACATGAAATGTGGCTAGTGCAACTAAAGAACAAAAATTTTTTAACTGTGTTTAGTTTTAAATTTAAACTCAAGCAGCCACACGTGGCCAATGGCTACTCTATGAGACAGCAAACCTTAGATCCTAATGCCTTTTACTTTCTTGTGTTTTCTTTCCCTCTTTGAATCAGAGGGAATATATGTAGCAGTTTATAGGGCTGACTAAATAAGAAATGTCTTTACACACGAATTCTATCTTGACTTAAACATCAGTGAGTGTATCATGAAGGAGTGGGGGTAGGCGAGGAACTGTTAATAAAAATGTATGGGACCACCAAGGACAGAGGGAATGACAGTATCTAGAAAGATCCAGACAGACTTCCTAGAGGTGTGTCATTGAAGGTAAAAACTGAGTAGTCAGTCCACATTTGGATACTAGATAATAGAGCTCTCGCTATGAATCTCTATGAGGATAAGACACGTACTGCCTATTTTATAACTTTGCCCAGGGTTTTAGTCAGTTTGGTTTAAGAAACCAATACAGATAGGCTGTCATCAGTAGAAAGAGATGTTATTGAAATAAAACCTAGGTATCTATGTCTGTTCTATAAAGACCATATCTGTCTTAATTATTACTCTTTCCTGGGTGTTAGTGATACAGTAATATATGGATGGAAACATGACTGATACCCTGCAAGAACAGGAAGTTCAGAAGGGTCTCTCTAGCAGCTAGAACCTGAACTACAAGTTGACGAAGCTGTTCAACTCTGTTGGTCTGTCAAGAGCCTCAGGGCTTTTCTCATCTTAGCTTCCCTCTGTACAACTGCTCCATTCTTTTCCTTCCATAGGCCAACTTCCTTTACTTGAACATGGTCTAACTCCACTCTACATGGTCTCTGATGTCCCAGTTCAAGGGCTCTGGGATAAACATTTAGAGTGTCTGTGCTCCAATTACACATTTGTCTCATTGGTTTAGTTTAAGCCAAGTGCCCCAAAAGGGGCAAGGCAGACAAATTACTGCTATAAATACCACCCTTAGGATTAGATTTGATAATGTGATTAAGCAGAAGTGAATGAAAATGAAGTATATTGAGGGGGTTCCATACACATTATTCCATACACAACATTACTCTAGGGGTTCCATACGCAGTATTCATTTAATCCTCCAAAAAAAACCCTCGAAGTTCACTTATATTATTTATTTCCTACAGATGAGAAAATTGAAGTTCAGAGAAGCTAAGGAATACCCAAGATATTAGGAGTACCAAGAGCAAGTCCTTTTTGCACTAAAACATTCTTCTTCTGCCTTCAATTATGTTTTAAATATTCCTCAGCAGAATTTTGTATGAGGTAGGAAGTAGGACTATTCTGACACATATCATGACTTCTTGCCTGGGTCTCCTCTGAACTCTAAGTTCTTATACTGATTCCTTATGCAACAAGTCGGCCTGTGTGTGGGGGGTGTGTGTGTGTGTGTGTATGTTGCTTTCACTATACTATTTTTTTTTTTTTTTTTCTTTTTTGCGGTACGCGGGCCTCTCACTGTTGTGGCTTCTCCCGTTGCGGAGCACAGGCTCCAGACGCGCAGGCTCAGCGGCCATGGCTCACGGGCCCAGCCGCTCTGCGGCACGTGGGATCCTCCCGGACCGGGGCACGAACCCGCGTCCGCTGCATCGGCAGGCGGACTCCCAACCAGCTGCGCCACCAGGGAAGCCCGTGAGTATGCTTTTAACATGGAAGGACTTAGAACCTTTTTTCAGCTCTTCACGGAGATTTATCCTTTATGGTGCTAACCCTAGAAAAGTAAATGTGCATTTTCAAAGTTCAGATATTTCGGGGATATATGTATATGTATAGCTGATTCACTTTGTTATAAAGCAGAAACTAACACCATTGTAAAGCAATTATACTCCAAAAAGATGTTAAAAAAAAAAAGAAAAAAAAAACCTATGCACTAACACACCAGAGCACTAACATGAACAGTGACAATCCCAGTAAATTATCAGCATAGTGAAGGCTTTTCAGACACTTTCACCAGCCTCACAATTAGTCACGCTTTTGCACCCTTCAGCCCAGGGCTCACATGACCTCCTTTTAGATGTATGTTTTTGAGGTCAATCACATCCAAAAAAAAAGTTCAGATATTTCTAAAGTTAGATTTCAGTCTACAGCCATACCACCCTGAACGTGCCCAATCTCATCTAAAGGTAGATTTCTGGTCAAGAGCATTCTGTTTTGTACCTTTTAGTACAAAAAGATACAAACTCCCACTTATAATGTAAGTTCTGGGGATGTAATGTACAGCATGGTAACTAGAGGTAACAATACCGTATTGTATATATGAAAGTTGCTAAGAGAGTAGATCTTAAAAGTTCTCATCAAAAGAAAGTAATTTGTAATTATGTGTGGCTATGGATATTAACTAAACTTATTGTGGTAATCATTTTGCAATATATACTTATATCAAATCATTATGTTGCATGCTTAAAACTAATTCAATGTTATAGGTCAATTATATCTCCATATATATGTATATATATGTGACATATATTCAAAAAGCATCTTTCTCATTAGGAAAAAAAACTGAATAAAATACATGGATATAAAAAAATACATGGATAATTTTTTTAAAAGAGCATTGTCATTTGACCAAATCTCTTATAACTTGTTTGTCCTTGAAAGAAAGAGGGGATGGTTAGCCAATGCTACATGTTTTTTATTTTCATGAAATGCTTGTGGAGGGTGGAGAGGGCACTGCCTAAAAATTCACAGATAAGCACCAGAGCAGAAATAGCTTTAACAGACTTTGGAGGAAAGGAGCCATTGCTAATGGGGAAAAAAAATCAATCATACATACAAAACCATCCCCTTCTTGGGGGTTTGTATAGACCCATGTTTACTACCATTTTAGTATTTGTGTTTCAAATTTTTTGTTTTTATTTTTTGAAGGGTCTCAAAATGTTCATAACAATAGATAACATGTGATAGACATTCACTGTGTTATAGGCACCATGCCAAGCACTTCAGATGCATCATATCAATCTTTACAACAACCTTATTAGCCAAGTATAAATATTCCCAGTTTGTATCTGAGGAAACTGAGGCTCAGAGGAATAAAATTACTTGCCCTGAATCACCAGATAGTAAGTGGCAAAGTAAGGAGCTATAGTGCCTGAATCTATAGCTAATGTTCTTAATTACTGTATTCCTGTACTGCCTTCTTTAACTTTAGGCCTCAGTTAGCACAAAGTATCCACCCTATATTTAATCAAAACAGAGAAAGGTTTGCTGGGCTTTTTCTCTGTCACAGGATTTTCATTTATCTTTGCCAAGTCTCCCAAGATATAGTTATCTAAGTTTCATAGCTCAGCTCAGGTCTAGCTAAACATTTTGAATATCCCTACCTTCATCGCCTGCCATGCCACCCTAAATTTTTGACCATCTATCTCACCACAGTAATTGTTTATAATAGTAGAAAAGTGCCCATCATTATATGACTACTTAAATAAATCATGGTTCATCCATAAGATACATATGTAGCTACTAAAGAGCATGTTATAGAAGAATATCTACTGAAATGGAAAATATTTCCCATTATGTTTAAAAGTAATAAAATAAAATATTCTCTATTACACCTTTAGGTAAAGAAATATACACAAATGTTAACACTGGTTACTTTTATCTAGTAGAATTACACGTGTGTTTATTTTTGCTTGACATTTTCTACAGAGAGTTTATATTGCTTCTGTGACAAGAAAAAGTTATAAATTTTAAAAAATCATGGAAAATCTTCAATATTAAACTCAATTCCACTGCTTTTACTAAATCTTTGGCAGGCAGCTGTGATCCTTCTCTAATCAAAACGCCTATAGCACCTGGTGCCTCTGCTACGAATGTGGCATGTATACTGACTTGCTTTATGATTACTTTGTATATAAGTTTAACTCTACAAAATAGTAACTAGGATTTAGAAGAACAAAGAAGAACGTGTACGTGCTGTTCCTAGCCCCAAAGCCAGAGTACTGAAAATTCAGCTAGAAATTACAGCTCAAGGTTTTCTATTTCCTGGTTAACCTCACACATTTACTAACCCTTACCTATCACATAATTCATTCACATAATTACTAAATATATATATATATATATATATATGTCACATAGATCTAAAGAAAAGGAATGCTTAGAGCACTTATTGTATATCTGGACTCTTCAGAGACCTGGAGACTCTTTCTCCAACAATTCTACATTTACCTGGGGAATATCTTGGACTTCCCCTAAGATTCAGTTTGAAAAAGGTGTTTGTCACCTGTAACCTGAAAAATGTTTTTGAAAATACTAGACTGTAGACATAATTCAAAGAATGGAAAATATAAAATTTCATATGTGGGGGGTGGAGGTGGGGAATGGAGAGCTGAATGTGGAGGTTAAGATACTGTCCTGAGTCATCTCCTAACAATATCATAGAAATTTCACTGGCATGAGTTCAAGCCACCAAATACTGAATTCCTAGCACACTTCTTAATTCCTAGAATGCTTGCTATATTTTGGTATTTAATTTGCTGACAAAACTACTGAAAATTATTTTGTATCTTCTACAAAGTGCCACGTATACACTAGCTGCTGATGACAACTAGTGAGCAAAACATTCATAGTTCTTGGTCTCCTGAAGCTTACAGTGTAATGAAAAACGGTATGAATTGAATGAGCACATACGTAAGTATACAATTTCAAATACTACAAATGAGAAGTACGTGGTACGATAAAAAGAGATTTGACCTAATTCAGAGCACACAGAAAGCTTCCTTGAGGAAGTGAAAAGTGAGTCAATATATGGAAAACTAAGAGGAATTCATTATACAAAAGGAGAAGAAAAAGGAATTCCAGGTGATGAAAAGAGCATAGGGAAAGACCCAATGGCAAGTAGAAGCAAACGTTTAAGGGGCAGAAGAAGGCAGCACAGCTGCAGGAGAAAGAACAAGGGGGAAATGGAACGAGCAAATGCAGGAGAGGAGGCAGCATTGTAGGGCAAGCAGAGGGTTTAGTCTTACTCTTAAGCACAATGGAAGCAACTGATGAATAAGAAGGCGATATGATCAGCTTTTCCTTTCAAAGGAGCATTCTTGCTGCTGAGTGAGAACAGACTGGAGGGAGACAAGGAGAGATACTGATAATCAATTTAGGAGGCCATCGTAAAGTTCCAGGTGAGAAATAATACCTTGATTAGAGTGGTGGTAGAAATGGAGCAAAATGGAAGGATTCTAGAAATATTTAAGAGGTCAACTAATCGGACATGGTGATGATACGTGCGGGTTATGAAGAGAAAGGTGTAACAGGATTCCGACTTGGGGAAGACAGAAGATACTGGATGAAAAACAAGATTAAGGAAGTCTTAAGGGTCATAAATTTGGGTTTAGACATGTTTATCTGAGGTGCTTTTGAGGCATTCAAGATAAGCTATCTAATATATCTGGAGCTCAGAGAAAGCTAGAGATATAAATTTGAGTCACTGGTGTATAGGCAGTACTTCAACCTAATGACCTGAATGAAATACTCTAGAAAGGGTTATCAAGTAACAGGAGAGAGGAGAGAGCCCAGACTGAACCATGAAGAACTCCAATAAAATGACTAGGTAGAAGTGGATGAGCCTGAAAACAAGAGAGAAAATAAGAACTGAAAAGAAACAGAAAACCAGGAGAGAATAGTATCATAGAAACCAATGGGAAATGAGTGTTTCAAGGAGTAGTTGACAGCGTCAAATGCCACTGAGAAGTAAGGAAAATGAAGCCTGAAAGTGTTAAACTGGAATACAGCATCATCAGAGCTCATTATTGTCTTAAATAAGAGCTGTTTGGGTGAAATGATGGCGGCTGAAGTGAGATTTTAGTGAATAAGGAGTGAACAGAGGAAGAGTAAATGAAATAAAAGTTGTAGGAAACATTCTAAGAAATTGCATATACAAATGAAAGAAGGAATAATCTATAATATAGAGAATAATATAAAGAAAATATAAATATATGAAGAATAATATTTCACTACAACATGACTTTTTAAAAGGCAGGGATCTTTATCTCTTCTGCTCATAGATATATCCCTAGGGCCTAGAATATTGCCTGGCTCATAATAGATAATAAATAGTAAGAGAAAGATGTGAATCTGTCCTTAAGAGCTGAAATAGGAAGGCATCCAAAGCACATTTGGAAGGGTTAGCCTCATAGAGGAAGAGGAAAAACTCCTACAATAAAAATGAAAAATGACAGTGTGGGGGCAGATCTATGAATATTTCTATGCTTTCCAGTTCACAGCTTCTATTTTCTCAAGTAAGGTTGGGGTTCAGATTGAGGTGAAGGAAAAAGAGGAAGTTAGATAAAAGGAGAGAATGTCTGCAATTGTCATTGCTGAGTGTGTGAGAAATACATAGTAGAATAGAAGGGTCATGGGGAAGGTCTCTGAGGTTGGGGATCATGAGTTTATGGTGGAACCCATCTCTACCTCTGTGACCTTCTCCAGCAGAACTCGAATGCTTGTAAGCAGACAGACATGGAGACCAAAGATGGTTTGCTTGTGTCATGGTTGGAGCTGGACCATACAGCATAATAAAAAGATACATTTCAAATTTCTTTTGGAATTATTCAGAAAACTCTTTGTTTGTCACTGTCCAAAAGTGGTAACTAAATGATTGTGACTAAATATATAAATAGGCATGAAATAGTTAAGTTGGATAACAATACCAGCTGCTATAGCTAAGAGGACTTCTAATCAGGGAGGAGATAAATTAAACAAATACAAATAGGGCTTTCTAGAAATGGAGGAGATTCTTTCAAGCAATACACAGCCAGAACAACAATAACAACAAAAAAATGTCCCAATATAAAGTTCCAGAAGCCTGAACATCTTCTTTCACAGAAAAAGGAATTTCTCATAAGAAATGAGGCATTTGATAATAGAGGTGTTTGCACATCAACCCAAATGGTTAAAATTTTTCTATTATTCTATTGTCTCTCTAAGTTGTTTTTCTGATAATAGACTCCATGGGATATAAATAAGACTTTTATTTAAGTAAAAATTGATTCTGTGACTAAGTAAATTAGAAAACTGATTTAAACAGAGTTAGAAGGACTTTTGTACTACAGTACCTTTCATATAGAAACATATGGTATGAATGTATAAAGTTTGATTATAGCATACAGATTTCCCAAATTATTTGAGTAGGAGAGCAGTTTTATGAGAAGTAACTTATGATTACTGTAAAACAGTGCTCTAAAAAAAAGAAACTCCACTTTTTCACATGGCAGTTCATTATGGTGCTAATTGGACTATTCTTTTTTTCTTTTTTTACTTCTGTATGACATAATTTCCTCATGCTATAACTGAAATAAGAGTTTCTTAAGTGTGGCCCCAGATTACCTGTATCAGCATCTTATTGCTCTTGGTTAAAATTGCAGAATTTTGCACCTTAACTCAGATCTAAAGAATCTCTGAGGTAGAGACCAGGAATCTACTTTTAAACAAGTGTCCAATTATCACATGTTAACATTTGAGAACTGACGATTTAAGTCTACTTCCTCTTTCCAGTCGTTATCACCTGTATAATAAACTTTCAAATACATTTGGAGACTGATATGAAGTCTCTTCCTTTTACCAAAACCTGAATTTTACAGGGTACCTGTGACCCTGCACTCTTATATTAGCATCTGGCAAGAGATTCCTTCTTTACGTTCTCCTTCTCCAATTTGTTTTCAATTCTTTGCTGGTGATATGAATTTGCTAGTAGAATTTGCTAGAAACTTTTTGTAAAAAAACTTTCCTTCTAATGGTAAACAATACCATCTATGTTCATAACAGTAAAGAAGAGAGATAACAAATTATCTAAAAGATTGTATCTAGTCAAAAATCTAGACTGTCTTATTTGATAATAAACAAACAAATGAACAACTTTTAAAATTCTTCCTCAGATAAGGAATAAAAATTACTAAATTAACCAGTATATGACATAAATTGCTCACTTTGGTTTGCCTGTATAAACAGAGTTATAACGGGATTAAATTTCAGAGTTCTCTACTAACCAAGACATTCAGTGAATGAGATGTTCTAGTTGACCAAAATTCTCACCAATGAAGAGAAATATTTAAAACGTCATAATTTAAAATATCATAAAATACATTTCACATTAATATTGCATTAAAATCCAATGAATCTTAATGGTTCAGGATATAATTCAAGCTATTTTATGGATACTAGTTAAGTTCTTCCATTATTTTTGCATTTTTAATTTGTTTCATAAATCTTCTGGTAATCTCTGGCAAAAATCTAGACTAAGACAGCAAAATGAAAAATCAACATAATTTGGATTTTTGTTCTTATTTTGCCACTAAAAGACAAATCCTTAATCTTCCCTGTCTCAATTTCTATAACTATAAAATGGAATGGTTGAATTAGGGTAGACTGAAGTCCCCCTCTCATTCTAAAGCTCTAATTTCTCTAGGTTATTGCTTTGCACGTGTGCAAGTGCACACACCACACACAGAATTTAAACGTGCTAGATTGGAAAGCACTGCATATGTATGATGCAGTCCTCCAAAGACATAAAGGAGAGTAACCATTAAATTTATCTGTGGATGTTAAAATTCTTGCCTCCCATCAGTAATAAAATAGATGTTGCTTTTCCTTCCATTGACTTTATTCAAGTGTTAAACTAACCTTAAAAAAACACAAACATAATTTATTCCATAGAAAGGATGACAACTTGCTTTCAAATGTGTACTTCCATCACTTTTAAATTTTGTTTAATTAGGGTGAGGGGTGCACATTGGAAACGTTTTAATGGTACTGATTATTACTTGGAATGCAGCATTTTGATAGAAGTCATCATAACTACAAGTCTACACAACTTGTATCAATAGTTGCAGCCATGCAGGAGCCACAGCTCCGATGTTATGTCTCTCGTCACTAGCATGTGCCATTGTAAGCCAGGCTGCGGCACAAGGCCTGTCTGCTTCCTCACAATAGTTCTCGCTCCCTGGGGAAAACAAAGGCAGACAGCAGCTTTCCTCCTCTTTTCAACAGACACTCAGAGGGTCTGTTCCTTATTATCTTTGGAAGAAAGGACACAGGTTTCCACAAGCAACTTGAGCTGGTATCAGTTCTGAGATCAGAGAAGATGAGGTAGGTCCTTGAGACTCTTCTGCAAGACAAACTTTATTGTTGTTGCTGCTGATAAAAGATTTGCAAACATTCAGCAACTCTGAGGAGATTCATTTTTACTTACTAACATCTTTATGATCATCTCTTTTGTGGAGAAAAAGAGGCTTAAGTGGAGAAGGTAGGAGCCACTAGATAGGAGGAATAGTCATAATAAAAGAGAGAGAGGAAGAAAGATGAGATCGAGAGAGAAAGGAAACTTCCTGGACCCCACAAAGAGTTACAATCTGAAAGACATCCCTTTACCTCCAGCACACAGTGTGGGTCCACATTTACCATAGGAGATTTTCTTAATTGCATCAGTCAATTGACTTCTATGAAGCAATCACAGCCATTTTTTTTTTTTTTTTAAAGAAAAGGACAACATGCAATAAAAAAAGGAGTGTTGGACTGGACTCTCGGAGGCGTGGGTTCTAATCCTAGGTCTGATACTACATAGCTGTGTGATATTAGGAATATTGCTTTAACATCTCTGCCCCTTAGCCTCCTTATCTTAAGATTAAGACATTCCATTCAGATTCTCTCTAAAATCTCTAAAAGTAAGAAAATTTAGCTCTAAAATCCACGGAGCTTATTTTCTTTCTTTGGTCTAATGGAGTTGTAAATTTTTAACATTTTAAGTTAACACAAATTTATTCATGTAAATTAGAAGCCCCTCAATTTACTTACACTTTCCAACCAAATATTGATGCATTTAAAGAGAAAAACTGTATTTCAGCAAGGCCACCTAGGAGCAAGAATAAAAACCAGCTGTAGCACAATACTCTCAAGGACTGCCCTTGGTAAAAGTTCTGAATGTGTCTGTTCATGATGAAAACCTAAGGGAAAAATGAAATGTTATATTTCCCTTTCATTGGATGGAAACTAATAATACATAGAATAAAATAAGGCACCAACCCAGAGGCTTTCTTCTTTTTTAACTAGAGCATCTGTGTGGACACTGTGGAGCCATCAAGACTGAATTCCCTAAATCCATTAGGAAAATGCTGATTTTGTCCTGAGTGACAGAGCAGTAAGTAGAAAAGAGTAACTGACACGAAGAGGGTAAATTGTGCTGAGAACAGAAACATGCGATCATTGACAGCCCTTGGACAAAATCCCTTAGCCAATTACACTTCCTAAGTACCAGTCCAGAATCTATCCTAGTTTAAGCCTCTGCCGATGGCATGTTTATTGCACGGAATCAACCCCAGCTTGTATTTATCTCCTAATTTTTTAAAACCAAAATAAAAATTTACCAGCATTATTATAAAACAAGATTCAGGTTTACTGTGGAGACTACAGGGCTGATAAGTGTGGCTGAAGCTATACCTAGAGATGTAGAGATCCTGGAAATCCTTCTTCTGGTTGAATCTCAGAGCTTCTCCTAAGATAAGAGCCACCAGCCCACCCTCTCCTAAAAGAGTCTCATCAGGACATTGGATTCAGTCCCCTCATATATACTCAAAGCCAAATTCTGTCTCTTTGCTCTCTGGAACAGAAATGACCTTATTTTTCCTATACATAGCTCAAACATTACTTTTTGGAATTTAAAAATCACTCACCACACATCTACAGTTTAACTTCCTTATCATTGGAAAGCCCTCTGGCTCACTTATTCACTCAACCAACCATCCTTCCATTTACCACATAAATGTCCATGTTGTCTTGTTGGGGATTTGGGAGCCTACATCATCGCATTTCTTCTTCAAATTCTACGCTGGTTTGTAAACAGGTACAGCAATCATTGGGGGGTAAAATATGATATTATGTTTGTTGAAGGCAAGATAGAGGTGAAAAATCTGGCTTGAACCCAAGAAAGTTAGATATCTTAATCTTTGCTCCCTAAATTGAACTCACTTAACCAGTTACAGGCAAAGATGCAGAATTCCAGTCTTCTATTGCATGGAGAGGGATGTAAATTGTGCTTAGACTGTTTACCTATTTATCACAATTATACACACCTTGTAGAAATGTACCCCCACCATTACCTAAATAAAACTGAATTTAATTATTCCTCTTTTATTCTTCTCTAGGTTAGATTGCCTTGTGTCTTTTATTGTTTTAAGTCATGATAGCAAGTATTAAAGAGTCATCCTGAAAAAAACAGAAAGGATATTTAGAAAATAATATTAGCACTTGCACAAGCAGGTGAGAATGAGATTTACTAGCCACAGAGCTGTTACCAGGTTCACAGTTCAAGAAAAGACCCAGAAATGTGTGTGTGTGTGTGTGTGTGTGTGTGTGTGTGTGTGTGTGTTGGGTGGGGGTGGGGTTGGCTGGGAGTGAACAAAGCTATGTTTGAAGCTAAAGCTGTTTCAACTTTGTGTTATGGCTTTCTGGAAACATGCCAAATGTTCAAGTGTCTTAAAAAAAAAAAACACTAGATTTCCTGGTAGACCAAAAAATAATTTAAAAAGTCTGAGTAATATTAGAAATTGGGCTTTGCTCACCACTTACAACATAATCCCAATAATATGCTGAGAAAACAATAAAGTGATACATCAAAACCCTGTGAGAATGTTTGTTTAAAAAAATATACTATTTAAGATCCTTTTTGTTATCAAACCTACAGTTATGCAGAGCTTTTAACTCAAGTTGTTTCTATGTCTATTGTTTCTCTTTATTACCACAATACCCAATAAGATAGGGGGGCAGTGGGGCAAAACTGTAATTTTTCTCAATTTCTATTTCCTTCCTTTTTAGTAATAGGACCTTCTATTTTTAGTTGGACTTATAGTAGTCTTAAAAAAAAAGATCACATTTTCTATGTTCCCTTGAGCTAGATATGTCCATGTCACTAATGCCTGACCAATGTATTGTGTACAATTTCTGGCAAGTGTCCTTAAGAGCCATGATCTAGCCCTTATTCTCCCCTTCCTCCTTCTTGCTGGCTGAAATGCAAATGAAATGGCTGGTATTCAAGCAGCCATCTTACCTGTGACATGAACTTAGGGTCAAAAATTACACAAGACAGAGTCAGGAAATAGAAGAAGACTTAGCCCCTGATATGCAGTCATTTTAAAACTTGGAACTGCTTATCTCTGGGCTTTTGCATGAGAGGTAAATAAACCTCTTATTTGAGCCATTTGTATGTGTCTGTTTTCTATCAGTTATAACCACATCTAATTCTAATATAGGTAAGAAGAGAATTCACAGTCCCTACTAAGGGGACAGACATGTTTTAAAAGTAAAATTTAGGGATTTTTAGCAGAATAATACAATGTAAAAAGTGTACATTATGTAACATATCAATGGGATGCGGAGCAGCAACCTATAATCAAATTCACTAACATTTTTTGCAGCAACAAATCAAATACTTACACTAAATGGGATAAGTAAAGCTCTAAATAGCTCCTCATCAGTTTATGTCCAATTTTACTAATAAATCAGTACAGGTCTGGTTAACTTTTACCACCAAATTAGCAACAAAATCCTCTTGATTTTTTAGAGACTTGAGACTTCAGTATTGTAGCAAAAAGATCATATACCTATATCACCTCCTTTTTACAGGTAAGGGAGCTACAGTGTAAGAGATTAAATAATTTGCTTAATGCTTCATGGTGAGATAGATGTTAGAGTTGCGATTTCCTGGCTCGACTGAGGGTCCTTTTCATTACATAATAACATTTCTATTTTTTTCCCGAAGTCTTCACTTATTTATTCATTCATTCTAAAAAATAATGACTGAACATAAGCCATGTGCAAGGCTTATACTCCAGGAAGTATACTCTGGGGTGTATCTTAAGCCATGCTTCTCATCAAAGGTATGTATACTCGGCTGCTACAAAGCCACATTATAAATATGGAACATATGTTCATATAAAGACTTGTACATGAGTGTTCATAGAAGCTTTATTTGTAATATCCTCAAACTGCAACCCAAATATCTATCATTAGAATGTCTATCATTCCATTATATGGTATATCCATGAAATGGAATAATACTCAGCAATAAAAAGGAATAAATTATACATGCTATAATATGGATGTATAAACCATTATATAGAGTAAAAAAAAGAGAGAAAAGAGCAAATACTCTTTGATTCTACTTATATAAAATTTCAGAAATACTAACAAATCTATAGAGAAAGAAGATAAGTGGTTGCTTGTGGGGAGAGGTACAGAGAAGGGGAGAAGGGAGGAATTACAAAGGGGCACAGGAAGCTTTTGAGTGACGAATATATTCATTATCTTGATTGCGGTGATGGTTTCACTAATATATATGTCAAAACTTATTGAATTGTACACTTTTAATATGTGCAGTTAATTATTTGCCAACTATACATCAATAAATCTGTTTTTAAAATATGGAACATCTTCCTGGACTGTGAGGTTTTTTTTTTACCAGGAGGTTTGAAAGAAAAACTCAAGGACTTAGACTTTCTTTGTATTAAAACGACATAAATACTATAATGTATAAAGTAATATTGAATCACTTCTCAAGGTAAAAACTCTAGATGTCAAAATTTAATGCTTACGGTGGGCTAGGTCTAGCTAACTCTTTAAGATACCCCAGAATCTGGTTATTTTCACTCTTCTCTGAAGTTAGAAGACTTTGGTGGTGAAGTTTGAAGTTCTGCCAAGGGGTTTACAAGGTCATACACCAGATGTAAAAAGTCCCCCAATACCTATAACATACCCCTGGCTCCAAGTTTCCTGTGGTTT
Source organism: Monodon monoceros (assembly GCF_005190385.1). NCBI lineage: Eukaryota > Metazoa > Chordata > Mammalia > Artiodactyla > Monodontidae > Monodon > Monodon monoceros. Next base: position 42,214,512 of record NW_021703781.1, read on the forward strand.
TAGTTCCGTCATCGCATCTTCTTAAATCATTGACTGCTTGTCTATTTCTATTTCTAGGAGCACTACCTATTTATAATCAAAGGAATAAAAATAGAGGAATAGTTCTTGTGCTACCATAATTGTACTATCCTGGGACATGAGGAAAATAAGTCCCGTTATATAAATACCCATATTTTGTTTCTAGCATTTTTTCCCAGAGAATTACAGATTAAATCGGGGGCAAATCTTGAAACACTGTACAATTCTGACACTGTGGAGACCATAATGTCCTATGTACCCACCTGAATAATCAGAAACAAGAGTTTATCACAGATATTTCCAATTTTATTCAGATGTTTCACATAAAGAATGTGCAACCTTCTTGATGAAAACAACACCATGATTCTATGAATTTCTAGATTTTATAAAACTAGAATTTTAAAGATTCAGATAAAACATAAGTGTGAACATCTCTAGAAGTTGGTGCATATTCGTATACAAAAGAGAAAAGAAAACAAAACAAAACAAAGCTTTCTCAACTCCTTGAGAGAAGGATACTCAAATCCTATAGGGCTTAGAAAACATCATTCAGAGGTAATTGAAGGGCAAGTTATAAGACAGTAGGAGGGTGCCTATCCTAAATATTTAGGATCAAGATGCAAATTAGTTTATCTCAGGGTACTAAAAGGATTTGCTTGATATGATCTTAGAGCAACACTTAGTAATCTTGGAGGAATCTTTGAGAAATAGTGGAGAAAACTGGAGGAACAATTTCTAATCTTCTAAATGGGGAACAGATAAATCATATAAACTATGGAGAAGTAAGAAAAATGTTAATTCCCACAAACGTACTAGAGCCATCTGCTAAATGGATGGTTTATTATGCTTTCAGAAAAAAAGAAATGTTACCAGAATGTAGCAAATACTCATTAAAAATTTCTGTCTAAAATAATCTGTTTCATCTCATACTAAGTAGGACAAATATATGTCTAGGCCATGATGGAATGTATCTTCAATTCATTCCAATTCAACAAATAACAATTCAATAAATGAAACAATGTGTTGTTACACACTGATAGATTAGGTGAAGATATAGGAGAGCTGTTCTTTGGACCACATCAGTGCTAAGTGGGATCTCTGGTTGTTTACCACAAGAATGTACTTGGCATTACACGTGAAAAAGACACTGATAAACTAAATTCAGTCAGAGGGTTAGAAACAGGAAGGTAAATGTTCTGGAAACTATAGCAAAGATGAATAGATGCAACAGCTGAGGGTGTTTAACATGCAGAGGAAAATATTTACATGGAGCTTTTTAAAAATAATTCGAGGGACTCCCTGGTGGTGCAGTGGTTAAGAATCCACCTGCCAATGCAAGGGACACAGGTTCGAGTCATGGTCTGGGAAGATTCCACATGCCGCAGAGCAACTAAGCCTGTGCGCCACAATTACTGAGCCTGCACTCTAGAGCCCGCGAGCCACAACTGCTGAGCCTGCATGCCACAACTACTGAAGCCTGCTCGCCTAGAGCCTATGCTCCACAACAAGAGAAGCCACCACAATGAGGAGCCCATGCAACGCAACTAGAGAAAGCCCGCGCACAGCAACGAAAACCCAACGCAGCCAAAAATAAAATTAAAAAAATAATTCGAATGTATGTTACACCGATGAATGAAAATAATTTTTTTTCTTCCAAATTGCATAAACAGGCTAGTTGAAATTTACAATAAGGCTGATTTTGGTTCAATATAAGAATGAATTTATAACAATTATACATGTTCAACAACATATTTTCTGCTTCAAAATGTATCATGCCCTTTGCTCGACAGTAGCTTTCAATATTCAAAATGCGCATGCCTTGTGACAAATAATTTCTATTTCAAGGAATTCATCCTCAAGCTATAACACACATATTTTCAAAGATATCTATACCAATATATTGTTTGAAGCATTATCTATAAAACCATACAAATAAATTATTTTTTAAAATCCATACATGGGGCTTCCCTGGTGGCACAGTGGTTGAGAGTCCTCCTGCCGATACAGGGGACGCGGGTTCGTGCCCCGGTCTGGGAGGATATCACATGCCGTGGAGCGGCTGGGCCCGTGAGCCATGGCCACTGAGCCTGCGCATCCGGAGCCTGTACTCCACAACGGGAGAGGCCACAACAGTGAGAGGCCCGTGTACCGCAAAAAAAAAAAAAAAAAAAAAAGAATACTAATTTAAAAGTCATCGCATTTGTTATTACAAGTGTTACCTAATTATTAGATATTATTATACTCTATCATCTATATTATTTATATTATATTATACCATACCTGTTATATATAATTATTACATCTAATATAATTACTATACAATCATTAATTCCTATCAAAGACATACTATTTCAGAGAATCTGTTTTGCCATCAGGACTAGAATCTTAGTTCTGCAACCGTCTAGATGTGAACTTAGCCTGGAAACTTAACATCTCTGAGCCAAAAACTTATTTCCTGTGATGTAAGGAGAGCTTATGAATGGGAAACGAGGCTTAAAAGATATACAATTAATAAAGAATTATCTATTTTACTTAATTCTTGTAATATGAATTTATTAATGTCTACTAAGCTTGAGCAGGTTTACTATAACAGAATGGAGTATACCCTGGAGGGGAGACAAGGAAGAATTATTTTAATTCTACAAGCTTCCCCCTTCAAGACTTTGAATTTGATCATTACCTTAAAAATATAATAAATTATTTAAATTTCCTTACAAATGAATATAGACTTTCCTTATTATCTTTCTTTTAGTTTGCCAAGCAGTTTCAAACTTTAATGTGAACAAAAATTACTATATAGAGATGTATACTCAATATTATGTATGCTGTACTATATGGGGAATTTTTCATAGGCAATTTTAACAGGACATAATTTTCCTTTATATGCTAATTTCAGATTTTATTACATATATGTAAGTTGTGGGTTGAACTGCCATCCCCAAAAGATATGTCTACCCAAAACCTCAGAATGTGACCTAATTTGGAATAAGGGTCTTTGCAGGGTAATTAAGTTTAGGGTCTCAAAATAAGATCATTTTGGATTAGGGTAGGTCCTAAATTCAGTAAGTCTCCTTGTAAGAGACAGAAGAGGAAAGACACAAAGAAGAAGGCCACGTGAAGATGGAGGTAAAGACTGGGAATATGACACCACAAATCAAGAATGTCAGGCACCACCAGAACCTGGAAGAAGCAAAAAAGGATTCTTCCCTAAAGTCTTCAGAGGGAGTGTAACCCTGCTGACAACTTGATTTCAGACTTCTGGCTTCCAGAGCTGTGAGAGAATAACTTTCTGTTAAGTCACCAAGTTTGTGTAATTTGTTACAATAGCCCTAAGAAACTCATACAATATACGTATATAACGACCATATCATTTGTTGTCCTAAATGGGTCACTTTGGGGAATTAAAGGGGGCACAAGCATTAATGATACTAAGACAATAGAGATAAATAGCACTGCTTTTGGGGACACACGATCACCTAGCTCATAAAACATGAGGCTGCATTGTAATGTATGTAAAAGGGTTAGCAGAATATACCTCTGATATAATATGTCCTCAATAAGAAATAACTTATTATAATTATCTTATATATAATTACAGAACTGGAGCCCTGGAAGTGTAGACTATCTGACTAGGATTATAGGATGGAGGCTGGGCAAAGGAGAGACAGAAAATGGGGATGGGGAGGAAGGAAAATTATTGGCCAACAGAAGGTCTCTGTCACACTAGTAGTCAGACAATCGTTAAGAATTCTGATTACCACAGTTGCTCCTGGCTCTCGTGCATCCACTGATACACCTTATACACCGAGAAAGCTGTTTTACCCCTAAATTATTGCTAAGGTTCAAGTTCTACCACGGCTGAATGACTTAGAAAACCTATCCCAATCCACTACTGAGTTCTAAAATATATTATTGCTATTCATTTTTTAAAAGTAGGTGGGAAAACACTAATAGATGTGAGACTAGATTCCTGGAAGAAATTATTTTTATCCAACCATCTGACATACAGGTCTTAGTCTGAGAACTAAAAGAGATCTTGTCCTAACCAGTCAAATTCTCTTTTTATAGTTAAAGAAACTGAGACCGAGCAACATTATATCTGCCAGATAAAATGATATCCAGAACAGTAGTAATAATACTTAATTTTGATGTTAAGATATTTGGGCAGATTTTGTCCTTATTTTGGTTTGTCCATATTGTGTGTACCTAGGAAATCATGGAAGTGTATTAAAGTATTTCATCTTTCCTTATTATCAAAATTGTTCATAAATAATATAGAAGCACTTATCCCATTGCTTTCAAGATATCAAGTTATTGATCAGTACAACGAGTCTACACACATATATGAATACAGAGAGTGAACAGCCCTCTAAATTTCTGACTTTAGGACAAGATATTAAAAATGTATTTTTTAAATAATCAGAAATGTATTTAGTGCTTACCGTACGCCAGTTATGTAAAGTACTTTCCATATATCAACTCATTATACAGTCATTATGCAGATATTATGTTTCCATTTTACAGATGAGAAAACTGAAGCTAAAGGATATTACATAATTTGTCCTGGAGCCCACATTCTTAACTAGGCATTGTACTAGAAATTCAAATTCCTACCCTCAAGAATGTCTATTTCATGAGCTTGAAGAAGGACTATAGGAAAGTCACCTCATTCTTCTAAGTACCTTCCAGACAAGAATTTTGCTGAAGTATTTTCCATCTGTAAAAATTAGAAATCCAAAATTCATAACAGCCAGGTAGATATATTCAAATACTTCTATAACTAATGAATATTTATTTTCCCCTTTTAGAATTCAATGCAGAAGAGTCAAGAAGGGTGAGAATCTGTTGAGTGTACTAATGATTTAATCCAGTTTTTAGTGTATTTCTTCAGAGAAGAACTGATTCTTATGCTCCTTACACATGACTCATTTCAATGGGCAGATAATTAAGGTCTCATGCTACATACCAGTCAGTCTTGAGACCAATGTAAAAATAAGAATTGAGATCTAATATTTATTTCAGCTCTTTCAATTGGTCACAAATTAATTTATTTTCCCAGATGGAGTAGGAAAAGTGGCTGAAACACATGTTTTCTTAATACAATTCAGTCCTTTGGCAAGAAGTTATTGTATTTGTTAGTCTACATCACATAAACCTTTCTACAATGTTTGCGATCTTATAGAGAGCCCAGCTTCAACCACTCTAAGAATTAATTCTCCTATTTTATTATAATGCCTTTGCTTCCAGGAAGAATTAGAGGTTTTTTATAAGACATAGAGTAAGACTGTTAAATATAAATTAAAATTTAGAATGTTCTTAAATAAACCAAAAGAAATTATCTAGGCTAATATAAGTACTGTGAGCATTATATCTAGCTCTGAACATCCAGTCATCATGATGAAATAAGAAGCATAATATCTAAGAAAATACCACAATTAATCAAGTGATTAGAGGTAAGCAACTTATCCCAGGGTCATTTTTCGAGGGACATTTGTACAACATAATAACCATAAGCTTTACAGTATCTTTAACAATGAATTTATAACTAATGCATACTTTACCATTTCTTACAGTGCAACTATAACTGTCACGTTGTTTTCTGAATACTTTATAGGGAAAAAGCATAGAGTTTGGGTTGAAGCACCTCTTTGCTAACATATATTTGTGAGGATAAAATCACACAGGTATGAAGGCACTTTGAAAATGATAGTAGTTTTTACCACTGGAATACAATCCTGAATTTCCTTCCTTCACATAGTTCAGTTATGTCAAAATATCACTTAGAGGTTTTAGCTCATGATGGGGGTGTATAGTTTTTCACATTTTAATATCTTTCTCCCCAAGGTAAGAAAAGGTTATTTGCTTTATTCGTGAATAGCTATATATTTCTTTCCTTGAATTGTACAAGAGAAGAAAGGAGTAACAATTATTATTTCAGACCAAGAAGAGTTAAAGGAATGAACTCTTTGGAATGGTAACTGAATCCTCGAGGTCCTGAACTTGCCAAACTGCTGGGATGATTCATAAAAATTCTCAGTAGAAAGAATGAGTTGATTTTGGAAACTTTGAGTGATATTTTGATCAAAGGTAATGGAATACATTAAACAAGAGCATTTCCTTTTCAGTTACTTGTTCTTTGATATGGTTTTTCTGTGTTTTAGAAAATGTGAAGACTATTACAAAATGTTGTACTAACAATCTTACATGAAATTCCTGCCTTTATTCACTCTGTCCAGATTTTAAAATTGTAATCTGTAGACATAATTATATGCATGTTTTGCTTTAAATAAGCAAATACACAAATTTAAAGGTCATGGATTTGAAATAGATCCCATTAGGCAAAGAAATGTGTCATGAGTATATCAACAGTAAACATCAACAATTTGGGTTGGTCTTAATAGAATTTAAATATTAAATTAAAGATTACATGGTTTCCTAAATTATTAGCCACAGTAGATTAAATGCCAACCTTGAGAATAAGGAAGAGACTACTGACGCATAATTACGGGTTTCTCATGGTCTAAATATCCCTCTATTTCCTTCAGAATGCTATCAGTCTTATCCACCCTCCACTATGCTTAAAACCACTTATCAGCAGGTAATGCGAGACAGGGAGGTGACAGGAGGAGAGAAAGAAAAGGCGGCAGATACAGACTCCAAAACTCATTCCAATTTAAGACCCATATATTCTATCTAAAAGTACAGGACAGTAAACTACTGAAAGACTGCCTAAACTATTTCATAGAACTAAAATTATACTGGCATGCAGTTAAAGATGTTTGCTTATTTTTGTTGGTACATTTAAGTACAATTTAATATTTTCAGCATGTTCCCTTTTTACTATATTACTAAGCTATTTAACAATTTCAAACAATGTTAGTGTCTTGGAACCTAATACAGTACTTGGTAAATAATACAAACAACAATAGCAAAACCAACCACAACAACATTTACTGAAATTATTCCCCACAAAACTGAGGTTAAGAGAACTTAAGCTTGAGATCACAAGGCTAATTAGCGGAGTAGCCACGATTTGAACACAGCAGTCTAGCTTCGAAGTCCGTGCTCTTAGGTAATCAACATATAATAAATCTAAGCAGAACATAAACTGTTTAGAAGATCATGTTACTTGCCCAATTCACATTCTAAACATGGGCAACTTCCATCACTTGTATTAGTAGTAATTAATTCATTGACCATTTACCATGGGCTAGGCATTAGGCTATGTAATTTATATAAATAGTCTCCCTGTTTTATATTCAGAGAAACTGAGATTCAGAAAGTTTAAATTATTTAATATAAGTCACACAGTTGGTGAATTGAATATTTAAGCATTCAAAGGTGATCATTTCTGCTTTTCCAGTACTGTCTCCCCTGGTGTATAATTATGAAGCAACAATTAGAACTTAAGTTGGTAACTGGTAACAGGTTAGTGATAATTGGAAACAGGTAATTTTGAAGTTAATTGTAGTTAATACATGTTTTATCATATGGTTATTATACTTATTTTTTAATAACTGAAAAGGGCAGTTACTCTTACCCAGTCTGAATCCCTCCACATCACTGCCAATTAACTTTAGCCAAACTTCAACAATCCTTCATGCAGAAAGGAAGTACAAAGGGGAAGGAGAGACCATTTCCTATTTTACTTAACAGCTTTAAGTTTAAAAGTAAAATAAAAATTAGTCTTGGAATAAGATCAGAAAAGAGACTGATCAATACTCGGCCTGGCTTGTGGATTTTTGTCAACTTCAGCCAGAGAAAACATGTGTAAGCAGTTGTCAGCTCTGTGGCCAACATTGCTACTTTGTTGCGTTTTTGAGATTCAAAATTGTCTCTTCCTATTACTGTGTTTTCTGTGGACTATATATCTCCGCCACCAGGTGGAGATAAAGAGTCACAATTGCTTGTCTGTCCTAAGCAAGTGTTTCAGGATTGTAGCAGAATTAAATATGCCTCAGGTACTGGCGTTTAAATACGAGGATTTATGATATGAGTTGAAAAGAAAGGTTAGAAAGAGCAAAACAAGATTCAAGGGTGGAGCTGCCAGTTGCTGCAAGTTAGTGCCTCATTCCAGAAGGGTGCTTGGGGCATAAGCAAAGCTACAAGGCAGGCTCAATGCTATGTTAGGACCATTGTTTCTGGAATCAGATCAATGGGAATTGACTTTAGCTTGCTCCCTCCAACCTGTGTATTTTGAAGCAAATTTCTTCCAACATCTGAGCACCTGTTTTCTCAACTGTAAAATGGAGGAAATAATTACTCCCATCTTACAGGGCTATTGTGAGAATTTTAAAAGATACTCTAGGTAAACTACAGTGGTTTTGAAAGTATAGTTCCCTGGACGGATAGCATCAGCCTCAACTGGGAACTGCAAATTTTGAGCTCTACTCCAGATCCACTGAATCAGAAGCTGTGAAGGTGGAACCCAGTAACCAGTGCTTTAACAAGCCTGCAAGGTTTTTCTGATGGACACCAAGTTTGAAAGCAACTCATTTAGAAGATAATAAACCATTGAAAAAATGGAAGTAAACAAAATTCCTATTCTAATAATGGGAAGAAGGTAGGAAATACTAAAACTAAACAGCTATAAGGGGCATAGGAATTGTCCAAGGCATACCGGTTCCCAGATCTGCTTATCAGTGAAGCTGATTCAAGGTAAACGAGAGCAAATTTGATCCTAACAATTGGAAATGAGTTACCAGCACATAAGCCTGGAGAACACATTTTATTCCTAACCTGGTGGATTTGAAGCTGCTGACCCATTATCCAATCAGCTGTGGTTTGGGAAGTGAGGGTCACATGTTAGAAACATACTCACCTAAGTCTAACTATCCTTCAGGAAAAAATTGGACATAATAATGTCCCAGTTAATGAAGCTCTGGTGGGAAGGCATTCTACATATATTTAGTTTAGTCATTCTGAGGGCTCCTTTTATCTAGGTTAAGTAGAATTAATTTCTTCTCAAAATTTCAATATCATCCTTCCACCTCAAAAACATATTTTTCCTGGTCAATGTCCTCTTAAAATATGACATAGTACTCCAAAATACTAAGCCTTTAGAACACATTGATTATATCCTCATTCTATCACTCTGTATCTGCTAGTTGATGGTGTTAATTACATTTTCTCTGGCTGTCCTGCTTCCCCGATTATAAGGCCCCTAAAGCGCCAGGATCTGTCAGTTTGTCTTGATCCCTCATATTTGTTATAGGACTCTAATCTACATTCGTGTTTTAAAAAAAAGTCTGAGAAAGTTATCGTACATGATGATCTATATGTATATTTAAACTTATACAAATAAAAACATACATGTTCAACCCTCAGATCACTATAAGTAGCCCAGATTTCACTGGATCACCTAAAGTTTTTGTATTTTTATTTCTGCTTGTTGACTCTAAAATAATATCTAAAAGAAGTAACTAGCAATTTTATCATACATCTAAACAATATCCAAACACATCTTAGGTTTAGGCTTAATGTGTGGATCTGTGCCACCCCTCTAATATTAAAGCAATGCTCTAGCTGATAAAAATGTCGAAAATTAATGTATATTCTGGAATTTAAAGTAATGTGTACAATTCACAAAATTATTCTTGTAGGACAATGAATTAAACATTTTAAGGGCTACACATCACCTCTTTTGAACTTAGGTATAAAGTATAACATTTGGAAGTGAATATTTTTATAACATGGCCTTCTAGAAAGTGCACATATTTGCCAGCCTAATTATTAACACATTCCTGCCCTCTTTACTTGGCATCAGAATGATCTGCTGAGGGCCACAATACTGTGTTATATTTATGAGTCACGTGTTAAAGTGAAAACAGTTGCAGAGCATTCAAAGGGAAAACCTCTATTAATTCCCTTGAAACTTTACTAGAACCATTTGAGTCAAGGAACTTTTGTATCTCACCTCAAAAAAATAAAGAATTGTAAGCTTATCAACCCCCACTGCCCCACAATTGGATTGAAATAGCAAGATTGGTGAAAAGAATCCAAGCTAACTCAGGAACATGGTCTTTCTATAGATATACTGGTAATTGAAGTAGACAAGGTAACTAATAATAGGGATTCCAAAATGTATAATTTTTAAAATTATTTGTTGTATAATTTTCAGGCTGGTAAAACTCATCCTACATATCTTCTTTTAAAAATAATTTCATAAATTTTAGCCTTAATGTCAAGAACCAAAGGCAAACAACAAAAAACATTCATTATAAGAGCTTTCTTTTGTAACTAATCTGGATCACCCTTGCTGAATAGTCAACTCATGTCCTTTTGTTCTTTCACAGCATTACACACACACACACACACACACACACACACACAGGATCCTTGTTTAAAAACTTCCTTGATTTAGATGGCTTGTGAGTGAATTTTTTTTATGTTACACTTTTCAGGATCTTTCAAATTTTCTAAAATAAACACAGTAATATTGAAAACATTTTAAATTATTCTCATTCTTTTCTTCCTACAAGCTGATTCTTCCCCAATTATTTCTTTATTTTTCAACATAACTCATCTTCACTACTATTCTTTGAACTCTCTCCAAATTTAACACATACCTGTATATACCTGAATATAATTTTGAGATAATATCCAGTATTACAATATTAGTTGACATCTCTGTAATGATTTCACTGTTTTAAATCAAAGAAGTCAAATAGCCAATGTTGCTGTCTATTTTAATCTAGTCATCAAGAGAAGAATTGCACAAAATATACCAATATGTTGTTTCTCTGAGGAGATGTTGGTTTAAGGAAGCTACACAGTTTTTCTTTACATTTTATTATCACTTTCTTCTAATAAAAAAGCTCATTGATTTTGATTTGAACATTTAAATTTGAAATGCCACTTTAAAAGAAAGTAGGAGGTTTGTGTTAACGCCAAGGGATGGAGGCTCCAATCTGGATACACCAGACAGCCAAGTTCAACCTCAATGAGACACCAAGGATCTGTGAAAACCCCTTAACATAATGAGTTACTCAATCATCCTTTTAAAGTAAAGACACATTTTTGTGTAAGCCCATATTGAAATGTGAAATTGGAATAATAAATACAGAAGAACATATCCATGAATATAGGTATCCCCAATTCAGATAAAAGCTGTGTTCTGGAAAGAGCATTAGTGTGTGGAAAGAACCTGTTACATTATGACCACATCTAAATGGCCAAATTGGATTTTTGGTAGACTTGATAATTAAGAGCTATGGAAGATTCTTCAGCTAATCAAAGGCATATGTGTTCCTAAGTTTTCAGTTCTATAACACTGCTACAAGGAAAGGAAAAGATTTCATTTCAAGAGGAGAATTGCTTTTTGATAAAGTTGCTTTTGGCATCTGGATGGGTAATTTGCAGGTAGAATCTTGGCTACTTGCTCCTCTTGGACCATCATGGGTTGCCACCAAGTGGCCAATGATGATGAGAGTCCATCTGGGACCAGGATTTTTGCTGCCTCATGCTGCTATTTTCATAAGTTTACAATATCTCCATTCATTCTCACTTAAGGACAGAAGGCTGTCTGGAAAAACCCACTGATGAAGCTCACTCCCTTATTTTAGCATCTGCTCAACTGGACCATCTCAGCTGCCTTTATGGCAAATTAGTGAGCTCATGCATTTGGTTGGAAGTTCTTTTTAAATTGTGTGTGGCTCTCACTGCTGTCAGTTTCCCTTACTCTCACCAAATATTTTCCTCTTTGGGATTGTTTCCACCTTGCTTTGGGCCTGTTTTGATCCTAGGAGTATCTCCTTTTGTTGCTGCCCAATTTTTCACTGGAACCCTCAGCAGTAGCAATAAGATGAGTTCTAGATTTTCTTCTAATTTCTGTCCTATTCCTATCAAGTGTATATTACCATTCCACAATAGCATGCTAATAAGCCTTTAGATCCCTGACGTCTTGGGAATCAATTTTTCATTTTTAAAATTTTCTCTAAGACCTTGCTGCTCTTCAGAGAGTGGTCTATGATCCAACAGTATGTGCATCAACTAGGAGCAGAATGCAGACCCCATGTCAGACCTACAAAATCAGAATCTGCATTTTAACAAGACCCCAGGTGATATACATGTATGCATATTACATTATGAGAAACACTGCTCTATGATGTCACTGATATGTGGTAATATCTTAAATGCCCTAGTGATGCAGAATCTCCACTTTATTATTAAGCAGGTCATTTTATCTTTGGGCAGCTTCCATCATAAGAAAGACCCTCCTTACACTGAAATTAAGTTTACATCTCCATCAATTTTATTTGTAGGTCTAAGTTCTACACACTTGGGCCAGACCAAAATTTAATCTTTGGTTTATAAGACATTCTTTCAAATATGTTAAGATAAATATCATCCCCACTTAATTTTTTTTCTATTTCAGAGTAGGTACATTCACTTATTTGCTTCAATAGTTACTCAGATCATATAATTTCAAGTTTCTTCTCCTCTGAACACATTCCAGTTTGACTCCACCCCCAAAAGGAACCTCCCTAAGTTTTGAGAATTTCGTGGTCTAGCATTCAGGGACTAGATGATTGGTACAATCTCATATTGGTAAGAATGAGGGATAGAATTTCCTTTCCAATATTCTTACTGCCACACCATTTTCATCAAAATCCTGACCACTAGAATTGTTTGGCATGCCATATGCTGGAAATTTCTTATCTGTCTGATATAAACCTATGGGTTTACTTTTTTGAAGGGCTTTTAAAATACATTCAAACATTGAAATAACCTAATAAATTTACCTAACATTTTTTGTGTTTTAAAAAATATTTGTTAGGCCTACTGCCTTGTATGGAAGTGATGAGATTTTTTTCCTTTCTCTCAATAAAAGCATTTGCTAATGGGAGTATGATTTGAATCCTCTGAAGCTGCATCAAACAAAAGAAACCCATTAAGTGGACTCAAGGAGGAATAAGGACATAGAATTGGAAGAGGCAAATCTTAAAAATAGAAGGCTATGTTCTCACAGGGGAAAGTGCAATCACAAACTCTATGATGACATTTAGCCCCATGGAAATAAGAGTGTTCTCTAGCGTTCCAGCACTTAGACATCAATTCATGGTGGTCTCAAGCTATGTTTTTGTTCTGGCACATTAAACAGAATGAAGACATATGTCTAAATTTAAGACATCCTTTTAGGGCTCTGTGCACGAGAGCCAGCTGAGAAATTTGAACTATTTCAAAGCACTAGAAAAGGAATTGTAGACACATCCTTTGTTTGGGCATATATTTTTAATTATCCTGCCTTTTAATATTCTTCTCCATTTGAGGATAATCAGACAAAATGGATCCTGCTGGGCATTGTCATGCTTAATAAAAGTAAGACTGAACATCTGCAAATATGGCGACACTGTGGCGCGTACAATGCGCCAGCGACTGAGCTGCATTCTGATGTAATTATAACACCACATGTTGCTGTGATAATGTAATTCCCTGTTTACATTAGTTCTAGCACTCAGAATAAACTCTTCTTGCGTTAGGTGCTAAGCAATTTCAACCAGGGTAGGCACATAGAATAATGAAGGAAGAAATGTATTAAATGCAGGATGTAGATAATAGCAAGGGAAGGCAGATAAAAGCCTGCAGACTATCATGTTTGAGTCTGCAGGCCAGGGATCAACTCCCTGGGTTTAATTCCAGCTTCTTCTGTTGCTAGCTGTGTGACCTTGAGCAAGTCCTCAGCCCCTGTGAAATGGAGATAATAATCATATTTTTCTCATAAGATTATAGTAAGAATTAAATGTATTAATATATGTAATCATTTATCTTCTTCCTCCTCCTCTTTCTCCCTTCTTATTTTCCTTTCTCTTAACTATTTTTTTTTTGGCTTTTCTAAAAAATTTTTATTTTATATTGGGGTATAGTTGACTTACAATGTTGTGTTAGTTTCTGGTGTACAGCAAAGTGACTCAGTTATACATATACATATATCCATTCTTTTTCAGGTTCTTTTCCCATATAGGTTTTTACAGAATATTGAGTAGAGTTCCCTGTGCTATACAGTGGGTCCCTGTTGATTATCTATTATATATATAGTAATGGGTATATGTTAATCCCAACCTCCTAATTTATCCCTCCCCCCACTTTCCCCTTTGGTAATCATAAGTCTGTTTTCGAAGTATGTGAATGTCTTTCTGTTTGGTAAATAAGTTCATTTTGTATCATTTTTTAGATTCCACATATAAGTGATACCATATGATATTTGTCTTTCTCTGTCATACTTAGTATGATAATCTCTAAGTCCATCCATGTTGCTGCAAATGGCATTATTTCATTCTTTTCTTTGGCTGAGAATATATGTACCACATCTTCTTAATGGACTTTTAGGTTGCTTTCATGTCTTGGCTATTGTAAATAGTGCTGCAATGAACATTGGGGTGCACGTATCTTTTCAAAGTAGGGCTTTCTCCAGATGTATGCCCTGGTGTGGGATTAACTGACCATAGGTGCATGGGTTTATTTCTGGGCTTTCTATCCTGTTCCATTGATCTATATTTCTGTTTTTGTGCCAGTACCATATGTTTTGATGACTGTAGCTTTGTAGTACAGTCTGAAGTCAGGGAGCCTGATTCCTCCAGCTTCATTTTTCTTTCTCAGGGTTACTTTGATTATTTGGGGTCTTTTATGTTTCCATGCAAATTTTAAGAGCTTTTGTTCTAGTTCTGTGAAAAATGCCATTGGTAATTTGATAGGGATCGCAATGAATCTGTAGATTGCCTTGGGTAGTACAGTCATTTTGAAGATACTGATTCTTCCAATCCAAGAGCATGGTATATATATTGCCTTTCTTCTTTCCTTCATCAAAAAGCCACTAGCAAAGCCCAAATGAAGTAGGTAGTCCAGAGTTGTCAGGCCTCATTGACAGTTGGAGCCAGTGTGCAAAGAGCGTGGCAGCCAGGTGGTGTCATAAAACTGGCTACATTTAGGCGCTTGAGGTTATGAGAGCTGGACTCTTCACTGTCAAAGAAGGGAGGTACAAGTGTGGAGGGGGAAGCTAGAATGAACCCTGTGACATTGTATTGGAGTTGAGGTATCAACAGAAACTCATCATTTTATAGATAATATATAGAAATAAATATAGACATAAATTCGTGTGCTATGGTCTGAATGTTTGTGTCCCCCAAAATTAATATGTTGAAACCTAACCCAGAATGTGATGGTCCTACGAAGTGTGGCCTTCAGGAGGTGCTTTGGTCATAAGAGTGGAACCCCCATACAATGAGAAGTCTGGGACCAGGAAGATGGCTCTCACCTGACCATGATGGCACTCTGATCTCAGACTTCCAGCCTCCAGCATTATGAGAAATAAATTTCTGTTGTTTATAAGCCATCCAGTCTCTGCTATTTTGTTAGGAATAAGTCTGTGTGTGTGTGCGTGTGTGTGTGTGTGTGTGTACATACATACATATGTATACATACATACACACACACACACACACACGCACACACACACACACACACATATATATTTCCTAGTTCAGTACCCTAAAAGAGCCTGGGGAAGGAAATATTACAATAGCAATGAGCATACCTAGTGCTCAGATCTTGGTTTCCAAACACCATTCTCCATTGAAAGGAATGAGGGCTCCTTACAGAAATGGCTGATTCTAGGTCTGGGTTAGGAAATGAACAGAATGAGCCTAGAATTTCTTGTTATGCTAGATAGTAAGGAAATAAAGAATGATGAGGACTTGTCAAAAGAATAGAGAAACTAGCTTAAAGGGGAACAACTAGTCAAATCTAGGACAATTTTTGATCACCAAAATGAATCATAATAGTAGTAAATTATAAACACTGAATAAAATAGGAACCCGTGGGTCTACAGGGATATAAATAAATAAACAAACGAATGAATAAATGAATGAATGAGAAAGCTCTTCCTTATAGAAAGCCAACTAATAGTGAATATAGAAGAAATTATGCATGGAAAACTACCATTTGGCAACCATCAGAATAACAATTCAGAAAAGAAATATTAATGATGTTATAACTAATGGGTGAACATGAGTTGAGGAATGGGATTTTTATATGGCCTCTAAGTATCCTCCCACAAAAGATTTATTAATTACAAAGGGAGGAAAGTGACTTTACAGTGGAGAAACCTGG
The DNA here is from genome assembly GCF_005190385.1 of Monodon monoceros. Taxonomy (NCBI): domain Eukaryota; kingdom Metazoa; phylum Chordata; class Mammalia; order Artiodactyla; family Monodontidae; genus Monodon; species Monodon monoceros. The sequence goes on from NW_021703781.1 coordinate 42,230,637, forward strand.
CATCATTTTAATCAAGTGATCAAAGTTAACACCACTAGTAACATTATGTGCGACTCAAAAGGATGCAGGCAGAACGCAACCCTCACTTGAGGGATGTTCTACAAAATGAAGGGTCCATAATCTTTAAGAACTTCAAGGTCATGAAAGTGAGGGAAAGACTGAGGAACTGTTCAGGTAGAAAGAAACTGGAAAGACAAGACTAGTGGGTACAAAGTGTAATTCCTGGATTGAATTATTTGCTCGGATATTAGTAGGATAACTGGTGAAATTTGAATGAGGTCTCTGAGCAAAGGGTATGTGAGAGTTCTTTGTTCTCTTTTGCAACTTTTCCGCAGGTTTGAAACTGATTCAAAATAAAATATTTAATTTTAAAAATGTAGGAAAAACAAGCTGTGTCAAGTACCTGGCACATAGTAAGGGCCCAATAAAATTTAGTTATTGTTTTTCTAATGGCTGTACTATGAAATTTTTTTTGTTATAGTTGTTTTCATTTTCATTCTTCCTAGCTAAGAATTCCCCCAAACAACAGCAAGACTAGAATTTTAAACCTGCCAAAATTTTAACATCCACACCAAGATTTACCAATGCCATTCAGATTTCTTAGGTATGGCCTCATGGGTTCAAGGAACTCAAGCATCTACTTCACCAGATACTCTAAAAATTCTCCATATAGCCAGATTCATGTGTGTGTGTGTGTGTGTGTGTGTATATATACAGATAGATAGATATCTATATATATATATAGAACTAAAAAGGAAGTGAAAAAGAAAAGATATGAGAATAAATGCAAAGGATTATACTGGTTTCTCCCAAATGAAAACCAGCCTCAGAATTATAAAGTCGCATTTCATACAGCTCCTTTTGGGAACAAATGACTAGTCCTTCTTTTTCAAGTTGGAGGCTTTCACCTATAAATCTCATCTTTTTTCTCCGCTTTGTTTCAACACAACTGCAATGGTTCCAGGCACCACAAATGCATATATCACTACCAGCAAAGAAGGGAGCTATTTCCTCATATGAGGGTCTTTTAAGTAAGAAAAAAACTTTCCCAGAAGGTAGAAGGGAGACTTTCTCTCAGATCCAATTAGTTAGTATTAGGTCAAGAAGGTTTTTAAACCAATCACTAGTAAAGGGAATAAGGCCATGATTGAATTAAATTTATGATCAATTCCTTGAGGCCAGGAAGTAGAGCTTATCTCTTTCCCTGGGTACAGTGTAAACATCAAAACATAATCAGGATTTTTCCAGAAAGGGGGAGTAGAGGGTGGCAACATGGCTACTGAATAAGCAACTTGCAGGGTCTGACATACTAGAGATAGGAAAAAATATAAGAAGAAGGGAAGAAAAAAGACCTACAAAAACAAACCCAAAACAATTAAGAAAGTGGCAATAGGAACATATATATTGATAATTATCTTAATGTAAATGGAATAAATGCTCCAACCAAAAGACACAGACTGGCTGAAATGATACAAAAACAAGACCTGTATATATGCTGTCTACAAGAAACCCACTTCAGACCTGGGGACACATACAGACTGAAAGTGAGGGGATGGAGAAAGATATTCCATACAAATGGAAATCAAAAGAAAGCTGGAGTAGCAATACTCGTATCAGACAAAATAGACTTTAAAATAAAACTGCTATAAGAGACAAGGACACTACATAATGATCAAGGGATCAATCTAAGAAGAAGATATAACAATTGTAAATATATATGCACCCAACATAGGAACACCTCAATATATAAGGCAAATGCTAACAGCCATAAAAGGGGAAATCAACAGTATCACAGTAAGAGTGGGGGACTCTAATACCCCACTTATGCCAAGGGACAGATCATCCAGACAGAAAATTAATAAGGAAACACAAACCTTAAATGACACATTAGACCAGTTAAACTTAACTGATATCTATAGGACATTCCATCTGAAAGCAGCAGAATACACTTTCTTCTCAAGGGCACAGGGAACATTCTCCAGCATAGATCACATCTTGGGTCACAAATCAAGCCTTGCTAAATATAAGAAAATTGAAGTCATATCAAGATCCTTTCTGACCACAATGCTATGAGATTAGAAATCAATTATAGGGAAAAAAACTGTAAAAAACATAAACACATGGAGGCTAAAAAATATGTTACTAAATAACCAATGGATCACTGAAGAAATCAAAGAAGAAATAAAAAATAATATAATCTGGTCATTCATGAATCACGAACTTCATTAAAACAAAAGTATTTATATAAGCTTCTTGATTTCTAATACATAAATGTCATTAATTCTAAAAATGCACATTTTTTTGACATTTAAACATCTCTGAAATTGAGTCTACCTTTAAGGTATTTTATAGTTTAATTGGCAAATCTCTTCTTTCTTTGTGGTCCATAAACTAATGGTGCATCTTATATTTGATGGAGTGTTAGATTACATAATATGTAGTAAGCCAGTAATAGTTACCTTATCCACTGTTGGCAAACATTACCTCACTTAATCATTGTAATAGCCCTATGAGGTAAGCACTATTATTATCCCTATTTGCCAAGAAGGATTCACTGGAAGAAGGCACAAGCCATAGAAAGGAAAGGAGGGCAAATGATGGAGCCTTAGTTGTGCTTAGGGTGGGGCCTTAATTCTTAGTAGCTCCATTTTTCAGATCACTCATAATTTACTTCACATAGGACTTTCCTCAATACAGCAATTCTAGTTTCATTGGATCTGTGTTTGTATTGCATAAAGTCTTTCCCTAAGCTGATTCTCTTGGTTGCCTAATGCTATCTGTGGACCAGACCCTACCTCCAGAGGTTCTGACTCAGCACAGCTGGGAATTTGTATTTTATCACTGTGGGATTTACTAGCATAACTTGATACATGCAGAGGAGAGTAAGCCATGTTAAAGAAACATTCTACAACAGATACTGTCCCACTGGTCTGCACATTCTGGAAAACTAGAATTTTTGTTAATATCTTTTATCTTTTAACTACACAGTAATATATGCTTATCATAGTGTGGAAAATCACACAGGCAATAAAAAATTATTTCTAATACGCCCAACGCTCAATGATATCCATATCATTCATGAACATTTTCCAGGCTGTAAGTAAGTTTTATTAAAAATATATTCCACTAAGCAAATGTAGCATGATTTACTTGATCATGGGAGATATTTAGAGGGTTTTTTTCCCTCCAATGTTTTATATTAATTTCAACAATATCACAAGCATACTTATAGTTAAATATTGAGCATATCCATGAGGATAAATTCTCAGGTTCAGTAATATGAATTTTTTAAAGTTAGGAGGCTATTGCCAAATTACCATTTAGAGGCAATTTAAAATCTGAGTTCTTTATTTTATTTGATTTTATTTTTTTACATCTTTATTGGAGTATAATTGCTTTACAATGGTGTGTTAGTTTCTGCTTTATAACTAAGTGAATCAGTTATACATATACATATGTTCCCATATCTCTTCCCTCTTGCGTCTCCCTCCCTCCCACTCTCCCAATCCCACCCCTGTAGGTGGTCACAAAGCAACGAGCTGATCTCCCTGTGCTATGTGGCTGCTTCCCACTAGCTATCTATTTTACGTTTGGTAGTATATATAAGTCCATGCCACTCTCTCGCTTTGTCACAGCTTACCCTTCCCCCTCCCCATATCCTCAAGAGATAAAATCTGAGTTCTTTAAATCAAAACTTTATGAAAACAACACAATGATTTTTTGAGAACTGACCTCATACTGTCACATGAAAACCACGTGGGATATTTAGCATGAAGATCGAGCTGCTTTACTACTGAGGAGCAGCATGATAGTCCATGACATGGCCATTTGATTTTGCTGGGTGATAGTTTGAAAAGCACACCCTACAAAGCAAGTAGGCAAGACTTAGTCAGTGCCCAGCACCTGGTCCTCAAAAAAAATTTTTTTATCATCCATTCTTCCATTTATAAAAATTCCATGGCTTAACAAAATGAATGATAGAACTATGATGAAAACTGAAAATGTAATTTGTGTATGGTAAAATAGTATGTGATTCTTTAATGTGATTCAGGGAAAAGCCAAGAGCTTGTACAGATATTTTTCTACTTGAAAATGTGGGTATTCTTGAAGGTTTTGGCACAAATTCCACATAAGCATCAATGATGTGCTGCTCATCTAACTTACTGTATAATTACCTAACATTTATATTTAGCAAAATTTAATATGTAGTGGGTGCTGATAAGAATATCTAATTTTATCCTTCTAAGAAAGCATAAAGACTACCCAGATGTGACTAAAAGGAAGGAGTCTATTTGGATCTAATCTTCCCTCATTCTTTCATTGTCCCTTTCCTGTAGTTCCCTTCTTGCCTTTCCTCTGTGTGTCCCATGCGAATCTTTCTCCACCCTGGCTGGGTGTTGTTCATGTCATTGTATTAGGGCCCTTACTACTATTTACAGATTTTTATAGTCTATTTACAATTGCAAGTTCTTAAGTACCAAAATATTAGTAGCAATGTTTTTAAGACAGGTCTGTTGTTAATTGTTCGGGGCTCCAAGAATAACTTTCATCTAGTTTGCTGGGTCCTTCAGCTTTGCTCTCTAATATAAGTTTCTGTGTGTTGTTAAATTAGTTTTGCTTCTTTATTACTATTTGGGATCTGAGTTGAAAATAGTACACCATTAGGCAGAAATATGGGCACCATGATATATCCTATTGACACAAATAAACCTTTCTTTAAAACATTATATTATGCCCCATATAAGCAACAAAATGATCAACTATCATTACCATAGCCATCTCTACCATTCGTTCCTTCAAATAATATCTACCACAATACTGCACTGTTATTAATTTTGTACAGTTGAGAAATACACTGAAATGGAAAAAAATCAACAAAAAACAGCCATATATATTTTTTCAATTTTTCTATACTTTTGTATAATATCCCAAAGTTTAATACTTCTCATAGGAACAGAGTTTCCCGTTGCAGAGCACAGGCTCCGGATGCGCAGGCTCAGCGGCCATGGCTCACGGGTCTAGCCACTCCGCAGCACGTGGGATCTTCCCGGACTGGGGCACGAACCTGTGTCCCAGCATTGGCAGGCGGACTCTCAACCACTGCGCCACCAGGGAAGCCCCAGGAACAGAGTTTTAATACCAGTCATCTAAGTGGTAAAACAGGTGCTCACAAACTTTTTACTGACACATAAAGATTGCTTTAGAGTCAACTATAATTTTTAGTGATGTTGTCCTATTACACAGATAGTGACCTTATTAATGACTGACCACCAGTGACTTAGAGGGTAGAAGTCTTAGGCTAAGGCTCATGTTTTAAAATTTTACTTGTTTTCAACTTTCTCACAAAGAAATGGCTTAATATGGATGAGACATTTTCATATAGAGATCACTCTATTGCTCTAATCTTTACCATCCTTTTTACCAATGTATGTGGTCAACCACATGGGGGCAGGGGGGCCAGGGTATGCAGAGGACTCAGACAAAATCAATCAATGTGTATATTACAATGTCTCATGGAAAATGAACATAGTAATTCTTTTTTTGAAAGAGAACGTAAAACTTATTTTAGACTCACTACTTATGGATTACTGTATATTTTCATGACATAGTTATTTTAAAAATTTGTTTATTGATTTTAAATGAAAACCATAACAGTATTCTCTCCCTCTAGGCTTCCTTTCTTTGTTTCTTGGCCTTCCCTCTCACCCATACTCCCACATTATATTTTAAGGTTAACTGAGTCAGAACATTTGCATTTGGTATTAAGGTGCGTAAAGCAAGGCTGCCCCATTGCGCAGCCACGTCAGGAAAATCCTTTTATCCAAGTACTGTATTTAACCAGCTCTTAAAGGGATTTTATTTATTTGGTAGGAACCAAAGCTGGTGAATGAATCTGAGGGTCAATTTGGGGCACTGCAGCACCAAAAAATATAGACACGCATCTTTCTGCTTTTTAACTCTTCAAACTGGAAATAAGAAAATCATTTTTAGGCTGCCAATATTGAGTCAGGAAACAGTTCCATTGATCTAAAACTGCATTAAGAGATGAAGCCCAAGTAATATTCCCTTTTCCCATAATGTGTCTTACGCACATTTCACATTCTTAACCTGAGTAAGATGTGAACAAACAAGCTTCCACCATTCATTCACACTCTAAATTATCCACTGACTTCAAAGCTGTCTGGGAAAAAATACAAGCAAAGAGGATATTGTGCTTTTTCCAACCATACAATGGTAAATCAGAAAAAGACATTCTGTGGAGTTCTTACAGGACTTATTAACTAAATAGTGTTTATCTTCCTTTCCTGGCTAACCCGCTCAGAACGAGTAATGAGCTCAGAGGAAATAAAGCAAAGACTGAGCCCTTTCCAATCCTTCCAGCTGCCCTGCCGCACACCAGTTCTTTGAATGTTTTCTTAATTTTGTGTTTGTTTGACCTAAGCACTCCAACTGAACTGAGCAAGGGCTTCCAGGAGATGGTTGGGGACAGGCAAAGCAGGTTTGTTTCCCATGTGCTATTGGTAAGGTTCTCAGAGACATATGTCAATCAACCCATTGCCTCAATTAAACATGTAGTTTTCAAGTTAGAAGAGCCTTCTTTTCATAGTTTTCAGTCTGTTGCTGGCCAGGAAAGGTAGATGTTTAGGGAAAAGTATTTACCGTTAGACCTCTGTGGCCTTAATTTGGTTCCCCACTGCTTATAATCTCTACCTTCTCTTCTGCGGCCACTCAGTGAAGGAATGCTGCCATTCTAATTCTAAGGATAGTAGAGAGGCCCAAAGGATGTATCATTTACCACCACCAGCTAAGCCATCTTAGATCAGGCAGTGAGGATCAAGTGCATTACCACTTACTGAGAATCACATCATAAGTTTTTATTATTAGGAATTCTTTTAATTTCTGGTAAAAATAATATCAAAGATTAACAACTCTTTCATTAAAAACCTTAATACTTAATACTTCTACTTATTGTGGAGAATCACAATATGTAATATGAAACTTCTGTGACTCTCAACAAATAAAAGGTGGGGATTAGGGAAGAAACAGATGAAGGAGGATGGTTGAAGTTGAGGAACAACAAACGACAGAGAGCACGAGTTGCCAATTTTTCCACAAAAAGACAATACGTAAATGGGAAAAAGTCAGGAAATCACCTATCATCTTTGATGTTCCCTGACTTTTTCCAAGACCTTCTCACCCCAACGGCCATTTAAACAGCCAATGAAGAAACTGAATCGTACTCCCTAGAGGACATTGTATCCGCTTCTACTACCTAGCCATGTAAAACCATTCCTAACACAAACTGATTAGTTCTCCAGAACTAAAAATTGATTTTCACTGATTGCTTTCATGTAGAGAAATAGCCTAACTTTGAGAAAGCTCTTATGTTGTTTATAGCTGTTAAAGTCATTTATTTCAAATACTGTTGATGTTTATAATTCATTATTTTCCTTGCTTAGATTTACATAGGAGTCATGAGATAACATATATTAAATTAAAGCCATTTTTAATATTGTGGCATATTAGGAATTATGCATATTTGAAAGTTCTTCTCAAGTGACATTGTAAACATAGCCAAATTATTATCATTTTCTTCATGTAGCAATAAAGTCTGAATATTAAAAAAGTTCCATTTTCTTAACAAAATTAAGCATAAAAAGTTCAAGCTTAATTAACTTTTTCCATACATAGGTCTCCCCATGGATCGTGCCCCAGAAAAGAGAAAAAAGCTATATAAAAACCTTAAGCATTAAGATACTTTACAGTAAACAACAAAGAATATAATGTTAATAGCAGCTTTCTCTAAGGGGTAAAGTGATAGATTTTTAAACTAATTTTCTTTATTTTCCATACTTTCTACAGTAAGCATGTACAACTTCTATCATGCAAAATAACCAGTTTTTAAATGGAAAAGTTTCCTTTCTGCCTTAATACACAAGGAGGTAAAGGGAACAAAAATGAAAGCTATAATAATAATTCTAACAGAAACATTACAAACTTTACAATTTAGATGCTTATAGTTACATGTTAAGAGACTGAAGAAGATAGTTTCCTGTATTACCAATCTTAAGAATGATGAAACTAAGGCTCAAACTAAGTAAATTGGTCAAGGTCGCAAAGTGAATAAACGGCTGAACTTGAATTGGAATACAAATTGTCAGTTCTTAGACTCTTACAAGTGCACTCTCCATCACTTTATCATGGGTCACTATAGAGGATGCTGTCATATCCTTACGTCAGCCCTGGAATTGCTTATCCATACATGCTGCAGCTAATAATAATAATGAACATTCATATATCCATACTAGGTGCCAAGCTCTGTTCTATGTACTTTACAGATATTAATTCATATAATCCTCACAGCAACCCTATGGACTAGATACCATTCTTACCATTCTATTTTACAGATAAGAAAACGGGGGATGTATAACTTGGGCCAAGATTACACAGCTAGTGATGAAACTGGGACACAGGGTAACTGGCTTCAGAGTCTGTGTACCTAACCACCACATTAAATGGTGTGCCAGCTTGCCTTTGTTAGGTATGTTAACAGGAGAGGATTGATCTCCTTTGGTGCTAGGTAAGCCTCAAGGCAAAATATAGAAAATAGTATATAAAGTGTGAAAGGAGCATCATTATTTTTCCAAGAAATTGCTTTGCCTATATACTTCCTGATCATTAGGGTCCAACTTGGACAAATTCACTTCCACACTGAGCCTCAGTCAATGCTTGGCCCATTTTATGGAGAAGAAAACTGAGGTCCATAGGAAACACTGATGGTAGAGGTAAGAATATACTACTCAGCAGATTTTTATCCAAAGACAGTTTCATTAAACTCCACCATTGTTTGCGGGTTAAACTGTGGCCTGTGACATTTCAGGGAGCAAATACAAAATGCACCACTTGTACTGTAGTGAAACTTTCCATTACAAGGAACTTGATTCCAGCAGGAATAAGGCTGCCTAGAAGCAAAGGGCTACTATAAAAACACAAAAAAACAAATAAAACTAATCGGGAACATGACTTCTTCGTTGTACACATGCATTACATCTGGGCTGCTACACAATATAGGCCACTGACAAAGTCTGTGTTTAGACAGAGAAAGTTACTCTAGTCATAAGAAGAAGACAGACAGAAATAGATTTTTCTTTTCTTAACTGTACTAAAATATACATAAATTTAGCATCTTAACCTTTTCTAAGTGTACAATTCAGCGGCATTAGTGTATTCACATTGTTGTGCAACCATCACTGTCATCAATCTCCAGAACTCCTTTCATCTTCCCAAACTGAAACTCCATGCCAATCAAATAGTAACTGCCCATTCCTTCCTTAAGCTCCTGGCAACCACCATTCTAATTTCTGTCTCTATGAATTTGACTACTCTGAGTACCTCATAAAAGTGGAATCATACAAAATTTGTCTTTTTGTTGACTGGCGTATTTCACTTAGCATAATGTCTTCAAGTTTCCTCCATGCTGTAGCATGTATCAGAATGGCCTCCCTTTTTAAGGTTGCTTAATATTTCATTGCATGTGGTAATAAAATACCACATCTTATTTATCTATTCATCCACTGATGGACACTTGGATTGCTTCTACCTTTTGGCTATTGTGAATACTGCTGCCATGAATATGGGTGTCCAAAAATCTTTTCAAGTCTCTGCTTTCATTTCTTTTGGGTATATACCCAGAAGTGGAATTGATGGATCATATGGTAATTCTACTTTAAAAAAAAACACCATAGTGTTTTCCAAGTGGCCACTCCCTTTTACAAGAAATAGATTTAAAAGCCAATTAACAGTTCAGTTTCTCTACCCCCTCCCCTTCCTCAAAGAGAACAAGTTCTTAACCCTGTGATTGCCAACTATACTATTTACCTCCTCAGTCCAACCCAGTCTACAGCCTCTCCATTTCTCCTTACTTTAGTAAGCCACAATTTTATTGACAATGAAGAACTTGTAGAACCATAGGACCTGGGCCAAGCCATCCCCTACTAAAACTGCACCCTTAAAACTTCATAACAGAATCACCCCAGGAGCCATACTTGAGCTGTTTACTAAGGAAGCAAGACTAGCCTCAGAGATTTGTCCAAGTTACTACATGTAGACTACATTGATTATTATTGTAATACCCAGCTTATATTTTGCTGTTTCATAGCAGAGCTGAAATACTATCCATAGAAAGCATAGTATGCACCTGTTTTGACATGTCCTGGTAATGAATTTCATGAGTGCTTTCCTAGACGGTTCCATGTATCACTCATATTTGACTCTACCACAGTGTCTAATATGGTTACTTGTACTATGTATAAACTGATAACCAAATCAGATGTGTCCCAAACTTGAACTATTCACATTACCACCCTCAATGACTTTTGCCATGTTCACATAAGTCAACTCACTTTTCTTTTACGTAAGTTATTATCTTTAGCAAGAAAATTTTTGTTGCTAATATAGATGGAAAAACTATCCCTTGCAATAAGTAAAATAAATACACTTACAAGAAAACAAACTTATCCAACTACCACCTAAAATTATTCTACATACTACCAGTAGAAATTCTGGACTAGCTGCCTTGATATATGAATATGAATGTATTGACCTCCTTTAAAATAGTGTATTAATAAATATTTTGAGAAGAAAATTACAAATAATGGCAACACCAAGATAAAGAATTTGGTGCTAAAATGTTAGCAGTGATTTTGGGGGGCTATGCAATCATGGACAATTTTATTTTTTATGATTCTCACATGGAAATAGATGATTTATATAAATAGAATATGTATGTCTATACATATACATGTACATGAGTGTGTATGTGTGTGTGTGTGTGTGATATTTTGTTGATAGAGACAATAGGTGAATGAAAAAAAGCAAAAGATGGTGAACCCTAAAAACCAGGTCCATCAAATTGATGTTGGACATCAGTGGAGTGATGATTGTTGCAGCCAGATCATTCTCATGTCCATCAACAGAGTGCCTCAGAGGAATGATATAAAAAGAAAGCAGACATAAGGGATTATCTGATGGAGAGTAAATATGTGAGTCAAAGCAATGGCAGCCAGACCAGCACAGGCATCTTCTGAAATGCTTTCGTCCATATTTAATCAATGAAAGGTACTACAGGAGGACCCACAGTATGCAGAGTAATATAGCAGGGGATAATATGTGCTACAAGAATTATAAGTCACTGTTCTTGCCCCATATTTTTAAAAATCTAAATGATACAGCCATGAAAAAATATATTATAAATTAAGTGTTGCAAAGGTAGAGATACATATAATAATCTGTGGGTACAGAGAGGAGGAAGCAGGAACGAGTGGGAAAGCAACCAAAGAAGATGTCTAGAATGAAGTGATGTTTAAGGTTATTGATGATAGTAGTAAAATGTACGAAAAGAGTCCCTTGTCTCCACAGGATAAACACTCCCTTCTCCAGGACCAAAGAGAGGAGGAGATCATCTTGAACCTAGAGTGCCCCATTTTCCTAGTTAGAACTGAAGAATGCTGGAAGAGTGCACAATTGAACAGACTGCCAAGGAAGGAAAAGTGAGTTCAGGGGAAGTCACAAAGTCCTGAAGTTTCACGTGATGCTGGCTAGTTAAAAGAGGGTACTCATGCCAGCTGCTTACACTCCTCTGAGGCCTGACCTAAGCTGTCTTACTTCCTGACATCCTTCTCCAGCTGGGCTATTTCCTGGGCTGCTCCAGACTCGTCCCTTCAACCCCCTTCACAGCTGTGGTTTGGCATCTCTGCAGCAAGAGCCCCAGTGGCCAAAGTGTCCTCTGGGCTTGTCTCCTGGGAGCAAAGGCCTGCCTATTTCCACTACTGAATTTACCCACAGAGACAGGCGGAGGAAGCTTTTTTTAGATGGCCAAAGCAAATTGGTCTGCATGAATTACATTGGAGCCGTGTGGTAATAATCAAATTTGGTGCCTGGGACACCCAAGCAGCACACGCATAGGCTGTAAGTAGCTTAGAACTTCCTGCTGCATCATTGAAACTGCTGGCTTAAGAAATAGAAGCTTTTGAGGGATGAATGAAAACTCGTCATACATGATGTTTGGCTGTGGCCAAAGGGAGTAGTCAAGTTGAAGTTATACAACAAACAGTTGTTTTTTTCCAGAGCCAAGAAAGTGACTAGGATTTTCTATATCTGGATGGTGATAAAACAGGGGTCTATAAACTCTGGCCTGCAAGCCAAGTCCAGCCCTCCTCCTTGTTTTCATATCTCTAAAAGCTCAGAATGGTTCCTCAATCTTTAAACAGCTGAAAAAAAATCAAAAGCATATTTTGCATCAGGTGAAAATGATATGAAATTCAAATTTCAATGCCTATGAATAAAGTTTTATTGGAATACAACTACACCTATTGTCTCTGGTTGGTTTCCAGCTTCAAATGCAGAGTTGATTGAGTAGTTGCAGCAGAGACCTTATGGCCTGCAAAGCCTAAACTATTGATTGTCTATCTGGCCTCTTACAGACAGTTTTCAACCCCTGTCCTAAAGTTGTGGCCAGTGTGACCAAGAGTAAGGGCAAGGTGAAATAGCAGTGAGTGGGAAACTTTTTAAATGGGAATATTGATGTGTTTTTCTGAGACGCATTTTTTAATGCTGCAGTATACTTGGTTGTAGATTGTACCACACTGCGGAAGAGCTATACCTGGAGCTCAGCTTTAATGCTTAAAATAACACTTAGATTTCATTTTTGCTTTTGTGATACTCCCATCCCCCCCATGCAAACATGCGCATGCAAACATGCACGCGTACGCACACACACACACACACACACACACACACACACACAGGAAAAATGATAGGCAGACCAATCATGTACCTCATATGAGCTCAGCAACGTGCTTGTGCTCACAGAGGTACAGTGGTAGGAAGAAGTACAAGAGCAGTGAATTATGGACCCCCCACGATGGACCCCAAAGGAAGACTAACTGAAACAATTTTATGGAAATGTATTCAGTATGCACAGATGACAACATGCTAGCAAGCCATTTCAGTACAGCATTCTAATTATAGACACCATTCTCAAAGCTTAGCCAAGCTATATAGTATCATCTCTTTTACAGGGTGTGGTTGAAATTGAGCACTTAAAAACTGGAGAGGTCACTTTTGGTTAACTAGTACAATTTGGTAGCTCAAGGAAACTCTGTCCTTCACTCATCCTACAGGACTAAGACTTTATTTTTGCTCTTAGAGTTCTAAGAAGATTCCTCCAAGCCAGACAGCTGGAATGAACAGTTTAAAACGAATATTGTGTTAATCAAGAAAAAAGGCCTAGTGTTTTGTCACAAAGAAGTTATATAAGGAAACCTAGTTTCCGAAGAAAGCAAGCTGAGTTAGAGTTGTATTGATGAACTGGAGTGTGGCAGCAATATACGTGGGAGTTGTAGGTAGAGGAAGGGGGAAGAATAGGCAAGAAAGTTTTTGGCATATCCCTTAAAGATATGCTGGTATATTGAGGGTAACTACTCATGCTTACGCACAAACCCAGCCAACCAATGTAATGAAAGGGCAGAAGGCAAGGAGTACAATCTATTTAGTCATATGACAGTCTCCAACCATATACCTGATTCCTCCATTTGGTAAAGGTAATATGGTGCCTTAGAAACAGCATTAAGCTATTAAACTACATTAAAAGCTGTACCTGGGGCTTCCCTGGCGGCGCAGTGGTTGAGAGTCCGCCTGCCGATTCAGGGGACACGGGTTCATGCCCCGGTCCGGGAAGATCCCACATGCCACGGAGCGGCTGGGCCCATGAGCCATGGGCGCTGAGCCTGCGCGTCCGGAGCCTGTGCTCTGCAACGGGAGAGGCCACAGCAGTGAGAGGCCTGTGTACAGCAAAAAAAAAAAAGCTGTACCTGAGTAGATGTGATCAAAGGAAGCTGTCACAGAAGCCATCACAGAAAACAAAAACAAATAAAAAAATGAATTCAGTGTTGAGTATGCTCTTGCTTGAGCTAGACAGACTTCTAGGTAATAGAAAAGAGAGAGTGACTTGTCAGTGAGCTGCAGAGAACCAAACCCAAGGAGAATTAAGGCTTGGGAAGGGAGTCTGGGGAACATTTCCAGAAAGACCCAGGGCTTACACATTCCCTAGTTTGTGAGAAATCTGATTTGCTCTGTAGATTTGGAGTAAGGAGCAGGTATACAAACTCTATTTTTCTCTGTGAACATTGAAAGTGCTTACACTGCCAGGTGGTGGAAACTTGATCTCAGTCAATCTCTACACACTCACTAGATTGCACTTAGAGTTAGATTTACGTAGCACCAGAGGATTTTGAGGAGAGTAGGCAGTGCCCTATCCCATTTCTAATAGAAAGGCTTATTCAAGTCCACCAGCTCTCTTGTCAAATTCAGAGCCACTCTCATTGATACTGGGATTTTCTGCTACTTCTCTCATACTCTGAGGCTGCAGATACTTTGCTAAGGCTGCCTCTAAGACCTTTAACAACTCCTTGCTGCTCTTGGGTGCAATGGAATCATTCTACTACTTTCATCCCAAGCCTGGATGCAGGGAACTCTGTGGGACAGCTCAGGCCCTCCTTGCTAGAAGCAGCACACAGTCATCTCCAGGCTTTCCTACAAAGGAGGACACAGCTTTCTTCCTTCTGTTGTGCCCTCCCCTAGGTCTTGAACCAGAGCTGGAGTGCAGGGATCCTTTGGAGGGAGCTTCCTTCTTCTCTGACTCTCCCCCTTCCCAGGTCAAGCTATACAGAGGTCAGGGGACAGAGGGCACTGACTCCTCTGGTGTTCATCCCAGTCCTCTGTCTTATGTCCATGGCTAGGCTTTTGTTTTTGTTTTTGTTTTGCGGTACGCGGGCCTCTCACCGTTGTGGCCTCTCCCATTGCGGAGCACAGGCTCCGGATGCGTAGGCTTCGCGGCATGTGGGATCTTCCTGGACCGGGGCACAAACCCGTATCCCCTGCATCGGCAGACGGACTCTCAACCACTGCGCCACCAGGGAAGCCCCATGGCTAGGCTTTTGGATTCAAGGTCAGAATTTGATCACTTTGTTATCTGAATTATTTTGTGAATTTCAAATAAACTAGCTGTTGCCTCAATCAGGGAATGACAGGACTACTATTCTGAAATATTTTCCCACTATCAATTTATGATCTTTGTGCAAACTGATTGATATCTCATTACAATCAAATGTCCAGTATTTCATTTCTTATTTTATTAATATTTTAGAAAATTAGACAGTCTTTAAAAATGAAAGATACAGTAAATAGTGCTTTCTTAGACCAAAATGTTTTAATGACACTATTTTATAACTCTAAAATATGTACAATTAACTCCCAGTGGCTCTTCTGGTAATCATCATAAAGATTGGATCAACAGAACAGTTTACATTGACTCTATAATCTTGGAAACAATGTATTATCCTTGTTTTGAGTCAATTTTATTTTTCTTAGGAATCCCAGGAGTGTTTGAACACCTACATCATACCAATTTTTAAAAGGTAATTCAATGTGGAAAGTGGGGAGAAACAAACAATATTTGACTGAAGCAGTATGTTTTGCCTTGATCTGAAAATTAATGGAGTTGTCAAATTTGACAGCACATAATCCAGCTATTTTTCTTTAATTTAAGAATGAACCAATAAAAATTTGAAAAGCATAATTATTTTTCCCCCTTGATTTAAAGTTACTTTGTTCTGAGTCTCTTACTTGGCATTGAACCTGTTTCTGTTGGGAGTAAGTAGGATAGAGACTTTCAAAGGGCAGATCATAGGAACAAATTTTGCCTTTATTATTAAATATTTGAATATTCTTCATATTCAACAAAGCACTACAGTTTGAAGAAGCACGTCTTTAACAAGTTCAGGGGTGAAGGTCTGAGCTCTGGTCTTTGTTTCGAAGAAAAAAAAAAGACATCTTCAGATTTTCAATGCAGAAAGATACTTAAGGATTATACAGTTAAACAGCCCTTTATATAGATGTATCCTCACCATAATTCAGGGTGACCCTCAACTTGCCAAGGTGTTTTTTTTTTTTTCAGATTTCAGTCATCTATCTGAGTCAAAAGAAAATCAGTCCAGAACCTCAGATCTTGGAAATATTTTCTTCACAAATTCAGAGCTAAACAGATGTGTTTTCTCTTATCATGAGAAGTTCATATAATTAATTATAAGAGATAATAATGCCTTTCATTTACATTTCTTTCTTTCCAAGCCCTCAGTCCTTGATGTGTGTTACTTTATTTCTCTTTACCACATCCTTACAAGATAGAAAGGAAGGACTTCCCTGGTGGCGCAGTGGTTGAGAGCCCGCCTGCCGATTCAGGGGACATGGGTTCGTGCCCCGGTCCAGGAAGATCCCACATGCCGCGGAGCGGCTGGGCCCGTAAGCCATGGCCGCTGAGCCTGTGCGTCTAGAGCCTGTGCTCCGCAACGGGAGAGGCCACAACAGTGAGAGGCCCGCGTACCACAAAAAAAAAAAAAAACAAGATAGAAAGGAAGAGTATTAGTGTCTCTATCTAAAGATAATATCTTACCTATGTGTAATACTTTACAGTTTATAAAGCATTTTCACATATATTATTTCATTTTGGTTTTGATGCTCACAGTACCCTGTGATATATGTAAATCAGTCAGGTGTCATTTTTTTCAATTTACATATGGGAAGACTAGAATTCAGAAAGGTGATGTGTCTGCCTGCGTTCTGCATTTAAAAAGTGAAGGAACCAAATTCCTAGGCCTGTTAGTAATTTTGCACTGCAGAGACAGAGAAAGATTAGGTGAATAATTCTATATCATATAAGAAAAATACCTCAGTGGTCTTTATATTTTACTTTATAGCTTCACTCTATTTTTCTTGTGTTACATTTTTTCAATGTCATGATTATGTCAAATATGCTGTGAAGTACCTCCCAGACTGTATGTATTAGAAACCGCCTTATTTGTTCCATTCTCCACAGAACTCCAGGGGGTTTGTTGGATTTGGGGATTATTTTCTTCTTTGGTTTTACATTGTGAAAGCCTTGCTCCAGCTCTCAAAGATGCTGTTAAAAACAGAATAAATATTGAATTGTTTCTCTGTCCTCACAGTCTTCGTGGTAGCAAATAAATGTTTCTGTGAAGGAGCTTGCTCCCTGAAGACCCACAAGTGGTGGTTAGAAAGTGTCCACAAATTAAAGGCAATGAAAGAACATTAACCACAAGTAATAGATGTTAGAAAAAAATATAAAATAGCTTTTATATGCGTGTATATTCTGGACTCTAACCAGGTAGCTACCGTTTAAGCGTTTTCCCAATTATGAGCATTTTTATATATACAAAGATGCTTTCATAACAGCAACCTGTGTAGGATAAATATTATCCATAATTACATGATTTCTTTTAACTTCGAACAGTAGAACAGTGTTAACCTGAAAGAAAACACTTCAAATTTTTAATCCGTTAAAGTTTCTGGATCAGTAGTCATTCTGAAAGGCTTTTCTGATTTTAATAAAAGAAAAAGAGAAAATATGGAACAAAAACATTGATTCAACATTGGAAACCATTTTCAATGAGGTAGGAGATGTGAATATATAATTTCTAATAATTCTCATTTCTTCTCAATTGAAAGTCATTGGGGATTTAATAGTCACCCACTGTATGTACGGTTATCTTTTTGGAAAGTCATGACTGACATGGCAGAAATGAGTATCAGTTCCAAGGTAGGATACTGAAGCCTGGGTATTCTCAGCATAGCTGGAGAAAGACAGAAACCAAATATTTGCCTATTTTCCCCACTAAGAATGCTTCCTCTCTCTTTTCTACCTAATAAAAACCAAGTGTATCTTTCAAGGCTCATTTCAAAACCCTTCATGAACTGCTGCTTCCTTCCCCTGAAATCTACTCTTTTCCTCAGTCCTATTGATTATGAACCTGGATTTTCTCAAATCCATCTATTTCTCTGTCTCCAGTGACAATGTTCTAGACTACATCTGTATTACTCTTTGCTGGAAGTATAGCAATAGCATCCTAACTTTTCCTTGCCTTCAGTCTGTTTCTCCACCGATCCCATTTGGAGACGCCTACAGCTTAATGTACCTGGCAAACCACTAAGAATATGTCATTTTTCTGTCCAGAATTTTTCATTGGCTGCTCATTGCCTACCAAATAAGGTAATAACTATTTAATCTGTATTTTACAGTCTTCTAAGAGCCATTACAACTTGCCTTTTCCTCCCCAGCAGTCTCTCACTCATGCTATGCTCAAAGAGAGTAACAGAGTAACTCCTAATATCAGTTCAGGTTGTGATCACTAGACTTTTTCAGTTCCCCCAAATTCCTCTTCTCATATCCAAATCGTATCTAATTCTCAGAGCTCCATGTGAGTATTAGCCTTCTTAATGCCTTTTCTGAACCTCCACTTCAGCCTATCTACTCACGTTGTATGACAGCCAGTGCCTTTTACCCCCATGCTTCTTTTGTGCAAGAGAATCACTATATTCTTGGGGGTCAAACTTCCTGAGGTTTAATTCCTGGCTACATTTATGTGACTCTGAGGAAGGATTAATCCTTGGTGTCTCAGTATTAGAAGGAGGGGGAAGACTAATATTAGCAATATCACAGGATGGTTGTGAACATTGTGAGTTAATGTATGTAAGTTTCCCCAGTAAGTGCTCAGTGTAAATGTGAGCTACTATTGTGTACATCTTCTCTCTCCTAATACAGTAGGACCTTGGGATGGGACTTCTGGCTACTCATCGTTGCGTCTCACCACAGTGTCATAACACACACCAGTGTTCAACAAATCTATGTTGAAAAATCACAGGGAAGAGTCCCATTCTGTGCCTTCCAATGTCTTGGATAGCATCAGAATTCTGTAAAAGACCATTGTTTACTGATGATCTCAGCAGCCTTCCTCCCTCCCCCTTATGATGTAGATGGGAATGATGAATGGGATGTGAAGTGTGTAACCCAATGTCCACCATAAGAATGCTTCCCATTCTTTCTGAAGGTGAGAGGGGTCATCCTTGCTCATTCTCTTTCTCCAGAGAGTTAGAAACATTAGTGGCAAGGAGACATAGGAGAGGAGACATGGACAATAGATCCAGGGAAATCTCATCCCACGGATTTATTTACACGTCTCTGAAAAATATTCTTTGTGTGATATACAATTCTAAGCAGGAGAAATTAGGAATTAGCAGACTGTGTACATGCTTAACTGGAACACCCAAAACTTTGAGGAACATCTTTGTCTACCACTTGACTATGTGCCTTTTAAGGGAACGGGATGCTGACTGAGTTGTGCATTGAACTTCATTAAAAAGGACTGGCTACAGAATCAGAAAGTCAACATTCAGAGGCATATGGTATTTATTTAGGGATTCTTAGACTCTGATGTGTAACATTAATCTAGGCACAGACAGAATGAAAAGTAAGATTTCTCCAAATGGCACTCATGTCTGAACACCAGCTTTATAAATACTGAATTACTCATCAACCTGGAATATGTGTATTTTTTCAGGAGTACCTATGTTTAGCATCTAAAGATTCTATGTTTAGCATCTAAAGGACATTTATGATGGATACAATTTGTCAAATCTGTAATTCCACATATAGGTACATTAAGCTAGAAAGACTTCGTGTTTTTACTAAAATACTAAAGTTGTTTTTTCACATTAATAATTTGTGTGTTCACCTGTGAAAAAGAAGATTTTCCTTAGCTTGGTCTTCAGCCTCTATCATTAACAATCATAAAAATTGTAACGGGAAAAGAGCTACCATTTGTTGAGTGTGCACTATGTGACTGGTCTTATAATGCTCAAAATAAGCCTTCAAGGTAGGTATTATTATTCCTGCTTTAGAGGTGAGGGAATGAAGGCTCAGAGTAGCTCAATGGTTTGTCAAAAGTCATGTGATTAGTTAGTAGCAGAGCCAAGACAAATTTCACATGTCTCATAACAAAGTCCCTTCACTAGTACTAGTTCATAAGTTTGGATTTACAAAATTTTATAAGTTTTACTCATAAAGTTTATTGTATTTATAAAGGTTTAAAGTTTTGTTCTCTATGAACTTTAGCCCAACTTTTGATCCCCCTGCCACATGCTCAGGACTGTGCCCTGCTTCTGGCCAACTACCCCACATGTGCATATTTATTAGCAAGGCTCTCAGCAATCCCTTCTTGGGGGCCTAGATGTAAATCTGCCTAAGCACTTGTTTCCTAATCCTGTACCCTTTTTCCTGCCTCACTTTCTTCAGTAACATCATATCTTCAGAATGATTGGTCTAGGGATTCACACCTCAATCTTAGTAAAAAAAAATATGAGAGGAGACATTTTCTGGAAAGGTTTCCTAGACTTTCCCAGCCTTCCTGATGGACTGCCTCCCCTTCATCTGTTCCAAGACCCCTCTTATGTGCCATCCTCAAGAAAAATAGTTTAAAAGTCTCAGTATAAGGAGGAGCACAGTCAGAGTTGAGGACATGCAACTCAGGTTATAAAAAGCAATGGTTGTACACTCATGTTCACAGCAGCATTATTCACAATAGCCAAGGGGCAGAAGCAACCCCAGTGTCCATAGATGGAGGAATGGATAAACCAAATGTGGTATACACAAACAATGGAATATTACCAAGCCTTAAAAAGGAAGGAAATTCTGACATATGCCACATCATGATAAACCTTGAGGACATTATGCCAATGAAATAAGCCATTCACAAAAAGACGAAGTCTGTCTGATTCCACTTACATGAGGTATCTAGAATAGTCAAATTCATAGAAATAGAAAATAGAATGGTGGTTGCCAGAGGCTTTGGAGAGGGGGAAATGGGGAGGAAGATTGTCGTTTAAAGGGTATAGGGTTTCGGTTTTACAAAATAAAAAAGTTCTAGAGATTGTGAGTATAATTAACATTACTGAACATTACACTTATAAATGGTTAAGACAGTAAATTTTATATTATGTATATTTACCACAGTTTTTTTCTTTTTTTAAAGCAATGGTAAATGTATGAGAAATGTGATTATGCTAAATTTCTAAGATTTCAGTGTGTGAGAAATAAAGACATTTGGAGAATGCAGAATAAGAGAAAACAGTGGTACCAACAGCTAATTCCCAAGACAAAAATGATCCCCCACCTTACCCTGGAAACTATTCTTAAGTCTCTGGTTTGGGGGGTAGGCAAGAAGAAATTTAAACCTAAATAATTAGGATTTCATATCATTTATTGACATGAAATATTTGGGTAATTGCTGTTTTACTTCACACTATTTTGAAGAACTTAAAAATCAGTCTGATTGATGGCTTTTTCTCCCTTAAATTTCATTTAAACAGGTAGAATGATTTGCTTTGAATTAATACTAAATTGAGTCCTTCTAATTGAGTGTATTCAGCCATTGGTACCTTGTTGCATTTATTTCATTTTTATTGACAAGATATTTCCATGATATGATTAAGTTTCTTTCTTATTTTGTGGTATAAATATTTGCCAGTCTGTTGTATATACAACAGAGGAATAGAATCCTGTCTTGGAACAGGAATGCAACCAGAAGTTCAAGCATGGATTTGAGTCTTACTCTCCTTCTTGGTAACCCTAAGCAATAACTTAAAAATCTCTAGGCCTCAGCTTATCTTTCATCAATATGAAAGAATTAGTCCAAAGTAAGGGTTGGCAAACTTTTTCTATTAGGACCAAATATTAAATATGTTAGGCTTTTTAGCTTTGTGGGACAAGAGGTAAAATAAAGAAAAACTAGGGAGAAAAACATTTTCCACAAATGCTTTTACTGATGATATGTATATGGACAGAGAGAGGGAGAAAAACAGGCTTACTAATGTTTTTACTGATGATATACATATGGAGAGAGAGAGGCTTACTAATGTTTCCCTTTTGGGGGAAACATTTTGCTTCACTGGAGTTCAAAGTTAGTATTCTTTATCAAGTAAATTGCAAATGTTTATTTGTAAAAAAACATTTTTAGCTCATAGGCCCTACAAAAACCAGCATCAGGCCAGATTTGCTCCATTGGCTGTAGATCTCCCACTCTTGTTCTAGGATCTAGATAATCTCCAAAGTCTTTTCCCACCATAAATGTCATGCTTCTGCAAATTTCCTTCTCAATCTCTTTTGCTGGATTTAACTCCTCTGCTCAATTTCTAAAAGGTTGGCATGCCCCAGGGCCCTCACTTTCCTTTTAAATAGACTTTTCTCATGCATGAGCTTATCCCGCCCAATGGTTTTAAAAACAATCAACGTGTGAGGACTTCCAAATTTTTACCTTTATTGTTGACCTCTTAACTACAGGATACATTCATATAACCAACTTGCTCCTTGATATCTAAGAGGCGTCTCAAATAAAACAATTCCTAAAATTGTCCCCACCCTCATCTTCTTCTCAGTAAATGACACCTTTACTCATCCAGTTCTCAAGCCACAAATCTAGGTGCCATTCTAGTGCATTCCCTTAACCCTTTCCCACACCACCCAAGCCATTGGCATTTGTTTTAATACCTCTTGTATAAGGAGAAAACAATCAGAGCTGAGGATCTATACAGCTGTGTTCAAGACAGAAATAATCAGAGGTATTCTGGTTATAAAAGTAAATGTAGGGGCTTCCCTGGTGGCGCAGTGGTTGAGAATCTGCCTGCTAATGCAGGGGACACGGGTTCGAGCCCTGGTCTGGGAGGATCCCACATGCCGCGGAGCAACTAGGCCCGTGAGCCACAACTACTGAGCCTGCGCGTCTGGAGCCTGTGCTCCGCAACAAGAGAGGCCGCCATAGTGAGAGGCCCGCGCACCGCGATGAAGAGTGGCCCCTGCTTGCCACAACTAGAGAAAGCCCTCGCACAGAAACGAAGACGCAACACAGCAAAAATAAATTAATTAATGAATAAACTCCTGCCCCCAACATCTTAAAAAAAAAAGTAAATGTAAATGTCATCAAGTGGTCACTGGCAAAGCCCATGAACAATTCCCGGGAAACAAAAATAGACTCTGGGTAATAAAATAAAGTCTAACCTTTTTTTTTCTTTTCCTTTGTGCTTCATCTAGTCTCACTTGCTCATAGGGTGCTGCATGCAGAGGGCTCATCCCCGCACTTCAGACGCTGTGCCTGACACGTCAGCTCGGCAGACGGTGCGCAGAAGCGCGGCACAGGCACCTCAATCTAAGATGGTGGCCGCGGGCCGCGTACAGAGGCGCTTCACCCGGCAGTGCGAGCAGGGGCCAAGAGCAGCCCAGCTGCGCCTGCGCCCAACTTGCAAAAACTCCGCCCCTCTCCCTGAGGACAAGATCCCTATAAAGCAGCCCCGCCCACGGCCATTCAAGGAGAGCGCGGGGAGAGCGAGCACTCTGAAGTGCGAGCTCCTGCGACTCCATTCTTTGAGCAAAGAATAAAACTTTCCATTGCTTCTGAACTGAACTCGATCTTATTCAGTTGGCTCGAATGACACCAGGCAGGAGGACCCTTGATGGGGCCCAGCTGCAAAAGGTCAGTAACATAGTCAGCCCCCGAACAAATCTTGAACACATCCACTTCTCTCCATCTCTACTATTAGCTGGAGACACCCACCGTCATCACTTACCTGAACTACTGTCATGCCTCTTAATAATGCCTCTTCTTCCATTTGCAACTCCAACTCCACCCCTCCAATCTATTCTCTACAGGTTAAGCAAAATGATCATCTTAAAACGTAAGTCAGGGCTTCCCTGGTGGCACAGTGGTTGCGAGTCCGCCTGCCGACGCAGGGGACGTGGGTTCATGCCTCGGTCCGGAAGGGTCTCACGTGCCGCGGAGTGGCTGGGCCCGTGAGCCATGGCTGCTGAGCCTGCGCGTCCGGAGCCTGTGCTCCGCGGCAGTGAGAGGCCCGCGTACCGCAAAAAAAAAAAAAAACAGAAGTCATATTTTGACTGCTTAAGATTTTTTTATGTCTCTCCCCCCCCACCCATTAATCTGATATATGTTGTTATCTGCTTACTATGTTCCTGTCACTAGTCTCATTGCTGAGGACATGGCAGGGCACAAGATGGACAAAACTTCCTGCCGAATGTAATTTACATTCTACTGAGGGGAAATAGATAATAAACCTGAAAAAAAAGAAGTAAATTATGAAGCATGTTAGTGATAAATACAATGGAAAAAAAAATCAGGGATGTGGGCAAGGAGTCTGAGAGTAAGATGAGATACAACTTTAAATAGTATGGTCAGGAAAAGGACCCACTGTGAAGGTGCCTTTTGAGTAAAGACTTGATGGAGGTGAGGCAACAGGCAGGTGGAGTTTGCAGTGAATAGCATTCTGGGGAGAAGAAAGAACCCTGCCAAGGAACAGCAAAGAAGCAGAGTGAGTGCAAGTGAGAGAAATCAGAGAAGTCAGAGATAACAAAACCTGGTTATGGAGGATCTTGTAGACTCTGAGTGAGGTGTTGAGCTGGGAAGAGACGTGCTCTGACTTGGTTAAGAGGAACATGGCTACTGTGATGAGGGTTGTCTGAAAGGGAACAGGGCTGAGGAGAGGATACCAGCTAGAACTCCACTGCAATACTTGAGCCAAGATATGCTCAGCTCCTGTAGGTGGAGCAGAGAGGAATCAAGGATGACTTCCAAGTTTTTAGTCAGATCTACTGGAAGGTCAGAGTTGCCATTACCTAAGACAGAGAAGTCCAAAGAAAGAAAAGATTTGGGGAGGACATATCAGGAACTTGGTTTGGTATGAGATGCATTTGAGATGTGTACTGGACGTCCAAGCAGAGAAGCCAAGCAGGAGGTCGGATATTGAAGTTTGGAGTGCAGAGGAGAAGGACAGGCTAGGGATACATATTTGGTGGTCATTCATGTACAGATGTTATTCAAAGCCATAAGACTGGGTAAGGTCATCAAAACATTGAATGTAAGTAGAAAAGGGAGGAGGTCTGAAGACTTAGCCCAATGTGCAGTTAGATGAGGTGGAGCCAGCAAAGGAGGAGACTGAAAAGGAGCAACCAGTGAAGGTGGAGGGAAACCAGTGGAGCATAGTGTCTGAAAGCTGAGTGAAGAAAGGGTTCCCAGGAGGAAGTAGAAATTAGCTTGGTTAAATGCTACATATAGGCTGAGCAAAATTAGAAGATTTTCTCAGTAGAATATGTTCTAAAATTAATTCTAAAATCTAAAATCTAAAATCTCTCTGACTTCATCTATTATACCCTCCCTTCTTCCGTATGGCCTGGCCCCCAACTGCCTCTGCAGCTTTGATTTCTTACTTCATTATCTCTCACTCTACTTAGCTGTATATACCTGTCTTCTTTCTGTTTTCCCAGCAGGTCAATATTTTGTTATATTTGTTGTTCTCACTGCTTAGAATGCTCTTTCTCCTCATTATTACTTTTTATCATTACAGTTTCTTTTCATGACCAACCACTCTAAAATACCAATGTCACCAATACTATTCCCATCTCATTCCGTTTACTCTTTATCACACCGCTTGATTCTATTCACTTTATATGATTTTTTGACACTCCAAAATTACCATTGTTTGTCTCCTCACATGAGAGCAAGGAGCTAGTCCATCTTGTTCTCTGCTTTACCCCAGGCTAAATCAGAATAAGGATTGTTGTATTAAGTATTCAATAAATATTTGTGGAATCAAGTAATTAATCTATATCCCAAAAGATTAACGAAATTTGTGTATAAAATACTCTGGAAAATAACTCTGAACTTAGAAGTACAGAAGAAGAAATCTGGGGTATATTTTCATATGATGATGCTATAAAGTATTTTTTCAGGTTTCTTTAAATTTAGCTTAAGCTAAAAATATAGGCAGCCTTTACCAATTTATTTGAGACATAGATCATCTACCTCCTTTCTACAGCCCCTCAAATATAACCATATATCCACCTAATATTTCTGCTGTACTATAGCCTGATGTTATTTTTCAAAGTTCCATGCATCTGTGTCTGTAACAGCATTATCTTTATACAGATCCTAGCATATAGTAGACACACCTTGGTTGTTTACTGAAAAGTTGTTGAAATGAATGAATAAATTAATATTGAAATCCTTAAGAGTAGTTGGTGAATAGTCAAGTAAAGTTTTCTCATCTACTCATTTCCTACCATCCTTCTTAAGAGGGTTTCCTTTTAAGAAGTCTAAATGAACACTACTTATCATTGAAATCTTTTTTTTTAATCTCTCTAGTTAAATTCAGGGGACAACTAGAAATGGGGTATGGGCAGGCTTTACGTTTGATAACTTGCTGTGCTCTTTCATCTTCCCTCTGCAGTCTTACACTCATTGTTTGTTGCTGCTAAAGCAGTAAATGTTGTTTGTCTTAGTTGCAAAACCAAGACTAGGTAACTTTGAAGTGTTTTCTGTTGCTTAATGTCACCTACTGTTCCTGTCAGCAAACTGAGATAAACCTGATGGACTGAGGTGTCTGGTCTAATTCCTTTATTGACACATAGTCCTGTCTTCAAACACCAGTGTAAATGCATAAGTACTGAGATAGTAATGTGTCAGTAATAGGCTGCCAGATAAATGCCATTGTTTACGTACTGATCCCTTCTTCCTAAGGCCCAAACAGCTCAAAAATCTTACAAATTAGCACCTCGCTGAGATCAAAGAATTGTCTTTTCTTTCTGCAATTACCTACTTGGAGAGCTGAGCAAGCAAATGAGACTAGTTTAAGCTGTCTCACTCTAGCCCAAATCTTTCTTTTGAGGAGAACAAATGGTGGAATTATACACTTTTTCAGAAAGAGGGTGGTTAAGAATAAGAGACTTTAATTTTCTGTGTAAGAGCAAAGGGATTCTGTATTTTTAAATGTTAATCAATTATTCTATCCCCACTATAATTCTTATTTCTAAAATGAGTGGAAAAAGCTATGTTCATCCTTAACAACCAGTCTTTTGAGATCCGATTAAACTTCAAATTACAAAGACAAAAATAAGTTTAAATTCAGTGGCACCATAGTACCTACAACCTCAAACAAAAGGTATGGGAAAATTCGTATTTTCTGAAGAAGTGAAAATTTAGACTGCAAACCTAATTTCAGTCTTGTATCTTAAATAGAAAAGTGCACCATTAGTTTAAACAAAAACTAAATGAATTTTACTTGTTCATTAAGTAAATGTCCTCACCCCAAGAACATTCCAGCTCCATTATCCTATGTCCAAAATGGAATTTTTTTAAATTTGAAGACATTGAGAAAGGAGAAAACAGAAATGACTTACAGAATTTCACTGACTTTACACTGTTTAGTAATCACGTCTTTCATACTAGTCATACAACCTGGAAACAAAAAATCAAGTGACCAGACCTCATGGTTTAGTACAATGTTGGCTTATTTATAAGAAAGGCAAGATTTTTTCCTGGAGACACATTTTATCTTTTATGTAAATGAAGAAAATGTACTTTCAAATTCTAATGGTACAATGACCAATCTTATCTTAGTCAAAGTCTTGACACCTATGGAAGAGCAGTTTAAAGAAATGAAAACTGACTGTATTCTCCTTGAAAATTAATTCCCTGGAATAGTAAATATGGGCATCCTTTTTGCAAATGTATGTTTTACTTCACTATTCACAGCCATGGGTTTTAAAGGAGCATTAAATACATTTCTCATGCCAAAGAGTTCTTGAAAATGAATGTGAACTGAGGGCAATTTTATATATGATTTTTCTCATTTTCCTAAAACTGCTATCTGCAGAAAAATTCTAGTGTCCTTGGGACCATCGGAGGGTAGAGTAAGACTCCCTCCCAGGATGCTATAATCTCCAAGTTTCAGGAGTGCTGATAACTCCAACCTATGACAACTAGCTATGAGACCATCAACATTCAGACAACTCTAGTAGAATGCTGATAATTATCACAAAACAAGGTTTCTTCAGTAGCCTTTGAAATATGTATAAATATTTTATTATATTTAGCCTCTTGATATCTCTGTTGGCTTCTGATGTTAAAGGAAAACATGAGGAAAAAGTAGAATAATTAAACCAGTGCAGGGTAGTCAAATGGCAAAGTAACCTCTCAGGTGTATATTCAATGTGAACACTTTTCAACAGGTATCACTCAAGCTTTTGTTTAGTTACTTGAGAAACTTTACCTTGTGGCCAAAATTCAGAATTGGTAAAGCAACAGCAACAAGCATATCAACTATTTTGACTGTTCTATCTTTTAATGAAAGGGGGTTACATAGAATGGATGAAGGAGCAGAGTATTTGAAGGTGGAGCACCCAGCAGGCCTTAAGTCTTTCCATCTATGTGACTGAGGCAAGTCATTTAAATCATAGAGCTTCAATTTCTCCCTATCTAATATAACATAACAATTCAGGCCCTTCTACATCATTACAGAATTGTTGTGACAATCTAATCACAATGAAATATATTTATAGATATTTGTCAGCTGATAAATATATTTTGTCTCGGAAGGTGGCCTATTATATGTCATGGAGCTTAAAGAAGATGTACTGCTAGCAGCTGAATTACACTAACGAGTCTGAATAATCAAAAAGGAAACATGTTTTATTAACTAACCTATATGAGAAAGAAAGTTATGGAGGCTGGAGGGGACATTTCCATTTTGCATTTGTACTCATTTATACTTTCCCTGAAATAGAGATTGTGATACTCCACCAGCAACTCTCGGCCCTCAGTTCTGGCTTGGAAATTGGAGGAAGGGGTCCAAGGACACATGAACTGAGAGGGCCAGTGAGTGTCCCAGGGCAGACTGTGGAGTCATAGATGTTAATTTGTACAGTTACCTTGCTATTCAGACTCCGGGCAGTTAGATGCCACATTAGATTCTTAATCTTCAGTCTCAACCTAATAATAATGTGTCTGAGGTTAATGAGCCATGAAGTGGACCTTTCTACTTTCTTTTTTTTCCTTAAACCTACCAGGAAAATATAATAAGTTTCTGTGCTTTCATATATCTGTTTTTGGTTTCTGTAACAAAAAATACAGTGGCATGTAAATTCTGGCAATGTATATGACAACATTCATTTCTATTTTCTAAGTAATAGTAGTAGAAGAAGGAAGGTAAAACTTTTTTTTGTGTGTGTGTTACGCGGGCCTCTCACTGTTGTGGTCTCTCCCGCTGCGGAGCACAGGCTCCGAACGTGCAGGCTCAGCAGCCATGATTCCGCGGCATGTGGGATCCTCCCGGACCGGGAAAGGAACCCGTGTCCCCTACATTGGCAGGCGGACTCTCAACCACTGTGCCACCAGGGAAGCCCAGGTAAAACTTTTGATGCCATTCCATAAGTGAGCAAGCTGGGACACCCCTCCGTGAGTCCAGTGCTTACATAAGCACCTGAATGCAGAGCTGCCAGCCTGGGCCCATACGTCCAATTCTGCTGAAGCCCTGAAAGCACCTGTTGTGAAAAGCTGGAAAAAGGACTTGGCTACCAAAACTCATGTTAATTTTTGTCACCCTTTTGAGCAAATATCCTTTGCAGATCAATAGTCTACTCATTTATTTTTAAGAATGTTTTCTTTTGAATTTCCTTTCCTCTCAATGCGGTTTCAGAATCTAGTCCTGTAAGAAACAGTCCTTTTCATAGAGTAGAAGAATACAATACTCAGAGTGGTCAAATTCTCAGGTTCAAAGATGCTATTTTTTTTTTCCTTTTCTGCAAGTCTTATTGCCTCAAGTTAATTGCCTTGAGACTAATAACAATCCATTACCTTCTCTATTGTAAATTTAGATACTGTATTAACACAATATGAAACAGCATTAAAATTCTGTGTCAGAAAAATTCCAAAATGTACATTTTTCTTGCTTTTTCAAGTTTAAAATTTTACATTTATTTTACAGTAAAAATAGCAGGAAATTTGTTCCTTATAAGTACTGAGGGATCATTATTAAATAAAATTTACAGCAATTGTGCTTTGTAAGAGTTCTTCTGAAAGAAATATCCAGAGTTATTAGCCAAAGGAAGGGAAGGGAAAAACACATGTATGAATGCAAAGGATCTAGTGTTTTTCCAATGGGATACTGAAAATGTATTCTTTTGGTGAGGGAAAAGTAAACAACTCTTTCTTTACTGTGATTCATTTCTTGGTCTAAGTTATTTCCCAAACCAAGAGTGGACTCTCTCCTGAGTCTCTGTTGACTTATCTGGCTGCCAAAAAAGGAAGGTTACTAGTCCCTTGGAATCCATATAATTATATTCCTGTGGGCACTTATAAGGAACCACCAGCTCTGTCCTTGCACACTCCACTTCTAGGCTGACTTCCACCTTGGGGGTGGTGAGAACTTAAAAGAAAACATTTTGACCTACTTCATACCTCATAAATCAAACTTTTTCCCTTCAAATAACACTCAAATCCCATCTTGTTCATAAGTGCCAAACTGAATCAACTCTAACTTTACTTTCTTGTTTACCTCCTATATGATTGCAAATAATATTATTCTCATATTAAAATTTTATCAAATAATATGGCACTTACAATTTGCACCCCTACAGAAAGCTAGGAAATTTTTAAAACATTTAAGAAAGTCAGACCTCCAATGCTCTTGATTCAAGTAAGTCCTGACCAAAGGTTTAACCAGAATGTTCCTTCAGTGCTACTAAATAGATGTTTATTTATTTATGAATTGATGTAACACTTCTCTCTCTCTCTCTCTTTTTTTTTTTTTTGTAGTACGCGGGCCTCTCACTGTTGTGGCCTGTCCCATTGCGGAGCACAGGCTCTGGACGCGCAGGCTTAGTGGCCATGGCTCACGGGCCCAGCCGCTCTGCGGCAAGTGGGATCTTCCCGGACCGGGGCATGAACCCGCGTCCCCTGCATCGACAGGCGGACTCTCAACCACTGCGCCACCAGGTAAGCCCCTAACACTTCTCTTTTGAAGAGAGAATTTGAGGTAGTTTCCAGAAATGTATAAAACAATGAGAAAGATAAATAGATTTTTTAAAATATTAAGGTAGATTAAATTAAGTTTGGTACCCACAATACTAGTCCTAGGGTCCTTCTAGATTTGCTACATGTGGATGGCAATTTTGAAGCAGATTATCCTAATATTCCAGGAAATATAGTTTGAAAGTACAGTCAGGCATGAGACTAGCCATGTTTCTGGCCAAAATCAAACACTTGGAGAGAGAGTACAGTTGTTCCTGTTTCTGTGATACGTGAGGAATTTTTCCCATGTTTCCTCAGGGACCATGAGTGGACACTAAGTGCTTAGTGACTGTTAGTTGGAATGGAGACTTCTGGGAAAAAGGTGAAATGAATGACAGTGTTGAAGGGTTGGGGGGGGGGGGGGAAGGTCTTTATCATATTTAATGTGAGCTTGTAGTGATTAATGAGTTTGAGATACCAGGTTTGAGTATGTGTGCTTGATTCCAGGAGAGCTGGAGTCTAACAGTTTGTATAGGAGCTAAATTTGTGGGAATGGCGTTTTCTGCCTAGGGACCTGAGCAACCTTTACTGCAAATTCATCAGAGTAAGCCCCTGTGCACCAAGCAATCAGGCTCACTACTTATTATTTACAAATCTTCCAGACCTCTCATCAAATAGGAGCCCCAAATTTCTGGATTTCTGGAATTTCCATGATTTCCTCCATTCTCAATATATGAAGGGGTCAGGGATCTAGATATCCAGGGGAGACTTGTTCTACTTTCTACATTCTAGAGGATGGCGCTTTGGTACTTAGAGATACAGAAGGCAGATTTAAGTATAGTCATTTGGAGGTCATCTGTCTTATTTACAATAGAGTTCTCAATTTCATAGCATGCCTATTGTTATCGGGGGGAAAGTCTGGGGGGGGGGAGGGATAAATTGGGGATTTGGGATTGACATTGCGCACTGCTATATTTAAAATAGATAACCAACAAGGACCTACTGTATAACACAGGGAACCCTGCTCAATATTTTGTAGTAACCTAAATGGGAAAAGTATTTGAAAAAGAATAGATACATGTATATATATAACTGAATCATTTGCTGTACACCTGAAACTAACACAAGGTTGTTAATCAACTGTACTCCAATATAAAATAAAATAAATAAAAAGGGGAAAAAAAAAGGAAAAGGGACTTACTCTTATTGAGTGCCTACTCGGTTCAAGCTACTGGGTAAACATTAATGTGTTTTCCAAGAGAAGATGACAATTTTGAAAGCCTCAAATCTTATATAATTAGCGGTGGGGGGGAGGCTTTAAGAAAATTATGAATAAAACATTTATAGGACTATGCATGCAGCCCGTGCCACTGAGGTGAAGCATAAGCCTCATTAACTTCATGGGAAATCTCTCTGATGGTTTCTCCTGTAATTCTCAGAGCAATCAATGATATAGGTAATATTCTTTCCATCTAACATAAGACAAAACGTAGATTAATCAGACAGAGATTAACCTATCCAATTATTGGGGTTGCCAGATTTTGCAAATAAAAATACAGGACTCTCAGTTAAATTTGAATTTCACTGTGCAACAAATAATTTTTAATATGTGTGTTTCATAAAATGTTTGGAACATATTTATATTTAAACATTATCTCTTGGTATCTGAAATTCAAATTTAACTTGTTAGCCTGTATTTTATCTGGCAACCCTATCAATGACAAACAGCCAGGCTTTTAAACTCAGGCTTATTGTATATAAACTCAAGTATATATCATTCCTTCTCTATTACAGCTGCCACATGCTTAACCATTATTAAGCACAATCATTTTCTTATTAAATGAAAATAATTTTCGTATTAAAAAGTTTTATTTAAATAACTGAAATTATATATGATATTCTACTCTTAAAAACTTACTTTTAATTAAACAAGCAATAATAGTTATTAAAGAAAAAAATTAAATACAAACCAAAAAGCAATTATAATCCTCTTTTATAGATAAGTTGCTTATCATTTAGTTTATATATACTCTTCTGACTTTTTATATAAATAGATATATATATATACATTTAAAAAATAGAACTATATATCCTTTGAAATACAAAGTGACTTTAAAAGAAAAACTTTGTTTTTGTTGTGCTGGGCCTAGGATGTGATGATAGAGATTTGGCAATCAATTATCAGGGTTTGGATTGCAAAAATCATCAAGTAGAATACCAGAGGTGAAAGCTTCCCACTGAAATTCTCACTTCTTTTGAAGTGTGAGATTAATGATCTATATCAGGTGGCTGACCCTATTATAGTCAAACTTAAGGTGAAGTATTTCAGATGGCTACAGGATGATATAGGTGTGGCTGACAAAAACCCTCTCAGAATTGAGATAAATTGGCTTGGCCTCATCACTATGATTCACTGTCTTATAGAGCAAGGCAGGCAAGGAAAAAAAAAAGTTCCTTGACTGATGAATTAAGTTCTTATTGCAGATTAAAAATAAAGTAAACCAGTGACTTTTTAGTGGGTATATATGTCAAATTCCTCTACCAGAATTGCCATATATGTCATGTATGCTTTACACTATAAAGCAGATATTAGGTTTTCTTTCAGAGGAAGGGGAAAATAGAGAAAAAGAGCATAATTTGTTATGAATGTACAACTTCTGAGATAACTGAAGAAGCATGAAAGTCAGCTTTTCACAGATAAAACTCTTTTCATCTATAGAATAAGCCTATAGTAAGCAAAAACAGTGACCCAGATCTTTGCTCAAATGCTGAATTTAGGGATGTGTTGACATAAAGCGAATGGAAATGTCAAGCAAATTATTGGCAAAATGTTCTTCTATGCCTGCATTACCTTACTTGGCCATGTAGACTTAGCTCAGATTTCCAGAGAACTTCCTGGAAATTTTTACTTAGTGTACCTGGTCAAAGTAGAACAGTCAACACACATATTTACTTGTGATTTCCCCTAAGGGTGACCCACCTTTGAATCCAACCCTGACTTCCATCCTTGGAATCAACACCTATTTTTACCTAGAGGAGGGTCTAGGTGGCAATATCTACAAGTAACAGATATCCCACCATAAACTCATTAGTAGCATAGAGGAAAGAGACCCTAGAGAATTGGAAACTGGTCATGGATCTAACAATGTCCACACACAAGTTTCCAAGTTGACACAATGGCAACTTGCCCAACTTGCATATTATTTATCGTAGATCTCAGTATCCTCACCCATAAAATAAAGCAGGGGGATTTTGTTGATTCTTTGAGCCCACTCTCTGGATTCCTAGCTCTAAGTTATTCAAAGTTATTTTTTTCTCTTTTCAAAAATTCTAGATATGTATTTCTATTTGGAATTTCTTTTAGCAGCTTACTTCTGCTGAAAATTTACTACTGGGTTTACCAAACAGACATCTGTGTTTGAACGAGGGATAATCATCGTAGCAAATTCCTTTTGCTATTTTGAGGATTAAACAGTAAAATGTATATTCTGTATGTGTGTTTTACTATTAGAATTTCATTTGGGGGACTTCCAAAGCGGTCCAGTGGTTAAGACTTTGCCTTCCAATACAGGTGGTGCAGGTTCGATCCCTGGTTGGGGAACTAAGATCTCACATGCCATGGGGTGTGGCAAAAAATTTTTTTTACAAAAGGTATAACACTTTAAAAGAAAGAATTTAATTTTTGTTAAAATTCCAGTTTTGTTGTAAAATTTTGTATATATGTCTTGAGAATATATGTATGTGTTTGTGTATACAGATCATTAGACATAAATATATATATACATAGTAGCATATGTATTGAAAACAATGCCTCTTTAGTCCAGTGCTTTTCAGTCCATCTGTAGTGAAGAACCAGAGTTTTTAAAGTTATCATTATTATTATTATTTTTAATCCCACGGGAACCAAAAGTTTTGTAAACTACAATTAAAGTGTCAAATTCCTATTATAGTTTCTGTTTCTTCTCTCCTTGCAGACTAGTAACAAACAGTTTGAGACAGACCATCTAATGTCTATCAACCACATTTTAAGTAGAATGGCTCTAGAACATGAGATTACATGAAACTTTCATTTTCTTTATTAACATTTTATATAGTTTGATTTTAATGTAGATTTTATTTCTAAAATAAAGAGAAAATAAAGTTAATTTTCATAAAATAAATTTAATTTTATATAAATATATATATGTGACTAGAATAATATACTTTCAATTGTTAATCTAAGTTATCTCTGGTTGAAAATAAATGAAAAGCATATCTTTCCCTTTTTTAGGAGGAGAGTATTTGTATTTCTCAGTATTTCATGATCATCCATTGCAAAACAAAGGGCAGTGTAAACACAATTACCAAGTTTGATTAACACAGTCATTCCCTTCTAATTACTTGAACCATTTTTTGAAGGGATTTCTCAAGAGGGAAATTTTGTATGTTTTTAGTATGATTCTGGTTCTAGCTCTGTATAAATTCTCGTTTAAAAGAAATGTAATTTGGCCCCCCAAAATATTATTCATAGATTTTCATTCATCGGTCAACACTCATTTAATCGAGCCACAAAGGTTTATGAAGAAATTCTTCAGGGAGTAGTTGCCTGGTTCTCTAGCAATAGTTGACACACTATTTCCAAGGCAACTGATGCTGGTATTCAACATGCTTTAATTTTCTAGCTAACATTTGGATATTCACGCATCAATTTACCAAATATTTAATGAGCATAGCACTATGAATGAATCAGGCACCATACTAGGTCCTGAGGATAAAATGTGGAGGAAAGAAACACAGTCCCTGTCCCCATGTAGCGGATAAACTGGCAGGGGCGGCTGATATGGAGCAAGTATCTACATGCTCTGGAAGCAACGTGGAGAGGAGAGGGAAAGGAGAGCAAGAAGGGTGTGGTAGATGGCTTGCAAATCAGCGTGAGCCAGCTAACCAGATATTAGCATGATTCATTTCTTCAGAGAGTTTATTATATACTACACAGAAGAGTGACCAGGACATTCCTAACTGACCTCAGATTTTTTTTAATTATAAAAAAGTTTCACTTGTTTATATGAAAACAGAGTGAGAAAGGTTAAGAGAAAATAAAGCAGCCCCCTGAAAGTGTGCCCTCAGTCATATAGCAGCACACAGGGGGTTCTACTCTGTCTTTCAAGGGCTAAAGTGGGAAGGCTGACATCTGCTATTATTATTCCAGGGCAGACATATACCTGCCAACCCAACAGTTCAGAATTTAATGATGTGGATTTGTTGATGATTTTTCTCTTGAGAAGTGTTGGGGGAGTTCTCGGTCAGTCTGGATTTATCCTTTTCTTATTTCTGTTCTTTTACAAATTCAATGTGGTAAACATACAGTTTTCACCATAATAGCTAACATGTTCTGTGTACTAGCTACATGCCAGTAAAGTAATGTGCTAAAAATGTCACAAGCAGATCTCTCAATTTGTTTGACTTTATGAAAGAAGTGCTATTTTTAAGATGAGGAATTGAGATGTGGAGAAAATAATTAACTTATCCAGCATTACAGAGCAAAGGGACAAAGCCAAGCTCACAGCCAAGCAGCTTGAGGGTATAAACTTCCACTGCACCATACTTCCAGAGACATCATCAATGGCCCCATGACCATGACTGCAGTCTATTTTAAGAGGTGGTGCACATTTTCTTAGGGGATTAGGTCCTCTCTTTAGAACAGATTCAGGAATCAAACCCACTAGTTTGATGGTGTATCAAATAGATATCAAATAATGACCATAATGAAAATAACAAGGAAGAACCAGGTGCTCTTGGATCAAAGAGAAGCCGAGCTCTGAGACAGTGAGAAACTTTAGCTCAGTCTTCACAGAATGGCAGCTTGCCCCAGCCAGCATTTGAGCTCCAGTGAAGTTACATCAGTTGGACGCAAAGTGGGTGTGATTAGGGCCTTTTCCTTTACAGGACAAACACTTGGCCTCCACATAACACCAGCTAGAGCTGCTTTGTCCAGCTGTTGTTCTTCTCTCTTAGATAGGGCTACCTAAGCATGTGGGTAAAGAGGTACTGGCACGGTGCCCACCCACGTACACACACGCCCTCCATATAAAGAAGTCCTCATTCCCCTTAGCACATGAGGCTGGTATTGTTCGGCCCAAACCCATAATTGTACCAATTACAAGGCAACATGAGTGCATACCAACTCCAGCCCGATATTGGTCAAACTGAATCTTTCTAAAACTGATTTATGGTTCCAGCAGCCCTTCCCCTCTGGATTCTTACACAGGTATCAAATCATCCTCAGGAAAAAATAAACTGAAATAAAAAAATAGTGGAGGACCATGAATACCTATAGGAAGGCCCTAGTTTATTACTCCCATGCCCTTAGAGACATCCACCTGCTGTTCCATGGCTGCTGGGCCTGTTGTTCTTGCCTTTCCCAGTGAATTAAACAAGTCTCAGGGCAACTGTTACCTGTATCTAAAGATGAGGCTGCCACCACTGGCATGTGTATCCTCCACACACTATTTTCTTAGGAAGAAAAACATGACTAAAGTCATTGCTTAGTTTCTCGTTTCTGCTCTGAGACCACACAATTGTCTGCTACCCAAGATGAGAGCAATGGTTCAGAATCTTGACTTCAGTTTATCTTGACTTTACCTGTTTCTTTTCCAATAGAGACAAATTAATTAAATAATACTCAACTAACTCATTACTTCTTTGGGGACTTGAAAAACAAATTGCAAATAACATCACCTTGACAATCCTGAAAGAGATTTAAAACTATATTTCAATACAGCTGTATTATTACAGATGTATGTTCATTATTCATTCATGTATTCAACAGCTATCCCTGCTGAATACTAACTGCGTATAAAAATACTGCCATTTCCCAGAGGGAGAGAAAGAGGAAAGTCACCTAGATTTTCCTTCCTACCCAACCCGCTGCACAGGACACAGATGTGTACATAAATAACCATAATGTAAGGCACAGTGTAAGCTCTATAATAAAAGATTAGGATGTTATGAAAAGAAAACGCGAGTGGATCAGGAGTTCTTTAGTTGTAAATGAAAACCCCACTCACACTGGCCAAAAAAGCGGTGTTTACTGCCTTCCTTAAAGTCCCAGTGCAGATCTAGTTTCAGGCTAGGCTTCATCCAGCAATTTAGATGTCTTCTCTAGTGATGACCTTACCTGAGCCCCATGATATTACCTTATGGTAGTAACATGGCTGTAAACGTTTCACAGCTCACATATTCTTACCCCACGTTTAGGAAAGAAGAGAAGGTTTCTGTTTCATGGACACCTCAGCAAAATCACCTCTCATCTTTTGGACTATGATTGTCTTAAGCGCCCAATCTCAAACCAATCATTTTGACCAGGAGTGTGGGTATTCTAATTGGTTTAAGCCAATCAGAGCCCAGCCCTTGGATTAAGGAAGGGCTCAAGACCACCAAAACCATACGGCTGAAAATAGAAGGGGTGGCTTCCCAAAGAAAATCAGGATTGTGTTAGTCAAAGAAGGGAAATGGATGCTGGACAGGCAATACCTCGCAGTAGGAAACAATTCTGAGAGGGAAAGGGGGTAGGTAGAGGTTAAAAAAGAGGGCTCCCTAGAGACCCTGCTCAACAGGCGTCTTGATTAGAAGATAAGAAGCATCTATAATTGAAGATATGAAGCAGATGACTTCAGTCTACAATCCCCCCTGGAGTGCCACCCACCAACCACTTCTCTACTTGAAAACACCACCAGAACTGCCTCTAGAAGTTCCACAAGTCAGTTCCTCCTCACCTGCCTCACCAGCTTCAAGAGCACGGCTGCAGCTTCTGCTGATGTCTGGGCAATGACCGAGTTAAGACCATAACAGAAATAGTTTTCAAGGGACTCCTAGTAAGGTAGCCATGGCTTATAGATAACCCTTCAATAGAAATATGACTGAACTTAATTATCTCTTTATGAAAAATCACAGGAGCTAAGCACACAGATACGTGAATACAGATAACAGCTACCACTTAATGAAAACTTACTGCAAAGGAGAAGCGATAATTGCTTTACATACATTATATCTGATCATCTAAAACACACAAGAAATTAATGAGGTAAATACTATTTTTATATCCATTTTTCAGATAAAAAATTGAGGCTTAAAATTACAGGGAGAATACAGTGAAAATGGAATCTGAACGTAAAGATTTCTTAATGCTCTTAATCATTATACCTTATAACTAAATTTGATGGGTTAGAAACTCTTGGACTGTATATAATTCATAAAGTGAGATACTTGTTTTATGTCATACAGATAATGAATTGGCAACACAAAACACCTAAGGAGCTTCTGTAGTCTGTTTCCTGAAGATTTAAATTTTCAATATGGCCAATTTTCCACAGTAATGAGGAGAACTAGAATATAAAAATATCTGAAACACTGTTCTTTAAAGAAATTATTTGGATTTTTCTTTAGAATGCACTATACTATTTTCCCCTTCACATGCACACTCATACATATACATTGTATTAACTGATCTAAAGATGTTTGGATTCATTAGCCATAAAATAAGTTTCTATTTGCTGAATACACATTGATGAATTTAGGGGTCACTGAACATATTAAAATGGCTGTAAGATAAATATTTTTCATGAATAATGCAATCATTTAAATGTAAACCAAAATAGTCAGTGCATTGTATTGCAGTGGTATAGGAGCTGAGTCTATCTCACTCTAATCTAATTCTAATTCTTTCTAGATATGAAACTAGGGGCATTATTTAATCTTGCTAAACATCAGTTTTCTCCTTTGTATAATCGGAATAATAGTGGTAACTTCCTTATGGATGAAGTCACATATGTTAAGTATGTAATACTGTAATTGGCACATAGTAAGTGCCCAGTAAATGCTAACTATCTTAAACAGCTATTAATAGTCAGCTTTCTTTCTCCCTCCCTACCCCCTTTTTGCTCTCTTCTATGTAGATTCATCAAAAAGAAGTAATAATTCTATAGATTTTTAGTATTTCTATAGGAATACTGATACCATTCCTTGACTATACCCCTCCAAGCTCTAATAATATTTTACCTGCTGGGGCAAGGCAGTTACCAATGCAATAATTTTTTCTTTTCGCGGTACGCGGGCCTCTCACTGTTGTGACCTCTCCCGTTGCGGAGCACAGGCTCCGGACGCGCACGCTCAGCTGCCATGGCCCCCGGGCCCAGCCACTCCGCGGCATGTGGGATCTTCCCGGACCGGGGCACGAACCCGTGTCCCCTGCATCGGCAGGCGGACTCTCAACCAGTGCACCACCAGGGAAGCCCCCCAATGCAATAATTGTTATCACATTTGAGCCCCTCAAACATACTCAGCATATTCTTTTTCCTGACCCTACTTAAATGAGGTCTTGACAGATTTAAATCATTCTGATTTCACAAGCGAAAAAGTTTTGACTTCCTTGTACTAATATTTTTTTAATCAAAAAAAAATACGAATGGGGAATGGACTCATCAGCAAACTCTTTGTACTTGGAAAACAAGGAAAGACATGAGCTAGGACATTTTGCATGCTAAGGGACAGCTGGCAAGGACTGGAGACATTTTATGTTGTCACAACTCCTGTGTGCGTGTGTGTGTGTGTGTGTGTGTGTGTGTGTGCGCGCGTGCTGTGGGGATGCTGCTGGAACCCCGTAGGCAGAGGTCAGTGATGGGCTAAACATCCTATAATGCACAGGACAGCTCCCACAGCAAAGAATTATCATATACAAATTTTAGCAGTGCCAATATTGAGAAAATCTGGTCTGGATATATTACCATTGATGTTAAAGACATATTTACTTGGAGTATATTGTCCAGCACAACCTCCAACGTGATTGTTTTTAGTTAGAAATATGTTAGTATAACAGCTAGATTTTTAATGATTTTTCCTACTTCTTTCCCTCTTCCGAAGTATATAGAATTGTATTTGAACCAATTTAGAGGCCTGGGGAAAACCAGACTCAGATACTTTCAGAAGTGCCACCCTTTGACATGTTATCTTCACTTGTTAAATGATAGTTTAACAGCCTTCAGTCACCTGCAGGGAGGTCCTACCGTTTCCACTGTGGGAATCCATGTGTGTGAGTGTCATGAGGTCACAAAGCAAGAAACCATGATTTACTGGGACTTTACACTGTGCGGCAAGGCCTTTGGAAATGTTCTTTACCCTTCCACTGGGACCTGTTGTTTCAGACCCAGAAAGAGTCTTTGACAGTAGAAAAGACAAGGGGATTTTTTTATAAAACACACATAAAACACAAATAAATGACTCCAATTCTCAAATTGTTCTACGGGTGCTTTTTGTTTGGTATACAAGGAAGACAAAAGGAAATATCTGATTTTTGCAGAATATGAAACTTAGCAGAGTTTCACATTCACTGGGTTTCTGTTGCTATTTTGATTTTTCTAAAAGTGTGACATCCTGTATCTTAGTGGTGTGAAACTGAAACGAATTAATACAATATGTTCCAGTTGTAAGAATGTGCAATTTTGAATTAATCACACAGATGACAGAAGTATGAAAATATTCTTTGGCACAATGCTACAAAAACGCAATAAAAATACAAAGAGTGTTACACGAAATACAAATTGCTACATCACCTTAGAAATTTATTTACCCTTCCATAGTTAATTTTCTCATTTTTATTTACTTTTTATAGAAATCTGGGAACTATCTTTGAAACTTTAAAATTACATATATTGAATGGGGAGAAATATAGACTTTTGCGGTTTATGATTTAGTGTGCGTCAACGCCTATGACTTTTTTTCCCCTTTTGGTTAGTTTCAAATAGTCCAGGTGTGCGCTTGTCTACTCTTCTCTACCCGCCAAGTTTTCTCTTAGGTTCATAGTAAACAGAAGAGAATTTAGAGAAAAAGCACCTCCCTTGAATATGACTTATTAAAAAGAAAGAAGCTTTTCTTTCTCTTGCTTCAGATTTTCATTTGGAAGTCTTGCATTTTGCAGCTCTTTCTTAGAACTGTAAAATTTTTCCTTAAAATGTTTTAAACTTAAAATAAAAGATGTTACTAGGGAAACAGCCAGAGGATCTGAAAGCTTTTTTCATCCTTTTCCCCTCTTTATTTGAAATGAATAAATATGTAACACCAGCTGATCCACATAAACATTTAATCATACTTCAATTTCTAAAAGTTTTAAAATATAATTCTCATTTTTACATGAATTCTGAGCTGAAGGGCAACCACAGTAGGAAAAGATGATTGAAATATTTACTTTCTCTTATTTCAGGAAGGAACTCCTAAAACATAGGTTTAATTTGTTAAAGAATTTTGGAGATATGACATTCTAAAGGATTTTGGAGATAAATTAGTACCAAGACATAATAAATCAAAATTCTAATGTTACTGATCATTGCAAGGAGGCTATTTATTCTTAAAATACATGATTTAAAAGCTAACTGTAAGGCTGATCTTCCTCATTCAATAGAGATTGAGCAATTGCCTAAAACATGCCAAGTATAATTACTGGGCAATGCCTTGTCATTTCTAAGTGAAATAGGTCTGTTAACTAGCAAATTTATGCATTGCTCAATGTATACTGTACTCTGAATTCTGATAAATTTAAAGGAAATATATCCACATGCTCTAAACACATTATAATATTTTAGGTGGACTTGGCCTTTGAGTTTAAGCTCAAGAAGTTATTTGATTCTAAATTTCGTATGACAGAAATAATGGTCAGGAATAACAAAGACATTAAATGAATAAATAAATTTATTTGAATAATAATAGATTTGAATTTATTATGAATAAGACATAATTGATTCTAAATTTCATATGACAGAAATAATGGTCAGGAATAACAAAGACATTAAATAAATGAATGAATAAATAAATTTATTTGAATAATAATAAATTTGAATTTATTATGAATAAAACACTTGCCCTAGCAAATGTTAAAATATACAAGATACTTGGTAGCTTAGAAAATATTTACACAGGGATAGAAAAATTGATCATTGGAAAAAATTAGTTAAGAAACAGGTCATTTGTATATGGAAGTTTAGTTTGAGAAAAAGGTAGCATTTCAAATAGGAGGTGTTTTTGAAAGGCAGATTGGAAATATCTATCAAAATTAGATATGCATATAATTGAAGTAAATACACCTTTAGGAAACTGTTCAAAAGAAATACTATTACAAACACAAAAACAACTAAGCAGAATGATACTCATTGTTTCATTGTTTGCAATAGCAAAATGTTAAAAATAGACTAAATACACAAAGAGAGGTATTTTTAAAATATATATTATAAGCATACGGAATACTATGAAACCATTAAAATAAATGATGTAGACGTATATGTGTGAATATGGAATTCTCTCAGGAAATCTTAAGTGAATAAAAGCAAGCTACAAAATCCATAAAGAATGATGCCATTCATATAAGTAACCAGAAAGTAATATGTATGCATAAACATATGTACAAAGTATAATAAAAAGAAAGAGATTGGAAGAATATATATCAAATTGTTTACAGGGTATACCTCTAGGAATTAGAGAGGAAATTGGGTCAGGAGCGTGAATGCAGACTGTTAATTGAAGAAAAACAATATATCTCTGTATTGTTGAATGTTTAAAGAATCTTTAAAGAGAACAGTGAAAAGAACTCTACACTTGCACTATCCAATATGTAACCACTAGACACATGGGACTATGGAGCTCCTAAAAAGGGTTAGTGTGATTGAAGAAATGAATTTTTAATTTTAATTTTAATTAAATTTATTTTTAATTTCAGTAGCCTTATGAATAGTGGCTACTGTATTGGACAGTGCAGCTCTACATCCTCAGCCATCTGATGAGGGAGTTACAAATATACTTCTACTTACTAATACAGTCCTCTCTTGACCCATGTGGGATTGGTTCCAGGACCTAGGGAGGACACTAAAATCCCCAGATACTCAAGTCCCATAGTGGGCCCTCCATATCCATATTTCTGCATCCAAGGATTCAACCAACCACAGACCGTGTAGTACATGTTGAAAAAAATCTGAATGAAAATGGGCCCTCCAGTTCAAACCAGTGTTGTTGTTCAAGGATCAAATGCAGTCATTAGTATTCATAAATAAAACCTCTGCCACTGACCCTTACAAGCTGTGACCTTGAGCAATAATCCCTCTGACTTGAATTTCCCAACTAGACTGTTTTGAGCTATGGGTACAAAACGGTACCTACTAACCACATGTTGAGCTACTTATTTTGGGTGTAATATTTTGGATGTGTCAGGTTAAAATAAGATATATTGTTAAACTCATTCATTTGTTTCTCTTTGTTTAGTGCGGCTACTAGAAATTTAAAATGTCATATTTGGCTTACATATATATCTATTGAATAGTGCCATTTAACGCAGTCAAGAAGCCTGGGTATTCTTTCTGCCTCAGTATTTCACATACTGTGTGACTTAGGGGAAAGTAACTTAACACTTCTGATCTTTGGTTTCCTTATACAGG
Organism: Monodon monoceros; assembly: GCF_005190385.1. NCBI lineage: Eukaryota > Metazoa > Chordata > Mammalia > Artiodactyla > Monodontidae > Monodon > Monodon monoceros. The sequence goes on from NW_021703781.1 coordinate 42,274,846, forward strand.
CCCTGTTAACTGGGTTTTAGTTCAATGTAACAAGAAATAATATAAATGAAAGCATTCAGAAGACAATTTAAAACAAGACAGTCTAATGATTTAAGGAAGTTCTCTCAGTAACAAATGTGTGCCTCCCAGTAATTAAGTCAGTTGAGGTTAGCTCAAATTTTTCCCAGTGGCTTATTTTCCCTAGAAGCTTAATCTAGGACCCTGTCATTACAGATGTCTGTCCAGTTAAGCCAAAGAGAAAATCCAAGACCTAAAAATGCACCTTTTCTTCTAAGTTCTGTTTGCCATTGTCTTAGTATAGTTCAGATTAGGGCAGTTCTAGTGGAGATCAAACATAGAAGAAAGTTTCATATCTTTAAATCACTGCCCAGTATCAAAAATCAAAGGCTCAGGGCAGGATATAGAGACAGAACTATAAATAGGACTTTAGAAGGAAGACAGCAGATTTTAGATTTTGTTCAAGTGCTCTGTGACTCAGAAATTTTCATTCCCATCTATGCACTTACTTCTTAAGCACTTGAAGTCTGGCTTCCCCTCCATCACTCTGCTGAAATGCCTTACAAAGCTTACCAGTTACCTCCTTTTTGCAAAATACAATGATAATTCCCCACTCCTTATTCTTCTGTACCTATCTGTAATATTCAACTCCTGAGTCCTCCCTGCTTCTGAAAATCTCTATCCTCTCAATATTCATGTGAATGCAGTCTTGACTGCCGGTCAGGTTTCTTCTTGTTTGTTCTCCTTCTAATCAAACCACATAAAATTAATATGTCTAATGCACCAACTCTTTATGTCCTATATTTAAACAGAGGTTCCCGTTTTCTATTAAAATAAACTCCAATCCTACTACTTGATTCTCAACTTTGCCTTATACTCTTTAATGTATATATTTTTTAATCTCAATTTTCAGAGTTGGATACCATTAGAGTTGGAAAAGATGAGAAAAGTTGTATGTCACCAGTGAGTAAAAGAGGTCACAACAATGTTAAAGTCACATAGCCAGCATCATCTTCAAGAAAATTCAGACATTACTGCATTAAACATATCTAGTTGTTAGCTATGTGATCTTGGGGAAATATGTAGCTTTTCTCTACTCCCATGATCCCATAAGCAAAATGGAACTAAAAATACTGTTCTTACTTAAAGAAAGAAGATAGGACTCGATCAATGATTTCTGAAGTGTGATCCCAGAACCACCAGCAGCAGCAGCCTAAGGAATTTGTTACATATGCAAATTCTCAAGCTCCAGTTCAGACCTACTGAATAAAAAACTCTGGGGTGTGATCTAGCAACATGTTTTAACAAACGACCCAGGTGATTCTGATGCACGCTAAAGTGCAAGAACCAGTAATCTGGATAATTTTTACAAGGTTTCTTGGGATTCCAAGTTCTGACATTCTAATTGGATTCTATAATTCTAATCTGTCATGTGATGGTGAGTCTTTCTTGAGAGTTGCTTAACTTTGTTTATGAGATGAATGTCCCAGATCCCTAGTCACTGTGAATGGAGAGCATCATTCAAACTCCTATGGAAACATAACATCAAGGATGGAGCACGTTATGCAAATTACAAGAACTCTGAGAAGTAGAGGTCATTTGATTTAGTTACTCCGTAGCCTGAAGAGAAAACCGTCATTATGGTTCTTCTATTGGGAGAAGGAGCATATTTCTGTTAAATTGAATAGCTAGAAACAAGGAAAAAAATTGTACCTCTGAAATAGTTCATTTAAGTTTAAGGTTTTTAACCAAACTGGAGTGAGCAATAGGCCACTGGAATGCTGCAAAGAAAGGATTGCATAATTTCAATAGCTTTTGTCAGGAAACTTTAGTGCAGTCAAACCTATGCAACTAGGTGGACAGTTGAAAGAGAGAGAAAGGTAGAGGAAGGAAGATGGGCATTTTTTTAGCAAATGACACATTTCCTGTCCTTACAGAAAGTAATCCATGGGAAGATGAGGGATTATCCCCCTCCAAAATCCTGAAATGCTGGCTCATAGAATATGACTTTGAGAGTGTACACGGAAGTGGTGTTAGAGGAAAGAGACAAACATTGGTTCTTTAGGTTAGGCTGACAACCCAACTCCAGTGGCCTGTGTTTAGGAGGCATATTTCTTACCAGCCTGACTGAGCTTCATCTATGATTACAGGAGACCCTGAGCTAAAAAGGACAGAGGTATGATCTAGAAGCAGATGGAGAGTGGGAGTCCACAGGCCAAATGTTGAGTAGTATTTCGTCTTTGTAACAATGTCACATCCTAGGATACTGCAATAAAGCTCAGGGAGAAAATACAAATAGGCTGGCTTCCTTCTTGTGATGAACTGAGTGGTTTCAGGGTCACAGGAATTGATAAACGCTGTGGGGTGTGCCAGAAAGATCCCAGGTGCTACCATCAAAGTTATAAACACCTCTACCTTGACAGCTTGAGGGTATTACCCTCCATGGCTCATGTACGCAGTGGGCTCTCATAAAAATATTAACTGCCAATTACATAATAATAATAGAAATAGTAATATATAACTTATGTTTTCTAGCCACTATTGAGAGCTTTTTATATGTTTTCTCATTTAATGCCCATAACTTTGTGAGGTATGTACCACCATTAACCTCATCCTATTCTGTAGGAGGAACTCGACCCCAGGACACCATCTTTTAGCAGTGGTGCTGGGCTTTTGAATCAGGCCCATCTGGCTCTAAAGCTTACCCCTGTAGCTAGTGTAGTCAATGGTTCTTAAACTTGAGAATACCTAGGAAACATCTGGAGGGCTTGTTAAATCGTGTTACTGAGCCCCACCCTCAGAGTGTCTGATCCAGTTCTGTAACTGGGCCTGAGAATTTGCATTTCTAACAAGTACCTGGGTGATGCTGATGCTGCTGACAGACAGCCACACTTTTAGGAAACACTGCATTCAGTTAACCTTGTGCCACATGGACAGTTGCATCAACCTCTTCACTAATGATTCTACAGCAAGCAGGCAATTTCTTATCAGTTGGACTTGCAATTAAAGCTATCCCCCAGTGCTTTACAACAAAGCTTCTCAAATTTTAAAGTGCGTGAAGATCACTTGTGATCTTGTTAAAATGCAGAGTCCGCTTCACTAGGTCTGAGGGTGGGACCACAGATTCTGCGCTCTAAGGACCTCTCGGGAAGTACCTATGCTGGTACTAAGGCCTTACATCAGTGGTTCTCAGAGTGGCTCCAGACCAGCAGCGCAGGCATCATCTGCGTTCTTTTAGAAATGCAAACTGTCTGCCCTCACCCTGCATCAGAAATTCTGAGGGTAAAGCCCACCAATCTGTATTCTAATAAACCCTGCAAGTAATTCTGATGCAGGCTAAAGTTTGAGAATCATTACCTTACACCACTGCTTCTCAAACTTGGCTACAGGGCTTCCCTCGTGGCGCAGTGGTTGGGAGTCCACCTGCCGATGCGATGCACGGGACACGGGTTGGTGCCCCGGTCCGGGGGGATCTCTCATGCCACGGAGTGGCTGGGCCCGTGAGCCATGGCCGCTGAGCCTGCGCGTCTGGAACCTGTGCTCCGCAACGGGAGAGGCCGCAACAGTGAGAGGCCCACGTACTGCCAAAAAAAAAAAAAAAAAAAGAAAAGAAAACTTGGCTACACATTAGATTCATCTGGGAAGTTCTCAATAGTACTGATGCCTGGGTCCCAACCCGAGATTCTGGTTTAATTGGTCTCAGGTGTTTCCTGACCATCAGTATTTTTAAAGCTTCTGGTGATTTCCATGTACAGCAATATAAGAACAACTACCTTACAGTGTAGTATAAAAGGTTGCTTTTCAAATTATGATCTCTGGACCAAAAGCACTGGAAAATGGGGGAACTTGTCAGAAATAAGAAATCTCGAGTCACTCTCCAGACCTACTGAATCAGATTTGCAAGTGATTTTATGCATTTTTAAAAGAAGCACTGGTCTAGAGAAACACTAGAGCCGCATTATTTAATAGAATTCTTTGAGATGATAGAAATGTTCTGTATCTGAACTGTCCAATATGGTAACCACTAGTCATATGTGACTGTTGAGCACTTGAAATGTGGCTACTGCAATTGAGAAACTAAATGTTTTATTTTAATTCATTTAAATAGCCACATATGGCAAGTAGCTACCATATTAGTATAGATATTGCTTTAGAGGAAGAACAATGATTTCAAGGCATAATTAGGATTTGCCAATGATACAGCATTTGACATTACCTCAATTGTGTGTTAAAAAGCAAGGACTGGGGCTTCCCTGGTGGCGCAGTGGTTGAGAGTCCGCCTGCCGATGCAGGGGACACGGTCCGGGAAGACCCCACATGCCGCGGAGCGGCTGGGCCCGTGAGCCATGGCCACTGGGCCTGTGCGTCCGGAGCCTGTGCTCCACAACGGGAGAGGCCAGAACAACTAGAGGCCCGTGAACCGCAAAAAAAAAAAAAAAGCAAGGACTGGACAATAGGCAATACTGTAAGATAGGATAATTTTGTGTCTGCCATTTTCTGGGTACCAAGTACCTTTATTTGGTACACAGGTATTCCATAGTCCCTGACACTCTATAAATGCTGTTTGCCATTATCCCCACAAATTATCTATCTACATTTTATTTGAGAGAACTATTAATCCTTTATTAATGGGAAAGGACTAAATCCAGGATTTAGAACAGAAAAGAACAAATTGAATGGAGGTAATTGGGGGCAAGATTAAAAGGAGGCCAGTTCTAACAAACCAGTGGAGAGGTAGATATTTGGAAATAAATAAGACTTAAGGAATTGCCTCACTTCATACCTACCTACTTTTAGATCAAACGGTCTATAGTATAATCACATGGAATAAGAGCCCAAAGGGGCTGGGATCAAATTGCTCCTAAGGTTCTGCTCTTTTAGGGGTCTTTCTCCAGTCAGAAAAGAGTTAATGACCTAGTAAGGGTTGCCCCTCCTTCCTCATATAGTAATAGAATATTTTTAATATTCAACTTCAATGTTGGGTTGTTTACTGCAAAAGGATTAGTAATGGCCATTGAGAGAGTGCTGTTGAGTTTTGCTCATCTTTAGTATATTTTTGAACTTCAAACTCCTGTCACTTTGCAATAATTCTTATAAAGTGATGGCTTGTAATTTGATAACTATTGCAATCATTTATGTGGCCCATACTAAGTAGTCAGAAATAAAAAACTAGTAAAGAGGTATTTCTGCCAGTTTCTGCCAGTCTTTAAAATCTGGCCATTTGCTGTATTTTTGGTCACATGAGAGAAACAGAAAGCATCGTAATAGGAAAGTTGATTTCGTTCCTCAGGAGCATTTTCTTCTCGCTGACACTCCCAGGAAGGCAGTGCTCTCTGATCTAAAAGACAGAGTTTAACTGTAGGAAATGGTGTTTTCATGGTGTACGTCAAGAACAAGTAGCATTAACTATATAGAGCGTGCACAGCCTTTCATGGGGAAGTCAGAAACACATGCGAGGGTGACAGAATGGGAGTCAATTTTGGTCTCGGAGCAGAGAGAAGCATTGAATTAGGAAACAAGTATAGGCAGTAGAGGAAAAAGTCTACAAATTGGAACCAGAAAATATATAGAAGGGAACAAAGGTAGTGTGTAGAATTGTTAAATACACGGACAGATTGATCTGGATTCAAGACTCAATCTTCCTACTTACTAATTAGCTGACCATGGATGGGTTACTTAACCTCTAAGGGTTAGTTTCCTTATATGTCAAATTGGGGTAACAATAGTACCTTCTTCATAGGGCTGTGTGAGGACTAAATGAGATGAACCTATAACATATTTAGCAAGTGCTCAACAAAAGTGAGCTATTATTTGACAAGAGACAGGAAGTGGTGTGAAGTGCATGGCAGATACATAAATTACAGGAACTCATAAATGTGAAGGTCAATGAAAGTGAAGTTGTAAAAAAAGTGCTGCTGGTACAGGAAAGCTTTTTTTTTTTTTTTAAGTATCTGGACATGGAGCAAACTGTACAGAGAGTTTAAGAACGTGAAAATAAATGAAAATACAGAGAGCAGAAGAACAATGCTTACAACTACCATGAGTGGTTTGGGGAGTCTTTTGAACCTTTGAAAATGTATGGAAAAATTTGACTGCATTTGTGTATAAGGATTTGCCACAGTTATAGCTTAGATCAGATTCTCAAATTGAATTGTTTTAAAATATTAAAACCCATTGTTATATATCCATATTGTTCTGAAACTTGCCTCTGTTAATCTAAAATTATATATCTATAGTTTTATGTGCATTTCATTAAACTGTTTTAAAATGTTTACTGAACATGTAGATTGCTCTTTACACAAATTCTGTTTATGTATGTTTTAGACATCTATTGATACATAACAAAATAATCCAAAATAAAAGCAGCTTAAATTTCAAAACAAAACAAACAAACAACAAACACTGTTGCAAAGTGTTGTAACCAACCTCAGAGTGTCCCCAACTCATTCTAGCAAAATTAACTGGCACCATCCCTGTAGTGTGTCCTCTGGACCTTTCCTTCTTCCAACTAGGCCTGGCCAATCAAGAGTCCAATTGGGAGCCATGGATTGATTATTCAGGTCTGCTTTATCTTTTTCACACATAAACACAGGGACTGCAATTGCAGTGACACTGTACCCAAATCATCATGGCATGTGGCTAAGCAGGACATTTTCAGTTACAAGTGACTGAAACTCTGTTACAACTGAGTTAATCCAAATGAAGAATTAATTGATTCACATCATTGAAAATCCAGGTATTAAACTAACTTCAGACATCCAAGGGCTCAAAAATGACTATAGACATTCTGAATTTAAGTGTCCAGGACCTAGGCTCACTCTCTCCTCTCTCAGTTGTACTTCTCTCTGTGTGGGCTCCTTTCTTAGACAGGTTCCAGCAGCTCAAGTCTTATATGCTCACAGCCAGCTCCAAGTCTGGCAGAATGAAAGAATGCCTCTTTCCCGAGAAAACCATCCTTTTCACCACAGAAAATATGTAAGCTCCATGAAGCCTTACATTCTAGTGTCTTATGTGTCTGTTTTCACCATTGTATCCCCAGAACCTATGGAGCCTGTAACAGAGTAGTTGTTCAATGTTGGTTGAATAAATGACTGAGGTCAGACTGAGCTAAATTAGGTCACTTGTCTTCCCTAAACCAATCACTTAGGCCAGGGGTTGAAAAATACTGAGTAGGTCATATGACCACCCCGTGATTGGACTAACACAAATCTCATCAATACCTCTGTTTATTAAATATGGCTATTTAATACTGTGTTTTAGAGATGCATTTTATTACATATGAGAAAGAGAGGTAGCTGGCATGTTCCTCTAGGGACATTGGACTGTTATTGGAAAAAGAAGAAATGGATGTTGGAAGGCTGTAGAGGAATAATGTCTCTCTGCATAAGTTTTCCATTTCTCCAGATCATACTAGAAGCTCAGAATTATTCCTTGGTATAGCTTTCTGAATGAGAAAAATGCAAGCACTTTTAAGATAAAATGAAGAAAATTAATGGATGGAAAGTTAAGCCTTTCTTTCAATGCAATTACATAGGGGATTTAGATAGATAAAATGTAATTATTTCAGTAGGAATTTGGCAGGATGTCTGATTCTTAGAGATCCTACCATGAGGTTACTGATTCCTGGCTGACTTACAGAAAGAGGGCGCACCTGAAGGATTAGTAGTGACACTTGTACATATTCTTCCACTTATCAGAATTGAATTAGCTAGAAGATGGGAATCACCAGAATGATTTTTGCACACAGTACAAGGTAGCTATCTTTATAAACATAAATCTGAATCATCTATAGTTTCTGAGGCTGTTATGAATGATCAAAAGAGAGATTATATTATATTATAATTATCTTAAAATTGGTTTGGCCAGTGAATGCTCTAAAGGTAGAGCTTAAATTTACCAACTGCTTTTTCTTCAACACCTTTGTTTACTGTGCATGATTTTATTTCATGCCGTATTTTAGAGGTGCATTATATTACATGTGTAATTTACATATATATTTTATATATTTGTATATGACATCTATGTGTTTTATACACATATTTATACAACAAGAAATAAATAAAAGTTATATAATACGGTATTTGCATTTATCATATTTTATCATTACTTATTTCCTATTGTTCTAAGTAGACTATAAACAATTTGAAGTGTAGGGCCAATCAATAAACAATCCCTCCATAGCGTTTTAATATTGTATGAGAAATATGTTAAATACTTATTATGTAAATTCTGCATTGAATACATAACATAAGAATTCTATTTTTACAATTAAAATCCCTTTTAATATGTTTAGCATGGAAAAATGAAAGTTGTGGTTTTAAGCCAAATAAACTGTACTTGTTATATAATTTGTTTTCCCATTTTTAGTTAATCAAAGATACTTAATATCTGGCAAAACCTTCCTTGAAACACCCTATTCCACACCTCCCCACCACACTCATACTGATCAGTTGGGGGTAGGAGTGGGGGGGGGAGGCTTAATCTTTGCATTGGTGTACAAATAATTCCCTTTCAGGGTTGTTTTTGTTTTTGTTTTTGCGGTACGCGGGCCTCTCACTGTGGTGGCCTCTCCCGTTGCGGAGCACAGGCTCCGGACGCGCAGGCTCAGCGGCCATGGCTCACGGGCCCAGCCGCTCCGCGGCATGTGGGATCTTCCCAGACCGGGGCACGAACCCGTATCCCCTGCATCGGCAGGCGGACTCTCAACCACTGCGCCACCAGGGAAGCCCCAGGATTTTTAAATATTAGGAGAGTTCACTCTCGTGATCAGCTCTTGAACCTCAGGTTGAAAACTGCTGATAGAATAAGGGCTTCTCAAATGGAAGGAAGGCAATTTCCCTGAATGACATAATAGCTGATCTAGTGCTTTTTAGTTGTGTGGTTTTGGGTGCTGCTCTGTGGCTAGGAAGTTCAAGAAGCATTCATTTCCTTAAGAAGTATTTATTGAGTGCTTACTGTGTAAGAAGCTCTGCTCTGGACCCTGAAGAACCGGAAATGAACCAAACACAAGCAATCCTTGACGATCCTTGACCCACAATCAAGTGGGGGAGACAAAAAAGAAATAGGATAAATCAATAAAAATACATGTCAGGTAGTGATAAGTGGTAATAAGGAGCAGACATCCTGATTTTAAACAAACTGTCCAAGGGATAGCTACACTGAAATTATCACATTTTGTTAAAGACTAAAAACTGTGAGGAGATGAGATATGAGGAAGAAGAGAAAGTGCAGAAGCCCCGTGACAGAAGTAGTCCACACACACATGAGGACCAAGTAAGGAGGCCAACACTGTCCGCTGGGATGCTCAGGTTTCAAGCTGAAGTTTAAACTGACTTCTTAAAATCACATTTTATTATTTCTCTTTTTTTTCCTACCAGTCATCATTAAGTTATACAGTGGTCATGGGAACCATCCCAAGCTCAGGGCAGAGGTAACAACCAGTAAAAATCTTTTCAGAGCCTCTGGGTTATTTAGATCACAATTTAGAGCACTGTCTTGAAAGTTCAACAGGAGCATGATGCAAAGGACAAAATAGGTGCTTAATCAATTCTTTCTGGGAAAGAAGTTACGGAATATGATTGTCATCGATGCTTATGAATTGTAACTACAAAGCAGCATGAGTTTTAATCACTCACAGCAACTATAAAATGATTTACTTTAATCAGAACCCATGAAATAATCTTTTAACAAAAACTGGTTTAAATGATGTTGGTAAATTTATACCTACAAGAATGTTGATTTCAGAATTATAGCAAAAAAAACCTAATTTTTAGGAAAAGAAAATAACCAAAGAAAAGAAATAATCTCCAAAAGGGCATGTAAAATGACTGTATATAAAATAGCCCTCTCTTTTTAGTATATTAACATGATTTGGTTACCAGTTAGTTTCTTATTTGCAGGGTTTAGTAAAATAGAGAGGGATAGAGATATAGGCAGCACATACAGAATTTCACATAGCAAATAGCCTATTTAAGCTAGAGAATACAATTACTGTCTTGGCAGAAACTAAGGCAAGGAAGATTTATCTAATAACACCATTGAAGATTTACAGTGAAAGAATCTGAAGAGATAAAATGTAGAAGCAATAAATTATGACATAAAATGGGATGGAATAATAAAGCAGAGATAAACTCTTGGAGTTTAGAACCCTGAAGGCTCACAGCCTAACAAAACAGACCCTGGAATATGAAATCCTGGAAATAGGGCTCAAATATAGCTGGGCCTTGAAGGAGGGTGTAAATAAAAAGAATATTTCAAGGGATGGAAACTTTAGAACTAGAAAATTTCTCAGGTAGTTTCAGCTAATATCACAATTTTACCAAGACTATCCTGGTCAAATTCCATAGTGCATTTACATAGACATTTAAAAAATCATTGGAAGTCTCTATTCATGAAAGAGCTCACAGATTTTACCATCTTAATGTCAATGCCTTTATTGTGAAATGACTCCACCCTCTAACAAAGAATCTTTTATTATAAATGTGTTATTCATTCAGGGAACAGGCAAGACCCTTACAGACATGCCCTTTGGGTTTGGAAAGAGAAGAAACCAGCAGATAGAGAAACACAATGAACAGACAATATCGTTTCATCATAAGACAAAGCCCAAAGGGAATTTAAATATTTAAACAAATATGCAGGCATTCCCCACTTGCAGGAGCCAAGTATATTTTGGCAGAAGGGAATTTCCATATTGTTTCAACTTTGATTCAGTGTTAGTTCTCTTTTAATTAGAATCTTTAATGAGCAAATGTATTTTTTCTTTATTGGAATTATACATGCCCAGATAATAAGAAATCTCTCATAGATAAACACTTTTAAAACTATTTTTAAAATTTAATTTGATCCTTTAATTTCTTGAGTTCAGATAAAAGCTTCATGAAGCACAACCAGGTGAAACACCAAATTTCAAAATTGAAATGTATCTATTTCCACATGTATTGACCTCATTCAAAAAGTCACATTTTTAGCAAGGGTTGGCAAAGATATTAAGTTAATGTCACTTTCGGAATATCCCCAGAAAGAAAGCAAAGGAACAGAGCAGGGAAAATGTAGATATTACTTTGATAATATAAGTACTATAGGGAAAACTGTGTGCTTCACTGGAAAACTATGCATTGTCTATGGAGAGCTATTTTACAACTCTGCAAGTTGTAGAAAACTGATAGCAATGCAAAAATAATTCTTGTCTGTAGACACGTAAATAAATTCTGTCCAGTGGAGATTTATCTACCAAAACCCCTTTAGCTTGGAAAAAGTTTTATAATAGGTGAGAGCTATATATTCCGTTCCTGTAGGTGGGATCTTCAATACCTCATATCATTGTTTTAAGTGAATTTACAGAATATCATGCTCGCTTATACTTAAATGCAAGCAGCAAAATACCTGAGATATGTACCACTAATCTAAAGTTACCATTTGTACCATTTGTAGAGATCATTTGTAAGCTATTTTTTTAACCTATTTACCTATTAACCGAATGTCTAGGAAACAAAGAGCTAGCTTTTGAGAAGAAGTCATGAGACCCTTACCCCAAAAAAATAAACAAATAAATACAATGACTGAATGCTAATAGGCATACTCAAAGCTCATTAAAGATAAAGACCATTTTAGAGTATACTAAAGTACTCTACCTAGGATTGTTTGAGCATAAAATCTCATGTAATGTGCAAAATATTACAATATGAAGGAATATCCAATAGCTTGTAGAAAATATGCCTGGAAACAGGGTTTTTAGTAGCTCACTAAAAACAGGGATGGAATCAAAATGCATTGAATATTATAAAATTTGAGTGGCAAGATCAAATCATATGAAAACGTAAGAGAAAAACATGTATATAAGTCAAAATGTGGAATTAGTTGGGACCAAAGCTAATTATGAATCAGACCTGTCTTGTTACTAATAATTTAGTTTACTGTCAAAAGTATTACCATCCAATTTTTGTCATCACTGTGTAGATTGTTATGGAAAATTCACTTAAAAATTTTTACACATAGTTTATGGATTTCTTATAAGCAGTATGATACATAAAATTAGCAATGTGCTCAGTAGCTAAATTTTTGTAGACTATGATTTTAGAGTATAAAGTGGAAGTTGCAAACCAATGTGCAAAAAGACAAGGCAGGGAGAAGCAGATTAGTAAAGCAGACTTGGTACAAAGCTGTAGGCACTGGTGGAGTCTGCAGTTAAATGGAGACCCTATAAGCTATCTGAAGATGATCAGCAGTTATTGATCCCAGCTGGTTATTATCATGCAAGGATGCAGGATGTGTTGCTTCATCTGATTTTTTGAGTTCACATTCCAAGTTTTATATAAAAATCTCCAAAATTTGTGCCTCCTGATACGATCCACTAAGAAAGAATTTCTGGGATATTCCTGACAAGAAAGGACAGCTCAGTTCCAGTAATAAAGAAACATTGAATGGACCTGTCTGAAGACATCCTGCAAAATATTGATAAAAAAACCTGTACTCTTTAAAACTGTCAGGGTCATGAAGAATAGGGAAAGCTAGGGAAACTGTTCCAGACTGAAGGACACTAAAGAGATAGGACAACTAAGTGCAATGTGAGTTCCTGGACTGGATCGCGTACCAAAACAGAAAAGAAATATTGTTGGGACAATTGGCAAAATTTGAATGAGGTCTGTGAATTGGACAATGGTCACATCAATGTTGATTTTTTATATGAATGGTTATATTGTATTGTCTTGAAGAGTGTCCTTGATTTGGTGAAATGCACACCAAAGTTTTTAGATGTGATGGGGTATCATATCTATAATTTGCTCTCAAAATTCTTGTAACTTTTAGGTAAGTTGAAACTTCAAATTAAATGAAAATTGCAGAACTAGAAGTTACTTCTAATATACATGGTAAGAGGATAGTAGGGGTAGGAGGGTGGCATGAGAGGAAAAAAATCTGCATTTCTGTAAATGTAAATGTTTTCAAAGAAAAAGAGGACAAAATCTTATTAATTTTACTTTTACTCATAGTTATAATTATATTTTATGTCATTGATTACAGCAGAAAATATTCTGATTACTCATTTCCCAAAACAGCTTAATTCAATGTAAGGCAGAATTGCCACAATTGTGTTAACTTTAATGTCTTTGAAAAATTTTCTTGGCAAATTAAATTTTCCCATAGATATGAAATGCTCAGTCTGGACCACCTAAATTCTGCTCACAGAGAACTGGAGGCACAAATATTCCTAAAGTAAATGATAAACACATGAATCTACCAAGGGATATTTTCATAATGCTGTAACTTTACACTTCCACATGTGTTGAAAAAATAGCTTTTTAAAATAATTCTGGAACTGTTTAACATTTTAAAATGAATGTGTTTATGTGCAGCATTTATGGAATGCTGGCCACCAAAGAGACATTTATGGCAATTGTAAATTTGCTTCTGAATTGGTCCCCCATGACCCTAATGTATTTTTATCCCTTGCTAATTAACTTTTTTCTCTCATAAGTAACCCCGCCTCCTTTGTAACACTTTACTCTTATTGCATATTTTTGCACCAAATGTGCAGTTAACTTTAAATTAGTTTTAAAAGGCAAAGAGAAGTCACAAGTAACTTTCTTTGAGCCTATATATTCTTTTACCTATATATTTATGTTTAATTTTGTCAGACTTTCTCCATACCTGAGGGTTATTTAATTAAATTTAACTAAATATCAGAGGCTAAAATAATTAAGAACATATTGGATATGGGAATTGTCATTATTTACGGTTTTTGGGGCCACTAATGTCATGCTATTTTTAGGAATATCTAGACATGTCACAAAAGAAATATTCTCACTGCTTCAGATGTCATCTAAATATTCCTACTGGCAAGAATATTCTCAGGAATTTCTCATTCAAGACTTAATTATGAATAACGAGATATATCAGTGAGGATCGACAGGAAATGAAATATTCCACTTATGTGAATATCCAAATTAGCTAAAATGTTACCCCATTTAAGCAAAATTTTAAGCAATTCAAATGGATTTTATTCCTAAATTATATTCGTTGTCATTGATTTATGTATTTCCTTATATAATTCAAGGTTATCATTATGAACATTAGTGTGATAACACTGCAAGTGTATCCCCAAGGATTTATGCTCCAATATGTTGGTAAAGACTCCATGTTTGAGGAGCTGTACTCCTACTCCCACCTTCCTTGGCACTAGAGATGGGAGGTGGGGATCTCAGGCACCATGTATTATATACCCTGTTATGCCCACGCTTTTGGTTCACAGGTGGGCTTTTATTCCTTTTGGGCCCATGAGACTACAGAATGTATTTTCTTGGAATTTCTAAGAAAACATCTTCCTAAATCTTTCTGGATATAGTTGATGATGTCCCAGAAGTTAGCTACCAGGACTTAATAGCCACAGTTCAACCACAAGAGTAGCCATATTCAGTATGAAACTGCCTTGGGACGGTGCCTGTTACAAACTAGAAGACAGAACAGAGCAAAGTAAAGATAATTAGCCTGTGATGACATCACTGAGTAGCTAAATTAAATTAATTTCTTTAATTAAATTAAAGAAATTTCCTCTTCCTCTGAATTTGTGTCTCTTTCCCTTTTTCTTCCAACTGTGTCAGGCAATATTGTTCGAGCTGGGTTGTCTGTCATTTGTAACTAAATGCATCCTATTGAGACAATAATTTATTATGTTAGTGATATGTGCAGGGCTAATAGCCAGCCTTTGCCTTACTTCATTACATAAGAAAATTCAGAATTTTCTATGTTTTTAGTTCATGTGTTTAATTCATGTAGTTTGTCTACTCTCAGCTGTTATCAGCTATCACTCTACGGGCTAGGAAATTAATCACTAACAGGTGAGAAGTATGCACTAATTTCCTTTCATCCACTATGACCCTTGAGATAGAATCTGTGCCTTAGGCTTCAGATCCCCTCCTTATTTCCTCAGGAAAGACTTCCCAGACCTACATCAAGGTCAAATTCCTTTGTTAAGTATCCTTACTGAGCACTTACTATGCATTAAGTTCTCTTCTAAGAATTTTACTTAGAAGAGAATTAACTTACTTCATCCTTATATCAACCTTATTTTACAGACTCAATTATTCTCATTTTACAAATGAAGACACTGGGGAACAGATGAGTCAGTAAATAGTACAAAATCACAAAACTAGGAAGCGCTGGGAGTAGGATTCAAATCAAGGAAACAAAGCCCTCCCTCTTAATTTCTATGATCTGTTGCTTTTCCTCAGAATGCTTGTATCACTTGGTTATTAAACATTCCCTAACACAATAATGGGATTAACAGTCCAGCCTCCCAATAGACTACAAGCTCTATGTGAGAAGAGATCCTATTTAGTTTGGTTCATCATCAGCTCCTCAACCCTTAGCACAATTCCTGCTTCATGACAGGCACTCAGTAAATATTTGTTAAATGAGGGAGGAAACGAAACAAGGATGGGAAGAAAGTAAGGAAGCAGGAAGAGAAGGAAGGAAGGAAGGAGGGAAGGAAGGAAGCAAGGAAGGAAGGAAGGAAGGAAGGGAGGGAGGGAGGGAGGGAGGAAGGGACGTCGGTTAAGACTGAGCAAGGTAAATTATAATTGAGGGTTGTTTCAGCTGGGCACCTTTTCTGGTCACTTCTAAGTAGTTGAATTTACCAGAAAGATAAGCTGTTACTGTATTTCATGTCCAATAGCAGTGCCTCCTTCAGCAAGTAATTCAGAATATGTCCAACACTTGAAGTAGTGAGAAAAACTGAAAAACACATCAAGAACATAAATACAGTTTTATGCTTACAGGGATAAAATTATAAGGATGAAGTTATATCTGGCTGCATGCTCAGGCATTAAAGATATAGAAAACAAAAAACTCTCAGGAGACCTGAAGGAAGCTATAACTGAGTAAGAAAATGGATAAGGATATAGTCTGTACCAGATCTCTATCACTATGTAAAATATTATCCTGAAACTTAGCAGCATAAAATAGCATACTATTTATCTTCTCGCAGTTTCTGTGGGTCAGGAGTCGCTTTACTGAGCCCTCCAGCTCCGCATCTTTCACAAGCCTGCAGTCAAGTTTTTGGCACAGGTTCCTCGTCATCTCAAGGTTCAGCTGGGACAGGATCTGCTTCCAACTTCTTTCAGTGGATTTTTTTTTTTAAGCTCATCCTTTTCTTATGACATATTTACCTTTTTTTAAACCATTTTTTAAATTGAGGTATATTTAATTTACAATGTTGTTTTAGCTCAGGTGTATAGCAAAGTGATTCAGCTATATATATATATATATATGTGCACGTGTGTGTATATATATATATATATTATTTTTCAGATTCTTTTCCATTATGTGTATGTATGTGATAACACATTTGATGTTTTTTTTATTGGTGGGATATGAAATGAAATGTTCCTGCTACTCAACCTTCCCTTCTAAAAGGCATTTTAACGAGTCAGCATTAAAGAAAAGGACTATAATTCACACACTAGGTAAGGAGTAATTAAATTCAAACTCATAAAAAAATTACAGTAAGGTTTAACCAAATGGTGAATGTAATAAGCCTAACTTCCAGACCTAAAAGTCCAAGAGCAAATTTCCAGTAAATCACTGAAGGGCTCCTCCCCCAGCTTTCTGCAAGGAGAGGAGATGGTCTCCCAAACCAAAACCTGTGTATCCCTGGGTAACTTCCTAAAGATACAGGAGAAGCAAGAAGGGTCCATGGGTACTTCTGGGGACATAACTGTGCCATTCCAAGTAAATATTGGATTGAATATTCAAAGTGTGCCCACATCTTCTTCTGAAAGAGCCTAGTCCCTTTTACAAATACCAAGTGTGAATTTGTTTACAGGTGGTTTTAATTGGCCCGAGGTTTGGCACAGATTTACTTTGTCAGTAAGGACTACTTTAGTTTAAAATGAAACAAAACAGTTTAACATCATCTTTAAAGGCAGGGCAAGCCAAGAGATCACCTAAACTGGAGACCAGCTCTAAGTCTCGGTTAAAAATCTACTTTACTCTCTAACCTTATGAATGGGGAGTGGGCAAGGGCATCAGCAGGTGCGTGACAGCTACCCAATAATGCATGTATTTCCTTTTCCTCCCACTGGTTTTGTAGAAAGAAGAAAGCAGTTAGGAAACAGATGAAAGGCCATTTTTAAAATATAAGAGAAACAGAAGAGGAAAAAGACATAGAAAGCACCTAGACTGAGACTTGAGGCAGAGAAAGAAACCTGGGACTCTGTGGTTTTCAAAAAGCAAAAACAAAACTGCAGGGTATAATGGACATATATCAGGACAGTCATTCATATTTTCTTGCAGACTGAAATTATGAGAGTGGTAGGGAATATCTACCAGGATTTCAGCATAATAAAAGACTTAAGAATTAATTCAACATAATATCTATATCAAATTGTCAAATGGGAATTGACCATGGGAGAAAGATCAAGTAAATATTCTTAAAATCAGTCCTACAGAGTTAGAGTATAGCAGGGAGTAGTACAATAATCATGTTTCCAGATTATCAGGATATTTCCATCAAAATGAATTAAGTACTGATATGTTATACATGTACAACCTTTTCTTTAAAAAAAAATAACAAAAACACAAGACATCACAATCATTCATCATCCAATGAGTGAGAGCTATCTATGGTCCCAGCACTCTTTAGACAGCTCAGAATTAGGGGGGTGGTGAAGGAATTAGTGGATGTGGTGGGGCATGTGTGTGTGTGTTTGTGTATAAGGAGGAGTTGGTAGATGACCTTAGAGGTCATGCAGCACAGCTATGGATCTAATTCAACAATGACTCCTACACCCTACCTGGCTCATGAGTATTATGAATCCACTTCAGCATCTTCCCAAACAGAAAATTCACTGCTTTAGGAGCCAGCCCACTTCATTTCCAGAAAATGTAATTGACAAAATATGTTTCCTTATTATGAAGTCAAAATTTTCACTCTGTAGTATTCACCATTAATGTCTCAGACCTAAACTAAATTATGCCTTTGGAGATACACATACACACATACACGCACACACACACACACACACACATACACAATCATAACCATACAGAGAACAAGGGAACTATTATGGTTTACACACACACACACACACACACACATACACAATCATAACCATACAGAGAACAAGGGAACTATTATGGTTTTCACTAAATCTCTTCTCAAATGTCAAACCAAAATTTTTCATTATTCTTTGATTGTATCTTGGATATGGTTCAGTTGAATCCTCACAGGATTCTGCTCCAAAATGACAATATTATCCAGAGCCTTGGTCAACTGTTGCAGAAAAAAATACAACTCTCTCCTAACTTGTTCTGATCTACTTTTCCTAATGTAATAAAGGAAGTATTAAGGTAGATTCAAATGAGCACTAAGTAGGCTTCTTTGGCAGAAGAGACTGTAATCCAAAGGGAGAAATAGAGACATAATTAGATATTAAAATTCAGTGTAAGATAAAATTGGGAGTCCCCTGTATAACCTGAGAAAGGGAGGCACGTCTACAAAACAATCTGAGACTTCTGACTCCTCCAGGCAAGGAAATCTACCTTCTTTCATGAGTTATCAGTGCCTGCCGGTGATTCGATGGCATTTGATTTTCCAAGAATATGTTTGAATTTAGTATGTTTTGACAAAATCCCTCAACAATATTACATGTTGAGTGTTTATTCAAACAAATTTTCAACGAGTTGTTATTGTGTTCTTACTAAATGCAAAGTGTTTCTGTAAAGTGAATCATATGTCCATTTAAACACAGGATTTTTTTTTAGAAAAAAAATTCCCAACATAAAATTTAAGAAGGTTGATGACAAAGTACTAAGGTATTAGCCATTTTCCTTATTTTCCTTAAACTCTCTCTCTAGGATGCTGAGATAACCTGACCTCAACCACCCAGAGCCTAGAATTAACTATTCATTCTATGGGCTGCCATTTTAAAGTAATGAACCTAATAACGGACCAGTGTAGATTGTCTTTGCAGCAGAAGCTAGAGGGTTGGAAAAGGTGAGCAACATTCTTGTAATCTAGTGGTTACTCCAAGGAGCTAGAAGTTTGGTGGCTATTGGTGTTATTTGCTGGCAGTTGCCAACCAGCTGTGCATTGCCTTGTGGAGGAAAACAGTTCAGGAAAGTGGGAGAAGGGAGTGTTTTATATATAAAGCAAACTCTTATAACTTCAGAAGATCAAAGCCTGAACCAAATAGGTGAGAATTGTTCACTTAGAGGGTCATCTAAGGGAAAGCTATCAAGGGGAGTTACAAAGCTTGCTAATTCTATTTGAGATTCAACACTAACCAAGAAAAAAAAAAATATAGAAACCAAGGGGCCTATTTCCAAACAGTTTAAGGGAATGTGTTACATTTGTCTTCCTTCTGCGGCAAGGACCAACTATGTGGCCACATTGCTTGAAGAGGTAAGCCTTTGACCTTCTGGTTTATCAGAGAGGATGAGTCCCTAAATAGACTGGAGGTAATAGTTCAGAAAGGAAATCAGGAAACCATGGCTCTTATTACACAGTCAAGACTCAGAGCCATGTGAAAGAACATTCAATAAAAGTATGTGGCATAAAATAGGAAGAAAAGCAGAAACACTCTTTTCCTGTAGCACCTCTTTAAGTGTGCACAGAAGAGGAAGAGGGAACAAAGAAGTGGCCCCACTGGAGAACGCATCCATAAAGAATAAATCTGATATTTAAGAGAAGGGCTCTTTCCTACAGAATCTACATACAAAAGTCCCTCAAGGAATATTTGTTGAATGAATAAATGATTAGATTAATAAGGAGGAATCACTGCTAAATTCTAGGGAATCTGATATCATCTGGGAAAAATAAATATTTGGAGACTGATTGACAATGGCACTGAATCAATAGACCAATACTGAAGTGTGTTGCTTTTCTGAAGCATGGATCCAAGAAATAACAGCCCACAGAGACTACTGTCCACTCCATCTGATTCAACTGAGAATCAACAATACCCCCCAGAAGAGGTTTGGGGGGAAGTCTAAGGAATATTTTAAAGTATCCAGTAATACACATAAGAAATAATAAATTTGGAAGGGGGCCAAGAAGAATACAGATACTTATAATCTCAGATCTCCATATAACAATGTACAGAACATAAAAAAAAGTGAATTTGAGGTTATACAAGGCAGGGTAAGAAATACTGACTCATAAGTCTTTAGGATAAAACTTAAAATTTATATAATATGAAAATGTGTGCATTAGTGAATAGGCACAGATATTTGAGGGAAAAAAAAGAAGGAAAAAGAGGTAGATTGGTCCTACATGTCTAATATATATCGTACTGTACACCTGATAAGATACATAAGGGATAAATAATCTGACATTGTAGGTGATTACATATCTACTGAACAGCTAAATGAGAAAAAATCAATAAAACAAATGATATTTAAAAATAAATATAGAAAAGCCAGCTACAGAAAAATAGACTAAAATGAATGAAGAATTCAAAATGTTAATTTAAAAATTAAAATAATCAGTGAGAAAAAATTTGACAAAATATTGAAAGTCAATGTCATTAGATACCAAAGAGAAAACAGGGACATTAAGAGATATGATATTAGGATATACTAAATCATCCAAAATAAATAAATAATTTTACAAATGTAGGATAATTGAAATGAATTTTAAAAAGGAAATGGAAAAAAATAGCCGCAGACAAGCCATATGGTCCATAGGGAATTTCTACGGACAGTCAAACTTCCTGGATTAATAGTTTCCAGCTGAGGCAGCTGGTGTGCATTCTTCCAGGGCAGGGAACAAAGGGGGAAAGAGCCATGTGTTGTCCTTATGCTCGTCACCTTTTTGAACATAGAGTCTCACATCGCATTCACTATATATCTCTGGTGACTTCATCATTCTGTAGGAACCATTGCAGAAGAACCAGGAGTATTCCTAATTCCTATGCTTGTACTATGGAACAACAGGACAGCAGAGCCACCACCACCACTGCCACAATCATGACCATAACTGCAACAGCATGGCCTCAGAAAACATCTCAGTTCTCTTAGATCCCTAAGAGAATTAATACACACTATGGAGAAATTCATGATCAGGGAAGTCAAAGCATACTGGAGGTCACTGATGAAAAAAGAGAATAAGATTGATATAGATTATCTGACCACATGAAGGACATGGATGCTGTACTTGCTATACTGTACTAAAATTGGCATGGAGGAAAAATCCAGCAGTAATGGAGGACTCCAACTGAAGGCATTAAAGTAAAACCAGAATATCAGACAAGCTCGTATTATATTTTCACTTCCTTCATGAGGAAGGCACAAGAAGTAATAAGGAAACATAATGCTACTACACGGGTAGGAGTTTGTTTTAAAGCTGAATGAGAGAGAACAGTCATTGTAGCATGGTGGCATGGCAGAATTGGGAAGCATGGACAGTTGACTTCCAAAACTGCAGAAAAATAAGCATGACTCTATATCTTGAGATTCTAAAATGAAAGACAACTCAAGCAGAGTTTAGAATTTTTATAATGCAGTACTAGGTTATCAGCAAGAGGAAGAAATCAGGGAGTTACCTAAGGAGAATAGAATCTTAAAAAATAAGTTCAGAAGGAAAAAAAAAAGAAAAAACAGATAAATTTTAGAAAAGACCCATGACTTTAATAACTGAGTCATGAAAGCCATGCACAATGGGGTAATAGCAAGATTGTCCCCAAACCTGAAATTAAGGATAAAATAAGAGAAAGATAGAACAATGAATGAGATACATCATTTTCAGAAAGAACTCACTCTAATTGATAATGTGTAAATGAAAAGGTTGACTTGCGTGCCCTTCAGGATCGTATGTCTGGAATGTGATCTAAGTGACAAAAGCTTGAACCTAAACAACTCTATGCACTCTGGAGAAGTGAAGTGTTACTACAAGGTGATGGTCGGTCAGCACAGAACCTAAACTTTATGGCCTTTGAAACCAAGCAGTTTTCAATTCATCTCTATCACTATTCTGCTCAAATGCCTTGCTTTGCTCCAATCATTCTACCTTCTTCAGTCTACCTTCTTCATTCAGTACTGTTCCTTTCCAAGGTCCTTACTGTTTGTATTCACAAACATTGCCAATTTTTTTTTTTCTGAAATGTTGTATTTTATGACCTAGCACATGGAGAAGTATCACTGAGCTTAGACCAGGATGAAAGTCCTTACTTTGCCAATTACCAACTGCGTGGCCTGATGGAAAGACACTTAAGTAAGGTTGTGAGAAGCAAATGAAGGGGAATGTGTGAAAATACTTTGAAAATTAGAAACACTATCCAGTTGTCAGACATTTAAATCTTTGTAACTTTCTGAGTTGGATATCTGTAGTTTTAAGGATTTTTTTTTTTTAACCTTTCATAGATGAAGTACTAAGAAACGTATTCCTGTGGTATGAACAAGCTCCAAACACAATGCATCATCTTGGAGTTTTGCAGACCTGAGTCAAACTAGGTGTGGTTGTGTAGCTGCTGTGACAATGTGCTTTTGTGCCCATTTCTAAAAAGAAACTACCTGCAACACAGGTTGGCCTCCTGCAAAAATACCTCTCCACTGAAAGTTGGCACAAGCTGCTGAAATGACTCTATGTCATGAAAAGCACACGGAGCATAAGCTTACCTAATTAATAATTTTCAGGGTTGTTTTCCTTTTCCTCTTTGCAGCTGCTGAACAGAGTGGTTCTGATTAAGCCATACACATCGTGAGAAATGCTGCTTCGCAAGGGTGCTACATTCTGTATTTCCCCCCACTTTGATCCCTGCTCATTGGCCCCTTTGATCTCTGAACAGGATGTACAAGGTTCACTAATCAATGCTTTCCCTCATTTTTGCTCCTTAGTCTGTTAAGTGTTTATATTTAAATCATTGACTAGAACAGGTGAATATGTATGACCTGTGTCTTTTTCCATTTGGTGTTTATGTCTTCAAAAGACAGAAGGAAGAGAAAAGCCTTCTAATTTTCAACCAAGTTTTCATTAAAAGCAGAGTTAAGCAGGATTGCAGCTATGGTGATCATTTCTTCGTCTTTGAAAATTTGGATCACTTTCTAGGGAGCATGAGAAAATGGTGATATGGAAGAATGAGACCCATTGTTAACCCATCCCTATGCACACCAAAACACAAGTCCCTTTCCTCTCAGATGCCAATGGAGAGACAGGTATCTGCAGTGGGCTTAGTGATGAAGCTATGCCATGTGCCACCTTTTCCTAACACTGAAGGCTCCCCTCTCAAGAGACAATGTGCTTGGGCAGGTAAGAAGCTTACCACTGAGAAGAGAACTAAATACTAAGTGTTGAATGAGGAGCACCATAAGAAAGTGCCACTGGAGTTTAGAAAAGGGAGAGAGCCCTTGAAAGCTGGGTAATCAGGAGAGACCTCTCGGAGGAAACAGGTTTTGTTGGGTCAGATTCATTCTGGAGGCTGGGAACAGTGTGCAGAGTTTCAGAGTTGGGAATGCATAAGGGCCAGGTCCTGGGCCTGGTTGGCCAGAGTAACTAAGGAGCTGGGAAAAGATTGGTATTGACTGCCAAGCAGGTACTCCTAAAAAGTGAATAATCCACATAGTTAGGCAGGACTAGTTTGAGATCTGAACTTTTATTTTTAACTAGTTGTGGCAAAATAAGCAACTTACTTTAGCCACCGGGAGCCACAATTTTGTCATCTCTAAGAATGGACCAATTGCTACATACCTCTCAAAATCGTATGTGTTAAGTAGAAGAACACATGCCCTGACTTTCTTCTTTTCTCCCTCTCTCCTTTCCTTATTTTTACGAACTTGATGATTTCGGTAGTAATGATCTAAACAATTGTCAAAGGAATATCTCTAATACATGCAGATATTTTTAGACCACTCCTACTCTTTATAGACATATGAAGAATCAATTCTTGTTTGAAGGTGATATATCTGTTGCTTCCCCATCCTCCAATTTTTATTAGGACAGCGAAAATGAGGGCAGATGTCAGCAGTATTAATTACTCTATGGGATATCCTATTTTCCTTATTACCCTGTACCAATAACTCATCAAATCAGACATGGCAGGTGGCTGATTACTGGACCCTTTTTCCTCTGATTCAGCATACTTTCTTCTAAGGTAGCCTAAGCCCTTAAGCCTTGAGCAAAGGAGAAAGAAAGAAAAGTTTAATTTCCATTGTTCCATATGAAGAATTACAGCAAAAACTACTTCAATTTTCCACTTTCATAGAATGACAAATTCAGAAGTTGTTGGATCTTGGAATTTGAGATCTAAATGACACTTGCAACTCACTGTGGTCAATAACATCAATTTTTAGATGAGGAAATTGAGTCTCAGAATTGTTTTATGATTAGCCCAGAACTGTATAGCTAATTAATTCCCAGGCTTTCTATGCTGTGCGCTTCCCTCTGGCTCAAGTGTTCCTCATTTATTAAACAAAACGGTTATATCACTGAGGGTTCACCCAGCTTTAAATTCTATGGTCTCCTTCTTTGTAAATCTTGGAAAAAAATCAAAGCCTAAAAAGCAAATGACAGCACTCTAATTTCAGCTCATGAAGGACCACACTAGACTGGTCCACTGTGGTTCAAATGTTAAGTGCTAAATGGCAGAGCAAGTTAATGCCCTGGTTGTTTGCCTTTGGAGGTAAAAATATACCTGTAGGTCTCAGCCAAGTTCCTGTGGAGATTTGTCCACATCCCCAAAATACCACACACATTTGGCAAGAATGACAGATTATGTCCAAGCAAGGCCCAGATCTTGAATAGCAAGAGTATTTCTAGTAAAGAACAACATACGATGGCAAAGCTCTCATTCTTAGGTATGCCATTTATCTCCCTATTTCTATAATATGCTCTCCCTCTTTATTTTTTCTGGCTCTCCCCACTCTGCATTCCAAACTCTACAAAAGCCTTTCATCTTAAGTTATACTGGAGATAGGAAAATAATCACAAATAAACATTCAACTTTTCATTGCTTTTTCTTCTTTCTCCTTTTCTGTATTTTCCAAATTTTCTCTAAAAGGATAAATCTATTCTTGTCTTCCTTCCATTATTTTCTCCCTTCTCTTCTCTCCTCTCCACTCACCCCCTGTATGTGTGTGAACCTATATGTTCATATGTGTGTGTGTGTGTGTGTGTGTGTTCCTGTGGATATCTGTTTGGGTTTATGAAATTGTCTAGATAGGTACTTTTGTTTAACACATGCACAAATCCAGAGAGAGAAATTGTAAAGAAGGAAAAATATGTGGCTGGTGATGTCATCGCATTATGTAGTACCCATTTTCCCTTCCTGCCTGACAAGCAATGCCTCTGTCCTGCCTCCGTGGCTGGCCTTGCTTCAACTCTCCGAACTCATTGTTCATTTGATAATTTGTTATTTAACTCACACTCTGTGCCAGTACTGGATCAGTGCTATTCGGAAATGTTCCTATGCTCCACATTCATGATTCTCCAGGTGTATTCCACGAAATACTCACCTGGAGAAATGCTTTTCGGAGGAGGAGAGAGTTGGGTGGGCAAATAAGTTTGAAATCAAATGTAGTAGCTGAACTCGGTGTGATTTCTGGTTCAAAACAAAGCAAACAGGGACTTCCCTGGTGGCGCAGTGGTTAAGAATCCGCCTGCCAATGCAGGGGACATGGGTTTGATCCCTGGTCCGGGAAGATCCCTCATGCCGTGGAGCAGCCAAGCCCGTGTGCCATAAGTACTGAAGCCCTCACGCCTAGAGAGCGTGCTCCGGAACAAGAGAAGCCACCACAATGAGAAGTTCGCGCACCGCTATGAAGAGTTGGCCCTGCTCACCACAACTAGAGAAAGCCCGCGCACAGCAAGGAAAACCCAACCCAGCCAAAATTTAATAAATAAATAAATTAATTGGAAAAAATGGCAAACAGAAACAGATATCGAAGAATTCTTGCCACATTTGGGAAAATTTCAATATGAACTGGATATTTGAACATATTAGAAACTATTGTTATGCTTTTCGGGTATAATCATTACAATATAGTTATTTAGAAAAATGCCCTTATTCTCAGAAGATGTGTGCCTTATTTAAAGGCGAAGTATTTCAAGTGTTATGATGCCTAAGACTTGCTTTCAAAGGGTTTCAATAATAGTAAATAAATTTATCTTTCATATCTAAAACTAGTATATTTACATAAACAATGTGTGGTTCCAGAAAAATGCTTATTATATATTTAGATAGTATACATACATACTTATTATATATAACACATACGCTTCTATATTATCCATAAATATATGTGTATAAGTTTAAAATATATGTGCATAAGATATGTTTATTGTATATACATATATGTTTGTGTATAAATTATATTTATATATTAGATACAGATATGTAATACATACACAGTTGACCTTCAAATATAGGGGCTGAAGTGCCCAACCCCTGCACAGTGGAAAATCTGTTCATAACTTTACAGTCCATAGTCCATATCCACAGCTCTCAATCCACAATTTCAACCAACCACAGATTGTACAGTACTGCAGTATTTATTGAAAAAAAAATCCACGTATAAGAATATCCACACAGTTCAAACACATGTTGTTCAAGGGTAAACTATATATATTGTACATACTAAACGTATGACTATAATATCTAAGTATATAGATTTTTTAACGGGACCATATATTGCTTATATAAATATATCAGTAAATTTATAATACAACACACACAAAGCATTGCTGTGCAGATTAAGTAAACACATCTTTATTTTCTGGAATATATTTGCTTATTTTTGCTAAACCATTTGAAAGTAGGTTGCATGTTGAATTCTGAGCAGCTCTGGGCACATAACATTTTTAGGTACTGGGGAAGCAGTCTGGATAGTTGAGGAAGAGAATGGGGCTAATTAACAGGAGAGAATCTCTTCACGGATAATTGCATTGACTTATAAGAAAAGAAAATGCCCTTACCCATTAGACTTTTTGATGCAGCAAAGAAATACATGAGAGGCAGGGAGGCAGGGGGAGGGGGGGCAAGTTGCTCGTAGCCCAGTTTGAGGACTTCTAGACTTTCACAGGAAGTACCTCGCTCCTTACCGCACCCCTTAAACTACTGCTTACAGGGAACACACTACTAATTGCAGAGTGGTAAGGGTTGGGATGCATGATGAAAAGGTTTGTTTTTGGAAAGAAACTTCCTTATTTCACTTAGGTTCCTGTGAACGGTGTTTCTGATGCGGGCAAATAAGCCAGACAAAGACTTCAAACATCTAGTATAAAAAGCAGAATTCAAATATTAGATGGTCACCTGAAACAGAAACGTACGAAAAAAAGTGACTGTTTTTATTTTACTTTTTTGTTCCTTAGGAGAGAAAGGTTGAGACCATATCTGCTTTTGGAAAAGTGAGGCCTGTGAGGTAGTTTCTTTTTGAAGCCTTAGGCAAATTCTATGACTTTAGTTAACTACCTTTGTTTCCCTGTTTATGAGATGGAGATAACAATGTCAATTTAACTGAGAGTCTTTGTGAATTATAAATTACTCATAAAAGTAATTATAAAATACATTGTAAGTACAAAGGGCTATATAAATGTTTAATAATAGTCCTTTGAGCCACATGCCACCCCTAATGGGAGCTTATTAAGGAGTTCCTGTTTAGCTTGGATTAATTCTTTAAAAAAATTTGTTTTACCTTAAATGAAGCAAGGTGCTATGATTGGGAAAACAGCAAGCATAGTCATAGAATATTTTCACAATTCAGGAAACATGAAATCCAGGGATTGTGCTCCCTCCTTCCTTGCAATATCTGCTTTTTCTGAAACAGAGTGGAAATTAACTTCAAAAGGTGTCCTGCAGTCTGAGGAGGAACAAGATGATGGGAAGACTGAGCACAGGCTCTCCTTGAAATTTCTTAGAACCAGAGAATCCTCTGGGTAATTTAATGGGACAGAACAAAAGCATCCTACTAAGATGGCACAGAGAAAATGGCCTAAACTCTAATATAAACATGCGTATAAATTCTCTATTCATGGAGCAGGTAACAGGAATTATATCGTCCCTTTGTAAATTATATGATTTAATCCTCACATCTACCTTCTTTGAAGGAGACATTATGTTTCCCAAATGATAGATGAGAAAACTGAGGCTCTGGGTAGCCAAGTAATTTACTGAAGTTCACAGGGCTCGTACACAGCAGAGCTAGGATTTGATTACAGGTATTTTCTCTGCACAGAATTTCCTTGGATGAGAACATAAATTAAAAACTAAACCACAGAATGTGCAAACTAAAGACTCTTCCTTTGGGCATTGTTCATAATGAAATACTTTACATTCTTACTTTTCCAAATAAGTCTCTGTGGGTACATAATAAATATTTTTTGTTGAATATGATATTGTGACTAAGCGTATTTGCCAATTTAGTAGAAACTCCATTATGTTAGTTATCTAAATGTTTACATTTCTTTCTTCAAAGTTTCTTATGATTATTAAACATTAATTGAGCTTTATATTGACTGTATACTATACTATTTTGCACTACACAATAGTGGGCATTTTATGAGAAATTAAAGAGTGAAGATACAGAATTAACTCTCTAGAGAGATCCACAATCCTGAAGTTGAGTTAGACCATCTTAAAAGTGCTAGACACTGGGTCTAAAAGACAATGTCAGTTGACTATCCAGGGAAACATATCTTACACAGGGTCTACCTAAAACACCATTTAAAAAATGTTCCCGTTTGCTTGCAGATTGGATTAATGTATATAAATGGCAGAAAAGACATAATTTCTTTATTTCCATTTTCTTCTCTCTTTTCCATTCAGTAGATGACTCATCAAAGTGGAAAGAGGGAGGAGGGAATTGAAATCTGAAATTCAAAGAAATCATAGAGCCCCATGGACTTTAATTTTATGGACCCAGATGAATGACACTCAAGATACTGGGAGATTTTAGAAATAAGGTTAAATTGGAGAAGTCCATTCCTGAAACTGCAAAATATGAGATTTATATAATTGTCAGAAAAAATTCTGAAACAGCTAATGAAATCAATGGCTTGTAAGAGCTCACTAGGAGCAATCATGGATTCATTAAAAACGTATCATGCAAGGTAGTGGTTTATTAGTAGCATTATCATAATTAGATCAGTAAATTAAGGAAATGGTGTTAATACAATGTCTTGATTTCAGTAATACAATGATCAAAGTCTAAGATTGTTTCTCTAGAATGCTGAAGATATATCATGACTGAGGAACCAGAGTATATGATTTAATGGCACCACAGTCACAATCTCTGGGCAAGAGTGCAAGTGTTAAGAGGAATACAAGAATTTGTACACCTTATGTGGATGCCAGCCCTGCCCACTACTCAAAAAAAAGGTGCCTTTTCCTCAAGACACTTCACTGCCATCTGCTGGAAAATAGAACAACTGCAGAAATCTATGATGACCATGACATAAAGGGTGCCTCCTAGAGTTGTGCAAAGCCCATTGTACATAGTCATAAGCAGTAACCACTGTGTGAACTTTCAGTCTGAAAAGCCTACAGACTGACTGGCAGATACTGTCTATTTATCTCACTCCTTCAAGCTATTTACTAAATGAAAACATTTTTTCGTTTGTTTAGCTCAGTGGCCTCCAGACTTCATTCATTTCCCACCCTTTTTGATATATTTATTTATAACCAGGGGTGAACTACTGTACTAATATATGATGCACAATATAAAACATTAAAATGGAAATTTTAAATGATGAAAATATAAATATAAACAAGTTCTAGTATTTTCTTCCCACACTCTGCTTTGAAGACTACTGATTTAGGTCCCCTAGACTCCTAATGGCAGGATGAGGGCAGTTCTTTTCCTTGTCAGAAAACGAAGTTCTTTTTTGCCACAATCCTGTCTGAATGTGTGTGTGTCTATGTGCACATATGAGCACGCACTCACCTAAGTGAGAGTGTATGGGTGAGGTAAGCATTCAGGGGCTATAACTGATGTTTTTCTTAGGATACCTTATTTGCCACTTGGCACGTAGTTTCCAAATGGGGAGTCATATTGGTAAACTGCAGGGATGAATGTTTCAGTTACTCATGCTCAACTCTTTAGGAACGGCCTAGCCTCTAAAAATCATGCTATTCCTTCTGGATGAAGTTAACAACCTACCCTAGGCACTGAGTTAGTTACCTCGTTGGACTCAGAGATGATTTCCTACTCTGAGGAGCCCTTAGAAACCATAATGTGCTATTTCTGAGCAGTTTCTCTTCTGTGCTGCATGAGGATGGTCTGAAAAGTATCCTGCAGATAATGATGGCTCTGATTCCCTTACATCCTGTTCTCTCTCGCTTACAAGGAGTGAAGTAAAAAAGAGCCCTCTGATTCATTCCATTCTCCCAAGTACAGTACAAAAAGCAAGCCATATTTATTATCACTGTCTAAATCGCTGGGTATACAGGAGAGTGAACAGTTTTATATTTTATACTGGTCTTTTTTTGAATAACGGCATGATTAACATGTGTATTATGGAGTCAAGCCTGGGATTGAAGCCTTTCTCTGTCATTTAACACGTTTTGTGACCTTTAATATTTAGGTTATTTTAATTCCCAAAGATTCACTTTCCTTTATCTAGAAAATGAAGAATGTTTATACTGCAAAACTAGCCCCTTGTTGTTAGCATAGCTAGAGGAGTATGGTTACCTAGATCTCTTATCCAATAAAACTTGGGGTCAGATGTTTTTCAGGATTCAATATTTTTCAGATGAGCTTTGTGAATTTTGGAATTGTAGAGAAGAGATTGTGGACCTGTATTGCTATCCATTTAAAATTTTACTCAAAATCGAAACACGATAACAAATATCCACCCACTCCCATCTTTAATTTGCTCATAGCTACCTTAAACTCTTTTTAAAACATTCTAGCACTTTAGCTTTTCAGCTGAGTTCCATTACTTGCCTAATAAGAATCATCTGGGTCGCTTATTAAAAACACAGATCCCGGGGCTTCCCTGGTGGCACAGTGGTTAAGAATCTGCCTGCCAATGCAGGGGTCACGGGTTCGAGCCCTGGTCTGGAAGGATCCCACATGCCGCGGAGCAACTGGGCCCGTGAGCCACAACTACTGAGCCTCCGTGTCTGGAGCCTGTGCTCCACAACAAGAGAGGCCGTGATAGTGAGAGGTCCGCGTACAGCGATGAAGAGTGGCACCCGCTCACCACAACTAGAGAAAGCCCTCGCACAGAAACGAAGACCCAACACAGCCAAAAATGAATAAATAAATTTATTAAAAAATTTAAAAAAATATATATGTAGCACTCTGAGGTTGATAATAAAAACAAACAAACAAAAAACACAGATTCCAAGGCCTGTCTTAAGAGAGTTTGTAATTCAGTGATGTGAAAGTGGGGCCCCCAAATCTGTTTTTCAAACCAACACTCCCAGGTAATCTTTACCACAGCCTACATCTGGAAAACCCTACATTACCAGACATCCCAACGAAGACCCACCTGCTGGCCCCCTTTGCACGGAGTCTGAGTCTCGCGATATGTGGCTCTAACAGGGTTCCACCACGAGGACTAACCATTGTCTTCCTCCATCTCTCACTCATTGCTACCACGTATTTGGCCAGCCTAAGTGGTTGTTCCTTCCTTTTGTATCTGAAGTCTGTTTTGCCAGAAATTCTAGTTTGTTCCTCCAAACCTAGACCTTCTTCCCTCTCTTGCTACTTTGTCACTGGCAGGTTTTCCCCAGATCCTCTCTCGTCCTCTCTCCTCTGGCCAGTTTCATTTCATCCTTCTCATGGATAAACTCATGAGATGCGGATGCTCTCAAAATTTACACAATGGTTTCAAAGCTGTTAGAAGAGATACACCTGGAGAATTTTTTTTTTTTTTTTTTTTTTTTTTGCAGTACGCGGGCCTCTCACTGTTGTGGCCTCTCCCGTCGCGGAGCACAGGCTCCAGACGTGCAGGCTCAGCGGCCATGGCTCATGGGCGCAGCCGCTCCGCGGCATGTGGGATCTTCCCGGACCGGGGCACGAACCCGTGTCCCCTGCATCGGTAGGCGGACTCTCAACCACTGCGCCACCAGGGAAGCCCCACCTGGAGAATTTTGGTGACTGTCAACCAACTGGGAAATTTATAGTAGTTTTCAGCAGTTCTGATACTGAACTTTCCCTTTTCCATTGAACTTAAATGAAAATGAGGAATGAAGGCCTTTTAAACATGTGGATGACACAGATCTTGGGGGCATAATGAGCAATGATACCTGAGAAATTAGTTCTAAATGTTCTCACATGCTGGAACACTCCAAAATGTCCACAAGATAAAACTTATTGGGGTGAATATATCTCTGTGAGCATTATCTCTTCTATCTCTGGAAGAATTAGAGGGAAAAATTAAACAAGAAACAGATATGGGAGATCCAGCTTGATATTAATTCATTTATGCACCCAATCAAATAAATATTTAATGGTTATCTACTATAGGCCAGAAAGATACATCTCAAATTACTTTACCAATTAAAGGTGAAATATTTATCCAGACCATGATTCAAACAGAATTATTCCTTGGAAAAATATACACAAATATACACATGTGTATTTGTTTTTATATGTTGAAAATTAAAATAACTGCCAAAACAGTACCACGTTTTAAAAAATTATTTTGAAATAACTTCAGACTCACTAAAGTTTCAAAAATAATACAAAGTCCCATGTACACTTTACTCAGATTCACGGATCTTTAACATTTTTAACATTTTGCCACTTGCCTTCTATCTCTCCATACATACATACATAATACATCACATTTAATGTATAATATATACATTCTATATTCTATATCATAGTATATCATATAATAATACATCCATATATGGTGTATTGCATATTATATGTTATATATACTATGTATCTATTTAAATTGTATAGATATAGCTATATAATTATACATTGCATATTTATATATGTACATAATACAATTTTTTTCTGATTCATAACATAATCTGTTGTATATAAGATACTTTTTCACTTAATACTTTTGTGTGTATTTTCTAAGAACATGGATTTTCTTTTTTTTTTTGCAGTTAAGTCCAAAATTTATCATTGATGCAATAATTTAATCTAATCTATCTTTCATTTTCCAATTTTGTCAATTTTTCCAATAATGTATTTAAGAGCCTATCCTCCACCCCTCAATCTAGAATCATGTATTACACTTAATTGTCATGTTCTTTAGTTCCCTTTAATCTGGAAGAGTTCCCCACTTTAGTATTACTTTTTTCTTATTTTACTTTCATAGTCTTGGTATTTTTTTAAGAACACAGTCCAGTCATTTTATAGTGTTCCTTCCCTTGGGTCTGTCTGAGGTTTCCTCATTCATTTTATGTATTCTTGTAGGAATGGTATTGGGCTGGCCAAAAAAGTTCATTCGGGTTTTTCTGTAATATGTAGGTGATGCTATATCCTTCTTAAGGTACCACATTGGGAGGCATGTTATGCTCATCAACAGCTCTATGGTGATATCTATTTCAGTCATCTAGTCAGAATGTCACTCTGTTTTTCCACTGACTAGTTACTGTTTTTCCCTTTGCAATAATAAGTAATCTGTGGGACTTCCCTGGCGGTCCAGTGGTTAAGACTCCGCGCTTCCACTGCAGGGGGCGTGGGTTGGATCCCTGGGCAGGGAACTGAGGTCCTGCAGCCGCACAGCCAAAAAAATAAATAAATAAAAATAAAAGCAGTCAAAATTTTTTTTAAAAAGCAATCTTTGAGGACTCATATGAAAACCATGCATTTATCCTTCTTCTCATCAATCTTTTCTCTGTAAATTTAGTATTCATTCATGAGAATCTTCACTATGAAAATAAGGAAAATGACATTTTTTTCAACTCCACTACAACTTCAACAATTATAGGTTAATATTCTGAAAATAAAAAAGTTTCCCTTGGGCTTCCCTGGTGGTGCAGTGGTTGAGAGTCCACCTGCCGATGCAGGGCACACGGGTTCGTGCCCCGGTCCGGGAGGATCCTACATGCCGCGGAGCCATGGCTCAGTGAGCCATGGCCGCTGAGCCTGCGCGACCGGAGCCTGTGCTCCGCAACGGGAGAGGCCACAACAGTGAGAGGCCCGCATATGGGGGGGGGGGGAGCTTCCCTTCTCTCCCATTTTTCTATTTATCTGGCCACCTACCTATCTATTTATCATGTCTGAGCCCATAAATTTCCATTGTTTTCCAATGAGTTATAATTCCTTATTTTCCTAAATTATGTTACTTATTTTTAATGGCAAGTTTTCCTAATTTTTTTCTTCAACCTTAAGTAAATAATTATAATCACATTGTACATTTGTTGGTCATTCCATGCTTGCACAGCAGTTTCATATAACGATTAATTTGCTCCTCCACAAAAGTTGTAAAATCCAATGGGACAAGGGATTAAATTCATGGAAGTGTTTCAGAGCAAACAGTTTTTAGGTTCTAAATTAGAAACAAATTTCTTAAAATTGGGCATTGATTTATTTTTTACTGGTCACAAGAAAAAGAAGCAAGGAGAAAAAAATGAGCGTATGGACATTCAAAAGCCTCTTTCCTAACGAGGATATTTATATTTGCTTTAATAATTTTTGTAAAGCTCTCCATCTTTGCAAACAAAAATCAATGCTTACATAAGTATTGAGTCATAAGTTATATTTGTACCGTATCATTCCAAATTTTTAATTATTTGAATTAAAAATGTATGACCTTTTGGTATATAAATATGAATATAGATTTCTTTATTTCTTCATGAAAATGAACAAAGCAGTTCTAAGAAATAAAATAAGGCATATTTTTTCCCTTAAATATGTTGTGCAGTTCATCATTCCAGTTATATAATGAATAATGAAATCTGGACCATCTTTGTTTTGAAAATCTTTTTAGGTTATTTGGGGAAAAAACATCAAATATTTTCCATTCGAATAAATAGTGTATTTATGGGGTCTTCTCAAATTTTGAACAAATTAGATTTAATTGCTACCAATTCCGAAGTGTTGATTCAGGGCTTTAGATAATTTGCAGGCAACTGAACATGGATCACTATAATGATACCCGCAAGTTGTCATAAAATTATGAAAGTTATATAATAAATGTATATATGCCAAAAATTATAAAAGCATGGACATTAATAAATTAAACAGAAAATAACTAATCAATACCTACACATCTGCAAAAGAAGTAAAATTTCCATAGTGGCCAATCCCAAGAAGAATGCTCTTCTCTCTCAGGTATATTGAATACAGCTGGTGTGATTTAGAGATAGGAAGCAGGTAATAAATAAACTGCTTGGTAGAGTTGACACAATAGTGTATAGTGTTGTACATTCCTTTTTAATCAATTTCAAGTCTCTCAGTTTTGAAAGGCACGTCCTTAGCACACTGAGAAAAGAAGCCATCACAGCTCACCTGCTAGGGAAAATCTGCTTTAATTTTTTTCATGATCTATACTTTCTACTTGTTCACAAGGATTCTTACTGCAGTTGTTACACACTAAACATTCCTAGTGTCATAGACTATAATGTTGTAAACAAAAGGATTATGACCTCTTTCAGCAGCCTTCCTGCTAGATCGGAGCAGGAAGGGGAGATGGATTATGTGGAGAAAAGGCCTTGTTTGAAAACATTAATCTTTGGTAATTAGTAATTGAGGAAGGAAATGCAACCAATACATGAAAGTTAAATTAGCTTCTGCAAAAACAAGTGATTTCTAAAGCTGATTGAGTCAGACAATTTATCTTCTAAAATACCTAAAAACATAAAAAGGAAAGTTCTAACAGTTATTCAGTTAACCTCACATGAAACCATCTGAATCAGAAGACCCTGAGGAGCTCTTTATACAACAAATGTTCGTGTTGTGTGTATGTGTGTTTATTTTTCAGCTATGAAAATTAATATTTCTTCAGATGCCAGGAGAACAGAAAAGTAAAGGTATCTGGACTCAGGTCATTGTTTATTTTAGAGGTTTTGGGTAAACTTCCCTTCCTTGTTCTCAATGCTGTCTCTTTTCAAAATATATCTCCATACATCTCAAATAACCCGTATTTACTTCTCTCATCTTTTACGTATTTGTCTGTTTTGTAAGTGTGTATTCTGAGTTTGGGGAAGAGTCCAGTTGAACCTTTTAAAAACTGAATAACAAGTTAACAATAGGCTCGTTAAAAATAGTCCCTTCAAAATGTGGAAACTTAGGTGCTGAAAAAGATAAAAACACTAGCTGCTAAATTTGTGATTTAAAAAAGGCAAATTCAAGATGTGTCAGATTTAACAAAGCCACTACTGGGAGACCAATTTCAGAGATAAAAGATAAAAGGCCAGCAATCCACTTTACCCCCAGCAGTTCAATGAAAGTTGTGTGATTCCTATTGCTTCATCAGGTAACTACAAAGTAGTTTCCTCCCAGTGAATCCTGTTTTTTTGTGGATTCTACAATATCTGACTGTGGAATGAGAAAGGCCTGTTTGAATATGATAAATGATATCTAAACCTCCGTATGCTCAGTTCTAACACATAGCCACTGACAAACTACAACTAGTAACACCTGAACTCAAACAATCATAGACCAAGCATTCAGCAGAATGCTTGGGAATTTGCATTACTCATATGAATTTGCCACTTTCTCCCCAATCTTTGCCCAATTCTCCTTTCTCATTACTTGTTTTAATTTACAACCTGATTATCAGAGTCCTTCATTTTTTGTTTTTGTCTGGGTATGTTTAAGATTCTGAACCATATTATGATATGCAAAACTAAATGCCCTTCCAATGATTTTTCTGGCAACCAAGAATTATCTTTGCTGATCACCTTAATTATTCAATTGTCAGAGTCAGACATTTCAATGACTTGCTTAGTTAACTTTTATCTCGTAGGTAAGATTCTGAAATTCTTACTAAGGTATTCATTAAAATTGTGGGCCAGAGTGCACTCTTATTCCTTTTGACAAAATGAGCTCTATGCCCAAACAACAAACGTAACGTCCAAAGTTTGCATCCTTGGAGACAGTCTAGGAGACAGATGGAAAAGTTGTAAACAGACCTGCAAATTGCTTTGGTGAACACGGATTTACTTTGAAGATTTCATTGAATCTTTTTGACTTGTAAGCCACTCATTGCACAAGAAAGCAAGTTTACCATGCAAACCTTAACCAGATACAAGCTACAATGGAGGAACCTCAACAAATTTAGATGTGCAGTTCAGATAATTCCCTTCAAAGTTCAGATAATTGCCTAAAGCTTATTTAAATCTATGGAAAGACTTTACCCTCTTCTTCACCCCATCTCATCTTTTCTTCCTTCTTCCATAATCCTCCCCACCCCACTCTGATCTTTTTGTCATTCTCCAGATCACCCTACTTTAAACCTCCCTGTTTTATTCTGAATTTCCACCTCACTTTTGAAAAGAACTTACTGCATGGGCAAATTTCTTAAGTCAGAATGTAATGGATTTCCTTGTCATGCATCTCTTGTGTAACCAGTGTTTTCAAAAGTCAGATCTTTGGAAACTTTATTAGTCCATTTCTAGAAAAATAGTTTTTTAAACAAAGATTCTAATGAAAAGGTGTGAGTCAGAGCGCCTACCTTCCAAATGTTGCTATGAAAACAAAAATATATTGACTGGCCAATGGAAACATTCACAACTACCTGTAAATCTAGGACATTTGTCTTGCCGCTGCTTCAAAATGTCAAATGAGTAACTGTGAATAATGTTCAGGATTCACATTCAAATAATTCACATTCAAATACAATATTCCACACATTTAACTTTCTGAAATATCTTACAGTTGGTTTTGGAAGCAGGGGAGCAAAAAGACTTTGATCTTTATGTTTGAAAACAGCCATCAAGCCCTTGGAAAACAACAGATAAGAGTCTTACCCTTCCGATAAAAGGAAACACATTTTAATCAGACTCAGTAACTCTCTCTTGATAAAAGGTAGTTGAACTGTTCTCCTGAAGAGTTAGCTAAGTTCCTGGGATTTGGATTCAGATAGTGAGGTCTGTTTGACAATCAGCAAACTGCTTAACATTAAACCTGTAAGGGCAGTTATAGGTGAATATTATTAATTCACATTATTCACATTCATTAAATAAATATTGATTGAGGATCAATTAAATGCAAATCAAACCCTCCAAAGAATTTTATCCCCATAGTGGAGATAAAGCATTTTCAGAAACAATTATAATGCAAAGTAGAAAGTGGGCCATATCCTAAGACAGGGACAGAATGAGAGCCACGAGCATACAAGGAAACAAAGATCACATCTAGTAGAGAAGACCTCTCAGAAGAGGTGTATTGAAGCTGGATTTTGAATGAATAGGTAGGATTTAAATATCTAGGAGTATCTAGGGAGAATAATGCTATAAACTAAGTCACTAGCATAACCAGAGTGAACTGGAGAGCACCACACATGCTAAAAATCAAGTAATTTAGGTTAATTGGTACACAGAGTAATGGAAAGAAGATACTGAAACATACTGGCTGTGAATAAGTTGCAATGGATCTCTGAGGTTGTGGGTGGGAGAGCCTTAGAGTCAAGCTCAAAAGTTCGAAATGATTCAGTAGGCAGTATGGAACCACCTAAACCTTATGAGAGTGATTTTCAATCAGTTTTCAACAGGTAAGGAAAGGATGTCTTTTTAACAAGCAATTCTTGGGACAGTTGAATATCCGCATGCAAAAAGATGAATTTAAATCTTTATCTTACTCCATACACAAAGATTAGCTCAAAATGGATCACAGGCCTATATGTAAGGGTCTAAAAACCTTCTAGGGCTTCCCTGGTGGCACAGTGGTTGAGAGTCCGCTTGCCGATGCAGGGGTCATGGGTTCGTGCCCCGGTCCGGGAAGATCCCACATGCCGCAGAGCGGCTTAGGCCCGTGAGCCATGGCCGCTGAGCCTGCGCGTCCGGAGCCTATGCTCCGCAACGGGAGAGGCCACAACAGTGAGAGGCCCGTGTACCGCAAAAAAAAAAAAAAAAAACCTCCTAGAAGAAAACAGTAGAAAATTTTCATAACTTAGATTAGGCAAAGAATTTTTAGGACACAAAATATGATATGTAAATGAAAAATATTGACAAGGTGGATATAATCAAAATTAAAACTTTATAATTTAAAGTTAAAAACACCAGTAGGAAAATGTAAAGACAAGACACAGATTGGTTGGAAATATTTGCAAAACATCAATTCAATAAAGGACTGGTATCCAGAATAAATAATATGCTTTTAAAACTCAATAATAAGACAACTCAAATTTTAAAAGGGAGGAGGGGATTTGAATAGACATTTCACCAAAGAAGATATATAGATGGCTACCAATCACAAGAAAAGATACTCAGCCTCATTAGTCGTTAGAGAAAAGGAAGTTAAAACCACAAAGAGATACAACTTCACACCCACTAGAATGGCTATAATAAAAAAACGGTAATAATCATTGATGAAGATGTAGAGAAACTGGAACTCTCATTACACTACTGTAGGGGATGCAAAACAGTGAAACCGCTTTGGAAAACAGTTTGGTAGTTCCTCAAATGTTTAAACATAGAGTTACTCTATTATCCAGCAATTCCAATTCTTAGTATATATCCAAAAGAAAAGAAAGCATACGCCTACACAAAAACTTGTAAATATATTTTCATAGCAGCATAATTCACAATAGCCCCAAATTGGAAACAATCCAGATAACTATCAATTTCTGAATAAACAAAATATTGTATATCTATACAATGGACTACTATTAACTGTTGATAAATTCTACCACATGACTAAATTTTTAAAATATTATGCTAAGTGAAAGAAGCCAGATTGAAATGACCACACTTTTGTATAATTCCATTTATATGAAATGTCCAGAAAAGGCAAATCTATAGAGACAGAACGTAGATTAGTATTTGCCAGGGGATACGGAGAGGGAATAAGGATTGAATATAAACGTTGAATATAAATTTGAATATAAACCACAGAGGGCTTCTAGGGGTGACAGAAATGTCCTAAAACTGGATTTGATGATTGTTGCACAACTCCATAAATTACTGAAAATTATCAAATTGTAAACTTAAAACCGGTGAATTTTATGGTATGTGTGTTATACCTCAATAAACCTGCTTTAAAAAGTTTATGAGAGAAATAGACAACAGAGGTAGAGCCGTGTTCTAGGAAATTAACTTGGCAGTGTATATGTAGCACTGATGGGAGTAGGGAAAAGCTATGGGTACAGAGAGCTCTATGAGAAATCTCTCACAACTGTCCAAGTAGGAGGAATGGAGAACTGAACTAGGAGAGCAGCAATAGGAACAAAAAGGGGAGATCAGATAGGAGAATTGTCCAAGGAGGTAGAATTGGGAAGACATCACAAAGAACCAGATGGGTAGGGTATGAGAGGAGAATACTTTGGAATAATCTGTTCCTTGGGGAGGCAAGAAGCAGAAAAAATTATGTGTTCAACGTTTAATAAGCACACCTTGCCCCATGAAAGAACTGCCAGTTTAATAATAACTCCATTCTTTGTATCTAACCTCCTTCATATTTCGCTTACAATATGTAATCTTCCTTCTAGATGAAGTTTTGAGTCAGATATACACCAAATTATTATTTTCTGGGAGATAGAAGTTAACCGCAGGTGGACTGGGGAGGGGTTCTGTATCACCTTTTTATATAATTTATTTCCAGCAAACATGGATTACTTTTGTAGCTAAACATTATTTTAAATTATTTTATGTTGACGTATTGTTATGTAGCCAGAGAAAGATAATGTTAGATATACCAAGGAAATGCTTAAGTACCTTTGCAATCTTAATTGAGTAATACTTACCTTTTTCTCTTTATCAGGGCAAAAATATTTCCTTCTATGGAAGAGTTTGGTCAAAAAACCTGTTCATAGAACTGTCTGTGAGGAAGTTTTGGCGCCATTACTGAAAAATCATAATCTCTTCTCAGAGGGTCAGAATCCAGTCTGTTCCTCTGGTCATTTCTGCAGGCCTGGAATGCTCTAGTCCTTTTTTTTTTTTCTTCACAATCCAATAGGCCCGGTTCTAAAATCATACATGCTTGTGTTAGAGTCTTAGATTTACCACTTTCGGAAATTTATTCATTCTCCAGCCTCTGTTTTTCTCTTTGGTGAACAGTGGTTGTTAATACCTGTTCTGCTGAGTTGTGGTAAGAATTGTAGATGATTGAAGTGTTGGACTCATAGGAAATGTTTAATAAATATCAGCTGTTATTTATTAGTCTTTTGGACTAAAGAACTAAGTCATACACTGAAGTATATTCCTTAATTAGTAATATTGAGATCATGTGACTTGCAGAGACAAAACTGAGGACCAAATTCCTGGCCAAGATCAAGAATCAAACTGGAGATATTTCTTCCCCTCCCATCTGTATTTGTCTACACTCTCTGCTCCTATTTCAGGCCAAAAAGAAAAAAATTCCCAGTAGAAGTGGCAATATCAGCAATAATTTCACCCAGTCAGGGGTCCTACTTGGAGGAAAGGAAAATGGATTGTACATACATACTTCCTTGAGGAAAAATACATGTTTACAATTTTTTTAAACTGTCATTTCAATGTCTTAACATAATAAAGGCACATGACAGAGCTCGAACCATTGTGGTGAAAGCTATAACATGAACTTTGATGTCCCACGGGCCTAGATTTGACTCCTGACTCTGATAAGTGATTGTATGATCTTGGGCAAGATACAGACATCTCTACTCCTGTTTTCTTTTCTGTAAGAAATAATAATGCCTACCTTTTGGGGGTGTTGACAATATTGAATAGAAGAGATCATGGTATAAAGTTCTGAACACAGAGCCTGACACTAAGTCAAGTATATTCAATAAATAAATATTATTTCTTTCCTCTTCCTTGCCATTCTCTTCCTTGTTAGGTTAAAAAAAAAAAAAGAAAGAAAAAAAATATTTCCAAAACAATTTGAATTTTCCAAAACAATCTCAATTGTATTTCAAATTGTCCCTATAGATGAACATTCATATTTGTCATTTCTTATGAACCTGTCTTTGATTCCTAAACCACAGTCTTACAATCTGATATAGTAGGGTTTATTTCATGTTTTTAAATAATTCTTGCGTTTCCCCATTTTTATGTCTTTCAGATTACAAAGGAACTCATGCTTGGTGTAATGAGTGAAATAATACAACGTAGAGATGCATAACCACAACACTAATCTTTAACACGATAACTCCTTCCAATTATAGCCCCTTGTGGTAGCCAGTGGCATGCATTCCTTTCTTCTTCCTCATATACACATAAACCCACATACATGTCTGAGCAAGGGGTTTTATTTGCTTGTTTTTCTGGAAAGAGAATAGTTTAAAACATATCATTGTACATCTTGCTCTTTTAAGTTTAACATATTATGAATTTTCTTACAATCTTTATTTAACATTCTTAAGACGAAGACTACTTAATTCCCTCTCCTTCTCTGCTTCACAACCAACTTTGCCTTTTGCTCTCACCTCCTGCTTATGTTTTTATGTGAATTATTTCTAAATATTCTTCTAGAGAAGATTTGGCCAATCTACTTTTAGAGAATGGTGTTGGGGGCAGGCTACAGGAAAAAAAAATTTTTTCTATCACCCAGTAGAGTTAGAACCCTGGGCTAGTTTCTCTGCAATAACTCCTTACCACATAACATAATTCTTTCCCTCGTCAACCTTCCTTCTTGGGCTATAGAATTTTTGATGTCAGGGATAATCCTCTAATTAAATTAAATGCCTCTAATCCTCAGTGGCACAAAGTAGATACATAGAAGCCTTTAGAAAAAGCAGTTGAGGGTAATTGTTAATAACCCTAACTTTTGGCTTTTTTTGTGCCAGGGATAATTTCTAATTCATCCTCTTATCCTCAGTGGCACAAAGTAGATATATGGAAACCTTTAGAAAAAGCAATTGAGGGTAATGGTTAATAGCCCTAACTTTTGAGGTCAGAGTGATTTGGGTTCAAATTCTCCCTCTTTTACCTACTACTAACAAGTGATCTTAGGCAAATCACTTAACCTGTCTAAGACTTATTACACATATTAAAAATGAAATAACCTTATCAAACTCAGGTGATTATTGTGAAGATTAAATGGAAAATAATTTTCACTGGGCTCAATAAATGGTCAAATTATGAATAAAAATGAAAAGGAATAAAAGTAGGCATTTTAGATAGGAGATATTGGGATGTAAGGAGAACTTTTGGTTCTTTCTAAATCTTTAGCAATTAAGGCTTTGCTGTTCTCAAAATTCTCTCATTTCCTGGAGGCCTAGGCAATTCCCTTCTTGTCTTGGGTACTCTCTGGACCTACCTTTTCAGATGTCTTCAAATTTTCCTCTACCTTCTTTCAAAAACTCCTTTATCTTAAATCTCATCCCCTGCCTTTAAATTTAAAGGAACAATTAATTTGTACTAATGAAAAGTAGACAAAACCACACCTTTAATGTCTAGCTGAGAAGTAAGACAATGCTCATTTCCCCATAGTTCAAGCCCAGAGCTTTGCTACAGGGGGTCTTAAAAAATCACTTTTGAGCCAGGAACCATATTTCTGGTCAACTCAGTTCGTTTAGGAATTCTTGAAGAGAATATTGCTGACATAAAGAAGTTTATTACACTACTAACAGAAGAAAGAAATGAGCAATATGAAGATAAAAGGTGAGTGGCTGTTACAGCGGGTCATGTGATGGGAAGCAAAGTGCAAGTCAATTATCTGCATTCAGTTCCTTCAGTAGGAAAATGGGGGTAGTGCTTATTACCTGAAGGGTTGTTAGAGTGAAATATCATTATTTATATAAAGTGACTGGTATATAGTAGGCAACTGATAAATATAAGAAATATTAATGTTCTGTATTTTTAGATACTAGCATGAATTTTTAAAACACATAACAGCCTTCCCAGGAAATTAATAAGAAGATAAACACATGGTAAGCCAAATGTATATCTCTATTCCTGACTCCTGGGGACAGTGTGGTGCTTATTAGACAGACATTTTTAATTTCACTTAGAAGGGAAAATTTTTTTAGTGCTTTAATGGAAATCCCAGAAACAAAAGATAATTCTAGCAAAAAGATGGCAAGCAGGGAAGGGAAAATCAAGGAGTTTAAAACAAACAAGAGAAGACCTAATCAGCGTATGGGCTTTGGCAAAAGGGACCAAAGAGAAGATAGGGTTTAAGAGACTGTTGAGCAAGAAGTAAAAAGGTTTGGTGACAGCATGGATAAGGAGGAAGAAAGGGATGCTGTGTGTTTAAAAGATATGGGAGATAACAAAGTCCCCAGTCAGGATAGAGGAGCTAAGCAAGTGATTCCTTCTTTAGAATGAAAATAAGTTTGATCTACATCAAACTAATTGTATTTATTCAATGCATCTCAATGCTGCTCAAGATGAAGAGAGCAAAAGTTTTAGGAGATGTTGGGGAGAGGAGAAAAATGTATTATTTGCATGTC
Organism: Monodon monoceros; assembly: GCF_005190385.1. Lineage (NCBI taxonomy): Eukaryota > Metazoa > Chordata > Mammalia > Artiodactyla > Monodontidae > Monodon > Monodon monoceros. Next base: position 42,319,220 of record NW_021703781.1, read on the forward strand.
ACCGATGGGAAAAAATTACAGCAAAGTATTCAGATTTGGCTCATTTAATAGTAGATATATAAAGTTTGATTTGAATAATGGATTAATTAGTCTAATCTTCACACTATACTAATTGTAATTTTTTTAAAATAGACATTATTTTCTTTAGCCCTTCAGTAATTGTTAATGCTGTCTTGGAGAAGCCAGGAATGTGGGAGGAATTTGTGGCAAATGAAGGCAAAGACTGACTTCTAGAGTTCCATGTTTAGTCTTTAATCTGCATTTGTTTCATGTTTTAAAATCCTATATAATCTCACTTCAACTAAGGACTAAGTCAATTTACAACAGTAAAGAAGAAAAGAAAATATTCTCAGCATGAATTTATTTGCTTTAAATAGCCAAGAAAAGCTTAAAACTTTTGATTCCTTTCTATAAAATAACAGTGGATTTACAGGTGGTTAAGATACCATAAGATATTCGCTTGCCGAAAAATTTTTTTCTGTTTAAATAGCAAGAGCATCTCAAAGGGAAAAGCACTGTATCTGACTAGAGAAGAGCAGAAGATCTAGTCTTGGATTGGATTCCATATTTATGCAAAGTTTCCAGTCTTTATGAATGGTAACATAAAAGTCAGTTAAATCTCACTATTTACCACTGTACAAACATTAAAAATTTGGTCAACTCTTTTGTTTGTACAATCGAAAGTATTTGATTTCGCTACTCTCTCCCATCCCATTTACGTACATTTAATAATTAATTGTTCTAAATTTCATTGACCTACTGGCTGGCAGTCAGAGCCTTGGTATGCAATTCAAAAGAACACAGTACTATACCTATTGATTGGCAAGTTATTTGACTTATCTTTATTTGTGTTTTCTCATCTTGATTAAACCTGTCCTTAACGTCTTTACAGGGCTGATTAGGGGGGAGAAAAAGGAAAAGAAAAAGAAAAAGAATTAGATAAATGTGTAAACTGAAGAATTTCTTGAAAGTCCATCGTGATGTCATTATTCCGGGCGTTGATGGGATAAAATTATTATCTTAATCCACTAACAACTAATTTTTGGTAAATAAATGTCTAACATATTGCTAGTCTTCTTTGTTAAGTAAAAGAGAAAAAAGAAAGCATACTAGGAGATCAGCAAGACAAACATCAAAACCCAGAAACATAGGGCTCTAAATACATTATCTAACCCGCTTGTAAAGGTTATCAAGAGCATACCAAAGATTAAAAGCAGAAGAGTTTAACTCCTCAATCAGGCATAGTGCAATGTACTTGGAAAATATAACTGAATAGAGAGAAGCAAGAAGTAGTGTTAACAGCCCTTACCTGTAAAAGCCCAGGATAAATTCTAGTCTTGGATGGAATTTATTGCTGTTCTTTTTATGTTTTGATCAATCTACCTCCCTTATCTTTATCGCCCCATGTTTCTTGATGTGGTCTGCTGCTGGAATCCCACTCCAGCTTTCTCCTGAAGTTAAAACCCAATATCAAAGGATTCATCAGCCATGTTCCCTTTTTCTTAGTAGGTAAATGCAGAGACTGTGAAGAGGATGTCCACATGTGACTTAAGGAAAGTGTTACCGAAAGACTGAGAAAGTTTGTGCCTATTTGTGATGGAAGGTGAATTCCACCTCTCTTATCGCTATATTCCTTCTAAAGGGTTTTTCACCCAGGCCTGCATGAAAGTGGTGTGTGTGTGTGTGTGTGTGTGTGTGTGTAATAAGGTTCTAGGGTTTAGAAATATTCTGCATAATGTCCCTGGAGCAGGAAGTTAATCACCACTCCCATCTTTCCCTGAAGAATTCAAGCTACTCCTCCCCAGGAGGCAAATGCCCAAATTCCTACTAATGTGATCTGGAGATACTGCAGGCATGGTGGCCCAACGCCACTTCTAATTAGGTGGGTGGCCTTGGCAAATTCTATACTTCTCTCAGGGGCAGAATCTGCTAGGTAAAATGAAGATGTTACTACTTACCTCTTTAGTACTTGCCTTGAGGCATTTGTTTTCCTCCCCCACCCCCAGCTCTATTGATGTATAATTGACAAATAAAATAGTATACATTTAAGACGTATGACAATTTGATATACATATATATTGTAAAATGATTACCACAATAAAGTTAGTTAACACATCTATCACCCCACATATATATATTTTTCTTTTGTGGTGAGTACATTTAAGATCTACTCTCCTAGCAAATTTCAAGTATACAGTATGCTAGTGTTAATTATAATCACCATGTCAAATGTTACATTCCCAGAACTTGTTCATCTTATAACTGGAAGTCTGTATCCTTTGACCAAGATCTCCCCATTTCCCTCACCCCTGAGCCTCTGGCAACCATCATTCTAATCTCTGTTTTTATGAGTTCAACTTCTTTAGATACCACATGGAAGTGAGATCATACAGTATTTGTCTTCCTACCATCAAGGTGCACCCCCATGTTGTCTCAAATGGCAAGATTTCCTTCTTTTTTTAATAGCTGGATAATATTCCATTGTATATATAGTATATATATCACATCTTCTTTATCCATTCTCCCCTTGATGGACACTAAGATTATTTCCATGTCTTGGCTATTGTAAATAATGCTGCAACAAACATATGAATGCAGATATCTCTTAGAGATAGAGTTTTCATTTCCTCTGGATATATTCCCAGAGGTGAGATGGCTGGATTATATGGTAATTCTGTTTTTAAATTTATTGAGTAACCTCCATACTGTTTTCCATAATGGCTGTACCAATTTACATTCCCCTCAAGAGTGCATGAGTGTTCCCTTTTCCCCACATTGTCACCAACACTTATCTCTTGTTTTTTTTGATAATAGCCATCCTAACAGGTGTGAGGTAGTATCTCATTGTGGTTTTGATTCTATTTCCTTGATGATTAGTGATGTTGAGCATTTTTTCATATAGGCCATTTGTATGTCTTCTTTGGGAAAACATCTATTCAGGTCCTTTGCCCGTTTTAAAATTATTTATTTATTTACTTATTTACTTACTTACTGTTGAGTTGTATGAGTTCTTTAAATACTTCAGATATTAACCCCTTATCAAATATATGACTTGCAAATCTTTTCTCCCATTCCAAAGGTTGCCTTTTCATTTTGTTGATGGTTTCCTTTGTTGTGCAGAAGCGTTTCTTTAGTTTGATGTAGCTCACTTGTTTGTTTTAGCTTTTGTTGCTTGTGAGGCATTTAAACCGCTGGGCAATATGACTGGTACAAAGCAAGAAGAAAATATAGTGTAGCCATTCCTGATTATTTTCGCTTGCTCACTTTTTTTTTTTTTTTACACTCAACTACCTGAGTAGCTCTTCAAGTCATTCACACTATTTTGCAGGTTCTCACTAAGAAGAAGACAAAAGTATGAAGTCCTAAATAAAAGAACAATTTTAGAAATGTGAATTCCCATTGAACAAAATTTTAAAATTTCTAAATACCAAAAACTCGAAACTAAATAAGATCATGTTGATTGAGTGAAAAACAATGGACTACCACAAAGCACTCAGTCTGAACCTTCCTTTTTACTCTCCTGCCTAGCTTACCTCTTTGAGTGTGGGCTGTTGGAATGGCTCCCGAACTGGTCTCCTTTCTTTTGTTTAATCCTCTCTAATCCATCCTGGTTGCTGCCAGTAATCTTCTGAAAATGTGGATTTAATCCTGTCATTCCCAAGCCCTCCCTTAAAATTTTCTGTGCCTACCAATTTCCCTTAGTTTGAATCTCAACCTCTTAACTCTGACATACAAGGCTCTTGGCCCTGGCACATGGCCCCAGACAGCCTCCTTTCTCCACAGACTCCTTTCTCCCTGTCTTTCCCCAACACCCACAAATTCTAAACTATTTTGCAGAACCCCTTTCAGTTTCTCAGACACGCTAGTCTTTCTCTGATCTCTGGGCCTTTGCAATGTTTTTCTTCTACCTTTTTTATTACCAAATCATTTCTTTATTTACCAAATCACTTCTTTATTTACCAAATCATTTCTTTATTTACCAGATTGTTCAAGACTCATTGCCGGCCGTGTGCAGCCTTCCCTGACATCTTCCTCCATCCCAGATTGAGTCAGATCATTCTCCTTAGAGCTCTCATAGCATCTACTGATTTTCATCTTATTTTGTAAGAAATCATGTTACTCCTTCTAACATGATAACACCTTGAGGGCAGCACTTACAGTATTTTTATCCCTGGACATTGTGCAAAATAGATGTTCAATAAATATTTGCTGAATACCATAATTAGGGAGGTAATATCTTAAAAATGATAACTATATAGAGTACTTATTAGACATCAGGAACTGTGTGTGAAGTTTCTTATTTAATATTTTCAAAAACTTTCAAAGGAGTTTACTATCATCCCCAATTTATGAATGAAGGAATTAAAAAAATAAAAGGAAGAAAGGGGAAGAGTAGAACTCTGTTCTGTTGTGCCTGAGTATATTTTCTATAAAAGATTGCTAATTAGAATACATTGAATATGCTGTTCTAAATTATTTTCTGCAATATATCACAGCCAAACCCTGCCTCAGCTATTAAGAATGACTAATGTTGGATGCCTGTCATAGAAAGAGCTTAGTCTTCATCCTGAATTTAAAGGCTGGGAAGAAAGAGAGTGGGTAGAATAGAAGAGAAGGTTACATAGGAAACAATTCGACCCAGAAACTGAAGATGAAAGAGTTTAGGACCAAACAGGAGGGAAGAACTACGAGGTAAATCCTCAACTGGAATTTTTCTAGTTCTTTATAGGATCATACGCACTGTGAAATCAAAGGGGTTCATCTTCCTTTTGCTCCCACATCATTCCCAAATTCCCTTTTCTATTCATTGACTGGTAGGGTTTGAGATGTTGACCAAAGGCCCCATGGAAGTGTAATGATTTTAGAATTAGTTTTGCTGGTAAAGTACTCAGGTTAAGGAATATGGTCTCTTTTGAGCTCCATTTCATTTGCTATGTTAACATCACATTCTGAGCCATGAATAGCACAGAGGTCAAATTTTCCTGAGGAGAGCAGCCCTTTATGTTGCCCTCTTCCATGCTTGCATAATACAGGATGTGTCAGTGATTGAACAGTCATGGACATCACTGTCTGTTTCCCCAAGTTCCATCAACCAAAGTAGGATGGGTGACACAACCAAAACATTTATGCTGTTATTTATGTCTTACTAAGTTTAGTTTTGGATCACAAATTTTAGTACATCAGCCCTCATGTTTTTAAAACAGAAACCAAGAAAATGTTCAAGCAGGTTAGCATTCTGCTGACAGTTGGAAAGCTTTGGGTACTTAGTTTCTGCTCTAATTTTTTCAGCTATTTTTAAATTTGTTTCTTACTGTGGTAAGTTTGTAGTCTCACAGACATCTCCTTGGTTATTTGTGCAGAAAAACCTTTAAGACTGTACAATGTAGTCATTCTTATCATGGTAGTAGGTGGCTTACCTACCAGTGGAAGAAAATTTTTTCAAGTGATGACTTCTCTAGTCTTTAAATTAAAGTCAACAGTTATTGGGCCTCTGCCATTTAGAAGGCATATATTTTATTAATTATATATATTTGTAATTTATATCTAATTTAATATGAATAATAGTTGTCATTCATTCTTGGGCCAGCTCTGCATTGGTCTCTTCATAAACTTTGCTGCATTTTATCCTCACAACAATTCTGCAAGGTAAGAATGGCTCTTACCTTCTGCCCCATTTTACAGGTGAGTCTGTGATCCTGTGAAATTAGGATACTTGCCTAAGGTCACAGAGTAAGTAGATCAAGGTTTATCTTGCCCTGAAGCCTCTGTTCTTCACATTAAAGAAACAATAAAGAAGAGCAGGAGCTGAACAAAGTGTTCTGTTGCCTCAAGTGAGGAGAGATCCATTTGATATATGGAATCAATTAAACCTTATAGAAGATGGATATTTGTGAAATACTCAGAGATATGGAAATAAGGTGAGGAATGCTTTAGACATTCAAGCAAAGAGCTAGAGCAAATGTAATGGATGAAAAATACTCAAAATATTCCTGGAGAACAGTGAGTTGTAAGACTAGTTGGATTAAGATAATAAGGTGTATGCTAGAAAAGTTAGGGATGAGACTAGAAAATCAAATTGAAGCCAATAGCCTTGCTTCATGGACAGTCAATCAGTAGCAGGTGTGGGATACAGTCGAGTACAAAAAGCCTAGAAATAGTTCAAATGGTTTTAAGGATTTTTGCCATAAAACCTCATACCAGAGTGTAATGAAAACACTCTTGTTTTCCTTTACTCACTACTCATGCAATACTCTGTACTCCAAACGTGTGTGGGGTTTTCCCACACCAAGCAATTCTGCAACACCAGCTGGGAGTCCTATAATCAATTTGATTCTGAAAATCCAGGTTGCTCTGACTGACTGACTGTAAATCAGAGGTTCCTGCGACCACCTCCTTGGGTGGATTAATTTTCTAGAGTGGCTCACAGAACTCAGGAAAACAGTTTACCCAATAGATTATCAGTATATTACAAAGGATATGAAAGGATACAAATAAACACTCAGATGAAGAGATTGAAAAGGTGAGGTCTTGAAGAGTTGCAAGCACAAGAGCTTCTGTCCCTGTGGAGTTTGGAGATGCCACTCTCCCTGTATGTGAGTGTGTGCTTGTTCAACAACCCAGAAGCTCTCCAAACTCTGGACGGATAATAGGGCCTTCATGAAAATCAACATAGAATTGTCAGTAGAGATATATGTGATGGATCTTTTTAAATAAAAAATATCATTACAGTTGATCCTTAATGCAGGGGCTAGGGGCACGGACCCTGTGTGCAGTTGAAAATATGTATAAATTTTGACTTCCCCAAAACTTAACTACTAACTAGCATACTGTTGACCAGAAGACTTAGCAATAACATAAACAGTCACATTAACAGTTAACACAGTTTTAATGTTATGTGTATTATATACTGTATTCTTACAATAAAGTAAGCTAGAGAAAATAAAATGTTATTAAGAAAATCATAAGGAAGAGAAAATCCACTTACAGTACTGTACTATATTTATTGATACCGTAAGTTTGTCATCTGTTTACAAGATGAATTATCTGTCAGTACCTATATCAATATTGTCTTATGTGAAACAAAACACTCTAGATGTTATGTATATTACTAACGGTAGACATAAAAAATAAAAAGATAATGTGAAAAAGCAATTCATATTTATTTACAGGTATAACAATTCATGCACTGATAATGAAGAAGCAGCATTGTGATTGCTATATGGTAGTCTAGGGTAATCGATATAATTGCTTCACAATAGCTTTGCCTTTACATTAATGAATGGTTGTAAGATTTTTATGGCATACAATATTACAATCATGTTCATAATACAGTATTAGAAACATTGTTGCATTTTTGAAAAAAAAGCACTTACCTATGATGATAGGCTTATACATAGTTTCTCCAATTACGATGGGAATGAACTTACTAAGGAATTTATAGTCACTCACAAAATATTCCTTTATTCATGCATTTACTTAGTTATTCAAACAACTTTGGCTTTATATGCCCTTTAGTCAAAACAGACTACTGTACAGTAATGTAATTCTTTGAAAGAAAAGTTATAAAACAGTAAGAAAAACTAACACTGATTTTATGTTAAATATCATTTATGCCTGTATAAAGAGAGACTACTATCTACGTACATCTTACGCATTCACGACATATATTTTTCTTAATTTTTTAAACATCTCTAGGCTATGCAGTTGATCTACAAGTTTTTTTTAAATTGTTGCAAATCTTCCCAAAATTTTCCAATATATTTATTGAAAAAAATCCGCCTATAAGTGGACCTGCACAGTTCAAAACCATGTTGTTTAAGTGTCGACTGTATTTAGCATTTAATAATACATAAATTTGAGTGTGGGGGAATGATAGCATAAACAACAGAATTAGTGTGGTTCCAAAGAGTGAGTTATGGACATTCTGAATTCATAGAAGTGATAAGTGGGTTAACTAAGGTCACAGGGGTGGTTGGGTCTCCTGACACATACTCCTGTTCACAACTCTACTCTGCTTTCATGCCAATTCCTGACACCATCCTTATAAAAGAATCTTAAAAAGGTTATACAACATCAGTCCCTGAACTGGCATGTGGGCATGTTATAGACAAAGACAGCAGGACATTTCCTTGACCTTTAGTGGATCACAGAAAGGGTCAATTACTAACAATTTTTCAGGAATACACTATTTGTATTCTGTGTGAAACCGACACCTTATGATTGAACTAAATACATTATGAACAGTGTTTTGAAAATGAGATTTCAAAGTTCAGATGAATCTTTATTGTAGAAAAGATTAAAATACCAAAGCAAATGCAATGGTTTAGGCTATTCCTGCCTAGTTGTAAGAGGACTGGCAACTTCCTTCCTTGGTCTCTGGGAGATTATGCTATCGTGTAAGAAGCTCTATTACCCTGCTGGAGACATCACATGGAGAGCTATTGACACTACATGGAGAAAGATAGGGGTTCATCTGAGTCCTGCTTTTCAGCCATCCCCATCAAGGTGCCCAGCTTGTGAGTGAAACCATGTTAAATCCTCAAACCTGCCAAGCCACCAGCTGAAAATCACCAAGTAACCGTGTGTTGTGTAAAGAATCACTGCCCAACTTCCTGACCCACAAAATCAGGACACATAATAAAATGGCTGTCATTTTAAGCCACTAAGTTTTGGGGTTGTTTGTTACACAAAAATATATCATCAGAACAAAGGAACTGATTAATTCTGTCTGACTCAGAAAAGACTCTTCAAATTGGGTGAAATCTGAGTATGGTTTTTAAGAGTAAACAAGGGGATTACCTAGGCAACTAATGGGCAAAAAGCACTCTAGGTTGATGGAAAATATGGGAGAAGACAGAGGAATTTGAAAGAGTTTGGTGTATTAGAATTTCTCAGTATTTTGAATAACAAAATAGAGTAGAGGAATAAATGGGGGGATTGGGGATTAGCTTAGAGAAAGTTGGATTCCCCCCCACAAAGAGATCTCATATATTAATCTTTTTATACCAGACATATTTTTATAGGAAATGGTTAGGAGGTTATTCCAATAATCCAAAGAAAGATGAAAAAGACCTAAATACAGCAGTGAAAAGAAAGATTAAGTAAAGTAGTTTAAAATCTTGAATCATGTAAGGAATGGATTGGATGGATATAGAAGTAAGGATTAAGAAAGAATATTGATTAAATCCCAATTTTTTGGTTTGGTGACAGAATGGATGCCACCAGTTGAAAACTGAGGTAGAAAGAACAGCAATTTGGACAATTACATTCAAGTTCAGTTTTAGATGTATTGGCTTTGAACATCTGTGGGTCTTCGAGGTGGAGAGAGATGTCCAGTCAGCAACTGGATGAAAAGATTCTATAGCTTAACAATAACTTTAGAGTCCTTCTCTTTCTTTTTAAACACATACACACACACACACACGTACACATACCGTACATATATATGTATGTATATTTATGTATATGCATGTATATTGAATACATACACATATTGGAATTGTCGGTGTGTAAATGGTGGTTCAAACAAACTGCAAAGGTGAAATTGCTCAAAGAAAGTAGGAGAAGTGATAATTGAGAATACAGACATGAATGAAACCCAGAATGTAAAGGATGGGGAGAGAAAAACAACTATCCACGTAAACCAAGAAGATCCAGTCAGTAAAATATGCCACGGAGGCCGTGTTGAGAACTAGATTGTTCACTTGAGTTGTTTAAAACTCACTTCACCCACCCAATAATCTAGACTTTATTTCAGTGTTGTAGGGATTGGGATGCTAATAATATCTAAATGTTATGTAAATCTAAATAACTATGGATTTAGGTCTGGGGGTGGCAAGACTATAAATATATATAATTACATTTTTTCCTATATGCGTATTTTTTTCTATACTGTTCACGTGAACGCTTTTAAAATAGCCTTTTCACCACCATAATATGAAAAATGATATATTTGCCTTCACACTGAATTATCAAATGATTCATTGCTTCTTTTCAATATCACAAGCCAAAAGAAACACAGATAGAATTTATTTTAGTTTATAAAGTAACAGCATGTCTTTGAAGTTAAGAAAACAAATTAGAAAATTATCAGATTAATGCATATGGCGTTGAGAATGTTCACAAATGAAGTGGAAACTGAGAGAAGAACTTGAACTGAATTTTATTAAGAACTGTTTCTGTCATTCTCAATAAGAAGTGAACGTTTTCACTGAAACATCATTACTAATAAACAATTTGTTTGCTTGAGTCTCCACGACTGGGAGAATACTAAGCTATTTTGAAAAGAGAAAATTCTAAGATGTGACTTAAGAGTCCATATTTTTATTTTAGAGTAGAAATATGATCATTTTTGCTCATTTTCTGGGGATCAGGATTTGGGCAGAAAAAAATTCCACTTCATTTCTTATTTTTTCTGAGACCTTCAATCTCCTTTAAACGGAATATGGTCAATTCCTAGTTGTGGAATAACCACAAGACAATTAGAAGTTAAATTGTTGAGCAGCCCGCATCTAATTGAAGTCTCTCCATTTTAACTATTTTATTTTTAGCATCTGAAGTAGTCTGTAGCTCTTCTAGGCTATAATCATGTTTATTTAAGAGTAGTGCAGTCCTCAGTGAGAAAATAAAAACCTACCAGAACTGCTATACTGAACAGAAGAAAATAGGGAGATGGGTAGTATGTTTAGTATACTTTTCAGTTTATGATTTCCTTCAAATTACCATACAAATATTTCAGCCTGAGTTCTAGGACTCCGTGTCTGAATGGGTTTCCTTTGCATAATGTCATGAATATGTGTATCTATCTTGATTTAAGAAGTTATCCAAGATTTTTACTTTTCAGAAAGTTAGAGCCCATGAAGTTCTGAAGATGCTGGGTAAGTTTTATTTTGCAAGTCATTCTGGGGAGTCACCATGTCTAAAACTCTGTTTTCTAAAACATACAGGTAAAATAAATACAGGTGAAGATTCTTTACCATATTTTTCCCCAGAGAGAAAGGACTATAGCTTAGGAGAATTTTTTGCCCGTTCAGAAAGAGGACCTCTGGAGAATGTCATCACCATCTTTATCATCACCACCACTGTATTAGCAAACATTCCTTAATTGACTACTGTGTTGCAGCCTCTGACTTATACCCTTCATATGAATTTTCCTCTTTAATTGTCAGAACAACTCTATGTGTTAGGTGATATTACAACCTTTTTGTTTTTTTACTAATAGATAAACTGGGTTTTAAGTGGCTAAAATATGCTATTTACTAATACAAATTGGCAGAGCGATGCTTTAAATCTAGCAAACCTTATAATTGTACACCCTTAACCATTCTTTTTGTTATTTTACTGTAAAGAAAATCAGAATAACAAACTTTTTTTTTTTTTAAGAAAAGGGTCTGAAAGAAAAGAAAACTCCTTGTTGTCAGTATATTTGTTTAAATGGAGACAAGGTAAAGAAATAGTCCATTGCTCTGTCTCAGGTCAAATCCTTACCAAGAAACACTGTTACCTTAGACAAGTCTCATCCCTCACTTTTGTTATCTGACAAATGGGAATACTATGAGTGCTTTCCTCCTGGGTTGCTATAAACAGTAAATAAAACAGAAAGTGTAATTAAATAGTGTATTTCCCAGGGCATAAAAATTTTTCAGTTAATTTTCAAATGTTCTTATTTTGAGTTACTGTTATTATTGCCATCATTATATATTTGAAAATGTAAACTCATGCCACAATTCAGTTTGGTTCACCAAGTACTGTGGGATCAATAGTACCCCAGTTCTAATGGTAGATATCAAACAATTATAAAAGTGCTTTTCCAGTTCGGAAAGAAAACAAACAGGTATTTAAAGAAATAATTAAACAGCATTATAAAGATGGTATTTGGGAAACTACTAAATTGAACATAAGCTAAATTATAGTAAAGGTGATGAGTTGTCAAGAATCAGATGTTATCACAAAAGGTATTATTGAAGTGATCAGTCTTAAGGTGGGAAAGGCTGCTAGCTTCTGGAGTGACAGCCAGGTGATGAACTTAATCATCCATTTGTTTTGTCACTAAAAAATAAACCTTTAAATACTATGAGTAATATTGGATATCACATCAAAGTGCTGGTGAATAATAACTGTAGATACAGGGGCAGAGGAGGGATATGAGGAAATTGCTGACAGAAAGGCAGGCTTTATAGGAAGGGGGAAACCTGGCAGGAGAAACATCAATTTAGGAAGGTTTTGGAGAATCAGCTCTGATTTGATGACAGCCTGGAACTTGATGGTGACAAAGGAAATGAAGATGTATTAGGCTTCTGACTGACCCAGAGGAATGACTCTACTGGCTGAATTTCAGTCTGGAAGAAGGCAAAGGAAGTTCAGTTGTGGCGCTATTTCCATGTGCCCAAGAGTTAACTCAGATCTTCCTGGGTAAGTGACTCCTTTACCTAGTTATTATATAGACTTTTTAATATGCAGATATTGTTTTTTTTTCTGCTATCAATTCTCTCCCATCCCTGTGAGGTTTTGCAAGCAAGAATCTTTCTCCAACACTGACAACCTACAATATAATGAGGCTATCGCAAGCCTGGGTTCACCTGCATCAGAATTGTTTGGGGTGCTTCCAAAAAATGCATATTTCTGGGCACCATGCCATGCCTACCACACCAGAATCTCTGGCAATGGTCCCTGAGAATCCAAACTTTTATCATGCTCTTTAAGTTATTCTTATACATGCCAGAGTTTGAGAACTACTGCTTTTTGGAGATGAGTTTACAAGAGAAGCAAATCATGCCTATGCACCTATATAAGCCTGTAGGCTTCTCGAAGATAATCTATCCTCTGCTCTAGCCACAATAATTCTGTGTTACTTTAAGGAACAAATCATTGATTTTCATCTTCACAGCTCTGTGGATGGATTAGGGTTTGACAAACCTGCGGTGGGTTGGGCTGGGCAGGGCTTTTAGCTTCTGGTCCAGTCAAGTCAGTTCCATGTGTCTCATTCTGAAATGTTTTTATGGCAATGGCAGAAGTGCAAGCAGGTTTCAAGTCCACTAATATCCATGTCCCATTGGTTAGAATGAATCACGTGGGCAAATCCAAAGTCAAGGGGTAAGGAATTATACTCCACCTGCCATAAAGCCATGGCAAGGGTATGAATTTTTAATACCACTAGAAGGGAATGATAACTTGGGGCCCATAAATCAATTACAACACTTGGGACCGTATTTTAATCATGCTCGTATCCATACTTTCCAAGTGATTCTTTGGCACATAGAGGTAATTTTAAAAAGCCCTTTTGAACTGAACAGCATAGCTATTACTTTCAGCAATGTGGTAAAAGGAAATTGTGAGAAGAACCATGAAAATAGAACGTGAGCCAGAGATATTCACTGCAAACTCTGCGTATTGATATCCAGTTTGGGTCTTAGAATTTATTTGTAAAATCTTACACTACCTCATTTTAAAAGTTTTATTTTTAATTGTATGTTTTACATATAACATAAAATTCACCATCTTAACCATTTTTCAAGTAGACAAATCAGTAGTGTTAAGTACATTCATATTGCTGTGCAACCAATCTCAAGAACTCTTTTCATCTTGTAAACTGAAACTCCGTACCCATTAAAAAACAACTCTCCATTCCCCCTCACCCAGTCCCTGGGGGAGGCAGCCACTATTCTGCTTTCTATCTCTATGAACTTAACTAATTTAGGTAACTTTTACAGGTGGAATCATATAGTATTTGTCTTTTTGTGACTGGCTCTTTTATTTAGCATAATGTCTCCAAGGTTCATTCATGTTGTTGCATGTGTCAGAATTTCTTTCCTTTTTAAGGCTGAATAATATTCCATTGTATGTATAGACCACATTTTGTTTATACATTCAACTGTTGATAGACAGTAGTTTTTTCCACATTTTGGCTATTATGAATAATGCTGCTATAAACATGGGTGTACAGATTGCCTTATTTCTTACAGTTGCATTATATATTATGGCTAGACCATGCCATTTTCTGCCATTAAGACAGTGTCTCTTCCTGTTATCAAAATCAAAACAACAAAAACACTAATAATGTTTAGAACAGGAATTGGCAAACGATGATCTGTGGGCCAAATCCAACCCACTGCCTGTTTTTGTACAGCCTACAAGTTAAGAATTTCTTTTATATTTTTAAGTGATCCAAAAAGAGGAGAAAGACTATTTCATGACATGAAAATGTTGTGAAATTCAAATTTCAGTGTCAGTTTTATTAAAATACAGATAATCTAATTTACAAACTACCAGTGGCTGCTTTTCCACAAAACAGCAGGGTAGGACAGTTGCAACAGAGACAGTATGGCCTGCAAAGCCTAAATCTTCACCACTCGTCCCTGTACAGGAAAAGTTTGCCAACCTCTGCTGTAGGAATCCTTCACAACAGGCAGCAAAGAACAGCTCAGAAGTGTATTTCATTCTTACAGATCACTGACGCAGCATTTTAGCAAAATAGTATTTTGACAGACTTAATTATAGTAAATCCGAGAAAAAGTATTTCTAATTCTCTGTGACATTTATTGGAGCCATTTAAGCCAGGTCAGTTGGATAAGTGCTATTTCAATAAATTAAATGGTCATGTGGCATAATTCCCTCTTGAAAATACCACCGTGGCTCTAGAACATTCATCTAGCTGGAGCTTGTAGAATGGATAGGACCCAGGACAGCCAGAAGGGAGCGTGCAGGCTGGAGAGGAGACTCTGAACAAGCTTAGAATGAGAAAACCTGGGGCCTGGGGGCCTTGAAAGTGATCTGGAGCGGTGGCAAGTAGCATGACAGCAGCTGTTCTCTCTCTTCTTTTTCCCAGCGGTCACGCTGGAAATTTTAAATTACAAAGTATGTCATTTGCAATATCCTTGGCACTTTAGGAATTAATTATAATAATTAGTGATCCTTAACTATGTGCCAGGCATTGTGCTAAACCCCTTGCATGTAGGTATTGTCTCATTTTATCCTACCACTAAACCCTGTAAAGATAGGTACTATCTATTACTATTATTCCTATTTACCAGTGAGGAAACTAACACAGAGTGAGGTCACACAGCTAGCCCAAGGTGGAGTTGGGGTTTGATGGGCAGGCAGACTGCGTGCTGGTGCTCTAACTCCAAAGACCAGGGATCTATCAATGCACCTTAGCCAAGCTTTTCAGGTGATTCTAACCAAGCTCACCCTACAGTGGGCTGTAAATATTGTGAGCAGCTGCAAAATACTGAAGCCGCCCCTAGCAATGTCAAGCACCTGGGTCAATCTCTAACAACAAACTGGTCTCACCCAGAGATTTCTTCAAACAGTAGTAAAATGAATTGGTGCTTATGAATAGACTGTCAAAAAGCAAAGCAGAGAAGAGCACATACTAGAGCTTGGGAGGGTGGAGGGAGCTTGGTATTCCATCTCAGTGACCTCTCCTAGTCTCTTCTGAGGAGATTACACTTTAAGGGTTTTTAGTGTCCTCACTCAGTGATTCAGAGGCTTCCCACCCTTTACCTGTCTATCCTATTCCTTTGTTTTCTCCTTTCACCAAGGTCTACCTCACCTAGAATTTACTTCACACAATTGCCAGTGATCTTCAATTGTTCTCCAGTATTTTCATATGTTCCAATCTCTCTCCATTAAGCTTCTTCAATAAAATGTTAAACCCAGTGAAGGATAGGAACTTTATTTTCTAAGCTTTTGGAATCTCTCTCCATTCCTTTCCTCTCTCCACCCTCTCCGGCCTCCCTCCTTGCACTCTCCAATTTATGGAATATGGGTGGGTACAAATACTTTATAGTACCCCACGGATTTAAACACCCATCTGCACAAGCCCTGTGGCATAGTCAGCTAACTAACCTGAAGACGATACTTGTCCCTGTAAAATTTCTCTAAAATTACTATGTCCTCCAGCTCAGGCACTCTCCTCCTAGCATTGACAATGGCCTCCTAAAATATCCTTCACCTGCTGGGTAATTTTCACTCTAATCCACTCATCGTAGATACTGTGGTCAAAGTACCCTCTGAAGCTTGTCACTCAATCAAGTTCTCCCTCAGCTCCTGTTTTTTTTTTTTTTTTAAACATCTTTATTGGGGTATAATTGCTTTACAATGGTGTGTTAGTTTCTGCTTTACAACAAAGTGAATCAGTTATACATATACATATGTTCCCATATGTCTTCCCTCTTGTGTCTCCCTCCCTCCCACTCTCCCTATCCCACCCCTCCAGGCTGTCACAAAGCACCGAGCTAATATCCCTGTGCCTTGCGGCTGCTTCCCCCTAGCTATCTACCTTACTATGTTTGTTAGTGTGTATATGTCCATGACTCTCTCTCGCCCTGTCAAAGCTCACCCTTCCCCCTCCCCATATCCTCAAGTCCGTTCTCCAGTAGGTCTGCGTCTTTATTCCTGTCTTACCCCTAGGTTCTTCATGACATTCAGCTCCTGTTTTAAATACAAATTTGTGATCTCTACAGTAGGATATGGCAGGCAGTGCAGCTTAACTCTCAAAAGCACAGGCTCTGGCCTCAAAATGCTTATGACTGAATCCTGGTTCTACCATTTACCTGCTGGGAGACTTGAGCAAGTTGCTTAATATCTTTGAAATTCAATTTCCTCAACTGTAAAATGGAGCTAATAACAGTACCTTCTTTATAGGACAGTTTTGTGAGAATTCAATGTGAAAATGTCTATTTAGTAATTCAAGCACTGTTCTAGAGTACCTTGTTCATAAGAAACCTGTATTGATTCGTGTTCATCGTCACTGTCAGCATCATTATGGATCTAACATAATAACCAGATTTCTATTTGGAGCACTCTTGTACTCAGCCCTGAAAATCCAGTCAAAAGCAACCACTTTGGTGTTCCCTCAATAGGACCAACACCTTTTTTTCTGCCTCATATTTTTTGGTTGCCTGTGTCCAGATGCCTTTTCCTAGCCGCCATCTCAGTTTATCCAAAACCCTTGAAAGAACGCCGTATCTCTGAGACCATCCCAGATCTTTCAGAGTGGATGTGATTTCCCCTCCCTTACAGCACTATTTTTTGGGAGTGGGGGGAAATATTAGGAAAGTAATTTATAATAGCTAACAATATATAAGATTATTATGTATACTTTTCCCCTAATATTCCTTATTAAATACCTGCAAATAATGGGAAGGGAGATTGAGTGGTGCTATTCAGGATTTAAATTTTTGTGATTCCAAAATAGAGCCACAAAATAGATATTTTGTCTAATTCTTGGTATTCATCAGGACTTTCATCATAGGCAAAAAAAATTAAATTAAAATAAGATGAGGTGGATTTTTATCATAGGGTTTTAGGAGTGTCTCTCAGAACTCAATTCTCGAATACAGGCTAAAACTAGAATTTGGAAAATTGCAAGGACTCTCTTTTTTCTCCCCTCTTCCCTCTTCCCTCTTCTGTCTCCCCCCTCCCCTGTCCCTTCTTCCACTCCCCCTCTATTACAGAATTAAATAACCCCAGCTGATATATTATGTAGTCCCAGTGAAATGCAGAGGTTAATTTGCTCCTGCTGGGGCCTAATTCTAAATTTTTAGAACTGGAATCCAATTGGCCAGGCTTGGATCAGATGCCTATCCCTAATCCCATTGCAATGCCAGGTAGGAAGGGTTTCACCCCATAGATCAGAGGCGGTTCCCTGAGAAAGGAGCAGGCTCTGTGAACTGGGCTCATGCTAAAAGGTATCTACTAAGCTTTCCAACTATTTTTTAATCTAGTAGACATTACTAATAACATCTGCCATCTTTCATAATATCTTAATAGTGTTTTTTCCATGTTTCACACGTTTGGGCGAAAAGCTATTTCCTAACTACAGGTTTACTGTTCAAGCTAATAGAGGTTCTGCTCTCAATTTATGATGAAAACAAATGATATTCTTCATGAAATTAGGCTTTCCGGCGATACTGCATCAATGATAGGAGAGCTCTTAAAAGAAGCTACAGGTTTTACACTGATGATTTTAGATCATGACCCAACCCCTCTCTGGACCAATGCAAGTGGGTCTATATAGATGAGGGCTTTGCAGGAAAAGCTAGTTTACTCAAATCTCTGTAAAACGTTGGGGCGTTAGAAATGCTAGTTTGCTGCTACCTCCAACCATAGAGTGATAATGTGTTCTCCCAAACTGCACTCCACAGCTGAGCCTCTTGGGAACTTCTCAGCAACCGTGGTAGTATTGATTTGAGGGACTGAAGTGCTCAGTGGAAGACTACAGCAGGTACTAGAGGAGGCAGCCTGGCTTGTTCAGCAGATGCAAAATTACTCAGAGGAGGGGAAATCACATTCAGCAAAGGCTTCTGGGCCCTAAGGGAGCTGAGGTATCAAAAAAAATACAGCATCATAGCCTAGGTAGCGATCACTTGGTAGTTACTTCATTTGGGAGCAGACATGAAAATATAACCCTTGGCTGCCAAAATTACTTACGAGAGAAATTAAAGGTAAAGTAAGCTGAATTTATGACCTATATGTACCTTCAGGATGAAGCCTAGGGGAAGTTATATTATTATTTCCTGCATTAATTCTAAGAAATGGAAATATCTGCATTATGTAGATGTTAAGATTGTAATGGAAACCCCAAATACCACCTACATAGGTGTAGACAATCCAGATTTTAGACAACCAATCAATTTTAGTGGCCTGACATACCACAATATTTTTAACAGCATTCATTACCATCTCTTACATTGTCCCAAGGTAAGTTCTGGTTATACTTGTTGGAATCCACAGGGTAGCTATCCAGCCTGGAAACTCAGGTGGATATATAATACATGATTTATTGATGATGTATTAAAATATCTGATAAAATAATCTATGCTTGTGGACTTTATGGCCACCTTGTATTTGTCTATTCCCTTTTCCTTGGGCAGTATAAAAAACCATCTGGACCATACTGTTCCTACCCCTGCATTCTAGCATTTATCACGTTGGATTGTTCCTGTATATCAGCTCTTCACCTCCCACTAGATAGCAAATTCTTTGCAAGCAGGACCTTTTCTTATTTACCATTCTTTTCTCTCTCACACATACACTCACCTTAAATTAGTTTCCCAAACTTGATATTTCTCTGTGGATATTCCTTCCCTTTCCTCCCTCCCTTATCTCTGCTTCTGCTGGGCACCCCCTACCCCATGGTTCTGGTTCTCTCTGCTCTAACTTTCCTTCAAGCCAAGGAGTCACAATGGTTTCTTGCCATTCATTCCTACTGAGGGATATTTCTCAGAATTTCTCAGGGATTCCTCAACTCTGCCCACATCTCTGTGACTAGCCCCTTCATTAAATTCTGTTCAATAAAACCTCTCTGAATCAAATTCCGTTTCGAGCTGGCATCTTCTTTGAAGTAGATTGGCTTTGCTTTTTTCCTATTACTTTGAATATATGTTACCTTTTCTCCCAACTTGTAATATATTTCAATATCTAGTATCCTCAAAGTTTCCACTATCAACCCAGAAGATTAGTTCCAAGTATAAAAGAGATTTTCAGCTGCCTTGCTTTAGAATTTCAAACACATTTTTGCTCAGTAAATCAGTTTGGAAGTGTTAAGGCCAAATGTTAACAATGAAACTACCTTCTTTTTTTTCCTTCACAGCAAAGGTAAAAATAAGACAGACCAGAAACTGCTCTGTAATCTCTGACCTACAGGCCACTATTAAGTCATCAGGTCAAATTTCAAAAAGACAGTGGCTAACCAAGTTCCCTGTTACTCTAAATTCACTTCCCCTTTTTTATTATATATTTTCCTACACATTGTGCCATTATTGAATAATATGGTAATTTTGTTTTGGTGCTCAAATCTGGCCAGGGAGAGCCCTTTCAGTCTGGCTGTGGTGTCTTCCTGACATGTCCCCACTAGTCTTGGAGCACCTCCTGGGTTTGTGGCACAGCAAGGTATTTGGGGTGTACTTTGTCTTTTGCCTATCCCAGACTTGGAATCAGAAATTTCTTAAAAAATTTTCCTCCCTTCACCAGTTTTTTTTTTTCCCCTAAGAGATAAATGATGTTTAGAAATCAAGATCTGTATACTAGCTGTGCTTGTTACTACTGTTGTGTCATGGCTTCTAGATGCTTTCAATAGAGAGAGCTAGGAAAAACTAGATATTTTTTAAAAACATGAATTCATACTAATACCTCTGGTAAAGATCATCAATGGACATAAAACCTATTGCCTGAGAAGGTGGGAATAGAATGTTCACATGGCCTCAAACAATTAGCCCTCAGGCTACTTATATATTGATCATAAAGGAAAAAGGGTGACTTTACAATGGAAAGATCTAGTGGATACCACCTTAACAAAATAATCAAACTTCACATCATGAGGAATGGAAAAAACTGATCTTGTGGGCCTCCTGATGTGATACAAATGGAAGTCACACCACCTATGTAGTCAACTTGCCAAAAAAGTTTAATCAGAGATCATCACAAGAAAATGATCACGTTAATACAAATTGCGGTACGTGTGGCAACTGGCCTGGTCTCTTCTTAAATTTTCCTTAAAGTGTCAAGGGAAAAACAAAGGTGGGGCAACTTCTCCATCAAAGAGACTAAAGAGACAATAACAACCAAGTGAAATGTGTGATTTTTTTAAATTAGATCTAGAATTAAAAGTAAATGTGATAAAGGGCATTCCAGGGGTGACTGGAGAAATTTGACTATATTCAAATACTGCATATTAGGAAATATTATTTACCTAGGTTAACTTTATTATTGGTTTGATAATGCTATTTTGGTTATGTAGAAGCATATTCTCATTCTGAGAAATAACTGCTTAAGTATTCATGTGGGGGGAGCAGAAATGGCTTAATGTCTGCAATTTATTTCAAAATGCTTCAGCAATATATATATAGAAAAGTGAAAAATGAAATGTTTACAGTTCCTAATCTAGGTGAAGGATTTTCATTGTACTATTATTTCAACCTTTCCAAAATCAAAAAAAAAAAACAAAAAAAAGCAAAACTTGGAGGGAAAGTACAGAGAGTCAAGGTGAATGTTTTCAAACAGAGGAAATTTGTAAGCATTAGTCAGCTTGGAGCATTAGCAACATTTTAAAGTTGATTCCAGAGAAAACAAAAAACAACTCACAGAACTACAAGGAAGGGGATTAATATTTCTTTTTAGATTAACATTTTGAAAAATCACATATCTAGCTAACATTTATGGAGTTCTTACTTTGCTCTAAAACTCTAATAGGTACTTCACAAGCAGAGTTAGTGTCCAGACTACATAAACTTGGCAACATTCCTATGGGCTATGAGGAGGAGGAAAATTAAGTGTAGAGTTTCAGTAACTTGTCTCAGGCCCAAAGCTAGTCTGTGATAAATCTGGATTCAGATTCCAGTCTAGAGCCTTGAAATGCTCATCCACTTGACTCTATCAGATGAGAAAGGCTGGTCAAGGTCCAGAGCTTAGATTACCGACTGAACTCCTTCTGTCTCCCACTGACTAGTTGTCTGATTTTGGGGAAGTTACCTAAAAAGAGCATAATAATGATCATACTTACGCTGTGGATTAGTTTGGAAGAGCTAATCCATCAAAAACCCTTAGTATAGTACTTGTCACGTAGTAGTCTTTAAATAAACATTAGCCATTAGCAAGGATCATGTTTTCGTATATATTATTACATTCCTATGTATTCTGAACAACAATCATGCAAGATAGGTTCTTTTCCTCCTTTTTTATAGCTGCTAAAAGGAGAATGTACCATAAATAGAGCCAAAATTTGAACCTAGATCTCTGTAACACCAAAGCCTATGCTCTTTCTGCTAAACCACGTAGGACTCTCCAAGAAATTTATCACCCTAGCATGTTCCTCTAAGTTCTGATTTTTTTTGTTGTTGTTGTTTGGTACGTGGGCTTCTCACCGTTGTGGGCTCTCCCACTGCGGAGCACAGGCTCCAGACGTGCAGACTCAGCGGTCGTGGCTCACGGGCCCAGCCACTCCGTGGCATGTGGGATCTTCCCGAACTGGGGCACGAACCCGTGTGCCCTGCATCGGCAGGCGGACTCTCAACCACTGAGCCACCAGGGAAGCCCCCTGATCTTTATTCTTTAATTTAGCAAAATAGGGTAGTCCAAAAAGAATACATTATAGTTATACTTCATATTTTTTCTTTATTATATAGCAAAATGTTATCCATAAACACTCTCTTTGGTTTTAGTTCAAAAGAATTATCTTTCACAGCAATATAGGAATTAGTATGAGATTTTATAAAGTAAACATTACAGCGGGAATTAACAATTTTTAGAATAGCTAGTTCTGGTTTAGACTTTAAATCCAGGAATATGCAGCATCCATTAAAATGCTTTTAACTCAGAAGCATTTGAAGGCAATTTAGCAGTATTTATTTTATAAACTTAATAACTAAGGCCAAATAACAATCAAGATTGGAGCCTATAATTAGAAGCTCCAAGTTATCACTGAACATACTTACATCATTGAAATTCAAAATATGGCAACAGAATCAATACCTGTTTTGGAGATATCCTTTTACCTGTGAAGTGATAAATGCATGAAATTAGAATCAGTGAACTTGCTTGAGTTTATATGCATATGTGTAGCCTGACCCAGAAGACTCCTTCACTGAAAAATATGACTGTTTCATTGCAATTTTCCTCAAACAAGCAGGAGATATTATAAACTCTTTTTTTTTTCTCCTTTAGTTTTCATGGCAAAATTCTAGAACCTGCTTCTAACATTCTATATCATATGAAGGAGCTATTGCTTCCTACTGTGGAAGGGAGATAAGAAAGGCTTAAAGATGAGACGGATACATGAATCAGCATATTGTTTATAAGATATCAATGTCAGTTATTTTTTAAAATACTGATTATAGCAGTTAAAACCTCCTTACAGTTCATATAATGCCTTAAAGTTGGTGACTTGACACTTTATTCAATACAGTCAGCCTGTATTTTCTATCTAATATATTCAGGTATTTATCATCTTATATCTGGGTCATAGGAAAATCCATTTTAAAGTAAAAGGGCTAAGAAATGAAGATGATTAAGATTATGACAACAATGACAGTAAATCACTGATCACAAGCCATTCTTGTTTCAAAAGCTTGCTCCCACTTTTAAAATTTTAATTTCTAGAATAATCAAGTGAAAATATCTGTATAAGAAAAATACAGCTGGCAATGGTTTGTACAAAACTGTCAGCAAAGAAATGAAACAGAAATGCAAACGAACATCACAATTTACCAAAATGTTAGTCATAATCACACAAATCAATCACAATGGAGGGCTTAAAATTATAATTATTTACCTGGAAATTAACCATTTACCATTAATTTAAAGAAATATATTCGATGTGTTCTTAATGTTTTCTTTACTACTTCTTTCGCCCCATCCCAGCTTTCTTTTTTTCTTTTGCGGTGTGTGGGCCTCTCACTGTTGTGGCCTTTCCCATTGCGGAGCGCAGGCTCCGGACGCGCAGGCTCAGCGGCCATGGCTCACGGGCCCAGCAGCTCTGCGGCATGTGGGATCTTCCCGGACCGGGGCACAAACCCGTGTCCGATGTCCTCTGCATCGGCAGGCGGACTCCCAACCACTGCGCCACCAGGGAAGCCTCCCCCCTTTTTTTTTTTAAATGATGGTTTCTTGGTTTCCCCTGCTTCACCATCTCTCCCCTGTCCTCTCCCTTTGGCTCTTGTTCCTTAGTGACATCTCTGCTTGGCAGATGTCCCGCAGCCCTCCTTTCGTGTCTGTCTGAGACAGAGCATGTCATCCCATCACAGGCTTGGATTCAGACAGATCTCAGTGCTCCTTCCTTCATTCCCAGGACCTCTTTCCCATAGATGCAAATCCTGCTAGCAATTAGCATGCCACACAGACAACTGTTTTTTAAAACAGAAAGATTGTCTTTGAGATTAGAATGTTTCTATTAATTATAGGAACAAATAGAAATTACATGATCAGCTCTTGCAGGAAGCAAGCTATTATAATTTTTAAGTAAATGTAAATTTTTAAGTTGCTAATGTTTTTTCCACTTGGAGAGATCTTATGAATGTCATTAAATTTAATATCTGTGTCATTTTTTCCATGGAAATTTAAGAATTTATGTCCTCTTTAATCCAACATATTCCCCACTTTACTTTTTAAAAAAATGAATAAAAGTCCAAAACATGTCTAGTTAATTCCTTATGAATTTACTGTTCTTCAGAATTTTCTGTGAGATTTATTTGAAATGCAGATTTCATGTCTTCCTTCCCAGTTGTCATGAGTCACCCAAGGACTATGGAGTTTACATTTTACATAAGAAGCTGAGTATTTCATTCATATATATATATATATATATATATATATATAATTTATTTATTTATTTATTTAATTTATTTCTTTTTGGCTGCATTGGGTCTTTGTTGCTGCGCACAGGCTTTCTCTAGTTGCGGCGAGTGGGGCTACTCTTCCTTGCGGTGCACAAGCTCATTGCGATGGCTTCTCTTGTTGCGGAGCACGGGCTCTAGGCATGAGGGCTTCCGTAGTTGTGGCTCGCAGGCTCTAGAGTGCAGGCTCAGTAGTTGTAGCGCAAAGATTTTGTTGCTCCGTGGCATGTGAGATCTTCCCAGACCAGGGCTTGAACCTGTGTCCCCTGTACTGGCAGGTGAATTCTTAACCGCTGTGCCACCAGGGAAGCCCCAGCACCTGAGTATTTCTGATGCAGGCAGCCTAGTTGAAGGAACACTCATATTCGCAGGATTGTGAGATCACGGTAAACATCATCAGACAGTTTGATGCTTTAGTAAACCACGATGCATTGGTTCCTGGTAATAATTTAGAAATTCTGCCAAGGAGATTGGTCTTAATTAGAATGCTGGTGTGGAGACCAATAGCCATGAAAGAGATTAGAGAGTTCAATTCTGCAATAAAGATAGAAAAGAAATATGAATGGACAATAAATACTCTAAATAAACTCAATTTCATTAATAAACTGTGAAAAGCAACCTAAAACAATGTGAACTATTTTCACCCATTTGCTGGTTAAAAATTAAAGATCGGTGTCATCTACCACTATTAAAGATGCAAGGAATTCCCTCACAAACATTGATAGTAGGAATGTAATATGGCAGAGAGTATTCACAGGCAATTAGCAATATCCATCAACTGTTAAGTGAAAGATTTGTTTAAGGAAGACTTGTATATATGCAGAAAGGAATGTACAAGAATGTTCAGCATTTCATTGTTTGGAAGAATGCAAAATTGGGAGCATATCATCAATCAGGAAGGAAATGATTAATAACCCAGGAACGTGTGTTCCATAGAAGAGTATAAAATCTTTATAGAAGAATGTGGCAAGCATCCATATATTTCATTCTGAAAACTCTCCAAGACATATTTAGTGGATAAAAAAGAATTTGAAGCCAATTAATATAGAACTGTCCCATTTATTCAAGAAGGATATATCTGAAACACAATATTTACAACTAGGCAAGTGGAAGGGTTTGGGGAAGGGGAAGGAAACCCTGAAGGAAGGCTTTCAACCTATATCCTTTAAATTTTTTTTTACAATAAAATATATTCATGAATTAAAAGGAGGTAGAAGAAAATAAGCAACAAAGTTCAAAAATAAGCAGATTTTTAAATATAGCAAAGTCTCACTAATTTTTAGGAAGTGGGAGAGGTTTGTTATGGGGCATTGTTTTAAAAAATGTGTCTTACTCTTGATTTTTCCAAGAGTAGTATCCCTTATAAACTAAGGTGTAAGTTTAATAAATAAAATGAAGCATGTCAATAAAAATTAAATCCATGGAAGATCAGATCTATATAAAAATGTATCATTATCAGAAAGAAAAGTTTTGCCTAGAGGAATTGTTGTTAAATTGCTTGCTTATAGATACAAGTTAACCTTCAACTATGAAAGTACTATGCTTTGTTGGAATATCATGGCTGCCTGTTAAACTTTCTTTCTTTCAATTTGTTTTCTATTGCTATAATAGTGTTTATCCAATAAGTACTCTAAAAGAATAGCTCAGCCCAGAATTCTCATTTTATTAAAACCATTTGAAAACAATGCTTTTAGTCTGAATTCTTCTTGCTTTAAGAAACTCACAGATTAAAAAAAAAAAAAAAAAAGAAAGAAAAAAGAAAACAAGTCACTCCGAATGCAGAAAGAAGTATCTAGGCCATTTCAGAATTACAAAGTCTTAGTTGGTAAAATCTGGATTAATGTGGTGCATCATTATTCCAAATTAAAGATCTGATTTTAAGTCGCTGCTCATTCTCAGGAGAGAGACAAGCTTGTATTCTCATTATACAATCGGTCGTGGTTTTCACTTTCTAATATTATTTAGATTTAGAGTCAGAAATAGGTATAGCTCTCTCTAGATATGCTTATTTCATTTCTTTTGTTTGCATAACTGAATAAGCAGTTGTCAGATAATGTTCTGGCATCTTCTGCACTCTATGGTAATACACATCCATTTCCATTGTGCCGGGACCAAGTCCAGTCTACACTAAAAGTAAATGCAGTAACTGATAAAACACACTCAACAGGTTTACTAAGTTGACAATGCCCTCCTACTATGTAGTTGCATTGTACATTTCATCACCAAATATTCATGAATGAGAGGTCAGAGATGGCTGATTCGAGGTCAGCCCTGGAGAAAGATCCTGGAATAGTCATTCTGGAACTTTGCAGCAAATGGAATCACCTGGGGAGATTTAAAAACTCCCAGTGGCTGAGCTTCACTCCATGCCAATTATATCAGAAACTCCTTTGGTGGGACATGGGCCTCAGTAGTTTTCAAAGCGGCCCACGTGATCTGAAAAGCCGCTAAAGCTGAGAACCAGCGTCCTTGAGAATATTAAAGACTTTCAGAGCAGCAGTGCCCACAGCAAATCCGAGCAGCCAGAGGAAGTAGTAGAAGTAAGAGTGCAAGGTAAAAGGAGCCACAGACTCCATGTTGGATTAACAGGGCAGTTGGTGTTTTGCTTAAAAGAAAAAAAACAAGATTTAGAGCCCTAAATGAAGGACCACAGTCGTTAAGACTTTGACACCTGTGCCTTTCATTGGAAATGAAATAATTAGAAGTTAGGCCACCTGTGTGTATTTTCCCCACCTCAAATGAGATCAAAGTTCAATTATTTAGAGACTAGAGTCCAAAGAATTAGAAGATACTAGAGATCAGCTTAAGCAGGTGGTTTACTCTTTTTCTGTTTTTGGTACTTAAACAACTTTCTGCATATTCTCTGTGCCTCTACAACAGGCCCGTGTCACCTGGCAGCCACTGAACAAAGCTTTCAAGGCGATGGAATATGTGTCTGCTCATCCATTTCAAAAAAGAAAGAAAGAAAGAAAGAAACATAAAAGTTCTTATGGCCACAGTAGATGTTTAAATATGTGCTGCTGGAACACAAATTTCAGCCATTTTTAAGACCACAAGCTATTCAGAAGTTTAACGGTTTTTAAATGTCCATTTAGGCACAGAAACCACAGGCTTTGTTTATTCTGGGTTTGGTTTTTTGTGTGTGTTTGTGTGTGTGTGTGTGTGAAGGAAGAGCTGAGAGGTCTGAGGGAGCGGGGGACCAGAAGCAGCCTAGAAATGTGTGCTCACCCCTGGACCCCAGTGAAGGAGCTTCTTTTTGTCAAAAGAGGGAGCAACTCCTAGCTTTTCCAGAAGCAGCAGAGGACAACCCCAGCCTCAGCAAAGGTCAAGAGAA
The DNA here is from genome assembly GCF_005190385.1 of Monodon monoceros. NCBI lineage: Eukaryota > Metazoa > Chordata > Mammalia > Artiodactyla > Monodontidae > Monodon > Monodon monoceros. Next base: position 42,346,883 of record NW_021703781.1, read on the forward strand.
TGGTTTACATAATTCTTTCAGTTCTCACTTTCCACTCTGTTAACGGCCACAACCTGATTTGGCTTGAGGTGTGATCAAGACATATTTAAATGGGCTGGGGGAAAATTCCACCAATGAAAAGACCTGTGACTTGGGAAGGGGAGGGAGGCGAGGTATGGCCCAGCCAATCCGGCTTATCTTCGTGCCTTTTCCTCGTCCTCTCCACACCAGCTTTCTAGTCGCCAATTCGCTCTTCTTCTTTCTCCTCCTGCCCTTCTGTTGCTCCGATCCGGAGTCTCCGGAACCAGCCTCTGGCCCTCTAGATGTACGGCCGCAGGACCTTTGGTAAGTCTTTAAACATCAGTGGGCCTTGTCTTCTCTGTTTGTGCTCAGGGGAGGTGGACTCAGCTCTTTAGCGGCTGGCTGGGGTTTGGTCTGGAGGGGTGGAAAATGGGGGAAGGCGCTTTATTTTCGCTATTATGAACTTACTTCAGTAATATCAGTAAACTAGTTTTTGGAAGCTAGTTATTTGTGATAACCAGTAGTGGCATTAGACATTGAGTGGACTCACGCCTTAGCTTCTGCCTTTGCATACGATTGACTGTGACTGAAAGCGTCACCCTGTCTCCTTGCTCCGCTTCATCCCAGGCCTTGGTGTCGTATAACAGAGAGAACGCCTCAGGGATAGAGACCTTACTGTGAGTTTTTTGAGTCAGTATAAAAACTCTGGCATCAAGAAAGCCTTGTGTAGTTTAAGGAGCCTTTGTTTCTGTCTTGGACTTCTTGCCTAAAGTGAGGCTCAGGTGGGTTTGGACTCCCTGTTTTAAAATTTTGCTGAAAATGACTGCGGGCTGGTTTTATAGCTCATTAAAAAATTTTTTTTAAACTAAATTTGGTGTCTTTGCTATTAAGAGACAACTATAGACTGAAGCTCTTTTGGTTTAAGAAACATCGAGTGATAGCATGTATTCAGTCTTATCTGTGTTCAAATCTCTTAAGCAGTTCGTGCAAGTTTTGGTTAATCCAGATGAATCTAGTTGAAAAAAGTGGCCTGTCATCACCCAAGAAACAAACGTTTTTATAGGATCAATCAGTGACCACTATAGTTATAAATTCTGAAGCCTGAAGTTAAGCTGACAAGCCTTCCCTCTCCCCCCCACCTGCTCCTTTCCCATTTTCTTTCAATTGCAAGTTAACATTAGTTTCAGGTGTATGACATAATGATTCGATATTTGTATATATTGCAAAATTATTACAGTAAGTCAACATCCATCATCACAGTTACAAATCTTTTTCTTTTGATGAGCCCTTTTAAGATCTACTCTCAGCAGCTTTCAAATACACTATACAGTATTATTAAGTGTAGTCACCATCCTGTATGTTACGTCCCTATGACTTATTTATTTTATAGCTCAAAGTTTGTTCTTTTAACCCTTTATTTGTTGTGCCCTCCCCCTGCCCAACTCCTGCCTCTGGCAACCACCGATCTGTTTCCTGTATCCTTGAGTTTTCTCGCTTTATTTTTTAGATTCCACATATAAGTGAGTTCACAGGGTATTTCTTTCTCTGACATATTTCACATAGCATAATGCCCTCAAGGTTCATGCATGTTGTCACAAATGGCAAAATTTCATGCGTTTTTATGGCTGAATAATATTCTCTGTGTGTGTGTGTACACCACGTTTTCTTTATCCATTCATCAATTGGTAGATACTTAAGTTGCTTTTATAGCTTGGCTATTGTAAATAAAGTTGCAATGAACATGGGGGTGCATATTTCTTTGAGTTAGTGTTTTCATTTTCTTCAGATAAATCCCCAGAAATGGAATTGCTAGGTCCTGTGATAGTTGTTTTAAGATTTTTTGAGGAACCTCCATACTCTTTCCTATAGTGTCTGCACCAGTTTATATTCACACTGACGGTGCGTAAGATTTCCCTTTTCTCCTGGCCAACACTTGGTGTTTGTTTTCTTTTTTGATATAGCCATTCTGACAGCTGTGAAGTGACAGCTCATTGTGGTTTTGATTTGCATTTACCTGATGATTAGTGATGTTGAGCATATTTTTCCTTATTAGTCTCTTGTGATCCTTTGTATTTCAGTGGTATCAGTTGTAATATCTCCTCTTTCATTTCAGACTTTTGAGTCCTTTTTTATTCGTGAGTCTAGCTAAATGTTTGCCAACTTTCTTTTCAAAAAATCAGCTCTTAGTTTCACTGATTTTTTTAAATTGTCTTTTTAATCTCTGGTTTCAAAACAACTGATTTTTGAACTGCCTTCTATGCTTTGGAAAGAATATTTTGTGAAGTCAACACACAGCGATATTAATAACAGTGTTAATGTGTGTGTTCCCTCTAAGACCATAAATTTCTCCATTACAAGATCATTTAACTGGTACTTCAGTAGAGCTTACTATGATGGATCTCTTCAGCTAATAAATCGTGTCATGTTAAACTCATTTTAATCCCCACTTTTCAACTAATACAGAGTTATAATTCAAGCTGCTCAATTCAGCTGTGTTTTGAAGAGTAGGGAAGGGAGGGATTAAAAAATCCATATATTATTCTTACTCCTTTTCAACTTTCCCTTTTGGTGGTAAACTTACTTTCAAAACTTCTATTGGAATTGGTCCCAGTCTCAGGTCTTGACACATAGGATATGAAAGATTCCCAAGTTAAGAAATGCCCGAAGTATTCTCACTCCTAGCTGCAGTCCTTTGCAGGCAAGCTTAGGTCTAAAATTCAGCTCTAAATTCCAGTTTCAGAGTTAACATGGCATTCTACAAATCTATTTCAGTATTAGGGTGGAAACATCAATACTTCTGCTACCTTGTCTGAAGAGGCAGAAACTAATAATAATGGTTCCCAAACTTGTCCCCATTAGAATCACCTGTCAAAATTCCAAAACTGATGTCACACCTCAGACCAGTCAATCGCAATCTCTGGGGGAAGTGTCACAGGCATTTGTAATTTTTAAAGCTTTCCAGGTGATCCCAATGTGAAGGAAGTAATTGGGAATCAGTGATTAATGGCACCCACAGAATTTGTTTTAATTTATTTGGGGCTATTGCCTGAGTTTCAATCCAGGTGTTGAATCTATCATTCTATCTTACTTGAAAGATAGATTCTTTAATAATGAAAATATCTGTTTTGTGGTCAGATTACAGGAACAAGTGAGGCCAGAGGGATCTCTGCAGTTACTTTATCTCAATGAATGTGAATTACAACAGAAAGTAAAATTTCTTTTTATGAAAGCCAGAAAAAGTCAAGCCATTCATCAGGTTCTTCTCAAAACCATGTAATCATTATACAAACAAAATACATGAGACTACTTTACAACAGAAGAAATTATTAATGTGTATTTTAATGCTTTGTGATTAATTCCTGGTTTTGATCAGATTATATTTCTGTAATATAAGTCCCAAAACAATGACAAATAATGTAAATCAAAAAGTAATTTTTGTCTAAATTTGATTTAATTATTAGTTAATTATGAGTTAATAAAGTTAACTCAAATAAAATTAAGTATTAATTACCTAATTCTTTGTAATTAGGTAATTAAAACTCTTATTTAATGCTCTTAAATAGTCCTATTATAGAAAAAAATGATGTAGTTACTGAACCTTTTGGTATATTTATGTACATTACAAATAATAGACATCCATTAAGGGGAAAGAGCACAGGAGTTCGTTGATTCATTCAACAAGGCCTTAATGAATAAGTACTATGGGGTAAGCCCTGAACTGGGTGCTGTGGGTAGAAAGATGAGCAGGATCCTTGTACTCATGAAGTCTACAGTGTAATGAGGAAGAAATCCACTTTAATAAATAAATATAAAAACAGCTTATTAGCATTGTCATAAGAGCTATGCAAAAGAACTTATGAGAGAACATGAAACATCTGACTTGGCCTGTAATAAATGGTGGGTCAAGGAAGGCTTCCCTGAGAAGGAAGCTGGGACTTCATGAGACAAAATTGGTATTACAAGAAAGTGGGGGTGACTCCAGTGAAGGGTTTTCATTTTTACGTGTTTGTTTCATCCAAGTTTGAAATTCAGTAAAAATGAGTTTTCTCAAAGGAGTGTCTACAAACGTACAAAGTTAACTCTAACACCTAAAACAAAAAACCCCAAAATTAGCATTTTTATCACCATTGACAAGAAGTGGTCTTTGGGACCATAAGCATCCAGCTCTCAGTCATCACTCTGCCACTTCCTAGCTGTGCGACGTTAAGGACATCAGTTTACCTCTCAGCATCTCCTTGTCTCATTGCCTTGTTGATATAGTGAACATGTATATACAACTGCTAGGGCTGCTGAGTGAATCACATGAAATGATATAATACCCAAGTTCAAGTACTGGTGTATGAGTGCTCCACCAATAGCTCCTTTCTTTCCACTTGGTTATTCTGTTCAAAGTAATTTTGATTAAAGGACATGTAGCAGTGGGTTCCAAAATTAGATGTACAATATCCATCAATGGAAAAGCTTTAAAAAATGCATAGATGTAATCCCAAGAGATTTTGATTCAGCAGCTCTTGTAAGGGGCCCAGTTATCTGTAGTTTTAAAAATATCTCAGGTGTTTCAGGTGGTGAGCTGAGTTTAGAAACCACTTACCTAAGAAAGCTATAAAATGATCATCCCTTTTGAAATGTAATCAGGAGCATATATAGGGCTAAAATTCAATATCTTGACTTCTAATTGAATCTAAACTGGCTTGGAAAATCCCTTCCTGATGGCACAAGACACAGCACCATCATGATGTAATTATAGCATCCTGAATTAACAAGTGGGCTGAAATAGTTTTCATACAAGGACACACTGAAAACTCTTCCACATTGGAGTCAATGCACAGTTGTAGAAGAACAACCACTTATTACTCTCGTACTTGTGTCAGGCACTATCCTAAGACATAAAGCTATGCAGAAATTCAACCCTGACTCCAAGTTCTACCTCAAAGCTGTGAGTTCATCAGTTTTGTGCTCTAAGAAAAACAGTCCCTTAAGAAACACTGAACCTAGGTATTTGTGTGTGAGCTATTTTTAGCTCTTTAGGATGAATCCATGATATAATTATACCAGATTTTTTCTTCTTCTGGAAGTTGAAACCACTCAGCCCTCATCTGTTAATAAATAACTACATTTATGGTTATCATTTGCTGTCACCACACAAGGTATAATTTGAAGGATGGACTTAAAGGAAAAGCAACTGTAAACAATGCAAGAACATTTGTGAAATAGTACACATTGTGTGTAGGTAATTTGAAACTGGACTTAAATGCAAGGATTTTACCATAATGTAGTTATATTACTGTGTAGAAAGCATTCTCTTAGATGGGAGAAATAGCATAAAAATCTAACAGTGACTAAACTTTTCTGGTAATTCATTAAACTATTTCTCTAATCAAGAAAGATTATAATTTTTAACTTTAAAGCAGTTTTACAGTTTTATTAGTTTAACCTTTGACTCCTTTTTTCTTTCATTTAAACACACAAGAAAGACCATATAGATTATTACATTCAAGTATATCTTTAAATAGAATTTCAAAAAAGTTTTTCAATTCAGAAACTTGAGGTACTGCATGTTCCAAGTCACCAGATAAATCTTTAGCCTATTTTAAATATACTATTAAATAACTTAAGGGATACAGAAACTTCAGATGGTTGAATACCCAGCCCTATTGGTAGTGGTTAAGAGCCTAAAGTTTGGAGCAGACTTTCTGATTTCAAATTCTGACTGTAACTTAGTAGCTTCATGACCTCAGGTCAACACCTTAAGCTTTCTTAATTTCTGTTTCCTCATCTTTAAAGTAGGAGTAATAAACATACCTCCCTCATAGAGGTACTGTGAGAATGAAATAAATATATGTGGAACACTTAAATTAGTCTTTGGAACCTGAAAGATGCTCTCAAAAGTTGCTATCATGATCATTTCCTGCCATTTGTATTGCTTAGTTGGGAGGAGGTTTTATTTGTACAGTCCCCAGTTATGAAAAAGTAAAAATATTAATTGAATTCCTACTGCTGGTCAAGCACAACGGTGCATGCTTTCACATTCTCATATAAATGGTAACAATATGGATTCCTTTGCACCCTACAATTTCATGCACTTATGGTTTATCAGACCAATGACAGAATAGTAGCGTTTTGGAGAACAAAAGGAAGGAAGGAGAAAGGTAGAACTGCGTATTAAAGTAAAACAAAACCCCCTAAATCTCAGTGGCATATCACAAAGTTTATTTCTTGTTCATGCAAATGGAAGATGGGGGCAGGGGAATTTGCTCCTGCTACTGTTTAGAAATGGAGGCCGAGAGTGGCTCTTCCACTGAATTGCAAGGCTGACATTATCTCCCCAGAGATCCACAGGTGGAGAAGCTAGTGCAGTGTCTCCAGGCAAACATCCCCTTGGCCAAGGTCAGTCACTTGGCTGCAAAGAAGGCTGGGAAACGTGCTTAGGAGGAAAGGAAAACTGGTTTGGTGAATAGATTAGAGTTTCAGACACAAGGTCTGAAAGGAAAGGTCTGGGAGGATGCAGCTGCAAAATAAATGTTAGGTAATCAGAATGGAAAATACAAATAAGACATTGAGAGTCTTATGGAAAGAGTAAGGGAATAGATGAGAAGGGATGGATGAAAACTATGGAGATAGGAATAGGGCTTCTTAAAGGGACAGAGATGATGTGAGCGACAAGGAGAAAGTTGCTGAATGAAGTGTTAATATAAGAAAACCATTGGCCAGTTTCTGAATTTTGCCAAAAAGTGACTCATCCTTAGAAAAGTGGAAGTTCTGGCTTTTTTATTTGTTTTAAACGTGTTCTGCAATATGCTGTCAGACATAGCACTTAGTCCCACTTGATCAAAAAGATAATCAAGACTGGTAATAAAACAGTGAAATGTGCAGAGATCCCTGAATAAAGAATTTCCATCTTCTTTATTGTCTCTAGCTTTCTGTTTAGGATAGTTATAAAATCCAGTCCCCCTGCCTGTAAGATTAAAAGCCAAGCTGTCTGAGAGGACAACTAAATTGTCAGGAAGAGGAAGGTGAGATTTTTCTTACCAATAAAGATGTCTAAACTAAAGTATGTCTCAAACATATCGTCTTCAGCTCCACTTTCACCTAATATGGTAACTGTTGCTGAAAATGAAGAGTTTTTACCTTTCTTCTCTCCTTTATAACAATTTTTTTAAAAAATCAGCAAAGTCATGCTCCTCCCAGGTACCCCACACTCTAGCCACAGTGGATCATTGCACTTTTTTAAAAATACAGTATGTATTTTTATTTTTTTAGCTTTGTAATTTGGCTCACATTGTTTCCTCTGCCTCCAATACCCTTTCTTTTCTTTGTGAGCTCCTTCTCATTCTTTAAAACTATATGTGGTAGATGTGACATGTGGTGCCTGTTCCTACACACTCCTCATAGAACTACCAAAGTTCCTTCCTATGAAAGGTGGACTGGACATAGTCAGCCGTGTTTGTATTGTAGGATCTGGGTAACCAAGCTAGCCAAGTGCACCTGAAGTGCACACCTGAACAAAGCTGTGCTCATCAAAACACTTGCTGAGGAATCTGGAATAGTCGCTGAGAGGCTAACAAGTTTGCTGAGCAGAGCTGAACCTGAAGGTCACTTTTACTGGGGACAGAACCTATGCCACTTTGTCAAGCCTTAGGTGTGTGAAAATTACAGTACAGCAGAAATCATTAGCAAGCTATGAAGCCAGTCTTCAGAATGGTTTCCATACTGATTTTCATAAGAGGTAGCATTCCAATCCATGTATCCTTTTTTACTTTCTCTAGTTTAAATGATTTCTCTTCCTTGAAATAAGAGGGCCTTGAAAAGAAGACAGTTCAAATACCATTGCTTCCCTGAAGCTTTAACAGAGCACCTATAGACCGATTTAATTACTTTTAATCTGTTGTTAGGTATTCGTATATATGATACAATATCTTATCATTAATTATGTTTTTTCAATAGTGAAGACCTAAAATTGAGTGCTTACTATAAACTATACATGATGCTAAGTGTTATTATAATGTATGCATTATTCTCACATCAACACTCTAAAGTTGGCATTCACTCCATATTATTAATGAGGTTCTATCCTTTGCCCAACATCATTAGTGGAAGCAGAGGGAGCCATGATTCCATCCCAAGTCTATCTGATTCCAGGTGCTATGTCTCAAACCACTATATTAAACCAACCCTCAGCACTAATAGTTGTTTGTCATCTCTTGCCAAATGGTGAGTTCCTTGAAGTTAGCATATTATGTATGTTGTTTCAGATGTTAGGATAGTACCTATTGAATACCAAAGGCTCAATACACGTTAATTGAATTAAAATTCTCTAGCATTATCCAGATTGTAGTCTCTATTTTTTAAAATTTGTTTATTTTTTAATTTATTTTTGGTTGTGTTGGGTCTTCGTTGCTGCACGTGGGCTTTCTCTAGTTGCGGCAAGCGGGGGCTACCGTTCCTTGCAGTGTGCGGGCTTCTCATTGTGGTGGCCTCTCCTGCTGTGGAGCATGGGCTCTAGGTGCGTGGACTTCAGTAGTTGTGGCACGTGGGCTCAGCAGTTGTGGCTCACGGGCTCTAGAGCGCAGGCTCAGTAGTTGTGGCACATGGTCCCATTTGCTCCGTGGCATGTGGGATCCTCCCGGACCAAGGCTCGAACCCGTGCCCCCTGCATTGGCAGGCAGACTCCTAACCACTGCGCCACCAGGGAAGTCCATAGTCTCTGATTATTGATTTGACTGTTTCTAAGCAGTTAACAGTAGGACAAACATAAAGGCCCACATATATACACGCATTTGTACAAACATCAGATACCTAAATTATTGAGATTCTTTATTTTCTGTTTCTTCAGTGTGGAGACAAATAATGTATTTATTTTATATTTTGGTACTGTACTCAGTAGTAATTTAGAAAGTATGAAAATTGTAATATAGAACTCAGTGGAACACATTTTACACACCTAATGGTAGCTTCATCCATTTCTCTTCGAGACTATAAAAAAAAAAAAGGCAGTAACATGATAGACGCTGCAGTCAGTGAAGGAAAGTGAAGGAAATTTTAATGATTTTACCTGAAATTTCCATAAGTGGCAATGAGTGGTAATTTCGCCATGCAATAGAAATACTGAAATTGATACAATTTCTAACTGTATAATTGTTACTAATTCCATGATTGAATTAATGCAATTTGATTTACCATGGGAAAAGTCCATAAAGTGGACTTTTGGACTTTGGCAGTAGGCTGCATGTCTGTATTTTTCTTTTAAACAGTATATTCCCATCTTCATTCCTATCAGTAGATTTCAGGTTAAACAAAATTTGAAATATTTAACTCCTAGCAAAACAAGAAAAAAGGGATGGGGAAATGACTTGTTTGTAATTTTATTTAATAATTACTTTAAAATCAAAGGAATTAGAACAAGTCTACCTTTTTTTTTTTAACATCTTTATTGAAGTATAATTGCTTTACAATAGTGTGTTAGTTTCTGCTGTATAACACAGTGAATCAGCTGTACATATACATACATCTCTGTATCTCCTCCCTCTTGCATCTCCCTCCCACCCTCCCTATCCCACTCCTCTAGGTGGATACAAAGCACCGAGCTGATCTCCCTGTGCTATGCAGCTGCTTCCCACTAGCTATCTATTTTACATTTGGTAGTGTACATATATGTTCATGCCACTCTCACTTTGTCACAGCTTACCCTTCCCCCTCCCCATGTCCTCAAGTCCATTCTCTGTGTCTGCGTCTTTATTCCTTTCCTGCCCCTATGTTCTTCAGAACCACATTTTTTTTTTAGATTCCATATATATATATGTTAGCATACGGTATTTGTTTTTCTCTTTCTGACTTCCTTCACTCTGTATGACAGACTCTAGGTCCATCCACCTCACTACAAATAACTCAGTTTTGCTTCTTTTTATGGCTGAGTAATATTCCATTGTATATATGGGCCATATCTTCTTTATCTGTTCATCCAATGATGGACACTTAGGTTGCTTCCACGTCCTGGCTATTGTAAATAGAGCTGCAGTGAACATTGTGGTACATGACTTTTTTCAATTACGGTTTTCTCAGGGTATATGCCTAGTAGTGGGATTGCTGGGTCGTATGGTAGTTCTATTTTTGTTTTTTGAGGAACCTCCATACTGTTCTCCATAGTGGCTGTATCAGTTTACATTCCCACCAACAGTGCAAGAGGGTTCCCTTTTCTCCACACCCTCTCCAGGCTTTATTGTTTGTAGATTTTTTGATGATGGCCATTCTGACCGGTGTGAGGTGATATCTTATTGTAGTTTTGATTTGCATTTCTCTAATGATTAGTGATGTTGAGCATTCTTTCATGTGTTTGTTGGCAGTCTGTATCTCTTCTTTGGAGAAATGTCTATTTAGGTCTTCTGCCCATTTTTGGATTGGGTTGTTTGCTTTTTGATATTGAGCTGCATGAGCTGCTTGTATATTTTGGAGATTAATCCTAGCAAGTCTACCTTTAACTGAATGCCACAGATTACTATTTACTGTAAAATTGATAGGATAAACCTCTTCCCTCTTCCTCCTTTGACACAATTTAGCAAGAGTTTAATCATCACTAGATCAGTGATAAACAGACATCTTGTCATTTTGCCCATGCCACCCCTTATGAGTAGCTACAGCAAGCATGCTTTTTAAATTTGGATTTTCCTACAAAAATGAGTCATTATCTTATCCTCCAACTATATCAGCACATGAACACACACACAGAATCTATACTGATGGCAGAATATTTGTTATAACAAAAACACTGGCAACAATTTAAATGTCTCTCAATAATGACTCTTTAAATTACAGTATAGCCATTCCAACATACTACACTCTTTAAGGCAACCATTAAAAGGAATGAGATACCTCTCTATGTATTACACAGAATAATCTGCAAGGATGTAAAATAAAAAGTGCAAGGTACAGGGCAGTGTATAGAGTATGCTACCATTTGATAAAATGCTTTGTGAATGCATTCCCAAGTTCATGTATTTTCCATTCAAATAAATTGTTTAAAAGTAGCATAATATTGAAGTGTCAGCAGCCACTATCTAAAATGTTTGAGGTTCCTTCAATGATCCTCTTTTGATTTTTGTATTGTACCTGACTTCCATCTTCCAGCCTCCATTACTAGCTAATAAAGTAACTACAGGGTTTTTTTATATTCTTTTTTCACCTTTATAAATGTGCAGAATTTCTTTTTGATATCCCTTCCTAAGTCTTCAGCTGGATAGGAAGAAGAGGCATCTCTTCTTGGTTGGTTTGTCATTCTCCCATCCGCGTCATGCAATGGGTTGCAAGGAGGGCTAGAACCAGGGCTGATGTGCTAACATGTGCAGAGATGGAGCATCTCTGGTCATGGCCAGTTCCGGCATAAATGAAGGAATCCCATAGCCAAGGCCCTTTAAATGATTCCTCCTCTCCCCTCTTGAAACAGAGGCCCTTCTTTCTTCTTTTCAAAAAAAGGGTTTCCTGTTTCCTCTCCTCTGTTGTGCTTTATTGGAGATGGCAGGCCTTAGAACTGGCCTTCCTGGCACATCAGCAAACTAGCACATGTAGAAAAAGACAGTTTCTCCAGGGTGAGGAAGCTGAAACTTCCAAACAAAAGGAATGTAACAGCAGACATCCTGCCAGTTCCCTTCTCAGGGAAGAACCAACCAACCCTTGTGTCCTGTTGGCAAAACTCCTTGAAATTGAACCACTTCCGGGAATACAAAAACAACAAACATTCTAGGACATCTGTGTTATTTAAGGAAACTTTTTAGACAATTTATCAGTCACTGTCCTCTGGAGTCCCTTAAACCCAGCATTTTGTGGTTTTGATGGAGATGTATGAATATTACAGAATAAGTGTAAACTGGGACAGTTGCTCTCTCCTTCCCCAGTATCAGATTTGTCAGTATCAAAGTTGGCAAATGAAAATACAAAACCAGTTTAGACTTCATTTCTATGAGTTTTCTTTTAAACAATATACCCCTATCCTCTTCCAATGAACAGATTTCTGGTTGAGGAAAAACGGAAGTATTCAGTTCATCTAGCAAGAGAAGCAAAGAACAAAATGAGAGAGGATTTGTGATTTTTAGGTAATAATTATTTAAAAATCAAAGTAATTGGAACCAAGTCTTCCTGGCATGAAGTAGTATTTAAGATACTTCAAGTTGACTAATTTGGTACAAAATCTGCATGTATTTGTCAACTGTATTTACACACACACAAACACACAGCACACACATAACAGCCCTCTAAGATCACACTGCCAAAATTTATTTATACTTGTAATATTTCATGGTATTAAAAGTTAAATTTTATTTCAAGGACTATCACAGCCGAGAGATAAATATAATCTAAGCACTGAGAGTACATTTTGGAAAATAAGCTAATATTTTCATGATAAATCTTACATACCTATCACTTGTCATTCCAAAAGCTCCTTACATTCTAGATTCCAGAATTAAAAGGGGAAAGGGTTTTGCATTTAAGAAGTATAAGCTGAAAGTATTTATTTCAATTCAATATGGAATAGGTTGAAAGTATTTATTTCAATATAGAGTATTTATCAGAATCAAGATAACAATGTATACAAACATTTACATAACGAGGAACAATAGACAATGCAGCACGTTTAGAAAAATAATTAAAAGTTTTGTTGCATTTACAGGTAAGTGCCACACTGAAAATTTACAACACAGTAATTTACTGCAATCAATGACAGGGGAGTTCCACAAAGAAACAAAGCTCTTACACTCCAGATTTTCGGAAGGTATTATTGGAATGCTTAACTGTAACCACAGAATTTGTACATCCTTAAGGATTGAGCTCACAAAAGTCACAAACAGTTTTCATAGCATATATTATGTAAATGGAGTCCACTGTGTTCAGACAGCTGGCTTAGTGTCTCTGACAGGTGTGAAGCCTAGAAGAATTACTGGCTTGATGGTGATCTTTCTGTATCCGGCAAGACAGACCTTCTCCACAGTAACAACGCTGGAATATCTCCAGCCCGTGAGAGCCTTTTCTCCTGTGCTTGGTGCACACTTGACCTTCTTTGAGAACAGGTTTACAGATCTTGGACCAGAAATGTCTAGCACAACACAACCCTGTAGCACAGTCCGATGATCGAAGGCAGACAGAACCTTCTTGTCCTAGGAAGACACCAGGAAAAGTACATGGTCACTGCTAAGCCTGTGTTATTTCATTAAGGTGATCTGAAAGTCACTACTGATGTGCTAGCAGAGAAGAATGAGTCTTCAGATACTTTAACCTACCTTTGGTATGATACATTTTTGAAGACAGTGTAGTTCTTCTGGAGTACCCATCCAAGGTGCTGTGATCATTACCAAAGCTTTCAATAATGGTTTCCTCAATTTCTCCTCGATTGAAATGATTGTGATCAGAAGGCATACATATTCCTAAGGAAACAGGAGATAGTGATTAACTCCTGAGCTGTAATTTGTTACTGCTAATAGCTGTGACAGTGGCAGTCCGTCATGCCTGCACCAATTTGAGATACCTCACTGTAGTGAGGTTAATTTAAACACGAGCCAAACTTCCTTCCAAGTGTTAAAGCAAAACTCCCCAGATGGACAGAAGCATCAGTCTGTACACTGTGCACTCACATGTAACATCCCCAATCTAGCCACTTAAAATACTTTCCCACCAGCTGCGGTAGTGGCAGTGAAATGTCTGCCCATTTTAATATCACCCTTGGGGTAAGAAAAATAAAATCAGTCACTTAAAAAATTGTTTTTAAAAATAACTTCTCTGCCCTTGGTGCTATATAGGTACTGCCAGACTAAGTTAAGCAAATGCAATGCCTGCTGCCTGGAAGATTACACTCTTTACCACCAGTTACTTTACTGTATAATTTCTATATTACAGAGATTTAGTTAGTTCACCCGGAGTATTGCTGGGTCCTAAGGAGGATCACCACCCTTAAGTTTATTTCTGGAGACTTCTTTGGCTGAGTCTACCTCTTTGAGACATTAAACTTTTGTGGATCTGTGGTTGGGGGGAGGAGTACTTATTTTAAGGTAGCAGGAGGTAGAGGCAGAGAAGGGAGAAGCCTGGATGTGAGGGCATCAAGATCTTTAAGAACGGCCAGCACAGATAAATCACTCTGTCTTCTGATTGACAACAGTTTGAACAGGGTTCTTGAGGGAGAGGCTAGTCTGGCAGAGCTGTGAGAGGTACCATAAGAAAAAATGGAAAAGGCAACTAAACGCCCAGTCTGGTTTCCTTGGTCTCTGTATAATTCCACCTCCCTCCCCATCTTCTTTCTCAAATGGTATCAAGGCTGTCTCTAGACAAATTTTTATGGAAGGGCCCACTCTGAGGTAAGACGTCGTGTTAAGTAATCGAGGGGGCACAAAGGGAGATAAGGAGCTCCAATATCTCTGTACTTCTCTTTGCTCCCTGGTTAAACACTAACCTGAAAACATTTCAGGGGAACCTCGCACGCTGAACTGCCATTTGCAGGTGGTGCCACAGCGTTCTGAAAGCTGAGAGCATTGTCTCCCAACTGTAGGCGCATAAGCGCGGGATGGTTTGAGTCCGAAAGGAAGCTACCCGACTCACCATTTTTGCAGTAATTCCCAGGGCAGCACATAGCGTGACGCATGCAGCGTTTTCGGCGCTTCCTGCAGGAGAGACAGATTTGCGCGCCTGCACCCGCTCCGCGAGTGGAACTCGCGCAGTACTCATCGGTGCTGCACTCCTCGTCCTCGGCGCACGGGTACGGCTGCGGAAAGGGGGCCAGGAGAGGGTGAGGCACCTGGGCAGCCAGGCACCACACTCCTGGACTCATAGTCCCTTTCTGTCCACCTCTCCAAAAGCTGCTGCCGCCCACTGCTCCCAAAGGCAGAGTTTCCAAATGTGCCTTGAACTGCACACAGCACGTTCTACGCCCTCCTCCCCCAATAAGACCTCTTCAGGGTCACAGCGTCCCCAGGTCCCCAAGGCCCTTCTCACCTGGTAGTTGTCAATGGTTTGGTACTTGTTGCCGCCCTCGAACAGAATTCCCGGAGCAGCGCTGACTGCGAAGCCTGGGTGCCCGGCAGCGCCGCCCAGCGGTGGGGGCAGGTTCTTGATGGCGTTGGAATTGAGAAGAACCGAGTTCAAGGTGGCACTGACTCTGAACAGAGGGTGACCGCAAAGAGCCGCAGCTACTAGGGTAACCAACACCCGGGCAGCACCCGCTGTGCCCAGAGCCGTCATCTCAGAAGGACTCAAGGGAGACAAAGAGAAAGGAGGAATGTCGCTTTGCAAGCCTGGATCCCACGAAGCTGTGCTGGCGCAGCTGCAGAGCCAGGGTTCCGAGAGCCTCCACCGGTCCCAGAGTCCTGACTACGGGGCTCTGCTCCGCCACCGCCACCGCGGCTGCCTTTATACTGTGGGCTGTGAGCATTCCGGCCCCTCGGGGGGGAGACGACAAAGCCGGGTTGGGATTTCAAAGCGTTGGGAGGGGCTGGAAGGGGGTGTGTTTGTGTACATGAAGGGGAGCCTTTGACACTCTTCACCCCGCCCCTCCCTTGCGCAGTCGTTCCCCTGCCCAGCTCACCTTCGGGGTGATGGTAATCAGTGAGCATTAGAGGAGACAACTTTAATAAATGCGGGAAGTGGGAGGAACTCGGGTGCCCTTGCCTTGCAGTAGGGGTAGGGGCATTGGGATCTGAAATACTTTTCAGCCAGGCATTGTGATATTCTCTGCAAAACCACTTTTCTCCTTTCTTCTTTACGCCAGTACTATTTTTCGTTGTGCACACAAATAATATTCAGTATTAAATACAACCAGATCAGTAATTCAAAGTCTCTACCAAAACGTCTCAGCGAGAGGGCCAGGTGGCCCTTGCAAGTTGCTGATTAACCCTTTAGAGCCACGGTTTGCAGATTTGGGGTGAGATCCTCGGTTTTAAGTTCGTTCAATTCCACCCCCCTTCTTCCCCTCCCCCCCGCCCCCACGAGAAAAATGTACAAAGAGGAGGACATTTGCACATCAAACGAGGGTAAGAAGGAAGAACTAATTCTCTTTTGATGGGAAGTTTAGAGAGGGAGGCGAGAGACTGGTGTTTGGACATTAGATCAGGGGTGGAGGGAAGAGGGAAATGACCATCCGATAATCAAGCTATTTAATGTTCTTTGAATCTGAGCAGTCGCGGCAGTAGATGAACTTGACTAGGCAGACGCGCAAGATCAAAGTGGCAGGAGCGAAAGCGGACAGGGTCCAACGGCTGGGTCAGTGGTCCTTCCCTGATTCCCCCTTCTCAGCGGCGGGTTAACGCAGGGAGATAAGAAACCCTTAAGTCTTAGCGCCTTTCTCATTAGTATTTCATATTGCAAAGCTTCTGAACGCCTGTGTTTGATCCCAACTCAGACGGTTCCCGGAATCAGGGAATACCCGCTCTAGGGAGATAAGAGACTAGCTTCTGGAAAGGGGAAGCTGAAAGTGAATTTGTCGTCATGTAAGTCAGTGTATAAAAATAATAAAGTAAGGCTAGTGTGTAAGAATGCCGTCCTGCTCATGCATTGCAAATAATTGATTCAACAAAAACATATTGGAAGCCTAGTGCCCTGGCAATGGGCTATCCTTCACGTTGTTGCCCTCTGGGTGTGGGGGGGGGGGGTGGGGGGGAGGGGGGGCGCGGGGGTGCATTGAATACAAATATTCTAACTAAAGTAATAATACAGATAAGAAATGTACACAGTTCTTTTTAAAGCAGGTTGATGTTATAAGTATCAGAAGATGGATAACTGCTACGTGAATTTAGAAAAAGAGATGATTGAATAATCATTGTTGAATGAAAAAGCCTAGGGTGTATTTATTTTGTGCTCCTCTAACCTCCAGGGTATTTATAATCACTACATACCGACCTACTATATTGATTACTGGGACCGCCACCAAGTGTAGCCAGTGGTTGTCTTGCAGTAGTATAATAATCCTAAAGTTAAGAGAGGAAGGGGTAGTTTTAAAAACAAATTTGTAATCCTCTGTGTTCTAATTTCTTGGGTTTCAAAGGTCATATTAAGAATATCTTCTAAACAATTATTTAATAATGCCTCTACTTGCACTGGTGCCCCTCCGCTATCCTAAATTCTATCTATCCTGTGAAATTTCCTCTGGTTTACTGATAATTCCTTCTTAAAATTCCAACATGGATTAACTCGCACATATTTCTTTAGATTTTTGTTAAGAACATGTACAGTAACTTAGACTTGGCTACTACTCTAAAAATCTTTAGAACAAATTGAAATTCGGAAAAAAAGGGGCGGTTGTTTATATTGGCTTTTTAAAAATGAGCCTAAGAAATGAACAAGCCAATACACCTTTTGTTGAGAATCAGCAATGAACCAGGTCTCCCCTGGGCAGATATGCCATGACCCTCAGCCAACATGAAGTTTATATAGATGGAGAGGTATTGTAGGGTCAAAAGGTGAAGGCATAGGGGATTTTAGGTGCCATATTATCACCTGCAGAATATTGATAACAATGTCAGTAATCAATGTGTTGAGTACCTTCCGTGTGGTAGAAAGTCTAGAGTCTGTCTTAAATTCGTAGAATGTTGAAATGTGGAGAAAGAATCCCATGCCCTTGGGATGGGTTAAAATATTTCTTCCTACTCCCATTCTCCTATTTAAATATACAATATGCTTTGCCACACTGAAAGCCAATTTCTTTTCCTCTTTTTGGAAGAGATGGTAAATGTTAAAACATTTAACGAATTTAGTCCATTAAGAACTTGTATTCACAAATGAAACCGTTGTCTAGAGGCCAAAAAAAAAAGTGCAACAGTTTAATCAGTAAAAGGAAAACTTCAACAAAAAGGCATGTTGCATAAATTCAGTCTTGCTCCCTGAACATGTACATCTGTTATGGTCTAATGTCAAGCTTAGACAGTCTGCTGTGTTAAGGAAGCTAAGCCAAGATTAGGGTTTCATGAGCGGATCCTTCCCCACTTCCCACGTTCCTCCTGAAGTCATGATTTGAAAGCTAATAATAGTGAATTGGTCAATATCTGAGTTCCTACTATGAGCTAAGCACTGTACGTGGTGTATGTGGTGCTGTGTGAGAAAAGATGAGCACTCAGGTTATCTACCTACAAATAATTTAGAGGGGGAGGGGAAGTAAGCTCTCAAATTATACAGGAAAGAACTTACGTAGGAGGTCCTCAGAGAGAGCTGGGTCTGTAGCAGGCCAACCCTCAGTTGCAAATGGGAAAACTTAGTTTGTCGATGGAATCTCAATTTGAACATCCTTTTCATGATTGAGTTTGCACAGTGGCCACAAAAGAGCAGCATGAGTAAGGAGATAAAGTGAAGTTCATTGTTCCACCAGCATCCAGTTTAAATTCAGTGAGTGACCATTATATGCAGAATGCTACCCTAGTCCCTTTGGGAATATACCCGCGAAATATTAAAGGCAGCCTTTTTGTCCTCAGAAAGCTTTCTGTCTATAGTAGAGTAGTTGGGGAAACAAATATACCTACGTGGAATGGAGGAAGAGCTTTTCCAAAACAGATTATGCTTTGGTACATATTAGGTCATGGGGAAGATTATATTTTGGGACATGTTAGGTCTAGGAATTGTGACCAACAAACCTTGGGGAAGAGAGTGTTCTGATGACTCTGAGTCTCTCCCGGCAGATAGATGACAGAGGTGATAGAAGTTGGGGCAGGTGTATTTAGTTTATTAGGCCTAGCTTGTTTAGGGAAACCCTGCCTCTTATTTGATCTGGTTTAAATAGAACCATAATTAATGCAGTAAGTTTAATACTGTGGATTAGATTTTAGAATAGGTGGAATGTTTACCAACGTGGAATTGAACCACATAACTCAGGAAGGGCATAACTTGAGCCTTCCTCACATTCTAAGTGCTGTATGTCTGGCATAGAATATTCATCAGCCTCTTCATCCATGAGGGAGACAGGAAAATACGCTCCAAAAATCACCATGCTATGTGCAAACTGTTTTCCATCTTTGCTATTTCAGATTCTTACGTAACTGCTACATTTTTAATTCATTACCTTCCTCTCTTCCTTTCTTCTTCCTCCCTCTCTCCCTCCCTCCCCTCCTTCTTTGCTTCTTTCTCTTTGTTAAATCAAAGGAAGCAGATCTGTTGCCATTTAATTTTACTTCACTGGGAAACACTGAATAAATGTCATTCCTTATGGTGAGTGTTGCCAACAGTTTTGGAGTACTGATCTTGAATTTAGAGTAGGGATTACTCATTCCTGAGTTTAGTTAAAAAAAAAAAATCCTTATGACTTTCTCATTGGCCTTTAAAAGATTTGGGTCTTAATGCTTTTCTTGATGTTAAAAGAGCTTTTAGAGCAGGCCCAAGTTACGACTCCCGAGAGGATGGATTAGGTTTTTCTGCACTCCTCACTCAAAAAAGAAGGCGAGATTTGACAATGATTATGTTTATTTGGTCAGTGGAGATGGCCAGCCCTGATAAATCAGGCTCCATGGTAGCTCTCTACCCTAGCTCAGGAGATGTGTTTTACAGAAGCAGGACATTAAAAGCTCATCTGAGAATAGAGCTCAGAACCCAGAAACTTTTAACTAAAAATCAGAGAGGAACTTTTCTGATGTCCCGCACTCAGAAAGGTCCTGTGGTATGTAGTTACAAGGAGTACAAAACTGCCCTTTAACATTCCCTAAAGGATTTGACATTTCCAGCCGTGAAGACAGACCAATGACAGCAGAAGGCAGGATGCAAGATCCTCTTAAAACAGTCTCCAGAGCTAGAGAAAAATCATTTCCTTCCATGTCACTGAGTTCCTCTTATTACCCCCTTTATAATGCAAGCACTTTGCAAGCGTCATGCCCAAGAAAAGTGTTGTGCCGTGGTTTCAGGATTCTGGGGCCGGAACACTGCGCACTGGGGACTGCTACTGTGGCAGCCACCAGCTGGCTGGTAAATATGGGAACTTGGTCAAGCCACTTAACTCTCAGTGCCGGTGTTGGTCTTTCACTTTTAAAATGGCGTGGGTGGCTGGTTGGAGAGGTCCCTTCTGACTACAAAAGCATCTTTCTCCCTTCCCTCCCCACCTTTCTCTCTCTCTAAGGACTGCCAGGGTATGGCCTTTTGTACTCTGATTAAATAGGCACATCCTGCAAGAGGCCTGTTCTTTCAGGCATCCTAAAGGTACAATTATAATCCTTGACATCAATACTATATTTTGATTTTTTTTCATTTAAAAAAATTTTTGTTTATTTATTTTTGGCTGCACTGGGTCTTCATTGCTGCACACGGGCTTTCTCTAGTTGTGGCGAGCGGAGGCTACTCTTCCTTGCGGTGCGCGGCCTTCTCATTGTGGTGGCTTCTCTTGTTGCGGAGCATGGGCTCTAGGTACACAGGCTTCAGTAGTTGTGGCTCGTGGGCTCTAGAGCGCAGGCTCAGTAGTTGTGGCGCACGGGCTTAGTTGCTCCGCGGCATGTGGGAATCTTCCTGGACCAGGGATCGAACCCATGTTCCCTGCATTGGCAGGCAGATTCTTAACCACTGTGACAACAGGGAAGCCCTGTATTTTGATTTTGAAGAAAGCATACAAGGTTTAAGTCTTTGGAAATAAGGTAAATTACTTGAACCAGGTGATATTTTTTAAAAGATATATATATATTATATAGAGAGAGAGATTTCTAGTTTACATCATACGTTCTTTTGGAGGAAATTCAGCAAATACAGAGAGTTCAAAAACAGAAATAAATGCCGTGTGCAAACCCACCACTCAAACGAAACCACTGTTTACTTTTAGTTTCTACACACACATGCACACAAACACAGGCACATATATGTGGATGGAAAGCAAGAGGAGAGTAAGAAATATTTTTGATTCATAAAATTGATTGTAATGTTTTAGAGCTGAATTTTTTTGACAATTACTAAATCTGAGACTAGTGAATTGCAATGGGACCTTGAGGTGAAAATTAGAAAGCAGGACCTTGATAACACTTTTGTGTCCCGAGACCCGGTCTTAGAATCGCCAGGGAGTGGGCCAGGATATGGGCTAGAAACAGAACTATTAATTTCAGCGGGGAAGAGGAGCGAGGTATAAATTGTGCAAGCATTATTCATCACCCTTAAGTCCCAAAAATAAAAAATAATTTTCGGATGAGTTCAGGAGTAGAGAAGGTTGGAAGGAGGCAAGTTGGGGGAGCTACCAGTTGGGCAGATCCAGAAACCTCCAAACTCGTTCCGTGTGCCCCATAGCCAGCCTCCAGCCCTGGATAATTTCCCAGCAGGCAGGCCCCGGGGTGTCCTGCACTTAACCAAGCCGCGAATTCCCATTGTTCACGTGCTCCCGGGAGGCTGCTCACGGTGGCTGCACTTTGGTGTCACAACCTGTCGCCAGCATACAGTAGTGTAAAATGAAGCTTGTTTAAAGACTCTCTTTGATGAGTGAAGATCAAACGGCCAGGGGACCCCCGGTCTTAATCAGACTTGAGCCAGGATGGCATTTTCACAAATAGTCCGTTTGCTCGGCTTTGAGCAGACTTTGTGCTCAGCACATTCATCCGGCTGCGGGGCGGGTAATCTCGGCTGAAGCCTCTTGCCTGGTCGCAAATCCATTCACACTACAGTGGCTGCTGTTGGTTTGCTGTGTCAGTTCATGGGCAAATAAATATAGGGCCCTTCTGACTTAATTAAAGTGGGGTGAGAGGAAAGGTGACTGAGAGGAAGATAAAAGCTTCGAGCGACATCAGGCTACCCTGTGTCTGACTGCAAGTGGGAGAAAGCCGCTCTTCCGCTGCCCCCTGGTGGAAGCTCCGTAGAAGTTCTTCATAGGGAGGATACAAATGATCTATTAATCACGCGATTTACTCTTGAGATTTATTCTCCAGGTTCAGTTATTTGCGTATTGTGTACCTTCTTCATGTTTCAGCATCTTCGAAGTTGAATAATCTCTTGTGCTTCTTAATATTCCACACAATTCCTTGTTCACAGAATAATTTAAATCTTCACAAATTAGAATTAAAATGACAACTGGGATCCAAGACATAGGTTCTCAATAAATGTTCATTTTGTTCGATTGAAGTTGAAAGTCTCTATATTGCATTCCTAGATGAAAATGTCAAGGTATACAGATAGTTATAAATATTCTATTATCGGTAATCCTAGGCCAAATAAATATATTTTTTAACATCTTTACCGGAGTATAATTGCTTTAGTTTCCACAGTATAACAAAGTGAATCAGCTATACATACACATATATCCCCATATCTCCTCCCTCTTGCGTCTCCCTCCCACCCTCCCTATCCCACCCCTCTAGGTGGACACAAAGCCCCGAGCTGATCTCCCTGTGCTATGTGGCTGCTTCCCACTAGCTATCTATTTTACAAGGCCAAATAAATCTTAAGAAAGCTCATGTATATATATAGATAACTATTCAGTGAGAATAAAATTTTAAAAGAATATTAATTTTTCATATATTTGAATGAGAAAATAGTAACCATTTCAGAGTTCCATGTTCAAAAAGAAGATACAAACGTATAGGCTTATGTAAAATAAGTTATAATACACTATTTAATATCAGTACGTTCATTTCTTTAAAGCCAACATGTTATACAAGTAGAAAAAGAACAGTAGAAAAATTAATAAAACACATGCTAGAAATGCACCTCCTACATAATATATGTAGCTGTTAAAATTATTATTGGTAGTTATTTATTGTTATTATTTAACAGTTAATAATTCTAAACTACTCCCCAATTTTTTCTTATAACTCATTTTCCTTAAACAGAAGTCCTGGCAGAAAAAAATGTTCTACTACTAGAATTTCTTTTAACGAGTAAAGGATTCTGGAAGATACGTGAGAAACACTATCTCTAAACATTCAACTCAAGAAATATTTTTGTGTACTAAATTCTTAGCTATGTTAGATGCTAAGCATAAAATTGTACACTATTATTTCAGTATTATAATCTAAAATATATCTACAAGAATGACTTTAAGGTAAGAAGCAAATTGACCTCAATCAACCTTTTCAAAATGTCATTGTTTAATTAGACCCTCTCCACAATTTTTGATTGGGCTCTGTTTTCCACCAGTATCTTTATTTTCTTCTCACAATATTATTTTGATACAGCTGATTCTATTTACAACAAGAAAGGCACTCTTTAAAGTGAGCTCTAAGTTTAAAAACAAGTGAAAACCATTTTGCAAATATCAACAGTTTTGTGAATTCAGCTTAGGCACAAGTTTACTTAGAAGGTATGGAAGTGTCATGCAAAGAATCTAGTGCCTAATTAGCTTTCTATTAAAAGCATATCCCCCTATCACTTTCTGCTAATATCATTTACAACTATCATTTGCATTTGCTAATAATTTTAACAGGGAACTGTGGCTAGAGCTGTGAAGTCTAAAGCTAAAGCTGTATTTAGTTTACTTCATTTTTAGAGTTGTTGATTTGCAGGCGAAGTCCTAAATTTATCTGGAAAATTACCTTGCTGTTGTTTTATTAGTAGCTGAGATTAGAAAACAAGTAAGTTAATAGGTAAGTAAAAAATAAATGGAGCTTTTACCTGCAAGTGTATGAGAAATAGGAGAGCTTACCATTATGAAGTATTTCCATCACACAGATGCAACTGATGTAAATAACCTCAAGAACATAGATGAATAGTCGAAGTAAAACACTTAAGAAGTGATGAGTTTTGCATATTTACTACCTTGTTTTTAAAGATATAATTTACTTAATTGTAAATTTATGTACTTTAATATTTAAAAATGGCAATCCCTGGGCATTTCATTAAATGAAAGTTAGTTTCACCAGACTCAAATTTACCACATGGTGTTTGTTCTGAAGGCAAACACAGCTTCAGTAACCCACTCACTTCTCATGGTTCCTTTCCCTTAGATTTTGTCTATTTATCTATTTCTTAATCTGTTGTCAACCTTTCAAGACTTTTAAGAAGAACAAAAAAAATATATGTTTACTCAGTATTTACATTTCTTTTTTCAGTAGGAGGGTAGGTTTGAGTAACCCAATCTGCCATTTCCCCTGAAATGAAAGTTCTTTAACTTAAAAAAATTATATAAATGCTATCAGACTGTTAATCATGCAATTTTTTCACTCAGCATTGTTTGTGAGATTCATCCATATTAAATTTAGTTAATACATTTCTTTTCACTTCAGTATAATATTCTATGATCTGAATATACCAGATTTAATGGCCTATTATCCAGGTGATGAATATTTTTATTTTTAAATTTTTCACTATTTCCAAATCTTCTGTGGGCATCCTTACATATATCTCCTTGTGAACATTTGTGAAATTGTTCCTAGGAAATATAACAATGAGTAGAGGTACTGAGTTGTAAAATACAGACATTTTCAACTTTAAGTATTACAAAATTCTTCAAAGTTGTGATAATTCACATTTGTACCAGGAACATGCAGGAATTTTGCATTGCTCCACATTTTGACCAACATTTTTTATTTTAAATTTTAATTTGCAAATCAGCTGGATGGAAATGGCTTCATTTAATTTTTAAACTTACAGTTATTGATTATTAATGATGTAATACCCCTTAGGCTAAATAATGTTGATACACAAACCAGACAAGAACAGTTCAAGAAAGGGAAATTACAGGCTACTCTCTTGAAATGATA
The DNA here is from genome assembly GCF_005190385.1 of Monodon monoceros. Lineage (NCBI taxonomy): Eukaryota > Metazoa > Chordata > Mammalia > Artiodactyla > Monodontidae > Monodon > Monodon monoceros. The sequence goes on from NW_021703781.1 coordinate 42,371,488, forward strand.
GACACAAAAATCTGAAATATAACATTGAAAATTAAAAATACCAGTGTTTTAAAATTATATGTCATGACAAAGTTGAATTAATGCCACAGAAGCACTGGTGCTTTAATATTAAAATCCATAGCATCTTCTGACAAGTATATTGCAAAAACAGGTTAAGAAGAAAACCATGTGACCATTCCAAGACATGCTGAAAAGGAATTTGATGCAATTCAATAGCTGGTCATAATTTTTAAAAAGATTGACAAACTAAAAACTTTTTAACGTAATGTGTATGTATATAAAATCTATATCAAACATCTATTAAAATTTAAAATCTGGAAAAAGGAAAGAATGCCAAATGTAATTTTATTTTATATTTATTTAGATCCTAGTCAGCCCATTACTTCAAGGAAAAAAATGATTGGAACTAAGAAGAATGAAATAAAACATTTTATTATTCAGAGATGATAGTATTATCTTCAGAAATAACATAAGAGATAGACAAATGAATTAGCAAAATTTCAGCAAGGATGCTGGACATAAGATAAAATATACAAAAAAGGATTGAATTTCTCTGTGCCAATGAAAGAGTTCAAGTGTTCAAGGATACAACATTTTTTAAATGTTCTTTAAATAGTAACAAAAGATGTTCATGGATTCTATTATAAAATGTTTTAAAGAATTTTAAAAAATGTAAATAATAAAGAGGTATAAATGTCCATGAGTGAAAAAAATGTCCATGGGTGGAAAAAGTTAGTATAATAAGGTTATAATTGCTCCTCCAAATTAATCTATAAATTCAAAGTAGTTCTAATCAAAATCCTAAAAGAAGTTTTCATGAAATTTGACCATCTATTTAATATTTATATGGGAAAAAAAAGACTATAGCTAAGACAATTGTAAAAACAGTAACAAAGGCAGGGAGGGAGATGCCCAATAAGATATAAAGAATGTTTATAAAACTATGTTAATTAAACAGTAGTACTGCGAGAGGGGCAAATATATGTACACTTCCAATTTTCTCCCATATATTTTCTTTTATATGTATATGTGAATGAACGAACTAGAAAAAAAATGGTCATCTCTATGGAAAAATAGAAGTAAAACAGAGTCCCGCATATTTAAAAAATTTATTCCAGTGACATTAAAGACCTAATGTAAATAGCAAGTTTTAGAATTTTCAGAGGTAAATAATAAGAGTCTGTCTCTGTATCCTTACAACTTCACAAACGAGTCTTATAATGGAAGACACAACTCATAAACTACATAGGAACATATTGGTAATTTGACCACACACAAAAAAGAAAACTTCCTTAAGAAATTAAAAGGAAGGTGAAGAGAAGATATTTGCAATGTATATAACTTACCATATATATTGCAATCATTGATTCATTTTTAATTACACTAATTTTCCCTATTCTTAGTCTATACATAAAAAGATAAGTGAGAAGATAATGCTGTTTTTCTCCTTTAAGTGATGAGTGATACAAATAGGTTATTTTTTTTTAATGTTATACCACCTTTGTGTTTTTGAGATAAAGCCAAGTTGGCTACTTTTAACATGATACATAGTTCGATTAGTTTTGCTAATTTCTTTTAAATTCAATTTTTATTTTATATTATAGTTGATTTACAATGTTGTCTTAGTTTCAGGTGTACAGCTAGGTGATTCAGTTATACATATGCATATATCCATTCTTTTTCAGATTCTTTTCCCATATAGGTTGTTACAAAATATTAAGTAGGGTTCCCTGTGCTATACAGTAGGTCCTTGTTGATTATCTATTTTATATATAGTAGTGTGTATATGTTAATCCCAAACTCCTAATTTATCCCTCTCCCTCCAGGTTTTCCCTTTGGTAACCATAAGTTTGTTTTCAAAGTCTGTGAGTCTGTTTCTGTTTTGTAAATAAGTTCATTTGTATCATTTTTTCTTTAGATTCCACATAAAAGTGATATCATATGATAAGTGATATCATTTGATATTCGTCTTTCTCTGTCTGACTTAGTATGATAATCTCTAAGTCCATCCATGTTGCTGCAAATGAAATTATTTCATTCATTTTTATGGCTGAGTAAAATTCCATTGTGCCACATGTACACTTTCTGTATCCATTCCTCTATCAGTGGACATTTAGGTTGCTTCCATGTCTTGGCTATTGTAAATAGTGCTGCAGTGAACATTGGGGTGCATGTATCTTTTCGAATTACAGTTTCCTCTGAATATATGCCCAGGGGTGAAATTGCCAAATCATATGGAAGCTCTATTTTTAGTTTTTTTAAAGAACTTCCATACTGCTCTCCATAGTGGTTGTACCAATTTACATTACCATCAACTGTGTAGTAGGGTTCCCTTTTCTCCACACCCTCTCCAGCATTTATTGTTTGTAGATTTTTTGTTGATGGCCATTCTGACTGGTGTGAGGTGATACCTCATTGTAGTTTTGAATTGGATCTCTCTAATAATTAGTGATGTTGAGCATGTTTTCACGTGCTTTTTGGCCATCTGTATTCCATCTTTGAAGAAATGTCTATTTAGGTCTTCTTCTGCCCATTTTTTGATTGAGTTGTTTGTTTTTGTTTGATATAAAGCCACATGAGCTGTTTGTATATTTTGGAGATTAATCCCTTTTCAGTTGCTTCATTTGCAAATATTTTCTCCCATTCTGTGGGCTGTCTTTTTGTTTTGTTTAGGGTTTTCTTTGCAGAGCAAATCTTTTAAGTTTAATTAGGTCCCGTTTGTTTGTTTTTAATTTCATTACTCTAGGGGGTGGATCCAAAATGATATTGCTGTGAATTTTGTGAAAGAGTGTTCTGCCTTTGTTTTCCTCTGAGAGTTTTATAGTATCCCACCTTACATTTAGGTCTCTAATCCATTTTGAGTTTATTTTTGTGTATGGTGTTAGAGAGTGTTGCAATTTCATTCTTTTACAGGTAGCTGTCCAGTTTTCCCAGCACCACTTATTGAAGAGACTGTCTTTTCTCCACTGTATATTCTTGCCTCCTTTGTCATAGATTAATTGACCAGAGGTGCGTGGGTATATTTCTGGGCTTTCTATCCTTTCCATTGATCTATATTTCTGTTTTTGTGCCAGTACCATACTGTTTTGGTTACTGTAACTTTGCAATATAGTCTGAACTGAAGAAGTCTGATCCCTCCAGATACATTTTTCTTTCTCAGGATTGCTTTGGCTATTCAAAATCTTTTGTGTCTTCATACAAATTTAAAAATTTTTTGTTCTAGTTCTGTTAAAAATGCCATTGGTAATTTGATAGGGATTGCATTTAATCTGTAGATTGCCTTGGATAATATAATCATTTTTAAAAAATTGATTCTTAGCAATGGGTTTATCATATATGGTCTTTATTATGTTGAGGCATGTTCCCTCTGTGCCCACATTCTGGAGAGTTTTTTTTATCATAAATGGGTAATAAATTTTGTCAAAAGCTTTTTCTGCATGTATTGAGATGATCATATTGTTTTTATTTTTCAATTTGTTGCTGTGGTGTATCACACTGATTGATTTGCAGATATTGAAATATCCTTGCATCTCTGGGATAAATCCCACTTGATCATGGTGTATGATCCTTTTAGTATATTGTTGGGTTCGGTTTGCTAGTATTTTGTTGAGGATTTTTGGGTCTATGTTCATCAGTGATATTGGCCTGTAATTTTTTTTGTGATATCTTTGTCTGGTTTTGGTATCAGGGTGATGGCGGTCTCATAGAATCTGTTTGGGACTGTTCCTTCCTCTGCAATTGTTTTGGAAGAGTTTCAGAAGGATAGGAGTTATCACTTCTCTAAATGTTTGATGGAATTCACCTGTGAAGCCATCTGGTCCTTGACTGTTGTTTATTGGAAATTTTTAAATCATAGTGTCAATTTCAACACTTGTGATAGATCTGTTCATATTTTCTATTTATTCCTGGTTCAGTCTTGGGAGACTGTACCTTTCTGAGAATTTGTCCAATTCTTTTAGGTCGTCTATTTTATTGGCATATAGTTGCTTGTAATAGTCTCTTATGGTCGTTTGTATTTCTGTAGTGTCAGTTGTAATTTTCCTTTTTAATTTCTCATTTACTGATTTGATCCCTTTCCCTTTTTTTCTTGGTGACTGTGGATAAAGGTTTATCAATTTCGTTTATCTTTTCAAAGAACCAGCTTTTAGTCTCCATGAACTTTTCTGTTGTTTTCTTTGTCTCTATTTCATTTCTTTCTGCTCTGATGTTTATGATTTCTTTCCTTCCACTAACTGTGGGTTTTGTTTGTTCTTCTTTCTCTAGTTGCCTTAGGTGTAAGTTTAGGTGGTTTATTTGAGATTTTTCTTGTTTCTTGAGATAAGATTATATTACTATAATATTCTCTCTTAGAACTGCTTTTGCTGCATCCCATAGCTTTTGGATTGTCATGTTTTCATTTTCATTTGTGGGTATTTTTTAATTTCCTCTTTGAGTTCTTCAGTGATACATTGTTTAGTAACATTGTTTAACCTCCACGTGTTGTGACTTTTACAGTTTTTTTCTTGTAGTTTATTTCTCATCTCATAGCATTGTGCTCACAAAAGATGTTTGATATGATTTCAATTTTTTAAATTTATTGAGGCTTGCTTTGTGGCCCAGCATTTGATCTATCCTGGAGGATGTTCCATGTGCACTTGAAAAGAATATGTATTCTGCTGCTTTTGAATGGAATGCACATTTGGATGGAATGTATATTGTAGGTTTTCAATTTGAGGTTCCTGAGAGGTTTTGATATAGCAGTCTATATATATAAAAGATTGTTTTAAGTTGCTGGTCTCTTAATTTCAAATGCATTTACAGTATCGTGCATTTGTACTCTCCTTTTCTCATGATTGCTGGTTTTGATATAAAATTTGGGGATGACTTCATACCTTTACTATCTGTTCGCCTTTACCAGTTAGCTTTCCTATTCATAATTTTCTTGTTTCTAGTTTTGTCCTTTTCTTTTCCATGTAGAGAAGTTCCTTTAGCAAATTGTAATGCTGGTTTGGTTGTGCTGAATTCTCTTAGCTTTTGATTCTCTGTAAAACTTTTCATTTTCCTGTCGAATCTGAATGAGAACCATGCTTGGTAAAGTATTCTTGATTGTAGGTTTTTTCCTTTCATCACTTTAAATATATTGTTCCACTCCCTTCTGGCTTGCAGAGGTTCTGCTGAATTATCAGCTGATAACCTTATGAGGATTCCCTCGTATGTCATTTGTTGTTTTTCCCTTTTTGCTTTTAGTATTTTCTCTTTTTCTTTAATTTTTGTCAGTTTGATTAATATTTGTCTGATGTGTTCCTCCTTTGGTTTATCCTGTATGGGACCCTCTGTGCTTTCTGAACTTGAGTGAATATTTCCTTTCCCATGTTAGTAAATTTTTCAGCTATAATCTCCTCACATATTTCCTTGGGCCTTTTCTCTCTCTCCTCTCCTTCTGGGACCCCTATAATGTGAATGTTGGTACATTTAATATTGTCCCAGAGGTCTCTTTTACTGTCCTCATTTCCTTTCATTCTTTTTTCTTTATTTTGTTCCACCAATCTGTCTTCCAGCTCACTTATTCATTCTTCTGCCTCATTTCTTCTGCTATTGATGCCTTCTAGTGTATTTTTTTTTAAGATCTTTATTAGAGTATAGTTGCTTTACAATGGTGTGTTAGTTTCTGCTTTATAAAAAAGTGAATCAGTTATACATATATATATGTACCCATATCTCTTCCCTCGTGCATCTCCCTCCCACCTTCCCTATCCCACCCCTCTAGGTGGTCACAAAGCACCAAGCTGATCTCCCTGTGCTATGCGGCTCCTTCCCACTAGCTATGTATTTTACGTTTCTTAGTGTATATATGTCCATGTCACTCTCTCACTTAGTCCAAGCTTACCCTTCCCTCTCCCCATATCCCAAGTCCATTTTCCAGTAGGTCTGCATCTTTATTCCCGTCTTGCCCCTAGGTTTTTCTGACCAATTTCTTTCTTTCTTTCTTTCTATCTTTTTTAGATTCCATATTTATGTGTTAGCATACGGTATTTGTTTTTCTCTTTCTGACTTACTTCACTCTGTATGACAGACTCTAGGTCCATCCACCTCACTACAAATAACTCAGTTTCGTTCCTTTTTATGGCTGAGTAATATTCCATTGTATATATGTGCCAAATCTTCTTTATCCATTCATCTGTTGATGGACACTTAGGTTGCTTCAATGTCCTGGCTATTGCAAATAGAGCTGCAATGAACATTTTGGTACATGACTCTTTTTGATTTACGGTTTTCTTATGGTATATGCCCAGTAGTGGGATTGCTGGGTCATATGGTAGTTCTATTTTTAGTTTTTTAAGGAACATCCATACTGTTCTCCATAGTGGCTGTATCAATTTACATTCCCAACAGTGGTGCAAGAGGGTTCCCTTTTCTCCACACCCTCTCCAGGCTTTATTGTTTGTAGATTTTTTGATGATGTCTATTCTGACCGGTGTGACATGATATCTCATTGTAGTTTTGATTTGCATTTCTCTAATGATTAATGATGTTGAGAATTCTTTCATGTGTTTGTTGGAAATCTGTATCTCTTCTTTGGAGAAATACCTATTTAGGTCTTCTGCCCATTTTTGGATTGGGTTGTTTGTATTTTTGTTACTGAGCTGCATGAGTTGCTCGTATGTTTTGGAGATTAATCCTTTGTCAATTGCTTCATTTGCAAATATTTTCTCCCATTCTGAGGGTTGTCTTTTCGTCTTGTTTCTGGTTTCCTTTGCTGTGCAAAAGCTTTGAAGTTTCATTAGGTCCCATTTGTTTATTTTTGTTTTTATTTCCTTTTCTCTAGGAGGTGGGTCAAAAAGGATCTTGCTGTGATTTATGTCATAGAGTGTCCTGCCTATGTTTTCCTCTAAGAGTTTGATGGTGTCTGGCCTTACATTTAGGTCTTTAATCCATGTTGAGTTTATTTTTGTGTACGGTGTTAAGGAGTTTTCTAATTTCATTGTTTTACATGTAGCTGTCCAGTTGTCCCAGCACCACTTATTGAAGAGGCTGTCTTTTCTCCACTGTATATTCTTGCCTCCTTTATCAAAGGTAGGATGACCATATGTGCGTGAGTTTATCTCTGGGCTTTCTATCCTGTTCCATTGATCTATATTTCTATTTTTGTGCCAGTACCACACTGTCTTGATTACTGTAGCTTTGTAGTATAGTCTGAAGTCAGGGAGCCTGATTCCTCCAGCTCCGTTTTTCTTTCTCAAGATTGTTTGGCTATTTGGGGTCTTTTGTGTTTCCACACAAATTGTGAAATTTTTTGTTCTAGTTCTGTGAAAAATGCCAGTGGTAGTTTGATAGGGATTGCACTGAATCTGTAGATTGCTTTGGGTAGTAGAGTCATTTTCACAATGTTGATTCTTCCAATCCAAGAACATGGTATATCTCCCCATCTGTTTGTATAATCGTTAATTTCTTTCATCAGTGTCTTATAATTTTCTGCATACAGGTCTTTTGTCTCCTTAGGTAGGTTTATTCCTAGATATTTTATTCTTTTTGTTGCAGTGGTAAATGGGAGTGTTTTCTTGATTTCACTTTCAGATTTTTCATCCTTAGTGTATAGGAATGCCAGAGATTTCTGTGCATTAATTTTGTATCCTGCTACTTTACCAAATTCATTGATAAGTTCTAGTAGTTTTCTGGTAGCATCTTTAGGATTCTCTATGTATAGTATCATGTCACCTGCAAACAGTGACAGCTTTACTTCTTCTTTTCCAATTTGGATTCCTTTTATTTCTTTTTCTTCTCTAATTGCTGTGGCTAAAACTTCCAAAAGTATGTTGAATAATAGTGGTGAGAGTGGGCAACCTTGTCTTGTTCCTGATCTTAGTGGAAATGCTTTCGGTTTTTCACCATTGAGGATGATGTTGGCTGTGGGTTTGTCATATATGGCCTTTATTAAGTTGAGGAAAGTTCCCTCTATGCCTACTTTCTGGAGGGTTTTTCTCATAAATGGGTGTTGAAATTTGTCAAAACCTTTCTCTGCATCTATTGAGATGATCATATGGTTTTTCTCCTTCAATTTTTTAATATGGTGTATCATGTTGATTTATGTATATTGAAGAATCCTTGCATTCCTGGGATACCCCACTTGATCATAGTGTATGATCCTTTTAATGTGCTGTTGGATTCTGTTTGCTAGTATTTTCTTGAGGATTTTTGCTTCTGTGTTCATCAGTGATATTGGCCTGTAGTTTTCTTTCTTTGTGACATCTTTGTCTGGTTTGGGTATCAGAGTGATGGTGGCCTCGTAGACTGAGTTTGGGAGTGTTCCTCCCTCTGCTATATTTTGGAAGATTTTGAGAAGGACAGGTGTTAGCTCTTCTCTAAATGTTTGATAGAATTCGCCTGTGAAGCCATCTGGTCCTGGGCTTTTGTTTGTTGGAAGATTTTTAATCACACTTTCAATTTCAGTGCTTGTGTCTGGTCTGTTCATATTTTCTATTTCTTCCTGGTTTAGTCTCGGAAGGTTGTGCATTTCGAAGAATTTGTCCATTTCTTCCAGGTTGTCCATTTTATTGGCATATAGTTGCTTGTAGTAATCTTTCATGATCCTTTGTATTTCTGAAGTTTCAGTTGTTTCTCCTTTTTCATTTCTCATTCTATTGATTTGAGTCTTCTCCCTTTTTTCCTTGATAAGTCTGGCTAATGGTTTATCAATTTGGTTTATCTTCTCAAAGAACAAGCTTTTAGTTTTATTGATCTTTGCTATTGTTTCCTTCATTTCTTTTTCATTTATTTCTGATCTCATCTTTATGATTTCTTTCCTTCTGCTAACTTTGGGGGGTTTTTTGTTCTTCTTTCTCTAATTGCTTTAGGTGTAAGGTTAGATTGTTTATTTGAGATGTTTCTTGTTTCTTAAGGTAGGATTGTATTGCTATAAACTTCCCTCTTAGAACTGCTTTTGCTGCATCCCATTGGTTATGGGTTGTTGTGTTTTCATTGTCATTTGTTTCTAGGTATTTTTAGATTTCCTCTTTGATTTCTTCAGTGATCTCTTGGTTATTAAGTAGTGTGTTATTTAGCCTTCATTTGTTTGTATTTCATACAGATTTTTTACTGTAATTGATGTCTAGTCTCATAGTGTTGTGGTCGGAAAAGATACTTGATATGATTTCAATTTTCTTAAATTTACCAAGGCTTGATTTGTGACCCAAGATATGACCTATCCTGGAGAATGTTCCATGAGCACTTGAGAAGAATGTGTATTCTGTTGTTTTTGGATAGAATGTCCTATAAATATCAATTAAGTACATGTTGTTTAATGTGTCATTTAAAGCTTGTGTTTCCTTATTTTCATTTTGGATGATCTGTTCATTGGTGAAAGTGGGGTGTTAAAGTCCTCTACTATGATTGTGTTACTGTCGATTTCCCCTTTTATGGCTGTTAGTGTTTTCCTTATGTGTTGAGGTGCTCCTATGTTGAGTGCATAAATATTTACAATTGTTATATCTTCTTATTGGATTGATCCCTTGATCATTACGTAGTGTCCTTCTTTGTCTCTTGTAATAGTCGTTGTTTTAAAGTTTATTTTGTCTGATATGAAAATTGCTACTCCATCTTTGTTTTCCATTTGCATGGAATATCTTTTTCCATCCCCTCACTTTCAGTCTATATGTGTTGCTAGGTTTGAAGTGGGTCTCTTGTAGACAGCATATATATGGGTCTTGTTTTTGTATCCATTCAGCCAGTATATGTCTTTTGGTTGGAGCATTTAATCCATTTACATTTAAGGTAATTATCAATATGTATGTTCCTATTACCATTTTCTTAATTGTTTGGGGTTTATTATTGTAGGTCTTTTCCTTCTCTTGTGTTTCCTGCCTAGAGAAGTTCCTTTAGCATTTGTTGTAAAGCCGGTTTGGTGGTGCTGAATTCCCTTAGCATTTGCTTGTCTTTAAAGCTTTTAATTTCTCCATCAAATCTGAATGAGATCCTTGCTTGGTAGAGTAATGTTGGTTGTAGGTTTTTCTCCTTCATCACTTTAAATATGTCCTGCTACTCCCTTCTGGCTTGCAGAGTTTCTGCTGAAAGATCAGCTGTTAACCTTTTGGGGATTCCCTTATGTGTTATTTGTTGTTTATACCTTGCTGTTTTAATACTTGTTCGTTGTATTTAATTTTTGATAGTGTGATTAATGTGTCTTGGTGTGTTTTTTCTCCTTGGATTTATCCTGTATGGGACTCTCTGTGCTTCCTGGACTTGATTAACTATTTCCTTTCCCATATTAGGGAAGCTTTCAACTGTAGTCTCTTCAAATAGTTTCTCAGGCCCTTTCTTTTTCTCTTCTTCTTCTGGGACCCCTATAATTCGAATGTTGGCGTGTTTAATGTTGTCCCAGAGGTCTCTGAGACTGTCCTCAATTCTTTTCATTCTTTTTACTTTATTCTGCTCTGCAGTAGTTATTTCCACTATTTTATCTTCCAGGTCACTTATCCGTTCTTCTGCCTCAGTTATTCTGCTATTGATCCCTTCTAGAAAATTTTTAATTTCATTTATTGTGTTGTTCATCACTGTTTGTTTGCTCTTTAGTTCTTCTATGTCCTTGTTAAACATTTCTTGTATTTTCTCCATTCTATTTCCAAGATTTTTGATCATCTTTATTATCATTATTTTGAATTATTTTTCAGGTAGACTGCCTATTTCCTCTTCATTTGTTAGGTCTGGTGGGTTTTTGCCTTGCTCTTTCATCTTCTGTGTGTTTTTCTGTCTTCTCATTTTGCTTAACTTACTGTGTTTGGGGTCTCCTTTTCGCAGGCTGCAGGTTCGTAGTTTCTGTTGTTTTTGGTGTCTGTCCCCAGTGGCTAAGGTTGGTTCAGTGGGTTGTGTAGACTTCCTGGTGGAGGGGACTAGTGCCTGTGTTCTGGTGGATGAGGGTGGATCTTGTCTTTCTGGTGGGCAGGTCAAAGTTTGGTGGTGTGTTTTGTGGTGTTTGTGGCCTTATTATGATTTTAGGCAGCCTCTGTGCTAATGGATGGGGTTGTGTGCCTATCTTGCTAGTTGTTTGGTATAGGGTGTCCTGCCCTGTAGCTTGCTGGTCATTGAGTGGAGCTGGGTTTTGGTGCTGAGATGGAGATCTCTGGGAGATTTTTGCCATTTGATACTACATGGAGGTGGGAGGTCTTTTGTGGACCAGTGTCCTGAACTTGGCTGTACTACCTCAGTGGCACAGCCCTGACACCTGGCTGGAGCACCATGAGCCTGTCCTCCACACGGCTCAGAATAAAAGTGAGTAAAAAAAGAAAGAGGAAGTTAAAATAAAATTAAAGTAAAAAAAAAATAAAGTTATTAAAATGAAAAATAAAAAATAATTATTAAGAAAGTTTTTTTTAAGTAATTAAAAAAAAGTGAACAGACAAAACCCTAGGACAAATGGTAAAAGCAAAGCTATACAGACAAAATCACACAGAGAAGCATCCACATACACACTCACAAAAAGAGAAAAAGGGGAAAAAAAAAAATATATATCTTTGCTCCCAAAGTACACCACCTCAATTTGGGATGATTCATTGTCTATTCAGGTATTCCACAGATGCAGGGTATATCAGGTTGATTGTGGAGATTTAATCCGCTGCTCCTGAGGCTGCTGGGAGAAATTTCCCTTTCTCCTCTTTGTTTGCCCAGCTCGCGGGGTTCAGCTTTGGATTTGGACCTGCCTCTGCATATAGGTCGCCTGAGGGCGTTTGTTCTTTGCTCAGACAGGACGGGGTTAAAGGAGCAGCTGATTCGGGGGCTCTGGCTCACTCAGGCCGGGGGGAAGGAAGGGTACGGATGCGGGGCAAGCCTGCGGCGGCAGAGGCCAACGTGACGTTGCACCAGCCTGAGGCGCGCCGTGTGTTCTCCCGGGAAAGTTGTCCTTGGATCCTGGGACTCTGGCAGTGGTGGGCTGCACAGGCTCCCCGGAAGGGGAGGTGTGGATAGTGACCTGTGCTTGCGCACAGGCTTCTTGGTGGCTGCAGCAGCAGCCTTAGCATCTTATGCCCGTCTCTGGGGTCCGTGCTTATAGCCGCGGCTCGCGCCCGTCTCTGGAGCTCCTTTAAGCAGTGTTCTTAATCCCCTCTCCTTGCGCACCAGGAAACAACGAGGGAAGGAAAAGTCTCTTGCCTCTTTGACAGCTCCAGACTTTTTCTCGGACTCCCTCCTGGCTAGCTGTGGTGCACTAGCCCCCTTCAGGCTGTGTTCACGCCACCAACCCCAGTCCTCTTCCTGGGATCCGACCGAAGCCCAAGCCTCAGCTTCCAGCCCTGCCTGCCCCGGCAGGTGAGCAGACAAGCCTCTCGGGCTGGTGAGTGCTGGTCGGCACCGATCCTCTGTGCAGGAATGTCTCTGCTTTGCCCTCTGCCCCCGTTGCTGTGCTCACCTCCATGGCTCCGAAGCTTCCCCCATCCGGCACCCGCAGTCTCCGCCTGTGAAGGGGCTTCCTAGTGTCTGGAAACCTTTCCCCCTTCACAGCTCCCTCCCACTGGTGCAGGTCCCATCTCTATTCTTTTGTCTCTGTTTATTCTTTTTTCTTTTACCCTACCCAGGTATGTGGGGAGTTTCTTGCCTTTTGGGAGGTCTGAGGTCTTCTGCCAGCGTTCAGTAGGTGTTCTGTAGGAGCTGTTCCACATGTAGATGTATTTCTGATGTATTTGTGGGGAGGAAGGTGATCTCCGTGTCTTACTCTTCCACCATCTTGAAGCTCTTCTCTAGTAAGAATCTGGCCTGCAGTCTCAGGGACTGTCGCAGCTTCGGCTGGTGGAGCTCCTCCAGAGCCAGCAGCCTCAGTGAGGCCTCCCTCCCCTCGGGCTCCAGGGCAGTTCAGTGACGGCGGAGAGACTAGACCCCGAGCCAGGAGTTCCAGCTCTGCGGAAACCTCTAGTGTATTTTTCATTGCAGTTATTGTATTGTTCATCTCTGTTCTTTAAATCTTCTAGCTCTTTGTTGAACACTTCTTGTATCTTCTCAGTCTATGCCTCCATTCTTTTTCTGAGATCTTGGGTCATCTTTACTATCATTTCCCCGAATTCTTTTTCAGGTAGATTGCCTATCTCCACTTCACTTAGTTGTTCTAGTGGGTTTTTATCTTGTTCCTTCATCTGGAACTTATTTCTCTGCTGACTCATTTTGTCTAACTTTCTGTGTTTGTAGTCTCTTTTCTGCAGGCTGCAAATTGTAGTTCCTCTTGCTTCTGGTGTCTGCCCCCTGGCAGGTGAAGTTGGTCCAGGTGTTTGTGCAGCCTTCCTGGTTGGAGGGACTCATGCCTGCCCACTGGTGGGTGGAGCCAGGTCCTGCCCCTCTGATTGGCCAGCTATGTCAAAGGGTGTGTTTAGTGGTGGCGGTGAGCTCAGGATGATTTTAGGCAGCCTGTCAGCTGATGGGTAGGGCTGTGTTCCCCACCCCACTCCCCTCTGCTCATTGTTTGGACTGAGGCATCCCAACAATGGAGCCTGTGGGCTGTCGGGTGGGGCTATGTCTTGGTGCCAATGTGGCAACCTCTGGGAGAGCTCATGCCAATCAGTATTCCCTGGGCCCTCTGCCACTGATGTCCTTGCCCCCACAGTGAGCAACAGCCAACCCCTGCCTCCCCAGGAAACTCTCCAAGACCCACAGGTAGGTCTAGCCCAGGCTCCTGTGGAGTCACTGCTTTGCCCTGGGTTCCAGTGCACATGAAGGCTGGTGTGCACCCTCGAAGAGTGGCATCTCTCTTTCCTGCAGTCCTGTGGAACTTCTGTACTCAAGCACTCCTGGCCTTCAAAGCCAAATACTCTGAGGGCTCCTCTTAATGCTGGATCCCCAGGCTGGGAGCCTGACGTGTGCCTCAGAATTCTCACTCCTGTGGCAGAACCTCTGTGATATAATTATTTTCAAGTCTGTGGGTCGCCCACCTGGTGGGTATGGGATTTGATTAGATCACGATAACACCCCTCCTACTCTCTTATTATGGTTTCTTCTTTTTCGTTTTTTTTGTGGTACGCAGGCCTCTCACTGTTGTGGCCTCTCCCGTTGTGGAGCACAGGCTCCGGACGCGCAGGCTCAGCGGCCATGGCTCACGGGCCCAGCCGCTCTGCGGCATGTGGGATCTTCCCGGACCGGAACGTGAACCTGTGTCCCCTGCATCGGCAGGCGGACTCTCACCCACTGCGCCACCAGGGAAGCCCTATGGTTTCTTCTTCGTCTATCAATGTAAAATATTTTTTTGGTAGGTTCTGGTCTTTTTTGTTGATGGTTGTTCAGTTAGTTGTGATTTTGGTGTTTTCATGAGAGGAGGTGAGCTGAAGTCCTTCTATTCTGCCATCTTGTCTGGAATCGAAGGGTGGATTTTAGCTTGGATACTTGCTGCCTCTTTCCTCAGCATGTGCTGGCTGTTATTCCCTTGATATGGGGTGTGTAGTTGCTGCTTCCCATGCATGCTCCTGGAATGGGGGGACAGCAGTCAGTGTCCTCCCACAAGTCTTCCAGTGGCGGTGGCAGCCCCTGCATCCTCAGGACAGTGGGGCCAGTGCTTGTTGCCTGCTCGTGGGTCCCCTAGCTGTGGTGGTGTCCCACACACTCCTGGGACAACAGGGAGAGTAATTGGCCCCTGCTTGCTGCCTGTGCACACTCCCCAGATGGTGGGCCAGCAACTGGCGCCTGCTCCTGGGCCTCCTAGCGGTGGTGGCAGTCCACACACTCCTGGGATAGCAGGGACAGTGCTTGGCACTCACTCGCATGGCCCCTAGCTGCGGTGGCAACCTGCACACCCCTGGGACAGTGCTTGGTGCCTGCTCGTGGGTCCTCTATTTGTGGCAGTGGCCTGCAAACAGCCACGACAGGAGGGGCAGCACTTGGTGTCTGCTCACAGGTCCCGCAGCAGCGGCAGCAACCTGTGCCCTCCTGGAACAGCAGGTACAGCGATTGGAGCCCGCTCATGGGTCTCTCCGCAGTGGCGGCCCGTGCCCGCCTCTAAAGCTCGTGTATGTGGTGTCCTGTTGCCTCAGAGTGCATGCAGGGAAAGAAACTCTTATGGCGGTCCTGCCCCTCTCCTCGTGCGCCCCCCAACAGTGGCGCCTTGCCTCTGGCGGGCCCAGGCTTCTTTCTTGTGCATCCTCAGTTGCCACACTCCAGCCTCATCATGTTGTCTCCACACAGCCAACCTTGGTCCTTTCCCTGGGTCTGACCTCTGAAGCCTAAGCTTCAGCAAGCAGCCACTGCCCACACCAGCAGATGGGCGTCTCACGCTGGGGAGTGCGGGGTGGTGGTACCGACTGTCTTGCAGGTCACTATCCAGTGTATGATGTACCCTTGGTATTTCTCTCACCTTTCTGCACTGAACTCTCCCTTGTGGGTCTTGAGTTGCCAGCTGTTTTGTTTTGTTTTCCGTGTGGCTGAGTCTACCATGTCTAGTTTCTTGATTACTCTTTTCTTTTTTTTCCAGCAATTTCTCATAGTCTCTTATCTATAAGAATTTCCCTTCTAGTTTGTTTGTGCTGCTGGTACTTATTTATTTTTAAATACCTGCTTTTCTTCTGTCTTTGGATATGTGGTACGTGGAAAATTCCAGAAGGGGCTTTAGTGTATGTTCTTATATAGTTTTCCAGGTGGGGAAAGTTAAATTTCAGAAAACTTAAGGCAGTTAAAGTCACATGGTAAATTAATGTCAGAATCAGGGCATTACTTAAAACACCTGCTCTCCTATTTACCAGCCTAGTGCTCCTCCAATAACATACTTGCTTCCAAAAGGAAATCAAGTTACATTTTGAATCTCTTTTTAGCGTATCATTTTTTCCTTTAAAAAAATTTTTCCTTCCAATTTTTTTTTTTTTTTTTTTTTTTTTGCGGTGTGTGGGCCTCTCACTGTTGTGGCCTCTCCCGTTGCAGAGCACAGGCTCCGGACGCGCAGGCTCAGTGGCCATGGCTCACGGGCCCAGCCTCTCCATGGCATGTGGGACCTTCCCTGACCAGGGCACGAACCCGTGTCCCCTGCATTGGCAGGCGGACTCTCAACCACTGCGCCACCAGGGAAGCCCCTTCCAATTTTATTGAGATATAATTGACATACATACTGTATAAATTTAAGGTGTACAGCATAATGATTTGACTCCTATACATCATGAAATGATTATTACACATTTAGTGAACATCCATAATCTCATATAGACACAAAATTAAATAGAAAAAATGTTTTCCTTGTGATGAACACACCTAGGACTTACACTCTTAACAACATTCATATATAACACAGAACAGTGTTAATTATATTTATCATGTTGTATATTACATCCCTAGTACTTATTTATCTTTTAACTGGAACTTTGTACCTTTTGACTGCCTTCATCCGATTTTCCCTCTCCTGACCCCTAACTCTGATAAGCACGAATCTGATCTCGTTTTCTATGAGGTTTTTTTTTTTGTTTATTTGGTTTTTGAAATGTAATTGACCTACAAAACTATGTTAGTTCTTGTTACACAACATAGTGATTTGCTATTTCTATACATTTCAAAATGATTACTGTGATAAGTCTAGTTACCATCTGTCACGATACAAAGATGTTACATAATTATTGACTATATTCCCCATACTATACATTTCATAACCATGACTCATTCATTTTGCAACTGGAAGTTTGTACGTGTTAATCTCTCTCAACTATTTCTCACCTCTCCCACACCACCTTTCCATCTGTCAATTGCTTCTTTATTCTCTGTATCTATGACTCTGTTTCTGTTATGGTTGTTTATTTATTTTGTTTTTTAGATTTGACCTATAAGTAAAATCATACAATATTTGCATTTCTCTGTCTGAGTTATTTCTAGGTTTATCCATGTTGTCACAATGGCAAAATTTCATTGTTTTTATGGCTAAGTAATATTCCATTATATATTTTAAATACATATATATCAATACATATACATATATGTATATATACACACATACATACATATGCACAGGTACCACATTTTTATCCATTCATCTATTGATGGGCATTTAGGTTGCTTCCATATCTTGGCTATTGTAAACATTGCTACAGTGAACATAGGGGTGCATATATTTATTTTTAGTGTTTATATTTTTTAACTTTTAGTTTAATTTTTATTTTACATTGGGGTATAGTTGATATACAATGTTCTGTTAGTTTCAGGTGTGCAACAAAATGGTTCAGTTATACATATATCCATTCTTTTTCAGATTTTCTTCCATATAATTTATTACAGAATATTGAGGACAGTTCACTGTGTTACACAGTAGGTCCTTGTTGATTATCTATTTTATATATAGTGATATGTGTATGTTAATCCCAAACTCCTTATCCTTCCTCCCCACCATTCCCCTTTCATAACCATAAGTCTGTTTTCAAAGTCTGTGCATCTGTTTCTGTTTGGTAAATAAGTTCTTTAGTATCATCTCTTTAGATTCCACATATAAGTGATATCATGATATTTGTCTTTGTCTGACTTACTTCACTTAGTATGGTAATTTCTAGGTACATCCATGTTGCTGCAAGTGGCATTATTTCATTCTGTTTTATGGCTGAGTAATATTCCATGGTATGTATGTACCATATTTCTTTATCCATTCCTCTGTTGATGGACATTTAGGTTACTTCCATGTCTTGCCTATTGTAAATAGTGTTGCAATGAACATTGGGGTACACATATCTTTTCTTTGGGTATATGCCCAGGGATGGGATTGCTGGATCATATGGTAGTTATATTCTTAGTTTTTTAAAGGAACCTACACACTGTTCTCCATAATGGTTGTACCAATACATTCCCACCAACAGTGTAGGAGGGTTCCCTTTTCTCCACACCATCTCCAGCATTTGTTGTTTGTAGATATTTTGTTGATGGCCGTTATGACCAGTGTGAGGTGATACCTCATAGTAGTTTTGATTTGCATTTCTCTAATAATTAGTGATGTTGAGCATCTTTTCATGTGCTTTATGGCCATCTCTATGTTTTCTTTGTAGAAATGTCTATTAACATCTTCCACCCATTTTTTGATTGGGTTGTTGGGGGTTTTGGGGCTGCATAAGCTATTTGTATATTTTGGAGATTAATTTCTTGTAGGTCACTTCATTTGTGAATATTTTCTCCCATTCTGTGGGTTGTCTTTTTGTTTATGGTTTCCATTGCTGCACAAAAGCTTTTAAGTTTCATTAGGTTTCATTTGTTTATTTTTATTTTCATTACTCTAGGAGGCGGATCAAAAAAGATCTTGCTGTAATTTATGTCAGTGTTTTGCGTATGTTTTCCTCTAAGAGATTTATAGTATTAGCCATACATTTAGGTCTTTAATCCATTTTGAGTTTATTTTTGTGTATGGTATTAGGGATTGTTCTAATTTCATTCTTTTACATGTAACTGTCCAGTTTTCTCAGCACCATTTATTGAAGAGACTGTCTTTTCTCCATTGTATATTCTTGCCTCCTTTGTCATAGATTAATTTACCATAGGTGCGTGGGTTTGTCTCTGCACTTTCTATCCTGTTCCATTGATCTATATTTCTGTTTTTGTGCCAGCACCATACTGTTTTGATTGCTGTAGTTTTGTAGTATAGTCTGAAGTCAGGGAGCCTGATTCCTCCAGCTCTGTTTTTCTTTGTCAGTATTGCTTTGGCCATTCGAGGTGTTTTGTGTTTCCATACAAATTGTAAAAATTTTATTCTAATTCTGAAAAATGCAATTGGTAATTTGATAGGGATTGCATTGAACCTATAGATTGCTTTGGGTAGTATAGTCATTTTCACAATATTGATTCTTCCAGTCGAAGAACATTGTATATCTCTCCATTTGTGTCATCTTTGATATCTTTCATCAGTGTCTTATAGTTTTCAGAGTATAGGTCTTTTGCCTCCTTAGGTAGGTTTATTGCTAGGTATTTGATTCTTTTTGATGTGATTGTAAATGTGATTGTTTCCTTAATTTCTCTTTTTGATCTTTCATTGTTAGTGTATAGGAATGCAAGAGATTTCTGGGTACTAATTTTGTATCCTGCAAATTTACTGAACTCATTCATGAGCTCTAGTAGTTTTCTGATAGCATCTTTACAATATTTTATGTATAGTATCATGTCATTTGCATACAGTGACAGTTTTACTTCTTCTTTTCTTATTTGGATTCCTTTTACTTCTTTTTCTTCTTTGATTGCCATTGCTAGGACTTCCAAAACTATGTTGAAAAAAGTGGCAAGAGTGGACATCCTTTGTCTTATTCCTGATCTTCGAGGAAATACTGTTTTTCACCTTTGAGAATGGTGTTTGCTGTGGGTTTGTCATGTATGGCCTTTATTATGTTGAGGTAGGTTCCCTCTATGCCCCCTTTCTGGAGAGTTTTTATCATAAATGGATGTTGATTTTTGTCAAAAACTTTTTCTGCACCTAGTGAGATGATCATATGGTTTTTATCTTTCACTTTGTTAATGTGGTGTATCACAGTGACTGATTTGCATATATTGAAGAATCCTTGCATAGCTGAGGTAAATTCCACTTGATCATGGTGTATGATCCCTTTAATATATTGTTGGATTCAGTATGCTAATATTTTGTTGATGATTTTTGCATCTATGTTCATGAGTGATATTGGCCTGTAATTTTCTTTTTTTGTGGTATCTTTCTCTGGTCTTGGTATCAGGGTGATGGTGGCTTGGTAGAATGAGCTTGAGGATGTTCCTTCGACTGCAATTTTTGGGAAGAGTTTCGGAAGTATAGGTTTAACTCTTCTCTAAATGTTTGACAGAATTCACCTGTGCACCACTGGTCCTTAACTTTTGTTTGTTAGAAGTTTTTTAATCACAGTTTTAATTTCAGTACTTGTGATTGGTCTGTTCATGTATTCTGTTTCTTTTTGGTTCGGTCTTGGAAGCTTGTGCCTTTCTAAGAATTTGTCCATTTCTTCTAGGTTTCCCATTTTTTTGGCATATAGCTTCTTGTAGTAATCTTTTATGATCCTTTGTATTTCTGTGGTGTCAATTGTAACTTCTCCTTTTTCATCTCTAATTTTTATTGATTTGAGTCCTCTCCCTTTTTTTCTTGTTGACTGGCTAAAGATTTATCCTTTTTTTTTTTTATCTTCTCAAAGAACCAGCTTTTAGTTTCCTTGCTCTTTTCTGTTGTTTTCTTCATCTCTATTTCATTTATTTCTCCTCTGATCTTTATGATTTCTTTCCTTCTATTAACTTTGAGTTTTGTTTGTTCTCTCTCTAGTTGCTTTAGGTGTAAGGTTAGGTTGTTTATTTGAGATTTTTCTTGTTTCCTGAGATAAGATTGTATTGCTATAAACTTCCCTTTTAGAACTGCTTTTGCTGTATCCCATACGTTTTGGATTGTTGTGTTTTCATTGTCATTTCCCTCTAGGTATTTTTTGATTTCCTCTTCGATTTCTTCAGTGATCCATTAGTTGTTCAGTAACATATTGTTTAGCCTCCCCTCCACATGTGTGTGTTTTTTAGTTTTTTTTCCAGTAACTTGATTTCTAATCTCATAGCATTGTGTTTGGAAAAGATGTTTGATATGATTTCAATTTTCTTAAGTTTACCAAGACTTGATTTGTGACCCAAGATGTGATCTATCCTGGAGAATGTTCAAGGTGTCCTTGAGAAGAAAGTGTATTCTGCTGCTTTGGGGTGGAATGTCCTATGAATTTCAATTAAGTCCATCTGGTCTAATGTGTCATTTAAGGCTTGTGTTTCCTTATTGATTTTCTATCTGGGTGATGTGTCCATTGGTGTAAGTGGGGTGTTAATGGCCCCCATAATTATTGTGTTACTGTCAATTTCTACTGTTATGGCTCTTAGCATTTGCCTTATATATTGAGGTGCTCCTATGTTGGGTGCATATATATTTACAATTGTTATATTTTCTTGTTGGATTGATCCCTTGATCATTATGTCATGTCCTTCATTGTCTCTTATAACAGTGTTTATTTTAAAGTCTATTTTGTCTGATATGATTATTGCTACTCCAGCTTTCTTTTGATTTCCTTTTGAATGGAATACCTTTTTCCATCCTCTCATTTTCAGTCTGTGCGTTTCCATAGATCTGAAGTAGGTCTCTTGTAGACAGCATATATACGGGTCTAATTTTTGTATCCAGCCAGTTTATGTCTTTTGGTTGGAGCATTTAATCCATTTACATTTAAGGTAATTATTTTCATGTACTTATTGCCATTTTCTTAATTGTTAAGATGTGTTTTTGTAGGTCTTTTTTCTTCCCATTCTCTATTGTTCTCTTATGATTTGATGACTATCTTTAGAGTTTGGATTGCTTTTTCACTTTTGTGTGTGTATCTATTGTAGACTTTTGATTGATGGGAACCTCAGTTCTCATGAGGTTTTGAGATAGCAGTCTACATATATACAAGATTGATTTAAGTTGCTGGTCCCCTAACTTCCAATGTATTTCCAGTATCCTGTATTTATACTCTCCACTTCTCATGATTGCTGGTTTTGATATCATATTTGTGTGTGGATGATTTTCTACCTTCACTGTATATTTACCTTTACCAATGAGCTTTCCCATTCATAGTTTTCTTGTTTCTAGCTGTGGCCTATTCTTTTTCCTCTAGAGAAGTTCCTTTAGCATTTGTTGTAAAGCTGGTTGGGTGGTGCTGAATTCTCTTAGCTTTTGCTTGTGTATAAAGCTTTTGATTTGTCTGTGGAATCTCAACGAGACCCTTGCTGGCTAGAGTATTCTTGTAGGCTTTTCCCTTTCATCATTTTAAATATATTTTGCCTCTCCTTCTGGCCTGTGGAGTTTCTGCTGAAAAATCAGCTGATAACTTTATGGGAATTCCCTTATATGTTATTTGTTGCTTTCCCCTCATTGCTTTCATATTTTCTCTTTGTCTTTAATTTTTTCTGTTTGATTAATATGTGTCTCAGTGTGTTCCTCCTTGGGTTCATCCCGTATAGGATTCTTTGCACTTCCTGGACTTCAGTGTTTCCTTTCTCATGTTAGGGAAATTTTTGGCTATAATATCTTCAAATATTTTCTTAGGCCCTTTTTCTTTTTCTTCTCCTTCTGGGACCCCTATAATGCAAATGTTGGTGTTTTTAATGTTGTCCCAGAAGTCTCTGAGACTGTCCTCATTTCTTTTCACTCTCTTTTCTTTATTCTTTTCTGTGGCAGTGATTTCCATCACTCTGTCTTCCAGCTCACTTATTTGTTCTTCTACCTCATTTATTCTGTTATTGATTCCTTTAGTATGTTTTTCATTTTAGTTATTGTATTGGCCATCTCTGTTTGTTCTTTACGTCTTGTAGCTCCTTGGTAAATATTTCTTGTATCTTCTAGATCTGTGCCTTCATTTTTTTCCTGAGATTTTGGATCATCTTTACTATCATTACTCTGAATTCTTTTCAGGTAGATCACCTACCTTCCCTTCACGTAATTGTTCTTGTGGGTTTTTATCTTGTTCCTTCATTTGCAACATATTTTTCTTTTTTTCTGTCATCTCATTTTGTCTGACTTTCTTTGTTTATGTTCTCTTTTCTACGGGTTCCAGGGTTGTAGTTCCTGTTGCTTCTGGTGTCTGCCCCCTGGTGGGTGAAGTTCATCCACAGGCTTGTGCAGGCTTCCTGTGGGAGGGACAGATGCCTGTCCTCTCGTGGGTGGAGCTAGGTCTTGTCCCTGTGATGGGCAGGGCGGTATCCAGGAGTGTGTTTCAAGGTTGCTGTGAGCTCAGTATGACTTTAGGCAACCTGTCTGCTGATGGTTGGGGCTGCGTTCCTGTCTTGCTGGCTGTTTGGCTTGAGGCTTTCCAGGAACCTGGAACCTGTAGGTTGTTGGGTGGGGCTGGGTCTTGGTTCTGAAATAGGGACCTCCAGGAAAGCTCTTGCCAATCAATATTTTCTGGGGCCTCTGCCACCTGTGTCCTTACCCCCACAGTGAGCTACAGCCAACCCCCACCTCCGCAGGAGACCCTCTCTGACCCCACGTCAGGTCTAGCCCTAGTTCCTGTGGAAGTATTGCTTTGTGCTGGGTCCCAACCCACATAAGGTCTTGTGTGCACTGAGAAATGGTCTTTTTTTAAAAAAATTATTAATTTATTTATTTATTGGCTGCATTGGGTCTTTGTTGCTACACACAGGCTTTCTCTAGTTGCAGTGAGCAGGCGCTACTCTTTGTTGTGGTGCTTGGGCTTCTCATTGCGGTGGCTTCTCTTATTGCAGAGCACAGGCTCCAGGCACATGGGCTTCAGTAGTTGTGGCATGTGAGCTCAGTAGTTGTGGCGCATGGGCTCAGTTGCTCCGCAGCATGTGGGATCTTCCCACACCAGGGCTCGAAGCTGTGTCCCCTGAAATGGCAGGCAGATTCTTAACCACTGCACGACCAGGGAAGTCCTGAGAAATGGTCTTTTGTAGGAGAGGTGCTATTCGTCCCACCAGCTCACTCTCTTCTGTTCACCAGAGCTGTATGCTCTAGGGGTGCCCCCTGTGTGTGTTGTATTGGCCCTTCTGTTGTGGAGGGCTGATTACTGTGGGTAGTCTGGTAGGTGTGGCTGGCCCCCAGTCCCATTGGTTTCCGGGTCCTGCCTTGTTCAAAGGCTTCTGGCTGCTGGTGGGTGGCACTGGGTTACAGGTTGGCTGGTTGTGAGGCTGGAGGTCCTGTATCTAGTGTTGGCTTATTGGTGGATGGGGTCAGGACCCAGGTAGTTCTGGAGCTGGCTTTGGCCTGCTGATGGGTGGTTCTGGTTCCTGACACAGTTGCAGGGTCTGTGGTGTCCCAAAGCAGGTGTTGACATGCTCTTGAGTGAAGCTAGAACCCGGGGTGGCTGGCTGAGGGGCCTATGATGTTTTGGAGCTGGTGTCAACCTGCTGTTGGGTGGGGCCAGGACCCACGGTGTTCTGGCTGGTGTTAGTCTGCTGGTAGGTGAGGCTAGGTCCTGGGGTTAGTGCTGGCCCACTGGTGGGTGGAGTCAGGTCCTGGAGTCTCTGGCTGTGGGGCCTGGGGCTCCCAGAGCTGATGTTGGCCTGCTGGTGGCCAGAGCAGGGCCCAGAGAGTCCTGGAGCTACTGCTGGCCCATTGGTGAGAAGTGCCATGTCCTGGCTGCAGGTCCCAGTGAGTTCCAGAGTTGGTTTTGGCCCACTGGTGGGTGGGGTTGTGTCCCTATAGGTAGCTGAAGGACCAGAGGGTCCCAGGGCTAGTGCCAATGGATGGGGCCAGGTTCTGGTCCTAACAAGTTAGAGGGAGGATTCCAAAGTGGCACCTGCCAGCACCAGTGTCCTAGTGGTAATATGAGCTCCTCAAAATGGTTGCCACCAGTGTCTGTGTCCCCAGCATGAGCTCCAGTTGCCTCCTGCCTCTCCGAGGGAGTGTCCAAGATCAGCAGGTGGGGCTGACCCAGGCTCCTTTCAAATTACTGCTTCTACCCTGGGTCTCTCAAAACATGTGAGATTTAGTGTGTTCCTTTTTTAGAGTGGAGTCTCTATTTCCTATAGCTCTCTGGCCTTCCCAAATGTAGGCACCACTGTCCTTCAAAGGCAAATATTCTAGGGGCAAATCTTCCCAGAGCCAGACCCCTGGGCTGGTGAGCCTAGTGTGGATCTGTGACCCACGTGCCTTAGGGAGAACCTCTACAATTGTAGTAATCATCCTGTTTGTGGGTTGCCCTGCCAGGGGTATGGGTCTTGACTATACCATGTCTCCACCTCTCCTACCCATCTCCTTGTGGATCCTTCTTTATATCTTTAGTCATAGAATATCTTTTCTGTCAGTCTTCAGGTCTTTCTCTTCAATAGTTGCTCTGTAAATAGTTGTAATTTTGATGTGCCCATGGAGGAGGTGAGCTCAGGGTCTTCCTAATTTACCATCTTGGCTTTCTCTTGCAGTGTATAATTTTTAAGTCAAAAAGAAATCACCTTTCCGTAATACAAATAAACAACTCTTAAATTGTCTTTGGGTAAACTTAATCTTTTCACATATCAATTTTTTTGAAGTGAAGTATGTCCAAATTTGTGATAACCTTACCTCCAAAGAGTCCTTCTATTACCCCAATAACTTTACTGCCTTTCTAGCTGTTTCCCAGTGGTCTCAAGATGACACAGTCTCCATTATGTCTCCCTGCCAAAAAAGAAAAAAAAGAAAAAAATTCTTAGGCTTTCACAGAGTCCTTCTCCAGTCATTCAAACAATGTTTCTTTATATCTAGACTTTGAATCAGTGCATATAAACCAAGAAAGCACTTATAAGTCAGAGAAAGTTTTCTGAAGGTAGTTAATGCCTGTGCTGAGATCAGAACAACTTGAGTTGGTGATTGGAAAGTGGAAAGTTAGAAGGGAATGCAAAGTTCTGTATACGACTGGAAGTGTTTGCAAAAGCCTGGAAGCCCAGCAAGTGGTTGGGAGCCTGGGGAGGTAAGTTCATTCATGGGTTTGACTGCATCCTTAGGGCATCCAGGAGCCATTGGAGGGAGCTAGGAATGCCAAGAAAAGATTAGAATTTTTTAAAAAATAAACTGGACCTCAATAAGAGTAGGTTGGAGGCAGATAAGGACTAGAGGCATGGAGATTTTTAAATATATATTACACATGAGAAAGTTAATTTTAAACATGAGGAAAAAGGGCAAAGTAGTAATGCTCCTTTGAACTCAGACACAGAGAACAAGAAGCAGTATGAAGCTCAAAACTTTTAGTATAACATATACTTTTATTTTGTTATATGTTTCAACTCTTTTTAAAGTAAATTTAATTTAGGTAAAAGATGCAAACATACAATGTCATGAATGTTCATGAAGTAAACACACCTGTGTCTCTAGACAGATCAAGAAATTAAATGACCAGCACCCTAGGAGAGCCTCTCTTCTTCCCTCCCAGTCTACACTTCTCCCCACAATTATTATCTTAACTTTGATCCATATGGATATTTTAAATTAATTTTTCTCCTAAGAAATGAGCTACCACGTACCTAGAAACTTGCACATGAAAAGAACCTCAAATTTAATCTAGTTCAGTGATTTTTCAGACATTAAAAATAAACAATAGAATATTTTCTTCAAAATTAAATGTTACATACATCCCCAGTTTGTGTAACATATATCAGAATTTCTATGACTGAATCAGAATTAAAAATCTGGAGCCTGTGGAACCTACTCACTGCACATCTCCTTTGTTTAATACATATTCAGTGGATGCATAAACAACACAGATTTGAACTTCGTGGGTCCACTTATATGCAATTTTTTTTCACTAAATACATACTACAGTGCTACACACTCCCTGGCTGTATCCGAGGATGCAGAACTGTGGATACAGAGGGCTGGCTGTAAAGTTCTACACTGATTTTATACTTCACAGAGGGTTGTGCTCCTAACCCCCCTGTATTGTTCAAGGGTCACCAGTATTTCTCTACCTATTCCATTCTGGTGGACTTTGAGATATCACTTCCATATCCTGAGGCTCTATGGAAAACTCAATTTGAAAAATCACTGGTCCATTGTAAACCCTTTCTTTTGAATAGGGTTTGGTTGACTTTTCTGGAAAGGTCTAGACGGTGAATATTGTAGGCTTTAATTGCCATATGGCCTCTTTCTCACTATTCAACTCACATGCTGTTGCAGTGTGAAAGCAGCTTTAGACAATATGTATTGGCTTTGTTCCAATAAAACTTTATTTACAAAAATGGACTGGGGGTGTGGGCGGATTTGGCCCATGGGCTGTAGTTTGCCAAACCCTGCTTTTGAAAAATAAGGGAAGGGAGGTTCAGAAAAGAAACTTAGAATTGCAGAATTTTATTACTAAAGGAACTTTAATAATCTTCCTTTGGGTAAGGAAACCAAGGCCCCAGTAATTCATACTACTTTACAAAGCAATTTGTGGCACATGTAACCTAGCAAAGAGTTTTATATGTATGACATCATAATTATAGTTAAGATAGTGTTTTGTTCCTATTCCAACCTGTATTTATTACTAAAACTCTCAGGCTTTCATCTCTTCTGAAAAATCTTGAAGAATCGTGCTCTCCCTAGGAATTGTAAATTCCCCAATCCTGTGACTAACATGATTTCTATTGGGACTCTTTGTTTCTCATGCCACTAAACCTTCATGCTTCTAAATTTGAGTCTTCACCCAAGTGGTCCAAGTAACTTGTTGCACCAACTTTAGATGGTCTGGGTTCTAAGCATGTTTCCATCCATTAGCCTGTTAAAATGTATATTTGTTATATGGAGTTTAAGGTAGTTTCTGCCAAAGGATTAGGAATTTGAGTGAATTCATCAAGGCTTTACTGCAGTTTCACTGCCCCTCATTCAGGGTCTAATGACATATTCTGTTGCCTTCTACGTGAGAGTGGGTTATTCATATTGCTGAATTCCCACGCTGAGTCTAAGGCAGGCCTTGGCTCTCTTCTGTGTGTGCTAGTTGTATCAATCAGAATGGGCAAGGTTATGCTGCTAAAATAGGTAAAGCCAAATATTAGCGTTTCCAAACAATATATTCCACCATAAAACCTTTGTGGGTTGGTAGGAGCTCTGCTTCTCTTGATTTCAGTCCTCACTCTGCTTCTGAAGCTGACGGAACAGCCACTGATGGAGAACTGCCCATCGCGGAAGTAGAGGGAAGGGAGGATGTGTTGAAGCAAGAATTGGCTCTTAACATTCATGCTTGAAGTGACAGGCTCCCCTTTCAATGGCCAAAGCAAGACAAAGGGTTAAACCTGCCTTCCATGGGGCAGGGAATTCCTCAGGGAGGGAAATAGGAGAATGGTGAACTGAAGTAAAAAATCCAGCTGAGCCAGAAGCTCCAGTCTTTGTTATCATTTCTCCCTAGAGAATTAAGAGCCATCATGCAAATTAAACTCCTAGTATCCTGTCCTTGTATACCAGATACCTGAAGTGGTATAAATCTATTGTTTTGGCTTTTTAAATCAAGATGTGGATGTATTCCTTAACAAAAATAATTTATTATTCACATACTATTTGAATATGGAAAATGGAAAAGAAAGCTATATAGGTAGAATATAAATGTCATTTAACATTTTCCAGGGCATTTAATAGGCTTTGGATGTCAATGACTACAGATTTTTTTTTTTTCTTACCTCCTTCACCCTACCATTCCTGAAATGCTTTCCCATGGGCCATATTTTCCTGCATCCCTTCCATGAATGTATACAACTGTTTCCATCTGAATAAGCTAAGATGCTTGTTATAAATTCAGATTTCTGGACTGTACCTGAAAATAGCTGTGGATGATGCTGGGAATCTATGTTTTTACCATATTTTCTACAGACATTTTACGACATTGATGTTTGGAAAACATTGTCCTAGAACATATACCTTGAGCCTGTCCCTTAAGTTTTATGAAATCCATGGCCAGACTTTGTGGCTTGTGGCCTTGGTTTTTCCCTTTTTCCTTTTTTTTTTTTCTTTTCCCATGAGGTTGAGACGTAACCTTTTTGGCTTTGCCAATTGGCATGTGATGGATTTGTCTTTTGCTTCATAGACTCACCTTGAGTGAAAAACAATTGTCGGAGGTAAACATTACTATTTTATCAATTTATAGGCCTTTTGAATTAGAAAGGAGAAATATGGAATACAGAAGAGAACTGTAAATAGGACTCTGGAAAAGAATATTAGCATTGTGGCTGTCCTATATTTTGTGCATAACACTTTCAGGGTTATAACTGAGGATCTCAGGGTAGGTCTGCAAGCATAACATGTGATCACCTTGGACGATTGTGCTATCAATTCATTCATCTCAAATTTAGTATTGATTCCTATTGTCATAGTCAAGTGTTCAGTGATTTACTTCAATTGCAATTAACATGCACAAGATGTGACAGTGGCATGGATGCAACATCCTCACCATCTTCCTCCCCCACCCCACTAATGATCATGAGGATTGATCTGTGTGCCTCTGCAAAAACTGTGATTAATACAAAAAAAAATAACCATCTGGGATCAAAGAAGACGGTTCTTAGATCAAGGGTGTGAAAATAACAGAACTTAAAGGACATACTAAAAACTTAACAGTTCAGTTCTATTTGTAGGAAAAATGAACTTATTGGATTGCTATGTGACATATTTTTTAAGGTTATTTTATTGGCTCTGTCTGAGAAAGCTAACTGAATTGAATTTCTAGTTTTCATTAAAAAGGGGTTTCAATTCACCATCACTGGCAATGTGATGTCAACAAGACAAATGCAGTTAGATTAAGGGGATCTTTATGTTGCAGCCAGTTTTAAGTTGTGTACCATTCACTGCAGTGAGGAGCAAAGGGATGTAGCAACAACATGTTCACCAGGGCTGTGGAGAGTTGAGTTTGTCGCAATCTTACTGTTCTCTAAATATATATTCTTTATGCATGTGAAGTTTAACAGAGGGATTAGGTGAACAAACCTTAGACAAAGATTCATGAAGTTACTTTTCATATTAAATAATTCCCTCCTAGCATGTCTTGTATTCTTGTATGTTGCCCCTTTGACGGTGTGCCTAGTTCAGAGTTTGGCTAGGGGTAGCCCAAAAAGGAGTGAGTGGTAGTAGTGGTGATGGTGGTGGTGTGGTAGTTGCACACAGAAAACTGCTAATTTTCAGGTTCGTGTGGCTCTTCACACTGAATGGCCTAATGTAACCCTGTTGAATTCTTTAAGCTGATTTGTTGGATTAGTTTTATATTAGATGATAACACATCATTTTATGATGGATACTTGGGTTATAAGTATTTTCTACATTGTTATAGTGACATTCTACAGTAGCACTATATGGTATTTCAATTCTAATATATTCTATCCTAAAATCTTGTTTGAAATTAAACATCAACTAATTTCAAAAGTAATTATTTTTTTATTTCAACTCTATAAAGTATACAACAGGCACTCGGCAATTACAGCTGCAGGAAAAATACAGAGCAAATCAAAGCAGGTTAAGTTTATGAAAAAGTGTTTAATCTACATCAAAAGAGTGCAAGTGGTCAGTGACCATTTGATGACAGTTGTTGCATTCTGACTAACAAAGGACTCTTTCATGTAGAACGAATTGTAAGAGGACAATCAAATAACCATAGCTGTAAGAATACAAAAGAACTGAGCAGTTGTAAAAACATCATACATTGAAATAAATTTGATAGATGACGCTTCAAGAAATGTCCCTATACTTGGAAAGTCCAAACCTCTGAGTCACCGTCAAGGTCCCAGAGCTCTGTCCATTGATGCAGGGGCAGATAAAGAGGAGGGCTAACAACACACCTTCAATGTTTAGCTTTCTAGGTCTGTTGAAAACTTGCCTTATAAGTGATTTGCATATACAAGAACTCAGAGGAAGCATCCTGTTTTGTTGAGTTGTGCACCAAGATACTTTTTCATCATTGGTTTCATGATGAGGCTTGGTTAGCAGTCATTTTCCAATTTTTCTTTTGAGTTGGACTGTTGTTAATGGAGTCTAAAAAATGAGATATTTTAGAACTTGACTGCACTGATTTTTTTTTAACTGAATCTGCACAGCTTAGCAAAACAGGAATACCTGTATACAGACTGATAGTATGTCATATATTAATTTGACCTGCACATACATTTATACATTTCACAGAAATGACGCTGTATCTCATTAACAGATACACAGCTCTGGTACGTTTAACAGAAATAAGAGAACAACTTCATCATTTCTGTAATTCATCAATATTATGTAATAAAGGCTTATAAATTGTTAGCAGAAAGAACTGTAAAACGCAGCAAGCTAAGAAAGGACAACATTTTGAGGTGTGTTTGTCTTTGTCATGCAGCATAACACCAAATTTGTTTTTTTAATAGGATGCCATGAATTTAAGGCACTTGCAACAATGCCAGATAGCCAGGTCATGTTCTAAACTATGGGACAGATGGATAAACAGTACAGTTGACATAATTTTCAATAATACTGACAATTATGACATTAATTCAAGTCTACTTGGACCTAAAAACATTATTCAGTACAAATTAAATGAAATAATAATGCTGTGAAACACTAAAAAAAGTTACATGTACCACAAAATATCACACAAAAATACCTATTTACATAAATATTTGTGGTCCTACTGTGAAAGAAAACATTGTTATGGATAATGCACAAATCACCTCTACTGTATGAAATCAGCTCTAATATCCTTATTTTCGGTGCGGTAGCTGACTTTAAATTTAAGTTCACCATCAGTTCAGTCTTTTAGAAATGAGACAAGAAAAATTCAGTAGTTGAATTTATATATTATACATGTGTGATTCACATGCATATCCCATAATTTTAAGTAAAAGTTATGATTTGTAAAGAATATAATCAAAATAAATTTGTTTTAAATGCCACATGGATCTGATTCCTATATTAATAACAAAGAAGGTACAAACAAATATCATTCCTAGCAAATTTCCAGAAATCACTTTCCCTAATGTATTCAATCTATCTCAGGTGTTACGTTGCTCCTTTCCTTGGCAGTTTTCAGTTTTCCTGTGAGTCAAGACACACAGAAAGCCCTTATTTCCCATACTTGAAGTATTAACAAGAAAGTCAGTTAACAAATCAAACAAGTTGGCGCTATTCTAACTTATCTGGATGTTCTTTAGTGGAAGAAAATAGAGGGGGCATGAAAAATTCAGAAATAAAGTGAGATGTTTTTTATGAAGCTGACCATGAATTTTAGCCCTAGTGTCTTCGTTAAGACAAGATTTAAATCCTTAAAATTCATTGTTGAAAATTAGGTGAATGTTTTCTCTTAGTAATTCTTGAAAGATGTAGTTCACCTTTATTTTCTTGATGATTGCTTTAGATGTCCTAATGCAATGCCACAGGTGAAATGAACAAAGATGCATTAACAAGTGGGAGAAACGACCTACAGTTACATTATGCTGAATGCTGCTTCTTCATTTTCTACAGAACTTGTACATATTGGTTGTCTTAGACTTGAACCATAGTTCCAAATCCACAGTAAGTGCTAATCTCTGGGGCTATTGGAATATTTAAAAAGTTGCAGGAGAAGATTCTCTTACTTAAAATGACTAGGTGAATTTAATATTCTAGCAAACCTTTAGCATGCCTACACCACTGTCTTTAAAAAAAAATCACTGAACGTTGACTAATAACATTGAAATTATATTTTTAAAAGCCCAATTAAAAGCAATATTAAACTTCTGAAGTAGCATTCATAGCTGGATTTTAACTTGACATGTTTAATTTTATCTTCTAATATCTGTAGAGGAAGGTGAGTATTTTGAGGAATAGTTCAATTTTGAGAAATAGGGAGGGAAAAATCCGATAATACAATAATAATAATAGGATCAAAATTTCATTTAAATTTATTCTAATTATATATAATATGCCCTTAATACTCTTATTTTCCAAGTGTTTCTTAGATTTTTATATTTTGATAACATCATATTCTAAAGTAGTCTTGGTATGAAAAATTCAAACAAAAATCATAATATATGCCTTCTTGGATACTATACAATCTCGGTGGACATATGTTTTGCAGAACTGTCTATATTTGATTGACTTTTTAAACACTCTCTACGGGAAAAGATCAAACCTCTGTTTAATATGCCATGTTCATATACAGTTCCAAATCAGGATGACAGCTCATAAAATTATACATTTGTCTAAGGAGGTACAATGCTACTTGTCCAGGAAAAGCTCCAAATGGCTGTGCTACTTTTGACAGCTAATACTTGTCAACTGGCCTGCCAACAAAGGACTCAGTTTAAATTGCTGATTCTTTTCCCCATGTGAAAAAGCAAATCACTTCGATATTTCAAATCTAGTCTGATATTTCAGAATTGTAGTATTTCTGTTCTACTTAGCTCCAATTTACTTTTAAGAAATCGGGTTCCTGTTTCTACTCCTTTCCTCCTTTCAC
Organism: Monodon monoceros; assembly: GCF_005190385.1. Taxonomy (NCBI): domain Eukaryota; kingdom Metazoa; phylum Chordata; class Mammalia; order Artiodactyla; family Monodontidae; genus Monodon; species Monodon monoceros. The sequence goes on from NW_021703781.1 coordinate 42,404,265, forward strand.
ATGCTAATAGACTCATTGCCCATTGACAAAAAGGTAATCACACCTGCCCAGGTTCTTGTCTTGTTCCCTGACCTCACATAGGTAAGGGTTCTCATCGGGTGAAGCTTAATGATTTTGTGCTTGCTTTCTTTTCTTTTCTTGGTTCAGGCCTAAGACAAGAAGCTAGTTCAAATATATTTTTAGTCACCTTTCTCCCTCAACCCTAGACTATGCTGTGTCTCCCTCAACCCTAGACTATGTTGTATAAGTGAAATCTGACAGAAGTTTGGTTTGATAAATTTAGTGAAAATGCTTGATTCTCTGGCTACACATGTAATGATTAGAATTTGTGTTGTCTGTTTAGACACTGACATTTACAGATGAAAGATATACATAGCACCTATATATAGTTTTTATTTTTTTGGATGGATCTTCATCCCTCTCCAACCCACCCCACCCTACCCTACCCTAAGGGTTTATTTTTATAAAAGGGAATATTTTAAGCCTCAGTTTGAGGGTGTGTGAGATAAATAAAAACCAGTTGGCTGCTAGTCATTTATTTCCAGGACCATCTTTAAGCACGCTATTTAAAAAAATATGAAATGGTTTGTGAATTGCTTTTGTCCCACTCTGTCATGCCAATTTATCAAAAAGAAACAAATATCATGCATGTTGTGTTCTTCAGTCCTCTGTGAAAACACATATATACCTGCTATGAGAGTTCTCAGCAGACTCCATAGCAGTTGTGCTTTTTTCATATCAATTTTTAAAATCTGTCAGAAAGGAAAGGTAACATTCAGTCTCGTCATCAGCACTGCTGGGAAAGAAAATCATGAAACTTCTAGCACTGGTTTGACATGAACTCTGTGACCAGCAGATGTGTGGTCCTCTTGTATACGGTATTTACACCAGCTTGCAGTAACAGAGTCTACAACCCTCACTTGAAGAAAGGGAAGAGTCCAGTTTTTGTACCACAGTAATCTAATCTATCGTACCCAATATATTATTTTTTGATCTCCTTGATAATTCTAGCAAGGTACTGACTCTCTCTGAAGTGTTTCTTACAGTCTTTCAAATTATAATCAGAGCAAAGCAAGATCATTGCCACCATAGAAAACATTTCTTTACTGGTGAAAGGCTTTGCTTCAGGACCACCATGTCAACTGCTATTTTTAGGTTCAAACAGAAAACATGTAAAGAGCACTATTGTCATCTAAGCAATAAGTCCTAATGCCACTGTAGTTACTGGAGCAGCATCGATCAAAGGCATCATGGTGACCCCGAGCACTAATCTTCTCTCTTTCTTTCAGGTTTGCTGGCAGCTGTGTCTCAGAAAAAGCTGTCTTCAGCAAGGCAGAAGCAGGTAAGAGAAATACATTAGAAGTCTACGTCCCATCCTGAGTTGTCGTCAGGTGGTGGTTCGTCATTGTCCTCAGGGAAACTGTCAAAGTTGCTTGTGTCTGTGGGTGATGCGACCTGCGAACAAGAGAACGAACGATAAAATTTTCTGATTTTTTTTAGGGGCCTTCCAAGCTAGATTTTTAAAACATTCTTTATTCAGTCTGTATTCAATGGCTATTTTTGGAATGTCTACCATGAGCAGGTTTGTCCTTTGTCTTGGGGGTTACAGTGGTGAATAAAAATAGACATGGCTCTTGCCCTCATAGAGTTTACACTCTAGGAAAGAATAAATTGTGTGATTCAAACAAATAATTACAGCTGTAGATAATTATAAACTTTGGTTAGTGCTATGAAGAAAACGTACAAGGTGTCATGAGTAAAAAAGAGTGATTGTGGAAAAAGTATTAAACCTAAGAATTAATGGTTTCCATAAAGAGGGTATATAGCACATGCAAAGGTCCTGAGGTGAGAAAGAGAGAGCTCCATGCTATGAAGTATTTAAAAAAGAGGTCAATTTGGCTACTGTAAAAAAGAGGAGGGGAGTGAAATGAGGAATAGGCAGAAGTCATCTTAAGGATTTCCGTGTATTTATTCTAAGTATGATAAAAAGCCCTTTCCAACCTTAAGCAAAAACTCTTACAAGTTTACTGGGCAAAGTCCAGTCTGCAGAGCATGAGTAAAAGCAGTAAAGAAACACTTTAATTTCCCTTATATTCTATAATATTTAGGACCTCATATTCTATTTTATATATATATATATATATATTTCCCCCATATAATTTAACACTGACTGCATAAAAGGAGACGCCTGGTAAATATAAGTTAGGATAATTTAGACTTAATATTTACCTCTTCAAGTTTCTTATACTGTTCTTGTTCTAAAAGTAAAACTTTATTAATGCAGTTAGCATCTGTAATTTGCTTTGTGAATAAACATAAATATTAGCATAGAAATAAATCTTAGAAGTAGGAAAAATATTTCTGTAGAAGAAGTAATCTTAAATTAGTCCCAGAAAAAGGAAGTATAGAAATGAAAGGTTCAGGACTGCAAAGCAGCCCTCTCCTCCTTAGTTGAGACACATCACATTTTATTAGCTAGATATAGTATTGTATCTATAAATGCAGTCAATTGAAATCTATTTCAGGTTAATAGCGTGTAAACACTTAGTCGACTTAGTGGATTAGCAGTTTAACAAAACACCTAATGTGTTAAGAAAAGAGAATTTAAAAGAACACCATTGTGCTTAGGTGCATAGGCCAGGAATTGAAAGCTGTTGAAACTGATTGCTGGACTGTTGACCACACCCAACAGGAGACCAAAGGGCTGGGAATGTTTTGTTGTGGTCCATTTGGGTTGGACTCTTGGAGACAGAGCATGGTGGAGAGTAAACTGAAATCATAAACAGAAGGTAACAATAGCAGATAATCCTAACTCACACCAAGTATACTCAAGTACACACTAAGTTGTTAAGAACTTATTGCATCTTGTATAGAGAGAAGATGTATGTGCAGAAATTTAAAACAGTGTACATAGTTTTGGTGGTAATTCATGAATATGACTAAATAAGGTTGTGAATATATTCTTGGGCAAAGATGTATAAAGGTTTTATATTACGAGGAAAAAAAGATTCATGATACTCTTCTGTCAATATTTAACACCGTTTTTAAGCTTGGATTTTAGAAGATGTCACTATTTTAATCTGGTATTTCTCCTATAGTTTATCTAATCTGATCATAGGATAAAAATGTAAAAATAGCAGACCTTTGATGACTGACAAACACCTTCACGTGTGTCACACTAGTACAAGCTGGAAAGTCTACTTACACTTGGTATTATAGGAGGTGTCAAGGTGCCTTTTCTTAAGCCTTCCCAATTAAAGCCCTCAAACCATCTAAGAAAGGAAAAGAAGTAGACAGTTAAAGACATTTTACCTCAGCTGAAGTCTTCGCATTGCAACCTGTATATGATGTCCATGACTGATGGAAAACAGGCAAACATTTTCAATTTAATTGCATGTTTTTAAATGTTAGCTTATTAAATGGAATGCATATTTTAAAAAAAATCTAATTGTCAAAATTTTAGACACTAATTAGAAAGCAACTCCTTTTTATTCTAGGAATTTCAGTCATAATGTCTCTCGGACCTTGTTCCTACACAATCATTATAACTTAATAAATGTCATAATATGCTGGGCCCTACAGGAGCTTTATTTTAAGAAGGTGGAATCAGGGCATGAAGTGTCAGGACAGAAAATTAATTATCTTTCCATCTTTGTCAGTGATTCAGTGGGCAGCCTCAGTTAATTAACCTGTTCACATCACTGTCTTGGCCTCTAAGTATCCCATTTTCTTTTTTTTTTCTTTTTGGTAGAATAAAGGTATTTTGCGTATGGCTTTTCTGTAGAAATGAGGGCCAAATATCACAGAAGGTTTTTTGTTGTTGTTGTCTTTGAAAGGTTTCATCATTCACAAATGCTTACACCAAATTCCTGGCAGTCCTTTTAGACATTCATAGGGTAAACACATTCCTCTTGGTAGATACGTGAATTTCCTGTGCATGTTACAGAAACAGACTAATAGGGAAAAACCAATATGGTCTTAGTTTAGCTTCAGATACATCCAGTCAACATGGATAAGGTCTGATATTCAAGATGCTACTATTGCTTGGAAAAAAATAGATGCTATGACAGAGAAAAAAGACTGTAACTAGGAAATGGTTGGAAAAATATATTTTAGGTTGACTCAAGGAAATGAGGCATGATCTATGGTGGAGTACTTTTGTTTTTCATATTCTGGTAGAGAATAGAATTCCAGGATTAAAAATATGTATTTCTTCTTCATGCTCAAGAGGAAAAGTGCTAGTTAGTTTGAGTCAGGAAAAACTAAATTCAGTGAATCTGTTGTTTAGAATGTCAGAGGGTCAGATGTGTCTAAATAAAGTCCCAGAGACGCAACTCGAAAGGTCTTAAATAACAAGGCTAACTAGTCTACATGTCTCCTTGGATATTCCCATAGACTAATTGCATCAGTTATATACAACCACTACCTTAAAAACATCAGCCTGGGAAAATACTTTCTGAACTCTCAAACCTAAAGTTATAAGGAAAGAACACTTACTTGTGCTTTTGAATGTCTTTCACTCCATTTTTCAAATTCCCTAATCTTTCTGATGGATTATCCCTAAAAATAAAATAATTGTTAAGGAATCTAATTGTTTCCATATTATGTTTTCATATTATGATCCTTTAAAAAATAATGTGGTTGAAATGCTTACCTGCATAGTTTTTTAATTAAATTAGCAGCATTTTTGGCAATCTTCTTTGGAAATTCTATCATGTCAATCCCCCTCAATATGATGTTATAGGTTTTCATAGGATCTGGGCCTGAGAAAGGTGGGCTGCAAGAATGAGAGACATGAAAAGAGATAGTACTTGGTTTTCTAAATAAGAACACTTATTGTTATAACTCCACAAATGACAATTCTTATTTGGGGACATATATTGATAGTGAAATGAAACTTGATTAATGGCAAAACAGTGTGGAAATGTTTCCAAGCAAATTGTTTAGCAAAACCCATAAATGGGTCAAGTTTGTCCACTGTTCCCCTCATTTCTTTTCAGTGCAGGTGACTTACCAGCTCACTGATTACACTTGGGATGAAGTCCAACATCATTAGAATGGGCTACAAGAACATCACTGGTGTGACCCCATCTCATGCCATTACCACCGCGCTCACTCACTGGGATCCAGGTAGACCAGCCTTTCTCTGCTCCTCTGAAGTACCCAGCACTCTCCCACCTCAGGGCACTGTTAGGTACTTCCCAGGCCTCCTGGCTAATGCCTCACTTATTAAGTGTTATGCTGCTTACTCAAAAAGGCCTGCTCTGATCGCCCAAATGTAACGAATCATATAAACATTATCAACCAACAAACCTAATGTAATACTGGAATTTAAACTTTAGTCTAAGTTAGAGTCACCTGTTACACTCTTATAGAACCCTGTATGCCACTTACTATATACTTTGTAACTACTTCATTTTGATGAGTATTTGTTTTGTCTTCCCTTTCAGTCCCTGCTGGTATTCCCAGAGTCTGGTGGAATGCCTAACACATAGTAAGTGGTCAGTAAATATTTGTTGAACTAATGCTTCTACAGAACAGTGCTCTTCCTATCCTTTTCTCCCTCTTTATCCATCCTCAGTAGATAACCTAATGCAAGACATCCTCTTTGTTAGAAAGGATGTGATACCCAATCCCTCATAAGCTAGATCTGTTGGGTTATTTACCTATCCATCCTTGGACTGTGGCTTTGTGCCAGGCTCAGGGAATACAGATGTGACTAAAGTCAGCTCCTTCCATCAACTTTCCCACAGTTCAGAAGGGAACTGTAAATCAACTATACTCCAATAAATTTTAAATTTAAAATTTTGACAGCTGATTTCTTTGGAATTAATTAATCTCCTAAGATAGGGCTCATTCATGTTTCTTGGGGGAAGACGTTTTCTGGATTATTTTTTGTCTATCCATAAAATTAGCAGTTCAAATATTTCCTTCTATTGAGAAAGTTGAAAACAATGAATTAATTGCTTAAAAAGGGCTGTGTGCATTAAGGTTTTGTCCCGTAAGTACTTTCTATTTGTCATTAAGTGTCACGTTAAACCACTCTTTATAATGTATTAACATCCAATTCTATTTAGTATTCTAAGAATTCTTTACATAATGTTGTTATGATTGAATATTCTCTCTACTCTCAAGTTAATTTGCCAGTTTTTAGTTTCACTTTAAACATGAAGAACCACCACATCTTGGGTTTTCTTGTTATCAACTTAATGTTGGCTCTAATTTATATTTTTGCATTGATTTTTGTTCTTTCTAACATAATTTTATTAAAGGTGACTTTTGCAAGCCATGCATGTTCTGGCCAAGATATTCAGGCAATATGTGAAACATATAAAGTATTCAATTTAATTTTACTTGAAGTTAAGCTGAGGAATTTCAATATGTGCTTCTTCACCAACAACATTAAAAAATGTTTTTGCCCAGAAATATACCCGTGCACCTCTGGTCAATTAACCTACAACAAAGGAGGCGAGAAAAGACAGTCTCTTCAATAAGTGGTGCTGAGAAAACTGGACAGCTACATGTAAAAGAACGAAATTAGAACACTCCCTAACACAAAAACTCAAAATGGATCAAAGACCAAAATATAAGGCTGATACTATAAAACTCCTAGAGGAAAACATAGGAAGAACACTCTTTTGGACATAAATCACAGCAATCTTTTTGGATCCACCTCCTAGAAATTAAAAACACAAATAAATGGGACCTAATTAAAAGCTTTTGCAAAGGGAAACCATAAACAAAACGAAAAGACAACCCACAGAATGGGAGAAAACATTTGCAAATGAAGCAACCGACAAGGGATTACTCTCTATCAATCAAAAAAACCCCCCAAAAAGTGGGTGGAAGACCTACATAGACATTTCTCCAAAAAAGACATATGGCCAAAAAGCACATGAAAAGATGCTCAACATCGCTAATTATCAGAGAAATTATCAGAGAAATGCAAATCAAAACTACAATGAGATATCACCTCCCCTGGTCAGAATAGCCATCATGAAAAAGTCTACAGATAATAAGTGCTGGAGAGGGTGGGGAGAAAAAGGAACCCTCCCTGCACTGTTGGGGGGAATGTAAATTGGTGCAGCCACTATGGAGGTTCCTTAAGAAACTAAAAATAGAGCTACCATATGACCCAGCAATCCCACTCCTGGGCATACACATCTGGAGAAAAACATGATACACACACCCCAATGTTCACAGCAGCACTGTTTACAATAGGCAAGACGTGGAAGCAACCTTATTGTCCATCAGTGAAGGAGTGGATAAAGAAGGGGTGGTACATATATACAGTAGAATATTACTCAGCCATAATAAAAGAATGAAATAATGCCATCTGCAGCACCATGGATAGACCTAGAGATAATCACACTGAGTGAAGTTAGCCAGAGAAAGACAAATATCATATATCACTCATATGTGGAATCTAATTTAAAAAAAGCAAGTGAACTTATTTACAAAACAGTTACAGATATCAAAAACAAACTTATGGTTACCAAAGGGGAAACGTAGCAGGGAGGGATGAGTACACACATGCTACTCTACATAAGATAGGTAACCAACAAGGACCTACTGTATAGCAGAGGGAACTCTACTCAATATTCTGTAATAACCTATATGAGAAAAAAGAATAGCTATATGTATAACTGAATCACTTTGCTGTACACCTGAAACTGACAGACAACACTGTAAATCAACTATACTCCAATAAATTTTAAAGAAAAAATATTTTAAACACTTTGGAGTTTTCTTTTTTATAACGACATAATTCAATTGTAAAAAATACTTAAGATTCCTAGTTGTGAATTATGAGAAATAAGTATTCCTATAGTCATTCCTACCTTCTCTCTCCCACCTTAACTTTTAAAATTGCCAAAGACTGTAACACTTCCATTCTGCTCAATAACCAAATTTATTTTGATTCATCTCTTAGTTGACGTGGTCATACAGTAGTGTTTCTAAGAAAGCCCTGGGGTACACACTTTAAGCGCTTTTTTTTAATTTGCGGTATGCGGGCCTCTCACTGTTGGGGCCCCTCCCGTTGCGGAGCACAGGCTCCGCGGCCACGGCTCACGGGCCCAGCCGCTCCGCGGCATGTGGGATCCTCCCGCACCGGGGCACGAACCTGCGTCCCCTGCATCGGCAGGCGGACTCTCAACTCACAGTTCTTGACAAAAGTTATTGGTTACTATTTGTTAAATGATTACAGGTGAATCCCAGATGTATTTCATTTATTCCTTAGTCATTGTTAAATTGCTTTCCTCACTTTTTTTTTTTGGCCGTACGTGGGCCTCTCACTGTTGCATGGCTCACGGGCCTAGCCGCTCCGCGGCATGTGGGATCCTCCCGGACCGGGGCACGAACCTGCGTCCCCTGCATCAGCAGGCGGACTCCCAACCACTGCGCCACCAGGGAAGCCCTGGGGTACACACTTTATATGTTGTCTTTATATTTTAAAGAATAACTTAATTTTGTATAATCTTTTGGCATTAAAGGTGCTATAGAGAAAGTTGAGGCCAACAACTTGAATTCTAATCCTCCTCACTCCCATCATCATATATGACATGCTTTTGTAGCTTAGAGACTATATAATTATTCCTTATCATTGAAGCTAGGAAATTGCACTAGGACACATGGTGGTGTTATGACTCTGTTTCCCCATGGTTACTGTTGATCAAAATGATCCACTGAGACCATCTGTGACTGGTCTATGTCATGAATTTTCTATCATGTAATTGAGTATGTTTTCTATCCCACTTGTAATCCTCTCTTCATATACATAGTTGTTTTTCCTATTTCCTTGGACTTCTGTATCTTCTTTCTGTAATAATTTCTATATCCCTTTTTTTTTTTTCCTAAGGTCTACTATCTCCCTGGCTGGGTTTTTAATTGCTATTATTCTATTTTTCTGTTGCTTATAATATGATTTTCAGCTTTGTACTGTTCTTGAGGTCTGCAAGTTTACTAATTTTCATCTATGAACACTTACAGACATTTGTGAAGTTACTTTTTTAAAGAGATCATGCTTTCAACAGCTGCAAAGAAATTCTAGATAACAATTTGAACTCTTCCCATGTTTCTCTGAATCATTTCTCCTGTGGTATTTAGCTGCCTTTGCCTATGTATCTTTCATCTAAAATTAACAGAAAACACCAACGAGGTTTATTAATTTGAAGTCAACATAAGATGTTTCAAGAGTAATGGTATAAAATGTCCACAAGTGGGCTTCCCTGGTGGCACAGTGGTTGAGAGTCCGCCTGCCAGTGCAGGGGACACGAGTTCGAGCCCTGGTCTGGGAAGATCCCACATGCTGTGGAGCGGCTAAGCCCGTGCGCCATAACTACTGAAGCCCATGAGCCTAGAGCCCGTGCTCCACAACAGGAGAGGCCACCGTAATGAGAAGCCTGTGCACCACAACAGAGAGCCCCCGCTCTCTGCAGCTAGAGAAAGCCCGTGTGCAGCAACGAAGACTCAACGCAGCCATAAATAAATAAATAAATTCAAAATGTCCACAAGTGAAATAAAAACCACCACATAACTGTTCCTGGTAATGGTAGTACTAGTAGTAGGTGTTAGCATCAATGGAGTGCTTCCTATGTTCTAGACTTTCTCAGTGCTTAATAGATTCACTGAATCCGCACAAATAACCATGAGACAAAGTCCCATCTTCCTCTCATTTTCACTGTAGCTACTAAGTTCTCTTAAGTAATTCTTTCACATTCCACTGCATGCTTCTTCTTAGATCTGAATTATGGGAATTATCTTCAAACTAGCCTCCCCATCCCTCTTCCAATTTGCTCTACCCATTACTGCCAGCTTGTTTTCCTTAAATACCACAACACATGTCACTCCTTTATCAGAAAATCCTCCATGAGTCCCTCTCTGGATGGAGTCCAAACACTGTTCTTGAAAGATGACTCTTTTGGATCTCCCATCATTTCTTAACATGAACCTTTTACACGTCTTTGCCCACTACTCCCCCTCTATTTAAGCCATGCCTTTCTGCCTGCAGTGAACTTTGCTCTCTGTATTCTTCCTGCAAGGCCCAGCTAGTCCTACGTTCTTCAAAAGCCTCCCTGGACAAACTTAACCTTCTTCTGAACTCTTCAGTTCATAATGACCTTCTTAATTATTGTCCTGAGCACAGGGCTTGGTGGCATATTTGTTCCTCTTTTCCTTGAGTTTATAGTCCGTTTTATACCTGGTCGTATCCACAGTACCTTTTTTAGTTGTTGATGACTACAATATTATTACACAACAGATCTGCAAAGCATTTACGTGTCATTTAGATATAACAGTTGCTAACAGGTTCTCTTATTTCTACAAATAGTTGACTCTATATTTTTATATGACTTTCATCTTCCTTGCTGGCTAAATGACTAGGCTCAGAGATCTCACAGAAAGACACTAGATGATTCCACATTCACATATGTATAAATAATGAGAGTTGAGAGTTGATGTTGAGTTTGTTCTCCTCATCTGACCCATTTTAGTTTTTACTTTATGAATTCCTGGTTATCTGCAAAACTGATTAAAAAGTGTGGTAACAAGATCTGGTGAAAGTACTTTAAGATGGTCTCGTCAGAGTGACAAAGACAGGAGTGTGTAGCTGTTTGCTGGTCTATTTTTATCAGCAGTTCTCTATCAATGTCCATACCTGCCAGTCAGAAGTTCATACATTAGGATTCCCAGTGACCAATAGTCGGCTGAAATGTCATGGCCTTTGTTCAGGATGATCTCTGGGGCTACATACTCTGGAGTCCCACAAAAAGTCCATGTTTTCTTTCCAAATCCTATTTTCTTTGCGAAGCCAAAATCAACCTTACAAAGAGAGAAAAAACAAGATATTCCAAAAGCCACTTTTGATTAAGCCTAAAAGCAAAAAGTTACTTTGTTGAAGTATGCTGCTGATGATAATAAAATAAAAACAGATTTGAACTACTGTAGTCCTGTCTTCTAAAAGAAGTCCTCTGTGTATTTCAAACAAACAAAGCCTCCCTGCTCAAGCTCAGTTTCGAAAGGAAAAGTTGAAACCTTAACATAGGATAAAATTCACATCACCGAAAATAAAGGCAAACTTTTCTTTATGGAAATACTTTCCATTTTTCCTTCTTTTATGCCAGTGGAGGTTGGGGTATAAACAAATAATATTACTCAGGCATATTTTCCATATATCTGCTGGACTTAATGAAGCGGACAATTCATTTAGTGTTAATTGAGAAGCCATTTTTATTGTTGAAGGAGCTGAGTTACAAAGCTATGGGACCAATAACTCTGTCCTTGGAAAACAAAGAGATAAAATCGAAACGTATTCTTCATTTTTCTAGAAAACTTTTGAAGCAGGAGCCTCAAATGCAGAAAACCATTTTTTTTTCTAAAACAACTGGTTGAGAATACAAATAATTAACTATCATTGATGTGATTACTTTGAAAATCATAGGTTGAATAAAAATTCCAAAAATTTAAAAAACAGAATCAGGCACTGAAAGATCCAAAGTCTACAAAAGTTACACATTTTAAAATAAGAGAACTTCCCTTCTACTGTAGATCTTTAGAGCTCTTGGCCAATTTTATTATTACTAATATTATTACTAACATGGCCTGGATAACATTGCCAGCAAGCCCTTTTTTTCCATTAGCATTACAGTATTAAGATAATGATTCATGGTTCTCCACATATGACCTATTCCCTTTGGATAGCAGAAACCCAGCTAGACCTAGGACTTCTACAAAGCTTTTCTGGGTCTACGAACACATGCAAGCAAGCACGAGCCTACTTAAGCATGTTTTGCCAGCATATTATTAATTAAAACCTAGCCAATTTAATTTCTCATAACCTTTACATAACTTGAAAGAATAGTTAGTTGAAAACAGTAATGCTACAGCCTGTTCATTAGCCAGTATTTTAAAGTGCAGGGCAGAAACCATGTGTGAAACACACTGACCAATTTGGCGTAACCTCGGTGGTCTAGGATGAGATTTTCTGGCTTGAGGTCCCTGTAAATGATTCCTTTGGAATGCAGATAGGCAAAAGCTTCTACCACACATGCTGTGTAAAATCTGGTTGTAGAATCTTCAAATGAACCTCTGAGACACAGAAAATGGAATAAAAAGTAGGAAAGAAATTAGTTTGTCTAATAAGGGTCAGTTTCTCATGTCACTATATTCCTACGCCAGAATGTGACCCCAGAGACCAGTGTCCTACTGGCCAAATGTCCTAGGGCTACCTTTGGATACTGGGTTTTAAAAAGCATCTGAGGGTTAAGTCAAGGAATTCTTTGCCCTTACGAGTAGGATGGTTAAATCTAACTTCCTGAATATACTGAAGAGGAGGTCAACCACATACCACGTTTCATGTACTTCGTGGATTCCTCACAACAGCCCACTCCAATGTTAAAAGGCAGTTACAGAGGTGGGCAGAAGAGAGCCAAATCCTATTTTAGACCTCGTCTACCAAGGGGTGTTTTTTAAAGAAGGGTTTATGAGTTTAGTCATATTTATTTTTAGTTTTTTTAATCTTTCTAAATAATAGAGATGTGGCTCATGAGTGTGAATAAAAGTTAATGTTTTCAAAGAACCACTTTGGAAATGAGTTACAACGCTACTGATAACAGATTGCAATCTAAGTATTCTGTCTGAAACTTCTGTCAGCAAGACCAATAATATTTCCTATGCTACTGCCTTCTTATTAGAAGGAAAAGATGGAGCTAAAAGATAAGGAAAAAGGCAATTGGAAGGGAATGTTTATTAAACTTGATTATGATGTTTAGCAAGAAAGCTCTTTGTCTCTCTGTACATGTATGTGTGCGTGAGTGTGTGTTTATTTAATGAAATAACAGTAAAGGAAAAAAACCTTGGCATCTAAGGTTGACTCCTTGGTTCTAGGGCAGAACCTTTATACTTTACCTGTTTTTTTTCCCCTATGGAATCCCTTAGAAAGATAAACTACTTTTTTTTTCCCTCTTCTTTCCCAAGTAGTAGTAAATGCAATTAAATAATTTCGTGAAAATTCAAGAACATTAGTGTGAACATCAGCTCTTGAGTTGGCTGAGATGTAACAGGACAGCAAGCACTCAGGTGGTTTTGGGGAGCATGCAGCAAAGCGGAGGCCCAGAGCTTGCTTTCATGAGAGTCACTGATACCAGTTTGCATCTTGCTCACATTTGCTTCTTTTTCAATATTGAGAAATTCTAACAAACCGAAAAGTACGATACGGCTGCTATCTTGCAAAATTTATCAGTGAATCTAAGGCTAAAGCAGCTATCTTTCAGGTCATGTTTTAGAAACAGGCAGTGTCTTCCAGAAAGGTATAGTCTTCATTTTAACTACTAATGTCCCCTGAATTGTCACTGAAATAATTAGCTCTTCCCAAAGGGAATATCCTTCTTTTGAAATACAATTCAGGGCATGATGATATCTACTCCTCTAGATACTAGACTCTTAACTGTAATCACTAGGTTTCTAGCATCTCTCTTCAACAATATCTGGATGGAACAATTGTGAATGTATAAGGACAAGAAAAAGTTTGAGAAGAATTGCATCTATATTAGGAAATGAATGGTATACATTATGCTGCAATTGTTTTCTGACTTGGAGCTATCTTTGCAGAACCAACACTATATAATCCTGTGTATTGGGAAAGGGATTAGAATAGTACCTTAAAGGTCATTTCATCTTTGTCCTTAATTAAGTATGTTTGTCTATCAAGAGCAGCATATTTCTTTGAGAGATCATTTGCCTGAAATAGTAAGCATCCATGTGTAGATAATTAATGAGCAACTTTATACTGAGTGCTGTATATGACTTCAATCCCTTCTCAATGGAGAGCACAGCAAAGCAAAACAATCTAAACAAAACAGTACATAGAATAGAGCTTTGTCTTTTTTCACATTACATGCCTTGTTTTAATACGAAAATTGATTACTTCCTTGTATCAGGACTGTCTAATTGCAATATGGGTGGGCCTTTTCAAAAGCCTACAATTCTTGCTTCCTGTTAGAAGAAGAGTTATTTCTGCAGTTGCAATGCTGGGCAACAGATCTCTTTCCCTTAATATTCAGTTGTTAATAAAATGGAACCAAATGGACAAATGCATTGTTTCTGTAAAGAGAGTACACACTTAATGAGAGATCAATTTCTCATGACATCTCTGAATGGTATTCATATTTATATTCTGAACAAGCTGATCATTAGCAGAAAGACGAAAAAAAATCCTACAGCAAACTCAAATTCATCAGAGGAGGCCGTAGGTTACGAATGTGCACTCTGAATGAAGCAAAATCCTGGGCTCAAATCTGGCCTCCACTTACTGTTTAATCTTAAGTAACTGACTGTACCTCTCCAGGTCTTAGTGTTGTCATGTGCAAAATGAGACTAATAACAGAAACTCTTTGGGTTGTTGTGAGGATACAAAGAACTTGAGGCGTGTATTAGAATAAGTGCCTGGCACCCATCTGGTACTCAGTAAGTAGTAGCCATTGCTATTGAGCACCAAAACCTCTTCTTTAGCGCCTCCAGTGTCTTAATCTAGGAAAAGTGACTGATATAGGACAGTCTCTTGGGGATGGGAGTTTGCAACTCTATCACTACTACTGAAATATTGGATTGGCCAAAATGTTCGTTCGGGTTTCTCCCTAAGATGTTACCTGAACGAACTTTTGGGCCAACCCAATATTTGCTGCTTCTCACTGCAAAGGCTAATTGCTGTGAGTCAGCTCTGAAGCGTTTTCTGCTAATCTCTGTTCTTTTCACTTTCTCCATGCTTCTCCCAAGTGTACAGGTGAAAATTATCCTTATATTGCTTACCAATCAAAACCCTCCTTTTTCATCATGAAGGGAACTGACCATAAACATCCATCACTGGGTCTTCAGTTATTGACAGCTTGTTTCTGAGCCATTTTGGAATTTGGAGGGCTCTAGAAAGCTGGTTTCTAGCCCTTCAACAGATCTGTATTGAGTATCTCCCATATATAAATATATTTGTAACTGATTTTAAAAATTAAATTAAAAATTTGTCTCAAATCTGTTTCTGTGTTATGTGACAAATCAACACAATATATGCACACAAAATGTTTACCAGCAACACAGTTTCATCACTAAATATTTGGTGTAGGTAATTTGTGAATTTTAAAATAACCTTTTTGAAAGCAGTCAAAAAACACAGCATTAGGGTGATTCACAATGAAAAATTACTATTAGAATTGGAAATGACAATGTAAATTTGATTTAAAACAAAAGCTTGTTTTATCAACAGTTAAAGTTGCTTGAAGAAAGAAATCATTCCCCTATATAGCTCTTTGAAATAATAAATTATGCCTTGACAGTTGTGTCATTTCAATTAACAAGTAAGGGATAGGTCCTTATATCCTCTTCGGGGAGGGAGTAGGTGTTTTATCTTAGCTAGATGGCAGTAGATAACAACGATTTGCTTCAGGGGATTTGAGGGTTATGTATACTTATTGATAGACTCAAATTAAAATGTAATCACAGTGTTTAATAAACTTGTCATAACCAAGTCCTGAAATGGCAGAATGTAACAAAGACAAAGCATCTCTCACTGAAAGACAAGTTACCTCTTTTCATTGACTAGTGACAATAATCATTAGTGAGTATATAAACCCGAAGCATGCTACAGGTTTATTGCCAAAGTAGGAAGGCTAAATTATTATGAAAACGGACTCATTTCCTTAAAGGACTTTCAACCAAATTAAGAGATGACACAGATTCCACCTAATGGGTCATCTAAGATGGAATTTAAGTAATCACCTCCCATAAAATAGCTGGAATTAAGGAGAATGTATATAGAAAGTCACTTGCTGGCTTATAAAACACATCCAGGAAGACTCGAGGCCAGAAGTGAGATGTGATAATTATGGTTTCTTATGTAATTGTTTAATACGTTCTGTAGGAAAAATTAACGTACACTTTAAAAAACTCAAATTAAGTAAATGATATTAGAATATGTATTAAATACTAATATTAATATGTAATATATACTAATAACCTCTCTCTCTCTCTCTCTCTATATATATATATCAACCACTTACATTTTTAAGAAAGTTGTGGTTGACAATTCTGTAACTGTTATAGAGGAGAAGTGAATAAAATATAGTTTGTACCAATCTATTCCAAATAATGGAACAGAATTTGTGGAAAAAAGTCACAAACTAGAAGATAAAACACGATAGCTAATAAAGGACAAACCCGGGAAATTGCAACAATTAACATTTCAGTGCTATAGTTCCTATTTCCAAGATTAAAAAAAAATTTAATAGTCCTCAAAATCTGTTTGTATATATGGTATCATTTTAATTCCTTCTTCCTGACAACAAATAAAAAACTGCTCTGTGTTCTTTTTCTATGCTGATGAGAAGAAAGAGAGTGAGAGGCAGGAAATGGTCAGCTCAGCTGCTAGGTGAAGGAAGGAGGATGTCATTGCTATAGGAGACTTCCTGCGCTAAATCCCTGAGGCTCAGAGGTCACACAAGCCTTTCTTCAGATTAACCTTCCCACCAATACATTTCCTTTATGCTCTCAGAATAGCTTCTGCCTTACTACTACTTACTGGGACCCGAGAGGAAAACTAAAGGAACTGAACAAAAAGGTTTATTTTGACTGAGGATACTTTTATATACACTGTGATAAATAGCATAATTAATTTCCTTTTTCTCTTGGCATTTTTTTGGTTCTAACAGTTAATCTTTAGGATTTTTCAGCCCCAGTTTAAACAAGCAATGAGGAAGCTAGTCTGTGACAGTATTAATTGGAGCCTGGATATCCAAAACTATGCTTTCCCTTTAGCAATTTCTTACGTAGGAAAAAAAAAAGTCTCTTGGAATAAAAGCAGTAAGGCTACATACATATTGAATATCTAAAAAAGAAAGTTGGCAGGGGACAATGAGTCCGAGATGATTTTATATACGACAGCTTCATTGCTTTTCATGTCGAAGCTTCAGCCCCTCTGAATCTTTAGGAAGGATCAGGTAGCTGCTATTTCTCTGGATCATGCCTCCTTAATGAATATTTAGTACACTGGGGGGACTCAGCAACTGTGTACCCCAAATCCAAGGATGATAAAAGGGAAGACAAAAGAAAGGGTCAGTAAGCAGTCTGGTGGAGGTAGAGAAAGGACCATCACTGATCTTCTTCCTCCATCCACTCCTCCCAAGACAAGCTGCTTCTTGATAGCATTCCTTTGCTACCCCGACAAATCCAAATACATCTCACTTGTAAGCCTTGGCTAGCATTTATGTACCCCAAAAATGCAACGTCAAGTTAACTAAGGAGAAATATGAAATAGTTTTCTTGCAAAAAATAAGTTGAATATTGATGTCTATGCATGTTTGAGTGGACTTTAGGTTAACTTTTATTATTATTTTTAAAGCTATTTAAAAAAATTTATTGTTGTTGGTGTCTTGTTAAAGAAGTTAATAGAAGTTTAAAATCACTGTTCCTTTCCCTAAGTGGCTTATTATTGCTTTAATGTTTACTTCTACCAGTAAATCTCCTATTCTAATTAGAACAAAGTAGGGAAGAGATTTCAAATAAATCAGTGTATTGGAAGGTCAGGTCAAAAATAATATAGTAGAAGCACATTAGGATAAACCAGATATTAACTCACAAATCAGAATATTAAGTTTCTGCTACATCCTGTAAGTTATGAAGCATGGGACCACAACTGTTTTATTTATCATTTTATCCCCGGCCTCTATCACAATGTCTGGCATATAATCTGTACCCAAAAATTAACAGTAATATAGCAATACACTATGATAGAATAGCTCAGTACAGATGTTAACCCTGTCCCCTAGTGCCAAAATGATACATTCCCTTATAGGCATATTTACCTTGAATTTAAGAAAAAAACCATTAATGTAATAGGACACAGTAAGGTAAAAAGAAACCCATTTGTCATATACAAGTAAGGCAATGGGAATAAAAGACCTGAAAGGGCAGTGGGTACAAAGATATGAAGGTACCATAAGGATACAATTAGGAATGAGACTTCAAAGCAATAGTTTATAAAGAACTAGTTCTATTCTGGGATATCTACAAAATAATAAGCTGTCAAAAAATAACATGGCTTTCTGGGGGCATTAGGGCTGTCTATAGCTGAGTCTGAAAGATGTTACCTGATGAAGGAGAGCCTGTGGGGTGAGATTGTAACAAATAAGAAAAGAAAAAGATGTCTAAAGGTGAATATTCAAAGGAACAAAGATGCCTTTTGAATGTTATTAGGTCATTCAAAGAAAATTGTAGTTTTTTTTAAAGTAAACATTTAGGGTTGGTAGAATATTTTTTTAAATAATAGTTTGCTATACATAAATAGGAAATAGAAAATTAATTTTGAATAACTAAAAAAAATAAGCGCTAAAGAGACCAACTTTACTTGCCCTGAAAGGGCAAAGAGGAGTGTTAAGTGGGTTCCTTTTCTTCCCAAGACCAGGTAAGTCCTGAAAGGGATGGTTGGAAACTTCTCTTAATTTTGAAACCAAAGAGCAATGTAAAGGTAGAGGGAAAAGTTACTTTGGAAAAAATTCCCAGTGTTAGGAAAGATAGCCCATCTGGAGAATGAGTGGAACAATCCAACTGACAGTTAATCTAGATTGCAACTATAAAATAACTTTAATTCTCTTCATTGTTAACAGCAATGAAGTGAATTCTAGATATATAGTTGTCTGATTGTGATATTCAAGTTAAACTAAAGCCTCTGCATGTACCTTGACAGGTACCGTTTTTATGGTGGACTAATCCTATATCATTGGTTACAAATCTGAAACAGAGTGAGTTTCCTATTTACAGTCAATCACACGTAGATAGTGGGTTGTGACCCATATTTACATTTTGAAATACAAGCATATGTAAATATGACTTCTATACTTTATAAAAATTGACTCTTCTTACAAACCATCAAAGTCAACTACATTTTCAAAGACATGATAGAAATTTCTTAAAACTCTTACCGATCCCTGAGAATGGTCCAGAGCTCTCCACCTAGGCAAGCTTCCATCAACATATACAAATATTTGCTGTCCTTAAATGTTCTGTATAATCTGTGAATTGCAAACAAGAAAACAAAGATTATAAACGTTACTGTCTTTTAAAAGCATGTAAATGTTTTCAGTGCCCGGATTACAGTCTTACTGTTGATTTACCAAGCTTGAAATCTTATTAAAAGAATGAGAAAGATCTAAATTCGCAAAGAGGAAAAAGGAAGCGATGGCTCATGACTAAGATTTTCACGCTGTAGGGGGTAGTCTCTCCTTTGAAATGGATTAATCCAAATAATTATGAACCAAGAGGGCTTCCTGGGGTTCCTCTAATTCCAATTTGACTAACGTTTCAAGTGTGGCCTCTTGAGCAATATTTAGTGGTCATAAACATGCAGTGTGCATGGATATTCAGTAGATGACACTTTAAAATATAGATGTGTATGACATTTATGCACTGTTCACTTAAATTCATGTGATACCCTGTTTTCATCAAGTGCCACTGGCAAATTAACTAGAAAAGCTTCTGCGTATTAAAAACAAAAAACATTGTCTTATCAGTGCTCTCAAAATACTGAGATGGGATAGTCATTTCATTTTTTAACAACTTCAAAAAATATTCAAATAAAGAATATTCAAGGTAAAATAGTTTGATTTTTGGTATTTTGTCTTTCACGTACCAGAGGTCTATGCAGAGTTCTTGGAATAACAGGATAAAAATGGAACATTAAGAACTCTGATATCTCCTTTGGGAAAAACATGTTCTTTTCACAGAATCTGATTCTCATTAAAAAAAAAAAAAAGAATCAAAATTTTAGTGGTTTTTTTTTTTTTTTCCGGTACTCGGGCCTCTCACTGTTGGGGCCCCTCCCGTTGCGGAGCACAGGCTCCGGACACGCAGGCTCAGCGGCCATGGCTCACGGGCCCAGCCGCTCCGCGGCATGTGGGATCCTCCCGGACCGGGGCACGAACCCCTGTCCCCTGCATCAGCAGGCAGACTCAACCACTGAGCCACCAGGGAAGCCCTAGTGTTTTTTTATTTAGTAAAAACTTTTCAACAATCAGATTAAAAATTATGTTTCTTTGTGTGAATTAGATGTGTAACAGTGAGTGCAAATGTGGTTGCTTTTCCACTTGGAGTTGGGGACTTGAGCCCTGGGGCAGGGTCTTTACCTCACTATGAAATCGGAATGAGCCCCCTGCATGATCTGCTTCTCTGAGCGGATGTGCTCCTGCTGTCTCGTATCCACGATGTGGCGTTTCTTGAGAATTTTCATTGCAAAGGTTTTGGATTCTTCACTTTTCAATTGGACCTTAAAGAAAGCCAGAAAGGAGTAAGTGAGGAAAAAAAAAAACCCACAGAGTTAATATAACAGAATGCATTCTTAGCCCCAAATTAACAGGTGCATGGAGCACTGAAATGACACCCCAAACACCACCTGTATCACAGTAAAGCCTTGCTGGAGCTGGGTTTGAAATCCAGGGCTCACAGCTATTGCCCAATCTCATTCCACTGGAACTGATGCATTTTCACTAACTGGATTGCCAATTAGTTTTGTGCCCACTGGGATTAGAAGAGGGAAAGTGTATTCGATTCTCATTGTATTATTTCATTTCATTTCAGATAATGTGTTTGAGTATACTTTACAGTTTTTCTCCTTCAGTCAGAAAAGTAAAAATAAAAACGAATTCCTTCTCCAGTTTTACTTCGAGTGTGGAAAAAGTAGGACCATACGGTCCTATACGCTTTTCCTCTTTTTAGTCCTCGTCCACAAACATTTCTAGAGTTATTTAATTCAGTGATAGACCCTTGTCTCTGCTGAGACTGAAAATTTGTGTACTGTTATTTCTTCTTTTTATCTCACAGTCTTTCCCTTCCATTAAAAAAAAAAAAGATAGTAACAAGATTTCTTTCTAAAGACTTTGGAAACTACTTTTCTTTTCCTCTCAAATAGGCATGATGGCTTTAATCTTGTCTGACCATAAACCTTACTCCTTAGTTTTACTAACTGGGAGACCTAAGCTGAACCTTGATGTCCCCAATGCTTCCAAGCCTCTGTTACAGCCCCACATGACTCTCGGTGGCTCTGGAGAGAGCTTGGGTCCTCCAGATGACATTCCTCAGACAGGCTGCTGGTCTGTGTTCACTGTTTTACACAATATTTAAACAAGGTGACTTGCAAGGAAAAGAGAGATAACTGAGCTAATCACTTAATGGCAATATAAAAGCGTTACCATTGAGTGTTCTCAAACCACAGAATTCTCAAGATAATACCAAACAGCCCATGTTTTTCTGAACTAATGAAAGCCTTGGAGAAATAACATGATAAGCTGTTCCTGCTTTTCAGCTGAAGTGTGGCTGTCCCCTCTTTAGTTGTGAATTGTTTACTTTAGCTGCAGGGATAGTGCAGGGATAGTGAAGGTCTTAAGTGTCTTGCTCATGTACACATGGACAGACTGAATTCCATTGAGAGAACATTAATGTGGCAAGCTCTTTGGAAGAAAACACGAGGACACTTCAGATAAATAGGCCTCAGTCTGCTGCCAGCCTCTGAGAATCTATATGACAGGTTAGAGGGGAAAATGGATATTTGAAAATGCCTTAACCAGCTAAAGGCCCTCTACTCCATTTGTGAAACTCTTTGAGATGATAGATTAGTGTGATACAAATGAATTCAGCTATAGTTCATAGTAAAATACAAAAATGTGAAAACCCACTTCTAAAAGAGACATGACATGAAAAATGAGCTGTGTCAGAGTGCTAACACTCAGAGGAGAAGAAATCAGATCGAATTCCCTCTTTAGAGTCTGACCCAGGTAAATGAAGAGTAGATCACACACCTAATGTACAAATTATTCTCTTTAGAGATGGTAACACACATTTTTAACTGGTGCACAGGTTAGGAGGAAAGAACCCTGGCTTTCGGGTAACAGGTCTGGACTTAAATCCTGACTGCACTTAAGGCCTCTCTCAGTCCTCTTAGGCGGTTGAGTAACTGCTCTTGCTGAGGATAACGCCACCTACTGTATGGAGTTATTAGGACCTTAAATGAGAAAGTGCCACCGCATGGGCATTCAGTGATGGTCTCTACGTGTACCTTGGGTAGATCAAATGTTGTCTTTAAAACAAGGCCAGATCATGTCCCTTCTCTGTTCAAAACACTGCAGTGGCTTCCCATCTCACTCATGGTAAACACAAAGCTGTCACACAGTCCGACAAGGCCCTACATTATCTGAACCCCCATTCCCTGTAAGCCTCACTTGCTCCTTGCTCACTGTGCTCAGGTCACGCTGGCCATCTTGCTGCTCCTTGAGCATAACAGCAAGCTCTTGCTTCAGGCCATTTGCACATGCTGTTCTTCTGCCTGAATATTGTCTCACAGTTATCCTCAGGGCTTGCCCTCTCAGTTCCCTAAATTCTCTGCTCAAATGTTTCCTAATCAGAAAGTCTCTCCTCACACCAGTCTACATAAAAGAGTAATCACCTACTTCTCCCTTCCCTTTTTTAGTGTTCTCTATAGCTCTTATCACAAGCGAATGCACCAAATATTTATTCTGATTACTTGTTTAGTATCTGTCTCTTTTCACCAGTCTGTAAGCAACCCAAGACTGGGAATTTTTTTGTCCACTGTGCCTGACAAAGGATAAATGCTCATTAAATGTTTGTTGACAAAATGAATCAAAGAAAAAATGAAATAAGCCATGATGACTTATCACTGGCAAAGCCACAAAGAGAGCTAGTATCTCAGCTCCGTACTGTGTATCTCTGAGGTCAACAGGATAAAAACAAGGGAAGCTATAAATGACAAGTATGTAGCATTTGCTCTTTTTCTTCTTTCCAAAACTGCCATTATTCATAAAAAAGGAAGAAAAGATTTCTAAATGCTGATGCTTCACAGGAAGTATACATGACAAATAACTATGGGATACAGCTCTGAATTTTCAGTTGTTATATTTACAAGATGTTTTCTTAACCTTGCTTTTCCTTGAATGACTAAAATGTGATATTATTCCCAAAAAGCCTACTATATTAATAACATCATCTCTAGGATAATGTCACCTGGGTCTTGGGGACAGTTATCCATCTACATCTAAATACAAAATAAATTTATGAAGAGACAAAAAGAAATGTGTTCACTGATATGTTAACAATGGTTTTCTCTTAGGGAGATTTTTAGTTGATTTAGCTCTTTTTAACTTTTTTGAATCGCTCAATTTTCATACAATTAGCATATCTCACTTTTATGGTAAGTAAAAATAATGACTCTGGTCATGGAAAAAAAAAATTTAAGTCTCTTTTAAATCAGAATAGCTACTTATTATTGTCTGACTCTCTCAAAGGATCTGGTACAGTGGAAACCACTCTATTAGAATTCCATGTATGCAAAGACCTTGAGAAATTCTGTATAGGATAGCAACCTATTCAAGTTCGGGCTGAGCCACACTATTCATCTCCTTAAAGTACGTGCCATAATTTTTTCTTTCAATATAAACTCTCAGTGTAAGTTACAGCAATTTGTATTTCGAGAGCCTAAGCTATTATGCTTTATTATGAAAGTGTTTTCACAAAACTAATACATGAAAAATTTTAAGGTGAAATTTAGTGTGCTTTTTATCTGTCCTGTTGGTCAAATTAATTATACCAAGTCCACCTGTGCCAATTTGAGATGATGATGATTTTGTAGCAGGCCAGCTAGAGATACGACATAGATGCTGAGTGTAAACAGAGGAAGGCAAAAGAAGAGGAAAGGAATACATTTCTTCTGCTTGCTCAGGGATCCTTCCCAGCCTGGTTGGTTAGGCATGATTCCCAGGTTTGTCTTTGCAGACTATCCTAACCCCATCTAGATGTACAGGCTAATGCACTGGTTGAGAAGGTGAGCTTTGAAATTTGACTACCTTTGTTTAAATCTCAACCTTTTTTTTTTTTTTTGATTGTGATCTTGGACAAATTTCTGAAACTCTTTGTTTCCTCATCTGTAATATGTGGATAATTCTCTTAAGTTACCTGTGAACATGAAATAAAAGGGCCTATATATCAAACACAGTGTCTGGAACAGAGAACACATTCAGTTAGTTGCCTTTATTCTTTTGTGCTTCTTAGTTTAATGGTCTCTTCAGGCCAAAGCAATTTTCTTAAAATATGATCCACCACAGGATGAATGCCACTTTGTACCCATTCCTATTCCCACCCCATCCACTTCAGTTCTATCAAGGGAATAGTAGAGGTTTGAGAAGCTACATCTAAAAGATTGCTGGCCCTTGTACCATACTGGTTTCACTCTCAAGGTTTCTAGAAAGGAGACATGAATGAGAAAATGCTAATATTCAATATATTTCTTCTATGTTTTACAAGTAATGCTATGTGCTATATCAGAAATTAAAATTGGAAAAAGTTTCATTTACAGTAAAATGTTACTTCGGTGTGAATCACTGTGTTGCCATTTGAAGGAATATATCCTTGAGCAAAGTGAATCTTAATGTGGGAATTTTTGACAAAGATTTTGACACGTTCTTAACTATCAGGTTCTAGCTGGTGCCCAAATAATACTGACCTGAAGGTGAGAGGCAATGCCACCAGCATTTTAAAGAGCTTTGAAGACACAATTGCTGGCTGTATTTAAATACATGCTTTTTTTTATCTGAGGCAGGCACTTGCTTTATAAAGGCTTGTCTTCTGTTGGACCTAATTCTTTGCTCTTGCGAGGAAGGAGGGTTATGATCAGAGCAAGGTTAAAACTAGCTCAGTGCCAATGACTGGGAGCTGGTCCTTAGAATCTGTTTGTCCATTCATCTATTTAACTTGTTATTAACAGTTCATAGTTTATTTTGCACTGCAGATATCTTTTCATTATTTTGGAAGAAAATGAATTTCTGAACTATACTGTAATTAAAATGATTTATTAAATATAAGGTTTGAACTGTCAATATCACTTGGCCTATTATTATGCAAAATTCCTTTGTAAACTAGTTCAAATTACATTTCCATGCACAACGAGAAAGGGTGACTCACTTAGGTAAGCTAATACTATAGAACAAAGATGATGAAGTGAGCTTAGAAAAGCTTATACAGGAGGAGGTGGCCAAGATGGCAGAGTAGGAAGACCCTGAACTCACATCCTCTAACAGACACACCAAAATTATAACTACTTACAGAGGTACCATCTATGAGAATGACCTGGAGGCTAGCAGAAAAGATTTTCTACAACTAAAAACATAAAGAAGGAACTACCATGAGACAGGAGGGGGGGGGACAAAAACACAATATTGTCAGGACCCACACCCTTGGGTCAGCAACTCACAAATAGGAGGAATATCACAATCATAGAAGTCCTCTCCAAGGAGCGAGGGGTCCAAGTCCCATATTGGACTCCCTGGCCTGTGGGTCCTATACCTGCAATATGAGCCCCTACAATGTCTGGCTTTGAAAACCAGTGAGGTTTGTGTTTGGGAGAGCAGGAGGGCTTTAGGAAACAGAGACTTCACTCTTAAAGGGCATGCACAAAATCTCACACACTCCAAGTCCCAGTAGTTTGAAAGGACCCTGGATCAGACCCACTTACTAATCTTAGGTAGCCTCTGGAGAGGCAGGGGGCAAGTAGGAGCACCCTTGGTGATGAAGACACTGGCAGCAGCCATTTTAGGGGGCTCGTTCTACCATGTGGACACAGGCGCTGGCAAGTGCAACTTTGGAATCCCCTCTCTATCCTGTTAGTGCTGGGTACTTGGCACCAGACTCAGGCTGGCACCTGCCCCAAGATGCACCCTGCCTCTCTGGCCCAGGTCATGCATACTGCTGTGTGGAGACTCAGCCCCACCACCAGTGGGACTAGCACCAGCTATGCAGGAAGCCTACCCTCCAGTGGGGCCTGCAGCCACTGCATGACGTATAGTCTTGGAGCCAACTGGCCTGGGTGGGGCAAGCCTGCTTACCAGCGCACCCACAGTAGTCAGCCCTACAACAACAGGAGTGTGCAAGTGGCCCACAGAGGGGCCTCCCCTAGAGCATACAGCTCTGCTAACCAGAGGGGAGTGTACTGCTGGGACCCATAGGCTATCTCCCACATAAGGACACTTCTCCAAGATCAGAAAATATAATCAACATACCTAATACACAGAAATAAAACCAGAGACTTAGGCAAAATAAGGAGAAAGAGGGATATGTTCTGAACAAAGGAACAAGACAAAACCTGAGAAAAAGAACTAAACGAAGCGCAGATAAGCACTCTACCCAGTAAAGAGTTCAAGATAATGTTCATAAAAATGCCCACTGAGCTTTGGAGAAGAATGGCTAAACACAGAATTTCAACAAAGAGTTAGAAGATATAAAGAGAACAAAACAGAGCTGAAGAACACATTAAGTGAAATGAAAAATACACTAGAAAGAATCAAAAGTAGATTAGATGATACGGAGGAATGGATAAGTGATCTAAAAGACAGAGTAGTGGAAATCACCCAAGCTGAACAGAAAAATGAAAAAAAGGATTAAAAAAAATAAGGATAGTTTGAGGCCTCTGAGACAACATTGAGTGTACTAACATTCACATTATAGGAGTCCCAAAAGCAGAAGAGAGAAAGGGACAGAGGACTTACTTGAAGAGATAATAGTCAAAAATATCCCCAACTTAGGGAAGGAGACACATCCAGGTTCAGAAAGCAGAGAGTCCCAAACAAGATCCACCCAAAGAGGTCCACACCAAGACACATTATAGTTAAAATGGCAAAAACTAAAGATAAAGAGAGAATCTTAAAAGCATCAAGAAAAAAGAAAATAATTATGTACAAGAGAAATCCCATAAGGTATCAACTGACTTTTGAGCAGAAACTTTGCAGTCTAAAAGGGAGTGGCACAATATATTTAAAGTGATGAAAGGAAAAAAACCTACAACCAGGAATACTCTACCCAGCAAGGTTATCATTCAGATTTGAAAGAGATAAAGAGTTTTACAGACAAGCAAAACCTAAGAGTTCAGCACCACAAAAACCAGCTTTACAAGAAATGTTAAAGGAACTTCTCTAGGCAGTAAAGGCCATAATTAGAAATATAACAATTATAAAAAGAAAAAATCTCACTGGTAAAGGCAATAGATCAACTACTTACAAAGTCAGCAGGAAGGTTAAAAGACAAAAGTAGTAAAATTATCTATATTCACAGTAAGTAGTTAAGGGATACACACAAAAAAGATACAAAACATGACGTCAAAAAAATTAAACAGGAGAGGGGAAGTAAAAATGTAGAGTTGTTAGAATGTGCTTGACCTTGAGCTCATCAATGTAAAATATTACTATAATAATATATATGTTGTTATATATGAACCTCATGGGAGCCACAAAGCAAAAACCTGTAATAGATAAACACACAAAAAGAGAGAAAAAAATCCAAACATAACAGTAAAGATTCTCATCAAATCACAAGGAAAAAGAGCAAAAGAAGAAGAGAGGAACAAAAAAGAACTACAAAAAGAACCAGAAAACAATTAACAAAATGACAGTAAGTACATACCTATCAATAATTACATTAAATATAAATGTAATTATCAATAATTACATTAAATATTAAATATAAATGGACTAAATGCTCCAATCAAAAGGCATAGAATAGCTGAATGGATACAAAACCAAGATGCATTTATATGCTGCCTACAAAAGACTCACTTCAGATCTAAAGACACACACAGAATGAAAGGGAGTGGACTGAAAAAGATATTCCATACAAATGCAAATGAAAAGAAAGCCAGGGTAGCAATACTTAATATCAGACAAAATATACTTTAAAACAAAGACTATAACAAGAGACAAAGAAGGGCATTATGTAATGATCAAGGGATCAAGCCAAAAAGAAGATACAACAACTGCAAATATATATACACCCAACTTAGGAGCACCTAAATACATTAAGCAAATATTAACAGCTATAAAGGGAGAAATTGACAGTAATACAATAACAGAAGGGAACTTTAACACCCAATATATCAATGGACAGATCAGACAGAAAATCAGTAAGGAAACACTGGCCTTAAATGACACATTAAATCATATGGACTTAATATATACAACATTTCTTCCAAAAACAGCAAAATACATGTTCTTTTCAAGTGCACATGGAACAAATATCCAGGGTAGATTACATGCTAGGCCCCCATACAAGTCTCAATAAATTTAAGAAGACTGAAATCACATCAAGCATCTTTTCTAACCACAATGGTGTGAAACTATACGTTAACTGAAAGAAAATAACTGCAAGAAACACAAACATGTGGAGTCTAAAAAACATGCTACTAAACAACCATTGGGTCCCTAAAGAAATTAAAAAGGAAATCAAAAAATACCTGGAAACAAATAAGAATGGAAAAACAACAATCCAAAATCTATGGGATGCATAAAAGCACTTCTAGGGTAAAGTTTAAATTCATACAAGCCTACCTCAGGAAACAAGAAAAGTATCAAATAAAAACATGTAACCTTATACTGAAAGGAACTAGGAAAAGAAAAACAAACAAATCCAAAAGTTAGTAGAAGGAAAAAAAAAAAAACATATGAGAGCAGAAATAAATAGAGACAAAAAAAAAACTATCAATGAAACTAAGAGCTGGTTCTTTTAAAACATAAACTGTTAGCAAGACTTATCAAGTTAAAAAGAGAACCCAAAAATAAAATCAGAAATTAAAGAGGAGAAGTTACAATCAACACTGCAGAAACACAAAGGATCATAAGAGATTACTATGAACAATTATATGGTAATAAAATGGACAACCTAGTAGAAATGGATAAATCCCTAGAAAGATACAATATCCCCAAACTGAATCAGGAAGAAATAGAAAATATGATCAAACAATACCAGTAATGAAACTGAATCAATAATAATAGTAGTAGTAGTAATAATAATAGTAGTAGTAATAATAATAATAGTAGTAATAGTAGTAGTAATAATAATAATATTATAATAAAAAATAACTCCCAACAAACATGAGTCCAGGACCAGATGGCTTTAGAGGTGAATTCTAGAAGACATTTGAATAAGACTTAATAACTATATTTTTCAAACTACTGCCGAAAATTAAAGAGGAAAAAAATGTTTTGGAACTCATTCTACCAGGCCACCATCACCCTGATACCAAAACCAGAAAAAGATACCACAGTAAAAGAAAATTACAGGCCAAATATCACTGGTGAATGTAGATGCAAAAACCCTCAACAAAAATATTAGCAAACCAAACTCAGCAATACATTAAAATGATCATAAACCATTATCAAATGGGATTGATCCCAAGGATGCAAGGGTGGTTAATGTCTGCAAGTCAATCAATATGATACTCCGCGTTAACAAATTGAAAAATATCGTCTCAATAGACGCAAAAAAAATCTTGTGACAAAATTCAACATTGATTTATAATGAAAACTCTCAGTAAAGTGGGAATAGTGGAAGAATACCACAATATAATAAAGGCCATACATGACATAGCGACAGCCAACATCATATCCAACAGTGAGACGCTAAAAGCATTTTCTTTAAGGTTAGGAATAAGACAAGGATGCCCACTCTCACCACTTTTATTAAACATAGTACTGAAAGTCCTAGCTACAGCAATCAGGCAAGAAAAAGGAATCCAAATGGGAAAGAAGCAGTAAAACTGTCACTGTTTGCAGATGAGATGATATTATATATAGAAAATCCTAAAGACATCACCAAAAAAACTATTAAAACTTATAAATGGATTTGGTAAAGTTTCACAATACAAAATTAATATACAGGAATCTGTTGGATTTCTATACACTGTCTGATAGTTCAGATATCAGAACTATCAGAAAGATAAATTAAGAAAACAATCCCATTTATAACTGCATCGAAAGAATACCTAGGAATAAATCTAACCAAATAGGTAAATAATTGTACCCTGAAAACTAGAAGACATTGATGAAAGAAATTGAAAATGACAAAAACAATTAGAAAGCTATTCCATGCTCATGAATTGGAAGAATCAATGTTGTTAAAATAACCGTACTACCCAAGGCAATCTACAGGTTCAATGCAATCCCTAGCAAAAGGCATTTTTCACAGAACTAGAACAAACAATACTAAAATTTGTATGGAAACAAAAAAGACCCTGAGTAACCAAGGCAATCTTGAGAAAGAAGAACAAATTTGCAGGGGTGGGGTGGGGATCATGCTGATTTCAAACTATACTGCAAAGCTACAGTAATCAAAACAGTAGGTACTGGCACAAAAACAGACACAGAGATCAATGGAACAGAATAGAATGTCCAGAAATGAACCCACACTTATATGGTCAATTGATCTACAACAAAAGAAGCAAGGATATACACTGGGGAAAAGATAGGCTTTCCAATAAATGGTTCTGGAAAAAACTAAACAGCTACATGCAAAATAATCAAACTGACAACTTTCTCATACCATATACAAAAAATAAACTCAAAATGGATTAAAGACTTAAATATGAGTCCTGGAACTATAAAACTCCTAGAAGAAAATATAGGGAGTAGGCTCTTTGACATCAGTGTTAGCAATATATTTCTCAATATGTCTCCTCAGGGAATGGAAACAAAAGCAAAAATAAACAAATTGGCTATACCAAACCAAAAATCTGTTGCACAGTGAAGGAAACTATCAACAAAGCAAAAAGTTGGCCTATTGAATGGGAGAAATATTTGCAAACATCACATTAATAAGGAGTTAATATCCAAAATATACAAAGAAACCATATAACTCAACATCAAAAAAAACCCAAACAATGTAATTAAAAAATAGGCAGAGGAACTGAATAGACATTTGTCCAAAGAAGACATACAGATGGCCAACAGACACTTGAAAAGATGCTCAACATCACTAATCATCAAGGAGATGCAAGTCAAAACCACAATGAAAATCCACCTCACACCTCTCAGAATGGCTATCATCAAAGATGCAACAAATAACAAATGTTGGTGAGGATGTGGAGAAAAGGGAACCCTCATGCACTGTTGGTGGGCTTGTAAATTGGTATATATAGCTGCTGTGGAAAGAGTATGGAGGTTCCTATAAAAAATTAAAAATAGAACTGCCATATGATCCAGCAATTTCACTTCTGGGTATTTACTCAAAAAACCCCAAAACACTAATTCCAAAAGATATGTACATCCCAGTGTTCATAGCAGCATTATGTACAATAGCCAAGATATGGAAGCAACCTAAGTGCCCATCAATAGACAAATGGATAAAGAAGATGTGGTGTGTGTGTTTTATATAAAATAAAATATTACTCAGCCATAAAAAAATGAAATCTTGCCATTTGCAACAAAACGGATGGATCTAGAGGGTAGTATGCTAAGTGAAATGTCAGACAGAGAAAGAGAAATACAATATGATCTCACTTATATGTGGAATCTAAAAGCAAACCAAACAAACAAAACTAAATGAAAAGAGACTCATAGACACAGAAAACAAATGTGTGGTTGCCAGAGGGGAAGTAAGTGGGGGTGGTAAAGTAGGTGAAGGGGATGAAGAGGTACAAACATCCAGTTATAAAATAAATAAGTCAGAGGGATGTAACATACAGCATAAGGAACATGGTCAATAATACTGTAATAACTGTATGGAGACAGATGCTTACTAGGCTTAACTGAGGTGGTCATTTCATAATGTATGCAAATATCAAATCACTATGTAGTACACCTGAAACTAACATAATATTTGTACATCAACTATATTTCAAGAAAAGAAAAGAAAAGCTTACACAGGAAACCTGGGTTCTAGTCCTAGGTCTTTCACTAATAGGTTTATGTTTAGTCATATAATCTTACTGGGCCTCAGGCCACCTCTCAGAAAATGAAGGGCCAAACTAAATTACATCTAAGGGTTGCTTCCAGCCGGAAGATTCTATGAACCTGAAATTTGACATAATAAATATGCATTGTGAAAGCATGTTAATTATATTTAACCTTATGGAAACAGCCCAACAAACCTGTGGCAATAGCTTGGGCCAAAGGATAAAGGGGGAATTACCCAAGTAACACAAAGGTGGCATAAGGAAGCATGACCCTGAGTTTACAGCACATGCATATTCTCCCGGGATGTGGAGGTTTTATTTGCTCTGTTCTCTCAAGCACAACACGTAAATGGGATCTGCTTCTTAACTGTTGTATTTTCTGTGTTACTAATTGTCAAAGAACATGCATTGGATAGAAATAGTAGTAGCTTTCCCAAGAAGAGCACTAAAACAGACTCCAAGGCATAAGGAAATCTAGGCAGAGTCATCCTAATTGTAATAGCTGGACAACAGCAAAATAGGAATGGCAAATATTTTCTCTAAACAAACCAGCACACAATTTAATCAGGCAATCCATGTTACATGGGATGGCATAAAATCATTTCTTTACTTTGGGCTGTCTTTAAACAGGGAGAAAATAGATTTCTAAGTAATCCAGGAACAATATGGCCATGGTCTGTATTGTAAAATTTAAGTAGCTCACATTTAATCCAAATTGAGGTAATTTACGGAATTCATAACAAGGCCTATAGTGAAAAGAAAAGTTCTATAAGTGAAGATGGAAAGAAGGAGGGAGGAAGGCAGGCAGGTGGGGCGGGGGGGAGGGAGGGAGGGAATAAAGGAAGGAAGGGAAGGAAAGAAAGAGAAAGAAAACCCTAGACTGAGAAAAATGTATAGGTCCTATTCTATAAGATAAACTGTGCCAAACTGTGGGAGTATGCTTTTCTCTACTCTGGTTACAGTTCTCAACCAGATTCACCAAAAGAGGCAAAAGACGCATTATAAAACTTTAACAACCAAGTAAACCAGCAAGCCAACTATTAGACCCTCTAGACATGCATAAACACTAGGTTGTTTTGTCTCCATCATTTTGCAATACTCCCCTAGTGCCAGACAATGCTTCACAACCTATCAGATACTGGCCTCAAACTCCATGTTCAGGAAACAACTTAAACAGCTCTGTTCAGTAGCAGTTGGGTACAGTAACAAAGCTGAAGTAGGGTAATAAAGGAGCCATAAAATCACCATAAACTTCAAAAAGAAAAAAGGCATGAAGTTGCTGTGTATTAAACACCTTTGTATTCAGATCCATATTGAACTAAATTTACAATTATACATGTAGAAAATAAAAATATTTAGTGTAAAACAAAGTTTTAGTGTAAGAAAACATGCAGTAAAAAAGGCTGATCTTTAGAGAGAGAGTAAATTAGTAGTTGCTGGGGCTGAGGGTAGGAATGGAGAGTATTTGCAAATGGGCCACAAGGGTTCTATTAAAGTGATGGAAATGTTCTAAAATTGGATTGTGGTGGTGATTGTACAATTCTGTGGTAAGTAGATTATACCTCAAAAAAGCTTTTAAGGAATTTTAAAATAAGAAAAAGCCAGAAAATATGTGTATCTATATTTTTTAGTTCTTGTCTTTATTGATTGTGAGATAGGTATATTTTTAATTTACATTTTAAGGAACTAAATGTCAGAAATGTTTTTCTTTCTATGCTTATCTTTACCCCTTCAATAAAAGTTCCCCAATTAATCAAAACTATATTTCATTTTTACTCTAGTTTCTGTAAACTATTAACATTTTGATAAAAAATTTTTTTCTTTTTTATGACTTCTCTATTTGCTATTTATTAAAAGTCCTAAACTCAAAGAAGTCCTCATGTCCAAAAAAAAGGTGGGATAATGGGTCATTCTAAGCAAAATGTATATAACTATCACACAATTCTTAAAACTTATCTAGTCAAAATAATACATATTTGCTGGGTAATGTCTTTTATTATTTTAATAATGTACAAACTACAATCATACCCAAGTTAATAATATCTGGAGCCTCATTTTCCTCACTTACGAGAATAAAACCACATTATTTTATAGTCACAGATGTTGTAAGACCAAATCAGATAGTGTATGTGAAAGTGCTTTGAAAATTAAAAAGTGCTATGTAAGAATTATCATTATTACCATGACTTCCAAGATATGTGGGAATGCTAATTAAAATGGATACTTATAAATAGTATTTTCCTGTTACAATTCATAATTAAATCTGGTTTTAAATTAGTTGTTCCAACCACCCGAATGAAACAGAAGGAATAGGAAAAATTAATGTCTGAATTTAAGGAAGTTTTTCTTTCAAAGAGAAAGAAAAAGCAGTGTTATTGCTCTGATGCAAATAACTTTTTTGGACATGACATACTAATGTGTCCAAGTATTCAGGAAGAACCGACTTAACTACATTACTGAAAGTGACATCTTTTAAGGGCACAGAAAGCTTCTATTCTACAAAGTAGTATTGGACTGTACTCCTCAACATGTCCTAACCAAAAAAAAAGAATTATTATGCGAGAATTACTTTTCTCTGTGTAATAGTACTATAAAGTTCAGGAAACATTAACCATAATCTTAATTATAAACTTCTGTTTTCAATCTGTTGTTAAAACCTCTTTTCTCACTAGTTAGCCACAGTTTTATTATTTACCTGTCTCTCTTCATTACACAATAATATCACAGATTTCTTTTCCCTAGTCAATGTCTAAAACTTAAAAGGGAACCACAGCATCTGGTTTGTTCCATAGGATACACAGGGAGGAACATAGGGAACTTGTCACCGTCTGCGTGATGCATGTCCAAATGACACAGAGAATGCAAAGGATGGACCATGAGTTGAATAGCGATGTCAGAGTTGGGAAACTATTCAGCCATGAGCACAGAGGCATGGCCCTGTTGTACGATTTTATAGTTAAGACTTTATGTGTAAAATTTATTTCATAGATAGCCACTAAGTTATCTATATTAATGGTGAGGTATATCAATTTCAGAACAAAGAACCTAGAAAAAGTAGCTTTTTAAAATTTATTTTATCTACTCTTTTTCATTTAATCCCACTTGCCATTTGCACAAGTGATAATCAGGAGACAGTCTCTGCTTTTCATCCTTGTTTTCCTTCCCAGGGTCACCTCAACTCCTTATCAAAATGTAATGCCATTTTCTCTGTAACTTGCCTTGAGACCTAAAATTCAGTTTTACAGCTAGTAATAAGAAACATAAGGAAATATCTGTATTTTTAAATTCAAATTGAGTTAAAAACATGTGAAGCAATTTTCATAGAGAAAATAGTTTTCATTTTAATTTTTTAAAAAGACATTTAACTTTTAGTTTAGAGAAAGATAAGAAAAAGAACTTCATACTTTTCTGTTTTTAATTACAACATGAACAAAAGTTTGGACTATTTTATAGAAATCATTTGCAAAGGAAAGAGCGCTTGTGATTTCCCTTAATAGGGAATTAGCACTGCTACATTTTGACTCAAAAGGCTACCTACATTGATTCAAGATTGTTTCCTGAAATGTGAAATTTAAATACACCATTTCTCTTCCCTACACTACTTGTGTTAAATAAACCCTATTTCATTTTGTAGGGATATTAAAATTGATTTTATTACCTATGATGCACTTTAAATTGTTTTCCTTCATAATCAAATAGTTTCTTTCCCTTAAGATTCAATTTCTATGCATAATCGCACTCATATAAAGAAATACTACATGAAATAGTTTAACTGTTGAATATTTCACATAATTCAACTTATTCTAATACTTAAAAGCACACTTATAACTTAAAACTTCACATAGATGGAGCTGAGTATCGTAAGCTGACACTTCAACTTCTTTCATTTATTGACACAGTGAAGATTTAAAATGAGTTTAAATGATATAGAGAGAATCATATATGGCAAAATTCAACTCTCTGAGATGTGAACAGATTAATTTATGAGAGGTTTTGCATTCTAATCACACTTTTGAGATGTTAGACATAAATAACTTTATAATTTTTTTAAACTGTTACTGGAAGACTTTTAATCAAACGGCTTATAATCAGATCTTAATGTCCTAATACATGCTATATTCAAACGTCACCCTTTCTGATATTAATAAAAGTATAGCTTCTTTCTCTGTTTTTCTACTTCAAAATTTTCACAAGATTTCGTACTTCACATGTAGTTAAGCCAGTTCAACATGTGTTTACTGGTTTTTTGCTTATGCTAACTTATCTACGAAAAACAGTCGCATTAAACGTTGAAACTGCTTTGTTCATGAAAGTGGAATCTGAGATTGCAGCCATGACCAGACAGTGGTTCCCATTGGTTTAGCTTGTTACTTTTGGGGTATTGATGATCTCCCCACTCTTACTGTGAATTTGCAAGGCAGTTAACTGAAGCTGGGGCTAAGTACCAAGCCATTTGGCCCACAAAATCTCCCGATTTCTTAGCCCAGTGTTTAGCCTAATATATGGTATATGTCAGCGCAACGGGGGATGTTAATATGAAGGACAGAATATGAATTAGCAATAAATTAAATGTATATAGCTAATGAGCTACAGTGAAACATTCAGAATCATCTTTTTTATGTTTATTTCTAGAAAGCAAGATAAATCATTTCATTTTATTTAAGAGGACACGGCTATTTTCAACATTACTAACATACACAAGGAGACTGTTTTTCCCCTTCACGGAAGGGATCTCTCTTTGAAAGTGTTTACATAAAATTTTCAGGGACGAGGAATACATCTTGGCACAAAGTAAACTACCTTATTCAGAAGAGAAATTATGATGTTTATCTTTGGGAGCACTGCCACCTCAAAATAGCCCTTCTAGTCACCTTATAGTGTATTCTTTTATTTCATGGGTGGAAGTTGAGAGCTGAGTCTGTGTTTATTTGCGTTCTTCTCTTGACCTAAAGCCCCCCAATGCCCAATGCCTTAAAGTCTAATCTCCTTTAAGAATATAATACAGTTATACCCTATCAGTTGGTTATCTAGTATTTCTCACTGCTCCCTCACACAACCTCTAGTCAGGCCACTTGTTTTGGTGTCCTGTGAAAACACGTGGCCTTCTGTGTTGTAAACTTTTCCTGGAATGGCCTTTCCCCCAAATGGCCTTTTCGCATCTGTTCATTTAAATCCCAACCTATTCTCTAAGCCCTGGCTCAAGTTCTGTGTCTTCTCAGGGCCTCGCTACATCATCAGCTCCAAACGCTCTCTTTCTGAAATGCTGAGAACCCTTCTTCATGATTTAGAATTTAATGCAATACTAAAGGATTTCACTTGCTATTTTTCATATGTATTGATCTTATCTTCTTACGTAGGAGAAGCAAGATGTTCTTTGAGGGCACGAATCACACGTGATATTGCTATATCCCACAAAAAATATTTAGGAATTGTTTTAATAGATAAACTTTTACTGAATGTGACGTGACCATAAATTCACTGGATTAAAAAAAAATCAAATTTATGTCACAGAAAACAAAAAGGTAAGTGACCAAACTGTTAAGTGGTGATAAAACAGTTCATCCAAAACTTATCTTAAGCCATGGAAAGACATGTCCAGTACCTTCTAGATTTACAGTTGGCCCTTAGTATCCTTGAGGGATTGACTCCAGTCTCCCCTGTGGATACCAAAATCCTTAGATGCTCAAGTCCCTCATATAAAATGGCATAATATTTGCATATAACCTAAATACATCCTCCTGTATACTTTAAATCATCCTTAGATTGCTTATAATACCTAATACAATGAAAATGCTACGTAAATAGGTATAAATACAGCATAGGTAATATATAAATAGTTGTAAATACAATGTAAATGCTATGTAAATTGTTTCTGGTACGTGTCAAAGTCAAGTTTTGCTTTTTGAAACCTTATCGAATATTTTCAATCTGAGGTTGGATGAATTCATGGATGGGGAACCTGTGAATATTGAGGGCCAACTGTGGATTGATCTTTCTAGAAAAACAAGAAGGTTTAGAGGAGAAAATGCTAACATTTTCCTTTACTATAGAACACTAATTTCAAACACTTTTAAAGAAAAATGTTCATTTCAACAGATGGCTAGTGTATAAAATTCCTGTAATTTCAAAAGATGTATAAGAGTGTGACTGTTCGATTTGTTGTCGTTCATTTAGTCTAAACTGTATTCCAGCTATCAATGTACTAAAGAGAATATATTCTACAGTAACAAGATGAATTCATGCATATTTTACCTTATTTGTAAATGTCAAAGCAGAGATAAATTTTATCACCTGTGATTTCTGCTTAGAAACTATCTTGTGGTTAGATGTTTTAGAAGTTGCAATATACAGGCATACTTCATTTTATTGCGCTTCATTTTTTTATCACACTTTGCAGATACTGCATTTTTAACACATTGAAGGTTTGTGGCAACCCTGTGTCGAGGAAGTCTGTCGATATCATTTTTCCAACAGCATTTGCTCACATCGTGTCTCTGTGTCACATTTTAGTAATTCTCACAGTATTTCAAACTTTTTCATGATTATTATATTTGCTATAATAATCTGTGATCAGTGATCTTTGATGTTACTACTCACTGAAGACTCAGATGATAGCATTTTATAGCAAAGTATTTTTTAATAAAATATTTTTTGATTAAGGTATGTACATTGTTTTTTTATACTTAATGCTCTTACATGCTTTATAGACTATAGTATAGTGTATACATTACTGTCATATGCATTGGGAAACCAAAAAATTCCTGTTACTTGCTTTACTGTGATACTTGCTTTATTGCAGTGGTCTGGAATTGAACCTGCAATATCTCTGAGGAATGCCTGTGTTGTGACTGCACCTATTATGTTCAATTAGCATTTATCAAATTGGATTTTTATTAACTATCTGAATAACTTATTTTCTCAGAAATCAATACTATCACAATTACTAATTTGTGTCAGCTTTCATTCTTTTGAAGAATAAATATAAATGAGGATGACATATTTAATAATAATCCAAGTAGGGTATTTCTAGAGAAAAGGCTATGTTAAAATGAGGCAATTTTGAGTTTTCAACCAGCAGAGTGCTTATTCACCTTGGCTACAGAGGACACAAGGCCTTAGGATGGGAGGGTTTCCCAGGCATCCCCTGCAGCATAAATCACAGTGGGCACAAAGGGCAGTGCTGTCCAGCGATCCCACAGCT
This sequence comes from Monodon monoceros, assembly GCF_005190385.1. Classification (NCBI taxonomy): domain Eukaryota; kingdom Metazoa; phylum Chordata; class Mammalia; order Artiodactyla; family Monodontidae; genus Monodon; species Monodon monoceros. Next base: position 42,443,219 of record NW_021703781.1, read on the forward strand.
ATTCTATTTCACTGTCATGTGGCTTGGCAGTAAGAAGCTCTTGAAGGGTTTTCGTCTCATGTGGGGTTTCCCTTTGGCTTAGGCTTTCCCCTTACATAATGACGAAACAAAACTCTGTGACTGAGCAATAGGTTTATCACCTAATTTCTTGCTTAATCATCTCTTAGTCCCTATTTTTTTTAGTTGCTTTACATAGCCTTCCACGTCACTTGCATGTGACACACAGTGACCAAGCAGCTGGCAAAAATGCCATGAGAGTGGTATGGATGCCCATATGTACAGCACACAGACCCTGTTACACAAATGTGATTGTGAGTGTGGCAGAATTCTTACAACTTGCTACCACATTGCCCCCTCCTGGGCAATCCGATCATGGGATTGTGGCACAGGAGAAAAGACCTTTGTCCTCCATTTGGCAAGAGCCAGACCCTTATTATGCCCAATCAGGGTGCCATGGTTTAAGAAGATTGTGGAGAAACTGGATATGATTTAGCAGTTTGCACCAAAAACGATTTCCTGTTGAGAGGTTAAGAGGTGGGGCTTTACGATTTAGAAGAGAAATGGATGAATAAGAGCAGACTACTTCAGGTACACAAAGGTTTAGTGTGAGGAAGACTGAAAATTGTTTCCCATCTCTACTCATGACAGATCAGAAAGTAAGGAGCTTTAGTGGTTTGGGGGAATTTAATAGAAGCTATCACTGAAGGTCATTTGAACACCTTAGCCTCACTCATGTATTGGAGAAATGCTTGTATTCTCAGCACTTGGCCTAACAATGGGAGAAAAAAGAGTAAAATATTTCATTCCCTTCCTTTTCTATGGGTAGAGCTGAAAATGATAGTTATCATTAGAATATTTTAATAATAATAACAACACTGCCAACACTTACAGACCTATGATACATAGTGAGGCACTATTTTGGGACTTTAACTCATTTAATCTTTGCAATGCCTGAGGCACACAGCCTATTATTATCCTCCTTTTAGAGATGAGGAAACTGAGGCTCAAGGGGTTTAAGTAAATGACTAATCACACACAGCTGGTAAGACCTCAATCCAGACAGTCTGATTCCAGAGCTCTAGCTTTTAGCTACCACGTGATACTGTCTGATCTTTATTTTTTCCTCCACAGATATTTTAACACTCAACTAGGAGCCGCAAAAGAGAAGACAGAAAAAAGAGTCTCTGAAGGTTCGACAGAAGAAGAGGTGAATAGCAGATAATCATGGCATCTATTCCGTATTTATGTCTAAGACAGGTTCTTGAATTCTAGAAGACTTTTTTAAAAAAACAAACGTGTACCTATTATAATAAAGTGACACTTGTCTGATTCGATAATGGTGGCTGTTAGTGGTGGTAATAAGAATCTAAATATTTTTAGTAGTCAGAATGATAAAAAAAAGAAAAAGTCTAGTTTAAAAATCAGTAGTTCTGGGCAAAAACAACAGCTCTTTCAGTGACCGTGTGATCTTAGGTCACTTATACACATTATTCATGACTTAGCTCCTGTGAAATGTGGCTTATGCCTCCTATGATAGCTCTAAAGGCAAAATTATATACTGGATATGAGAGCCATTTGAAGATTGTAAAGCTGGGTTCAAATGAAAAGCTCGATGATTTTAGTAAGAAAGTCATACTAATTTATTAATAAACATTATTAATATCAGTTTATTAACAAACTATCCTGCAGTAGTTTCATTTTACGAGAGCAGACCATAATGCTTGAGGTTATTTATGGCAACGCCTTGATGTCGATCCCTCTGTCTTAGAAATGCTGCCTCCTCTAAGAAATCTTGCCCCTCCACGCACTGAGCACATGCTTCTCATACTCTGATTATGGGTTTACTTATTAGTTTGCATGACTGTCCCTCCTAGTGGACTGTGAGTCCCTAGAGGCAGTGGCTATTTTCTGTTAAACTGTGTATATCCCAGCAGAGAGCTCACTACATAAATACATAATAAATTGTGTAGAAAGAATATAATCCAAGAAGACAGAGATTATGTTTTCCATATCATTCTTCCTATATTTTATCCAAGTATGGTGCTCTGGTATAAGAGGCATTGAATTGCTGAATAAATAGATTACATATTTATTATTTAAAGCAACCGCTACATAGCATTGCTAGATTAAAAAGTTTGACTTGTACCAATCTACTCTGAAAAGCAAGCACCTCTCTGACAAGGGCAAAGGACAGTAAATTCGGAATGTGACCATAAAGCAATGGGACTAATTTTCACTTGTGATTTGTAAAATCCATCTCCTTATTTTACAGTCACGTCTTGTAAATTAAGAGAATTACCTAGATGTCTTATAGCTTTAATGAGTAAATCATATATTTTAAAAAAGCTGAGTTCTTTAGCTGAAGGTGCTATTATAAACGGAGTGTGGTCTTCTGGAAAATATTCTGTAAACAGGTAGCACTGAATAAGTTAGAAAGTGGTTCTTCGAAAATAAAAATACGTGCAGAAAATACGGTATATACCAGATCACAGAAAGGAAAGCAGTATAAATGACTTCCCGAAGGTAATGGGTGTGAACAAGACATGTCTGATATTAAACTAGTTGAAATCACTTATGCTATAAGTATTTATGAAATAGACTGAATAACTTAAGAACAGAACTCCCATTCCTATGAGACCTTCACTTCAAGCTTCTGGTCTCATCATTGAACAAATATTTAAGTTTCTATTATGTTCTCATCTCTAAAAGTTGGCAAAAAATTATTTTAGCAGTTCTTCTGCCTGAAAAATACCCCTGCATCTAAATTCATGTAAATTGACATAAATGATAAAAATTAAGAAATGCTGAGAAGTGTTTGAATGGTATTACATTAAGCAAATAACATGAACATGATCTGTATATCAAATGATAATAAAACTGCACTTCTAACTTAGTTCTAACAGGAAATGGGGTTCACAGATTCAAATTTCTTAATTCTTCATACCCAATTCAGTAGTTTATCATCTTATAATCAACACCTGGGAAAATTTTAAAAAATAGAATTATAAAATTAAAGTGTAACCGTGGTAATTTTTATAATGTCATTTACCTGATCAACATTACAGTTAGTAAGTGGCAAGAACTGGGAGCAATGGATTCTGGGGTAATAATAGTGATCACTTAAATGGGTAGTCCACCTCGAACAGTGAAGAAAATTTGGGTATTAGGATAATCTCCTAGTGTGTTTGGGAAGTGCAAGATCACACAAGATGATGTCACTTCAGAGGTTAAAGACATGCACCTCTACCCATGATGTACTAGTTATACTTTATAACCCATTATGGGTTTATCATTCAGGAATACATCTAAAGTTTTTCAAACCAGGCTACAGCTCCAACCTAAGTTAATCCTTGAGGTTACGATTTCCATTAGTCTAAAAACATTTGTGTAGACGTGTAAAATATCACGTCCATGAGAAGAAAATTGCTGAACTGCCTTTGATTATCACTCCTGGGATGAAGATTATATATAAATATGTATGTACTCAAGCACACACATGCCTACAAACACTTACATATTTTGTCTTTTTAAACTGCGTTACCTTTAATATGCCCACTTTGAGCCTTCCTTAATTTTGTGGTGGTTTGTGCCTCCTCACATTTTTGAGGGAATTTTCTAGAAGTTTTCCACTATCAGCTTGGCATTTGATTATGCATCTTGAAGTGGTTTCAGTGTCTTTAAGTGATTTCCAGTATTTCAAAAATCCTAAGTAAATTCCTATATTTCATAAAATATCTCATTGGTAACTTAAAGGTTCCCAATTTGAAGTTATCAGACCTCTTTAGGAGACCACAAAGTTATAATGTTGATTTTTTTTGTCAACTAAAACAGCAATTTTATTGTCCACAGTCCTTAAAAAATAATTTTAAGAAACTGTAACGGCCATAAAATTAATCTCTAGGGAATTCTGTCCTTTATACTGCTTCATAGAGAGAGGGGTTTAGACACATACAACTATGTAAATAAACACAGCAGACAATAAATCCTTCATGGCTAGGAGCGCTACACTCTGTGCTGTTTCTAATGTCCCAACACTCCCCGTGCAAAGCTGTTCATGTATAACAGTCATTAAATCTTCATTAACTATGTGAAGTTATATTTCATCACAAAATTAATGTTCTTGAAAAATAAATCTAAGACTGCATTAATTGGCAGGATTCAGAAAAGAGGTTTTTCTAAGCCCTTACTTGATTTTTACTCCTGTAATTGAAAACATTCAATACTTAGATCCCCAGAGGCACACTATGATGTCAGGAATCAAGTCAGCAGCAGCATTACTATAGTATCTCCAGCCAGTGTTAAGGGAAGCATCACACAAATTCAGTGAAACACTTTACGGCTCTAAACCTTTCTTGTCTAATATTTAAGTAAATAACATCATTCTGCCCATCAAAGTCAGAAATCCCAACTACAGCACAAATGGACAAATACAAAAATAGTGCTAGGTCAATCTACTTTTATGGAAGGGGATTTCTCCCACTGCCTGATGGCAACAGTAACTATTTACTGAACTGTACACAGTCTCAGGGAGTTCCTAACGTACTGTACTGGTGTCTGATATCAGGGACTCCTCCATGTTCAGGAGAGGTGGACATTAATCTACAGTCTCAAATATGGTTTTTATCCACACAATCTGGAATGCAGCAACTCAGTCACAAGAGTACATTTTTTTCTAATTTTTGTTGTAATATGTCAGTTTTTAAATTTATATTTTAAACAAAGGCACAATAGAACATGCTTTCATTTGGTTTACACCATATTGATGCCATGTGTTTAATGTATGAACTTGTGCCAAAATGTCTTCTTCATCTTCACTTAGCTGTGTGTGTATACACACAAATAAACATGTGTGTGAAATAAATCATATAAAATATTCATACATTTTCTAATACAGTTATATATATGTGTGTATAGATATGTACTATAATCTAAATAGGTGCTTATAACTACAGAATAACTACAACACCATTTACTTAATTTTTGAAGCAGTCGTGAGAATAATTATATGTTATATACATAGATATATAATACATGTAAATATACCTCATCTCCCTTTATATATATTTAAATTTACATTTTAGTTATTGTGATTATAGCTAGAGTGCATAATTAAGTTAGTGAGCACTGCTCAGAACTAAGGAAGTAAATAAAGATCACAGAAAATCAGCGGGTATTAAGTGCTTTATGACTCCTCATTAAGTAAATGTGTTTACCTTTCATTTAATAGGCAGAGGTTTTCTAAAAAGTAAGTTGGTGTTTATTTTATTTTTCATTTACTGATTACATAACATATTTCACTTTGTTGCAAACTCTGTTGTGCTGAAATGAGAGTATTTGGTACCAATTTAGGAACAATAATGATTAGAGAGAGAAGAAAAGAGAAATCTTAATCTGGGAGAAAAAATTAAGAAGGAAGACAGGATTCTCAAAAGCATTTAAAGAGCAATCACCTACCAGTTCGACTCGTCCGAAACCTCCAACTCCAAGGGTGTCAATGATGTTGAAATCAGACAGCTTCAGGTTGGCGAAGAAAGCGGCTTCAGCTTCATATCTGGAGTTTTTGATGCGAAAAAATGGAAATTTCTTAGAGGTGGAAACACGAGTACCACGTACAACTGTACCGGAATGACATGACTGTGAAACAGGGTTTACCTGCTTAAACTCCATCTTGCTTTTAGAGTCTGCGTTTTCTCACACTCATAATTTTTTGGTCCCAGTTGTGCAGAATAACATAGATTTGCACTTGTATTTCAGAGTAGAAAAATACAAAGTACCCACTGCATGTCAGTCATGTGACTGATAAATCCAGTTATCCAATCAAAGTTACATCTCGGTGTTTTTCTATGCGTCTTCTTGTGAGCACAGATGGTTCTTTTTTGGTTTTGTTTTGGATTTTTTGGTTTTGCTTGGTTTTGTGTTTGCTGTTGATTTTGGATGGCAGTTTCTCATTAGTTTCCCTTATCCACAGGCTGGCAGTGGCTCCTATTAATGTTTATTAAAAGCGGCAAGATCACTGAGGTCTCTGGAGTGAAATCACGGCCAGGTTTTATGAAAACAGATCCGAAAAGCTGAGGACTGATGTGAAAATGTCTGAAATGGATGATTTCGGAAGCATATTCACATTCCTAAAAAGTGTCTTCCCTTCATTTGTGTTTACCCACTGACTCTCAGCTAGTAATTCCAGTGTCTTTATGCTTGCCAGTTTCTTAGATGAGTGGGGTGAAGGAGCACAGACTAGCCTCCAAAAGTTTAACTCTAGGCACATGCAAATTGGACACATGCAAGTGGCCAAAATAAGCTTCCCCTGATGAGACAAGTGAATATGAGCTGCTTAAAATATCTCCTTATTAAAGCCCCTGCTATTTTTAGAAAGGGCAGTAAGGCATACAGATGATGACCCTCCCACTCACTAAAGTCAGGTCAGGGAGTAATTCAGCTGTCTCAGAAATAAAGTATTTGAAGAGCTATGTGTAACCCATGACCTTCAGCCAGGCGGTACCTGATTCAGTAGTATGCTATAGATAGACATGATGAACATGCTTGAAATAGTGACACAGTGTGTTTATGTCAGCTTTTGGATAGAATCATTCACAGGCATGTTTGGCCTTAAGCTGTGTAACATTTTAGCTATTTCATTATAATCAAACACAAATTCAGACTCTCCACTTGGGAAAAATGTAAAACAGTTATCTAGGTGAGCTTTCAACACTCTCCAATTTACAATGACAATTCTGGTTTTTAACCCATCAATTCTTGAAAGACTCACAAGATGGTAAACAGTGTTTCTCGTTATTAGCTGATGATGGGAAATCAGCTCTCTCTAGTTAACCTCTATAAACAAGACTGCTAGGCATTCTGAATGGTATCTATAGATTTCTCTCATTAACTACACAATCAAGAGATCAACATAGCACTTCAGGAGATGGTTTACTAGAATGGAACATAAGCAACAAATGTGCATTTCTAGCATTCCAACTGGCTTACAGCTTTTGGAAAATTAAAACTCCATCCCATTTAAAGGGCCAGTGACAGAGTTCACTCCAACAGGTGTTTAAAAAGGACACCTGCTGGGATCAGACCCCCCCCACCCCCCCACCCCCGCTCCACCATGATAATATGTAGGTGTTCAAGAATTTCCGGCCGTCAAATTCTTAATGAGATTGTTTTAAAATAATATCTTATGTGCTTGCTGGATTTAGAAATCTCAGATTGAAGAGGGTAAACTCTTTCAGACTACTCTGACACCATTTTATATATTTAAAGTATGGTGTTATTACTTATAGCTCTTGAAGACGCACCTCCCCCCCAAATCCTTATATTTGGGTTCTGTAAAATTAGTCTGGAAATGTCTAAACAAGTCATCTTCAGCCATTTGTTGCACATCAGAACTTCCTGAGCATCTTTTAGAAACCACTTAATCTGCGTCCCACCATAGATCAAGTTGATCAGCAATCTCTGGAAGCAGTATCACATATCTATACACTTTTACAGCTGCTTGGGTGATTCTGATGTACAGTTAAGGGTTGAGAACCATAGTTCTAACCCCTCTGAAAGCCTCAGGAGGTTCCAGAGCCATAGAAGAATTTTGGGTTGGATTAAAATGATCCAAGGAAATCAGTAGCTGTCCAATGAGTCTGGAGTGTGATGCATTCATGGCAAAAGTATTGGGGACTCATAACTTGGCCTTGACTCCTGCCCCTGTTGTCCTAGACCCATAGGAATGAACAATAGCTCTGTAATGGCTAACACAGCTTTAAAAAAAAAAAAAAAAAAAGCAACATTGATAAAAAAGACAGATGCAGAATGCAAAATTTTGCTAATTACTTTGCTATTATTTCTAGGTGAATTTTTAAAATACTTCCTAGTTGGGGGATTTTTATGGAGTGGTTGGTGAGATGCCTGGCTCACGGGCCCAGCTGCTCCGTGGCATGTGGGATCTTCCCGGACCGGGGCACGAACCTGTGTCCCCTGCATCGGCAGGCGGACTCTCAACCACTGCGCCACCAGGGAAGCCCCAACCAAGGCAATGTTGTTGCTTAGAACGTCATGTCTTTTGTTTTCCTCATTGAGATTACTCTTTAGGGAGTCGCTTCATCACAGAGACTCTGTACACTTTTCCTTTTTGAATAAATAGCTTTGTTTTTTAACATGGAAATCACCACCCGAAGAGACCTTTGTAAAAAAGCCAAACTATAGATGATTTAGCTTCTGGAGGTATCTCACCCCTCTAGCTCGTAACTTGGAGGGACGTTTTCATTCTTTCTTTTTACGCAGGAATTATTTGAAAATAATTTGAATCTATCCGTTATGTTCTACATTCTTTAGAGTTGATAATTTTGAGCGGGGAAGGAGACAAAATAAATTGGTTAAGTAAATGGCGCTTGTCCTATAAAACTTCTCTTGCCTGAAGGAGGTAACCATGGAACACAAGTACCTAGCTTACTTACTACTGTGGGGTACCAGGTCCAAAGAATTAGGCCCAGATTTATGCAACTCTAAAATCCATCTGTGCAAAAGTGTTTATGAGAGGGACAGTTCCCAAGTGCTAAGGGAAATATATATCAGTAAGGCATTCAATTCCTGATGTTTGGTTGCTTAAAATCTAGCAAGTGGTATGAAATGTATTTTCTAATGTTCCTACCTTAGTTTGAGATACAGATTTTTTAAGAGAATACTATTATTTACAGTTGACCCTTGAACAATGCAAGGGTTGGGGCGCTGACCCTCCTACGGTCAAAAATTCATGTATAATTTATAGTGGGTCCTCCATATCCACAATTTTTCTGTATCCATAGTTCCATATCTGCCCATTCAACCAACTGGATCATGTAGTATTTACTACTGAAAAAAATCTGCAGATGAGTGGATCTGCACAGTTCAAACCTATGTTGTTCAAGGGTCAACTGTATTCTTTTTTTTTTTTTGGTATAGGGTGAAAGCTGTGGATTCTCTTTCCAGAAAAGTGCAGATACTGACATACTCTGTCTGTATAACTTCAAGGAGCTTATAAACTCTCAAAATAGGTTAACAACATGCAAATAACTATATAACAAGAGAATAAGTGTGTTGGGTGAAGTAGAGAGATAATATATCATTTCTCAAACATACCTGACCATAAGATTCACCTGGGGCTTTGGTGATTAGAATCCACAGTCACTAATTTGTACAGGGTACTCTTTAAATAGTGAAATATGGAACTTTCAAGAACTACTAGAAAGAAACAAAGTTGCCTACATTTTCACCTTCTCTTTTCATTTCTGCTTATACACCAAAGGAGGTTCTAAAAGCAATGAAAATGTAAAGTTGCAGGTGTAATGATGATGAGACCAAGACATAGATGCAAAGTCTAGAAACAGACCAAGACATACAGGCAAAGTCTAGAAACAGAAAAATAATACTGGAATAATCTTAACCTCTCTTTATCTAAAACTACATATCTATCCAGTATTATATTCACTTCCTTTCAGAAATAGATAATAACCATTAGTTTTTATTTTTCCATCTCTTCCAATATCACCAGCTTCCACAAAACCAAAGAGTAAGACTCAGATGTCCTTTATTATTCACCATAATTGTTTCTTTTTTTGTTGTTGCCAGATATCCATGAATCAATTCTGTCATCATTTCAAAATAACACAATTGGGTTCTATTCCTTACGACTGACCACTATTATTAAGAAGCAAACATCTCTCCTTAATACTGAAAACCAAATATGACCCAGTACAAAAATGTCTGAAACGTAAAATTTTATCTTCACCTTGATATTACAATAGCAGAAATGGCTCAGCATTATTCTACAAAGCAAACAATAGTATGTGCAATGTTAAAGTAAGGTCCAAGAATCCAAATGGACATTCCAGATGGGATACAAAAGCCAGTAATTAAAAGCCAATGAAACAAAAGGCTAATGTGCCCTATTGACTTTAGCAAAATCTATAATCCAAATCAGTTTCAGAAGTCTACTCTAAGCGTCTCCAAGGAAAATCAAACAAAGTCTTAGCATCTTTTAACCTACATGCAGATCAGTCACCACTGCTTGGCCTGTGCTCATCTGCTCTTGGGTATATTTTTATTTCCCGTTGAATTTAGTTTTATCAGTTCTTGGGGAAATCTATAAAATGTTTCAGTAAACACACATGAACTCTCATCTATGACTAAGATTTTTATTCTGTAACTTTTAATAGGTAAGATGCGATTCAATCAGACAATGTCTACTCTGGACTTAAAAATAATGCAAGAGCGCATCCTAGAATACAAACAGAAGCTCAGGACTCGTGGTCCCGGCTCTGTCAGTGACTTTGTATTTCCAAGTCCTGAATTCAACATGTAGGCCTTTGTAAAGGTATCAACATATACTTAAGTAAATAAGTATGAGTTGTATAGATAAAATCAGAGCCCTAGCTTACTTAAATGTTCAGATAAACTCCTAGAAATCCTTCCACTTTTTATGTGATCAAAGAACATTGATATCTATAAATAAATATTTACAGAAATAGTTAAAGGAGGTGAGAACTTTTTGACAGTCGGCCTTAAGCACAAAATATGTATACCTGGTCTATGATGCATGCAAGCTCTAATGCTAGCCATCTACTGAATAAACACTTAACTTGGTACACAGGATTTTATGTAATAACAGTTCTTGATTTAATAAAACTTGGTGCATTAAGTAATTTGTAGGTCTTGAAGAGTAAATACAAATTCAGCCAGACAAGTAACTATATATAGAGAAAGCAGAATTGAAAACTGGACCAATAATACTTATTTGCATATTTAACACAGATGTGATTTGGGCTTAAACTACTGGGACTATCACCTCATTGTGCTACATTAACTTTGTGTATGTGAAAATAGTTACTACATGTCCTATTCCCCTGATTCTAAAATGTTTGGGATTAAATAAGCTTAGTCAGTAAAATAAAAATGGATAGTCTTTATTAAATCTATAATCAAGTCACCAGTCATCTCTTATTAATTTAATTGCTTTATTAAAAAGTCTCATTGTTAAACTAAACTTTAAAAGCAGAATCTTCTGACTTCATTGGAAAACTGTGAACCATTTTATTGTTCAAGATTTGTATAGGGAGTTATTTCCTGTTGAAATAATGTTTTTCAAATAACACTTTACAAAAGTCTCTATTACTATAAGCGTTTTTCAAAACAAAACAAAACCTGTAAACATAAGAAACCCTATTTCTAAAATTCTAAACAAAAAGGGACAATTTCTAATTTATTTGACCATAAAGCATACAGGTATAGTCACTAGTCTTTTAACGGTAGTGGTAAAAACTTGAAGAAATAAAAAGCTTATAAAAGCTTATAATAAAGCTTATATAAAAAAGAAATAAAAATATAAAGTATTTCATTATGTCAGTTTTCTCCAGAAAATGTAATCTCTTCTTCAGGGAATTTGAGATAGCATTAGTTTGCTTTCTGTATTTCCAAAACTGTGGTTTTCAGAAACACAGTCTTTTTTTTTTAAGTACTTTAGCCATGAAATAGTTCTACTTATTTTTCAAATACATTCCCTTGAGAAGATAAAGCCAACAGGAATACACAGGAAAATTGCATTGCTCATATCTGATGCATAATAAGAATAATAGTGATGCAAATACTTTGCATTTAGGAAGTACCTTTCTTTTCTTCCAAGGACTCTAAAATTTATTTCATTTAATTGATCCTCCCCGATTCTCTGTGAAGATGGGATAAGAAATATTTTTACTTCTGTTTTGCAACTGGGTAGACCAGTTGCTGATAAGTGATTGATTTCAGTAATGAAACACTAGAATTAGAACTAGAAACCTTGGGCATGTTTCACATTGTAGCATATTTACACTTATTCCCAGAAATTCAATTTCCTTTAAACAAGATAGTAGAGAATCAGACAACTTTAAAGATGCTTTATCTCAAAGTATTAAGATATTTACATGGTTCAAAATCTGGATCAACACCCTTGGGAGCTCATCTAATCCAACCTTCACATTTTTAAAAATGAACAAACTGGGCTTCCCTGGTGGCGCAGCGGTTGAGAGTCCGCCTGCCGATGCAGGGGACATAGGTTCGTGCCCTGGTCCGGGAAGATCCCACATGCCGCGGAGCGGCTGGGCCCATGAGCCATGGCCGCTGAGCCTGTGCGTCCGGAGCCTCTGCTCCGCAACGGGAGAGGCCACAGCAGTGAGAGGCCCATGTACCGCAAAAAAAAAAAAAAAAGAACAAACTAAGTCCAGAGATGGTAAGTGACTTAGCCAAAGTCACAAAGACTAAGGCATGAGGGACTGACATTTTGACTTGTGGTCTGTAATATTTTTTACTATCTGATTCTATCTTCACAGTTTTTACAATATTCTGATATTTGAAAAACAAAGGCAAACATTCAAGTTATAAAATATTTGAATAATATGTTATTTTATTACACATTTATGTCAAGAATGTGACTCCTGTAGCTAAGCACTGATGTCTTCTTGTCTATGATGTGGCCTGTGGGTGTGTGTACTCCAGATAGTTAAAAGGACTCAAAATGAAAATACACTGATGCTCAAAAGATAATTTTTTAAAAATCTGAACATCAGAGCAGCATTTGTAAAAGATGAGTGAGGATAAGCTCCCAATGTTAGCTTGAAATGTATTGACCAACATGCATTTTTATTTATTCAGTTTTTAAATAGATTCCATATAGTAGTTTGAAATGAACTTTTCTTTTTCTGAAATTATGGCCTAAGTAAAGATATATTGCCATGAAAAAAATTGGCAAAAAGGAATTAAAATTTTTTTCCCTTTTGGTGTTTTTTACTTACCTTAACAGAGTCACTGGCCCAAAATAGAAAGTTATTAAGTTATTCAGTGATTATTATTTTTGCTTCAGAGAATACAGATACTTGCACGTATGTATTCAACCAAAAAAAGCATGCAGTCCCCGACTTTATTTATGCCAGAAGAGATATTTCCTTCATATAAATGGATAGCCATCAGGGGCTAGTGGTCTGAGAAAATTTTCTCTCATCTCAGTGCAATTTAATTTCCTCCTTCTCCCTTTCCCAAACCTCAGAGTGTCATCCTGAGTTTGTTTGTTTGTACAATTAATTTTTAATATCATAAATGAAAGACAAATCCTACATTTCATTTCAATTATTTTTACATAGAAAATATTCCAAGAATATTGTAAATATATTACAAGAGTATGCTGTAAATATATCAGCACATATTGCTAAACGGTAAGGATTCCCTTTTAAACATAGCCACAATATTATCACATCTAAGAAAACATTAGAAATAACCCATTAATATATTATCAGATATCAAGTCCATGTTCAAATTTTTCATGCTGAGCCTTTTGCTTATGATTGTGGACGAGGGTGGTCCAGACTGGCACAGCACAACTTCCAAAGGCCAGGAAGTTGAAGTTTAAGGGGAAAGAAGGTAGGTAAAAATAACTCTTTCTACCTTCACTGTTGCAACAACTCTGCCTGTGGGAAGAATCCCTCATCCTCATTTTGTTGCCTCATGCCACTCCATGGTCAATATCCATTACAGCAGAACTCTCATTCAATTTCCATGAGGACAATGTTTGCCATAGACTACATTTCTAAAGAAGGGATGGGTAAAGACAGCCCAAGTTTTCTCCTCAAATATAAAAATCTCTTTTCTACCCCCAAACTAAGAGCTCTTTGCCTTTTCTTATAGGTCATTTTTTTATATGAGGGTTAAAATATTGAAAGAAATAAGAGAAATTTTAAGCTTAATTAAACCTCATAATTAGTTATGATCTTTATCAAGGGATCAGTCAGAAGACTGAACTAGGAACAGAAGGATTAGGAAAGACTTAAATGAATACTAGGGGGTCAGCTTTTACTTCTGGACTCAGGACCTTTGCTATGTACCCCGATTTTCATGGCTCCCCTTTATTTCTGAAGGATTCTACACGAACTTCAGAGACAAGAGGCTTTGGGATGTGGTCATGGTCACAGTGAGCCAAAGGAAGAAAAGGGAGTAAAATGCAGTGTGTGGCAAGAAGAAAATGAGACTATAGGCCACTCTCCCAGGCCTCTGGGAATATAGGAAAAGACGTGATCAGGATTTGGCCCAGGATCTGCCTGAGCAACAGATTCCCCTTTCTGTAAAATGAAGGGTTTGCACTAGACAGGCCTATGAAGCTCACCGGCAGCTTGATCATTCTGGGATTCCAAGTGTCCTAAGAAATACACACTTGACAGAAAGCCCTGGTACCCGCAGCTTCTCTTTTGCCTCTTTTGTGCTCCAATCCTGTCCTCCGATCCGTGACTCCTGAAGCACTTATTTCAGGAAATACTACAGAGGTTTTCATTTAAGGGGGTCTTGCTCTCAGCAACTGGTAAGCAGGAGACCCCTGACCCAGGAGCTGGGAAACATATGATGTTTGATGTTCAAAATAGAACCGTTAATGCATTTCACCATAGACTCTAATACACCAGAGGTGCCCTCTCACCCAGGATTCATATCAGAATTAACTAGGTTGAGTTAAAAACAGACCTTAATAAAACCTTAGGATTTTGGACCGGGCATCAGTATTTTAAAATAAGATTAATAGATATAAGTCTATACAGCTCTTAATACCAAGGCTAATGATCATATGTAAGTTTTGATGAGCTATTAGTATTAATTTGATACGTATGTGACAGACATCTATTACAAAGAATACAAGTATCACAGAGAAATATATCCCAAGTTCCAAACAATTATTCTCAAATGGTCTTTGAGAATACCATCCATTCTTAAAATGGGGGAAGCCTGTATGTCCTTTTCTTAGTAGAGAAAATATTAAGTGGAAAGGAAGAAAATTAAGCAAAAATTTTGCCATGTCACTTATACATACTACCAAACGTAAGGTAGATAGCTAGTGGGAAGCAGCCGCATAGCACAGGGAGATCAGCTCGGTGCTTTGCGACCACCTAGAGGGGTGGGATAGGGAGGGTGGGAGGGAGATGCAAGAGGGAGGAGATATGGGGATATATGTATATGTATAGCTGATTCACTCTGTCTTACACCGGAAACTAACACACCATTGTAAAGCAATTATACTCCAATAAAGATGTTAAAAAATTTTTTTCCACCATGTCAAGTTGTTCAGTAACAGTGATGGTGCATTTATCAAATGAATGAAGTCTCAGCAAATACTACCTATTTGTTATCAAGTCATTGCCATTTGGATGCAAAATCCAGCATTGTTCTATGTTGACATTTGTATATATCTATTTGAATAGCACTAAATTATTTTCTTCTTTTTTTATAATTAATAAATAATAGAAAGAGTGAAATGAAGGAGATTGGGGAGGGCATTCAGACCTATTATGGCTATTCTTTATACCACTTAACAGCCAGAGAATATTTTTTTCATATTTGACTTTCTTTTCCTCACAGATTTTCCAGGGATGGAGTTGACATCTTGGCTACACCCTATATTCAATTCTCTTTTTATGACCTCCTTCTGCTCACCCACGTTATTAAATTTTCTCTCAGGAGTTAGCAACTAACCAAATTCACAAGGCCTTGGAGGATTAACCTGGTTTTGCAAGGTCTTTTGACAATAGAACAGGCTATACTTGTGATGAGAGCATCACCTTGACTTGCTTCTCTCTACCAGGTTTAATGATCTGGATGTTGGATGTTCATTTTTCATGTTCAGAGAACAGACAGTATCTGATTGGATTCTCAGTCTGATTTGCCCTCTTGTAAGTTTGCCGACGTAACGGAACAGCAGATAGAGGACAGAAAACCTTACTGCTTCCCCTTCAGAACAGGAAATTGATGAACTGAACTTAGAAATCTGTACTGTATCTCAGCACCTGTGAGCAGGTGTCCAGTGAAGTGAGCTAGAAGGAAATCAGGGAATTCAGAGGGTGGGACTGCAGAGAAGGGTGGTCTCTCCTTCCAAGCGGGAAGCTGAAGGAGTCCCAGAGTTTCATCATTTCTGTAGAACTTGTGGTATTTGGCCAGGTGTAAGAAAAATAGATGGAACATAAACCTCAGTGAATATATACAATATATAAAATATGAGGTAAACAATTACAAATTGAGGAAATGTATTTTTAGCAGTGGTTACTCTATTTTTACTGAACTACAAAGGAAATTTCAGTAATAATGAAATTATATTACAGTGCTATTTGCATAAAGATTTCACTTAAGAAAAGTAGTAGAAAATCAGGACTTCCCTGGTGGTCCAGTGGTAAAGAATCCACCTTACAATGCAGGGGATGCGGGTTCGATCCCTGGTCAGGGAACTAAGATCCCACCTGACTTGGGGCCACTAAGCCTGCGCGCCACAACTAGAGAGCTTGTGCGCCACAACTAGAGAGCTTGCGCGCCTCAACTAGGGAGCCCACGTGCTGCAAACTACAGAGCCCACGCGCCCTGGAGCCTGCACGTCACAACTAGAGAAGAGAAAACCCACAGGCCACAACTAGAGAGAAGCCAGCGTGCCGCAATGAAAGATCCCGCATGCCTCAATGAAGATCCCGGTGCTGCAACTAAGACCCGATGCAGCCAAAAATAAATAAAATAAATAAATAAATCGTTTTTTAAAAAGTAATAGAAAATAGGTGATGGATAGATAGATAGATAGTCGGTCTGTGGAGTTTTGTCTTTTAAAAAGCTGATACATTGACATTCTGGTGTCAACACATCCACTGCTATGTTGATAATTGTTTCAGAAACAAGATTCCTACAGGCTTTTCTTGTTAAATTCTGGAGAATCAAGTCACCAACATGGGCCACAAGACGACCTTGACACAAGTGAGTTATTCAGCTTGCACAAAGTTAACTTAAAATTTCTAAATTGTGTTCCAGCCTATGTATGAAGCTGAAATAAGGCTCAAATCTATGTTTAATGTAAGAAACAAGATTTGAAATAGTTTCAATAAACATGATTATTAATTTCTAGAGTGTTACTTGCTAATTGGAAAACAGATGTAAAAAAAAGCAATAAGAATTACTGTAGTTTTCAGTTTCAGGCTGCTAACATTACAGTTGCAGGTCTTGTCATGTTTGTCTAGAAAATATTTATATGTAGGGAGTAGAATTATGTTACTATCTGTATTCTTAAATATGGCAGTTTAGACTATTGCCAGACAACTTGTTCAAAGAGAAGACCTTTCTTCGGTGACATAACAAATGAGATTTGATATCCAACATATCAGTGGATCAAGAATCTACTGACAGGCAAAAGGCTCTTCAACCATTAGTTTAAGTTTTAGGGAAAGTTAGCTAAGCTGGATACTTTCTAAATCCTGGATCTTTGAAACATACTGAAAAGTATGACTACTTGTTTAACAGTAAGACCCCAGTTATCTAGCACCATCAAGAAATGATTATCAAAGCTTCTCCCTCCTAATTACTAAGTATATTTCTCTCACCTTTTTAAAAAATAATTTGGGGATCAATATTTCTAGATTGGATTACTTTCTTTCAAACCATTTAAAGCATAATTTATTGAATATAGTAGAACACTCAGAAGATAACCCCAGACCATCATTTTAAATAAAGAGTTAGTGTGCTGTTACCTTTAAGGTAACTTTAATAAAATTCTATAGTATAATATTTGTTATTAGTTGCTAAGTTTTTAAGTGTTATCTTTTGATAGAGTCAGGAAGCCTGTCTTACCTCCCATTTCTGACCCAGACACACTTATTTTCTGCAAGCTATAAAGCCAGATAGCCAAGTTTGTTATGACTGCAACTATAATATATTTATGCAATCAGTGAGTACCTAAGGAGGCAATAAAATAAGATGATTAAAATATATCTGGAGCCAGTCTACTTTGGACAAATCCCAGCTCCACTATTCAATGGCTATGAGAGTTTGAATAGCTACAAGATCCCCCTGTGCCTCAGCTGTCTTTAACAGTTTAATGGGCGTGCTAACCAAACCAACGCCATCGAGTTATGGTAAATAGTAAATGAGATCATGAATCTGAAACAGAACTATAAGCAATCAATAATGATAATAATAATAAAAAGATGGTCATTACCTTTCATGGAATTTTTACTGTGTGCCAGGTACTTTTTCTTGTTACCACTAATTGCCTGAGTTTTCTGTCCATGGACTTTTGGCTGCTCTAAGTTGTCTTTTTTCCCCCACTGGGCTAGAATCTAGGTAGTAGATTGGCAAGCAAACTAGAGATAAATGGTATGTTACTATATAGAGATAAAAATTAATTTAGGAACATGCAAATATGCCGTAAAGTTGATACTTTATTTCTTTTCCTTATGTTCAACTGATTTATTCAAAATGATTTCGTTGGTGGCTTATGATGCTCCCAGTAGACCTAGGTAACTCTTTCTACTGCTGCTGTACACTGCAATTTATGCTATATTCTCACCATTTAATTTCGGAACCACCTTTTATATAATCAGGTGCTATCAAATGATTAAACTAAAAACGATGGAATTATATGATGAATGAAACACGGGACCTCTACAGTCTATTCCAGACCCCCTATTAAAAGAAGGGTACCTGAGGGTCTCCTTTTGAAATTTAAACTTAATATACCTTTCACAATTCTACTGGCTGTTCCTCTTGAGGAATATGGAATTTATGAGCTGTCACATGGACAAAGCACAAAGTTCTCATGTTGCTTCAGCACAAGATCCTTACCTTCAACTATTCCCTGAGCTTGTGAGAGACAGACGATACATCACCATGCTCCTAGTCACAGTCGGGCAATAGATACAGAGTCAGACAATGACCATAATCCAGAGCCTGGAAATGCCTGAAACAGAGTCTCCAGAGGCATTCACAGAAAGTCTGAGGGTCTGCGGGTGTCCTTTCTGAGGATGAATCGTTGCCAAAGTCAAAATTGCCAAGAAGCTGCTCAGTGACCTAACCCTGCAAACAGACCCCTCTCCCATTTTCCTGGGGCTTTATTCAGTATGTGTCACTTCTTTAAAGCCACTTTGAGGGCAGTTCATTGGGAAACACGACTAAGAGTTGGCCAAGTTCTAGAGGCACAAAGGATCTCATTGGTTTTATTAACATGGAGGTGAAACTGCAGATGCCCCATTCTGGACCAGAGATTTGTAGTTGTGCCTTTCAGGAGCGGATGGCTAAATTTCAGATCTTTTACTTTCTTGCCTTTGGCAAATAATTATAAATAGTCCTTTGATAAAGGCCTTACAGGATTTATAATGTCTTTACTCCACTAAATAATGTGTTTATTAGGGGAATATTACCAGAGGTGAGTTTTGAAGATAAAATAAATTGGAGAGAAAATTCCTTATCGTTTTACTGACAAATGACAACAGAAAAGGACACAAAAGATCTGTTTTCTTTTTTTAGGCTCCATCAAAGCATATATGCAACATTTCATCATGTCACATGAATTTATTGGCTATGCTATTAATATACAATACAATTAACATCACATGGGGATGTTTAATGGCAGTGGAAAAATACTCATTAAAAAGACAAATGTTTTTGAGATGAAATTGACGTGATAAGGCTTTGGAATCCACTTATTGCAGTTGTCTCACTGCTATTCATTCTAGCAAATATTATCAAACGTCCATTTCCACCCAGGGATGCTGACCTGAAGAGCCTGGTCCATATCTGACAGGTTCTGACTAAGGTCCCTAGTCCTCTAGACATGGACACACAAGAGCAAACTAAGACATGGTCAAGCAGAGCATTTTCACTGTGCATATAATCCTGTTGTTATCATTCCATGTCTGTGCTAAGCACCTCCTTATGGCACTATGCCATGCCCTTTCTTAGAAGCTCACTTAGTAAAGAGGAACAGATACTTGGCTCAGGTACACAGCCCAGTGGGAGACATGCAGAAGAGCATTAAGAACCACCATAGAAAAACCTGAAACACAGGCCTCTCATTCTCAGGCTTGATTTGATCACTTTTTAAATAATGTTTGCCCAGTTGGGACAAATGGAAAAAAGTAGGGGCTTCTAAGTCAAAAGATAACCCCTATAAGTTTAACAGCAAGAGCCCCTTCCACTTTAAGTTCAGGTCTCCTCCTTCCAGACCAGATTCCTTCTGAGATCAGTAGCACAGTGGCTTAAACTCCTGATTTAGCTGCTACCTCTTCATTTCACATCTTTTACTTTCTATTGAAAATCCAAATCAGAATCAAAACAAACATTATTTTGGGGATTTATGCCAAGTTAATGAAAATGAGGCTGTAATGATTATGGCAGGGATGCAGTTGAGAACTACAACTACACAAACAATTGCATTTCAAAAGAAAGGTTTTCTTTTTATTTGGGAAAATGTTACCAGGATTATGACTTCAGCTTAACCTACCCACACCTGAACTTCAAATTTACCTGCCTTTAAAGAATTCCAAATGTTGAGAAAGTGTATACCACCTGCTTTAGACTTTCTAACAGAAAGTGAACATTTGAGTTTTGCAGCTAAAACAGGCATTTTAAAGCTATGGCATCACTAACTTCCTCTGGAAGGGGAAGGAGATCTGAAATTAGAAACATAAAGTTAAGAAGTAACATGGAAATTATCAGTTTTTCATTACTTACAAAGCAACTTTTCACTCATTACCCACAGAAAAACAATAATATAACTGGACACATGCCCAGTGAAACTTCACAAAGAAGTGAAAAGGGGAAACTTTTGTGTTACATTGTCAACCTGAAATGATATCTACAGATGTTGCTCTTATTTAGGTCTTTAGATATTACTATATGTAATGGGTTCTTTCTTGTGAGAAAACTACCTTCCATTTGTGCAATCTATATATCATTTCCAAATTGAATACATTTTATCCTCTGTAGTAAAATAGCACATTATGAATGCATTACTTCAAGGGAAAAAAAAAAAGAATCAGGTGTGACTGTTACCACTAAGTGTTAGTTAGATAAGCAATATTTCCTTATTAGTATTACTTGTGAGATGGGACTGCAAATCTTATAAATGATATGAGAGGAGTTTGGAAATAACTCCTGTCTTCATGGTACCTTCATGTTGCCTACTATCCTCCTTTGGCTATAATTCACAAATAATAATAATAATTCTTCAATCCTGTCAAAGTGCTTCAAGGACCAGATGTTAAAATTCTCTAACTACATCTTTATTCCACTGATAACATGTGTCTTTGACAAAATTTAGAATTTTAAAAAATTTAGAATTTAAAAAAATTTTAAAAAATTAAAAAAAATTTAGAATTATATAATCTTTTTTTTTCACCATAACATTGGATAGAATCTACTGATATTGAACAACTTCTGCACACTTTCAAAGGAATTCAAAATATACCTTAAGTTCAGTCAGCAATTATGACTGCCACGTTGACCCAATTCATAAAAGTTTTCAATCTTTTTTCCCCCGATGGATTGTGACCTTTACTTAAATGATGGGTACAAGACATCTAATAGTCCTGAAAGAAGGCAAACAACTTCCTTTTTTTCTTCCTACCCTGGAGTTTCTGTGAAATGAAAATGACATTCACCAGAACATTCTATGATCAGGGACTCAGCCGTCTCTGTAAATGACTCAAACGCCTGAGAGATGCCTGGGGCAGGCTTGACCCATTTCACATCTTATGACACATTTTTCAGTCATTATTTTTCAGCATGGAAATAATATTTCAATTGACCTAAAACCACAGAGTACATTTTCAATGTTGGTAAGACATGACCTTTGCCCTGCACGTTTTATAATGGAAACCAAGTGGTTGAGAGTGATAGCAATTATCCCCAGGCTAATGACAGAATAATCCTGCTGTGAGAGACAAACTGATTCCAGGAAAATTCGGTAATCTTTTTAGCATTTACCAATCTAACGAGAACTCTCTTGAGACTGGTAAATTATGCAAGACAGTTATGCTAAAAGGCATTTGATAGACTATGGTAAATAACTGAAACTAAATAAGCCAAGGTGAAATAAAATACCCCTGGAATTGTTTTAGGCCATTTAAGCAACCTGAGCATTACAATCAAAATGGAATTCTAATTTCCTATATTTTCAACAAAATCAGGCAGTTCTATGATCTCTTGAACTCTTTTTAGCAAATTACCAATGAATCAAGCATATGTCAGCCACTGTTATAGATGCTGAGAGTACAGCAGTGGACACAATATACCAACCACCCGCCTGCCACGTGCCTTACATACTGGTGGAGGAAAAAGACAAACAAGTAAAATATAGTATGTTAAACTGTGGTAAATGCTATGGAACAAAATTAGGCAAGAAGGGGGAATAGGGATGCCAGAACAGCAGTGGGGGGCTGCAATTTTAACTGTGGTAATTAGGGAAAGTCTCACTGAGAAGGAGGCGTCTTAGTGAAGGGCTGCCCCCCATGGAATCTAGGGTTGGAGTATTCTGGGCAGAGGAGACAAACTGTAGTCGCTCTGGGGCAAGAGTGTGCTATGTGTTACAATTAGGTGAGATTGGGGGCAAGGTGGCTGGTGTGCAAATTGCCTATGGCCTTGCAGAGCACTGTAAGGATTTGACTTTTACTCTGAATGAAAGGGAAGTTATTGTAGGGTTTTGAGCAGTCTATTTTTATAGCTTCTAGGTTGAAAACATACAATAGGAGAGCACCCGCAGAAATATGGAGACAAGTCAGAAGCCAGTGCAGTTATCAAGACCAGAAAAGACATGGCTTGGACTGAGGTGGTAACGCAAAGCGATTGGATTGGGGACATATTCTGAAGGTCGAATCAATAGGATTTGCTGTTAGATAAATGTGAGGTGTGAGTAGAAGAAAGGAGAAAAGGATGATTCTGAAGTTTTGAGCATCAAAAATAGGAAAGATGGGGCTTCCCTGGTGGCACAGTGGTTGAGAGTCCGCCTGCCGATGCAGGGGACACGGGTTCGTGCCCCGGTCCGGGAAGATCCCACATGCCGCGGAGCGGCTGGGCCCGTGAGCCACGGCCACTGAACCTGCGCGTCCGGAGCCTGTGCTCCGCAACGGGAGAAGCCACAACAGTGAGAGGCCCGCGTACCGCAAAAATTAAAAAAATTAAAAAATATAAAGATAGAATTCTGTTTATTGAAATATGGAAAAATGTAAGAAAAGCAGATTTTGAGGAAGAGTAGGAGTTCAGTTTTGATACTTTAAGTTTTCAATGTATATGATTTATGAAAGTGGATTTTTCAAGTAGGCTGCTGGATGTCTGAAGTTCAAAAAGACATCTGGATTGGAAATCTAAATCTGGGAGTTGACAGATTTGGAAGCTATAAGACTACCCAAGATCACCAAGGATGAAAGTACAGATAGAGAGAAGAAGAGATCCAAGGACTGAGCCCTGGACCACACCAACTCTGAAAGGTCAGAGAGATCAGGAACAACCAACAAAGAAGCAGAGATGGAATAGCCAATGAAGAAGAAAACACCAGGAGAATATAGGGTTCTGGAAGCCAAGTAAAGAGAATGTTGCAAGAAAGAAGTAGCCAGTTGTATCAAAAGCTATGTATAGGTCAAATCGGATAAGAAATGAGAATCAATCATTTGAATTTAGCGCGTTGGAGTTCACTAGTGCCCTTGGAATAAACTAAGCATTAATACACGGCAGTATGTTTTTCTATCAACAACAACATCAACAAACACAAACAGCCATTTTATTTGGTGAATGCATAATATGTGGTAGTCATTATTCTAAACGCTTTACACTTATTACTATTTAATTCTCACGAGGAACAACCACTCCCTGAGGAAACTAAAGCACAGACAGTATACTAACTTTCCAAAATCACATCGCTTGCAAGGAATAGAAATGGGTTTTCTATACAAGCAGTCTGAGTCTAGAATCTGTGCTGCAAATCACCATCTGATTCTTAGCATCACCATCCATTTACTTACCTAGAAAGTCCCATAACATCACATGGTGAATGTTTTCAATGGTGAAGAAGCGTATGAATCAATCATCGGCCCATGATAAGTATTTACAAGAAAATGAAAGGTTGTGAAATACAAAGACCATGAATCTAGGTAGCAGCAATTCATGTTATAGTAGTGGGGTTGGAGTTTAAGAATGGGTTCCAGATTGAGTTTTGGTTCACTTGCATTATTGAGAGACCAAAATCCATCTGTCTTTGTACCCCTCTTCTTCCCAGGAGACACCTGGGTAGCCCCGGACAACAGGAGAGGGGCAGAAGCAAGCTAATTTTTCACAGAGGCATAATGTGCTCCTCCCATGGGTGAACTATACTGACTTCTTAAAAGGGGTTACCCCCGCTGGTGCACAGGCTGTGAGCCATCAAAGCGATGATTCTAAGGGAACATCAAGGACTGTTTACTGAAAGGCAAGGCCTCCTTATCCATTCACACAATCCCTCAACCCTGGGAGCAGAGAAGCAGCTGGTGACTGCATACTCTCATCTCCGCCCTCAGCAGACTCCAAAGTCCAGCAACAATAAAGTGACATTTATCTAACTATCCAAACCATTCTCATGAACACTTAACCAACTCTGCTTCTAGAATTCCAAATTTTGAAAGTACTTAACCCAATAGCACAGAAGTCTACCTTAACTTTTATTAAAGTCTTAGTAGTTGCTATCTTTTTGCTTTCTACTGAGAAAAAAAAGACTCCGTTAAGGAAGAAACGATGTCTTATTTTGCATTTATTACAACATTTAGAAATATTAAGCCTATAGTAGACATTCAATAAAATATATGTTTATTTTTTAAAAGCCTCAGTTTAGACCAACTTATTTGCTTGTCTTTTTGTGTGTGTGAATCAAGTGAAAAATATCTACTACAGCTCCCTATTTATTGATTTAATTTCTTCACCGACTTAGTGAATACCTATGTGAACACTCACATTATTTAAAAATTAGTACAACTTAATATCTAGAACTTACATTCAGATTTTCTTTTAAAAATGATGTTGAATAAAATTTCTATTTTTAAGTTCTATATGTATAGAATTAAGTACAATGAAATATGCTGCTTGCAAATAATTTTAATATTAAGTAGTAGCAAAACAAAATAAGATGCATCAATTTATTTCTTGAAACAAAATTTATTGTAGCATATTCATTCAGCATGCTTCTTACATTAGATTTTAATAAAGCTTATACATTAGGGATTTAGTGCTACAGAACAAATTATCCAAAACCTTATTGGCTTGAAGTGACAATAAACATTTATTATCTTATCATTTCTATGAGTCAGGAATTTGGGATTAGCTTAGCTGGGCAGTCGGTCTTGGGGCCTCTCATGAAGATGTCATCTGAGGCTATTGTCATCTGAAGCCTGACTAGAACTGAGGGTTCGGTTCCAGGGCAGCTCACTTACATGGTTGGCAAGCTGGTGTTCGCTGTTGGCAGGGGGTCCCAGTTCCTCTCCATGGGAGTTTCTCCACAAGTTGCCTGAGTGTCCTCATGACATGGTGACTGGCTTCCCCCCAAAGCAGGTAATCTCAGAGAGTAAGGCAGAGGCCACAACGTTTTATAACCCAGCTTCAAAAATCATACACCGATTACTTCCATGGTATTCTATTGGTCACATGGGCAGCAGTAATTCAATGTGAGAGGTGATGACAAGGGCATGAAAACCAGGAGATGCAGCTCATTGGAGGCCATCTTAGAAGCTGGTGACTACAGTCCAACCTCTGGTCCCCAATGGTTCACATTGCTTCCATGTGCAAAATGCACTCACCCCTTTCCAAAGCTCCCAGAAGTCTCACCCCATTTATAGCATCAGCTCAAAGTCCAGAATTTCATCGTCTAAATCAGGTCCAGGTGTTAGATGAAGTGCCTCAAACGTGATTCCTTGAGTATAGCTCTTCTGAGTATAGTTCCCAATCTGAAGCCATGTCAATTAAAGAGAAAACTTATGTGACCCACCCCCCAGCCCCCCAACATACACATTCATTGGCCCGTAATAGGATACAGTTGGCAGTTCTTTGATTAGGATTAAAGGCCTGGAGTTAATTCTTTTTTTTGCCTCTGCCCTCCAGATTGTCACTTCTTCCCAAGTCATACTTGTCCATTTTTGAAATTGAAAAGCTGCCCATTTTTGAAGTTGAAAAGTTTTCTCAGCCTACTTCCTGCTTGAAGAAATTTGACGTTCCAAAGGCCTTTTTTCATTTTGTGTGGCTGTGGTTGCTTTTGATTCAAGCTGGTGATGTTTGGTCAATATGATTCTCTTAACAACTTTGTGGGTCTCTGATGAATTTTACTGGAGTTCATTCCATAGACAAAAGCCACACCCACAGATCTCTGTGACTTGACATAAGGTCTTTTTAACCTTAGGCTTCTGCTGAGACGGCTGAGGGACAACACCCTTAGACATTTTAGAAAGTCCATTGTCCGACTGAATAGGTCTCTGAGGCACTACTTTACGTACTTCTGAGGTCGTAACAAAAGATTTCACGGGCATAATTTTAGCTCCATATTTATCTCATGTTTTCCTGACAGTGTCCTGGATTCGATTTTTTCCTGGAAGCCATTTCTTAATTTTAGCATCATTTGTCATCAAGAGAGGCTAAGAATTATTAAAACCAGAAAGTCCTGGCTCATTTCTATTTGACATTCCTTCACATAACTTTTTTCTCTCATATCACATTTTCCATAAGCAGCAAGAAGAAACCAAGTTGGACCTTCAACACTTTACCTTGGAAATGACTCCTTGGCTACATTATCCAGTTCACTAGATACATTTTATACTATCCATGTCACCACAGGTGACAGTGTTGCCAAACTTTCTGACATTACATAACCAGGGTTCCCTTTCCTCCAGTTTCCAATAACGTCTTCCTCACTTTTCTTTATGTCCTCATTGGCAGCCTCCTCAAAGGCCACCAGACTCCTGCTAACAGTTTCTTCAAAGCTTCCACCTACCTCCCTATTCCATTTTATTCCTTACATTTTAGGTTTTGTTATGGTAGCACCAAAATTCCAGGAACCAAAACATGTATTAGTTATCTAATGCTGTATAACAAACTACCCCCAAACTTAACGGCTTAAAATGATTTGTTGTTTCAAGCATTTAATATCTCAGAGTTTCTGTGGGTCTGGTGTTCTGGAGTGGCTTAGCTGGGAAGTTTTGTCTTAGGGTTACTTATGAGGTTGCAGTGAAGATGTCAGCTGGAGGTACAGTTATCTGAAGGCTTGACTGGGACAAAAGGATCCCATTTCAAGGTAGCTCGCTCCCGTGGCTAGCAAGCTGGTGCTAGTTATTGACAGGAGGCATCATTTCCTTTCCATAGGCTGCTCGAGTGTCCTCACCTCATGGTGACTATCTCACCCAGAGAGAGCAAGGTGGAAGCCACAATGTCTTTTACAGCCTAGCATCAGATGTCACACAATTGTCACCTCCACAGTATTTTACTGATGACAGGCCACCCATGACTGAGTGTGGAGGAGGACAGTGAAAGGATGAGAATACCAGGTGGCAAGGATCACTGGAGACCATCTGCAGTGTACTGGGTTGAATGGTGTCCCCGCAAAATTCATTTCTACACAGAACCTCGGAATGTGACCACATTTGGAAATAGCATCTTTTTAGATGGTAATTAGTTAAGATAAAGCAATACTAGATTAGTAGGCCCTAACTCCAATGACTAGTATTCTTATTAAAAAGCCACAGACACACGTAGAGGAAAGACAGCCATGTGAAGACGGAGGCAGAAATTTGAGTAACACAGTTACCAGCCAAGAAACACCTGGGATTGCCAGCAACCACCAGAAGTGGGATGAGGCAAGAAAGACCTCTTCCCTAGAGCCTTCAAAGGGATCATGGTTCTGACAACACTTGATTTCAAACTTCTAGCCTCCAGCACTGTGAGAGAATAAATTACTGTGATTTTAAGGCACTCAGTTTTAAATAATTCGTTATGGCAGCCCTAGGAAACTAATACACACATGTTCTTTAAATTTTACGTTCATATTAATCCAGTTTTCAACTGTAGTAATAATCTATTAGTTTACAAAACTATGAATACCTCATAGTGCTCAATTAAGTGAAACCGCAAAATAAACAAAATATGAAACTAAGTGTCATAATCCACTTATTCCAATCCTGTATGTGACCATTTCAACACGAATTTGTTAATTACATTTATTAAACATCTACTAGTTGCAGGATTCTGTGCTGGATATGCTGGAAGGGTTTTAAATCAAGCAGCACACTGTGACTATTTTTAAATTATTATTTTATAGAGGAAATATCATACATGCAAAGCACTTGGGAATTCTTTTCAAAGAGATAAATTATGACTCAAATTGAAGGCAGAGGACTAGTCACTAAAGTCCAGATTTCATAAGATTTGCAAAAAGGGAAATTTGCATAACAAAGAAATAAGTAAGGCTGGATGAATGTGATTTGGAGGGAGAAAAAAAGGAAATGATCAAGTCAAAGTTTTGCCCAGTTGCATCGCTGAGACTCCTGTGCCCACACCTTCAGTCAAGCCATGTCCACACCCTAGGATTCCCTCTTTCTGCCTCTCTCCACCCATTCTAACCTCTTGACCCAGTTCCCGGTCCGAAACCCTCCTCTCTACATAACCTCGTGTGCCTCTGAATTCCTATTACTCTTACTGTTCTCGTCATATATGGAAGGTTTAGCCTTGCCATATACCCTTCATGTGGCATTTCAACCTCTGGGGACAGGGGTCACATTTTATATCCCTCTACAACTCTGCCCATAGTAGGTGCCCAAGAATATGTGTGGCTACTGCTGATTCCTACTGGTGATGAATTTTTAATTTTAGTTCTTAAGTTTAGTTAACTATTATTATTTGAACTGGATTTTGTCCGTGTCTTCTTAACTATGTAACTAACACAATGGAAACTTGCTTAAATAATCCTCCATATAAATGTTTTTAAATGGACTGTCTTCCTGTGACGTCTACCTCACCCCTTTGCCCTACTTCCATAACTGTCTCTGTGAACCAGAGTAGCAAGTGAGAACAGGGCTACAAATAGATATAAACCAACAACCTGAGGAAGACATATGATTCCTCCTCCTTTCTGGGACAATGTGAGAAATAAGCAGGAATGGTGGAAGAAAGAAAAGTATATTAACTGAGAATAGCACATATTTTAGGAGATTTGCTTTCAGAGATATATCTTCTTTTCTCCCTCATGCATAGTAGTAAAAACTATGCCTAGTAAGGCCCCCTTATCAACTTGGACTTGTGACTCATTCATTTATTCAAGAAACACTGGGTGCCTCTAGGTGTTAGGGGCTGGAAATAAACCAAAACTTACTCTAATAATAAAGGTGAGTGAGGGAACTTCTTTCTCAGGGTCAAGAGGAAAGGATTTTTCAAATCTCTAAAGTGGTATCTAATTTAGAGAGGATTTTGCAGCCTTAGGGTGGTTCCACTTTAGAACTTGACTTCAAAGACTGCATAATAATCAATTTATAAAGGAAGATCATCAAACATTTTGTGGATAGTATTAGAGAGAGATGCCACAGGTGTCTCCCTAGCTTGTTGTGCATAATTTAAAATCTACCCAAACTTAACTCTTGATCTCTGCCTCGGCCTCCGCCACCACACCCCTGCCAGCCTATAACTGCTCGTCCTACGATCTTCCTCCATCTCAGTAAACATCACTATTTACCAAATGAGACCAAATTATAAAGCTTTCCCTGATTTCTCTCTTTTTTTTCAATCCCATAATCATTCATCAGCAAATATATTCAATTCTCCTTCAAAAAATGTCCCCCTGTGCTCGCTTCTGCAACACATATACAAAAAATGTCCCCAAACCAGTCACTTCTAATTTCCTCCACTGCTACCACCCTATCACAAGCCACCTCCATCTCTGAACTGGACTACTACAGTAGCCTCTTTTTTTTTTTTGGTGGTATGTGGGCCTCTCACTGCTGTGGCCTCTCCCATTGCGGAGCACAGGCTCCAGACGCGCAGGCCCAGTGGCCATGGCTCACGGGCCCAGCCGCTCCGTGGCATGTGGCATCTTCCCAGACCAGGGCATGAACCCGTGTCCCCTGCATCGGCAGGTGGACTCTCAACCACTGTGCCACCAGGGAAGCCCTACAGTAGCCTCTTAATTGGCCTGTCTGCTTCCATTCAGGACCTTCACTTTGTTCTATACAAAGAGTCAAAGTGACTCTTCGGAACCACAGATCAGATCATGTCATTTCCCTACTCTTAACTCTTCGACAGCTTCAGCATTTATAATAAAATTAAAAATCCCCACCACGGTCTACCAGGTTCTATATGACTTGACCCCTGGCCCCCTTCTCCACCTCATTTACTCATTACTTGTGCCCTGGTTCACTGTACTTCAGCCATGTTGGCCTCCTGCGTGGTCCTCCAATATGCCAAGAACATTCCCATCTCCAGGCTTCTGTACATACTGTTGCTTTGCCCTCAGAGGAGGATGCTTCTCCCTGGATACATTCTGGTCCCTGTTCCAGTTGTCACTTCCTCTGTGAGGCCACCCCCAAACACCTCATCCACAATGGCACCCTTGTCACTCTCTGTCTGCTTTTCCTTCAACAGTACTTATCCTCACCTGGCATTACCTGATGGAAGAGATACTTGATTAAAAGGGTTGGGAGTTCAGCAAGTGGACAATGGAAGAAGAACATTCCAAGAAGAGGGGAGGAAGCATGTGATGCAAAAGAGTGAAAGGACTCAATGCCCACAGAACTCCAAAAGCAGTTGGTTAAATCTTTGTGGGAATGAAAAAGCTCACAGAGGACCTTATATGCCATAAAGAGAAGCTGGATTTGACACTGATAAGGAAAACCAATTACCTTTGACAAAGGATCTCAACAAATAGCTAGTTAATGAAAATGTATTAATACTTCTTGTAACACAGAGACCGGTCTCAACTATATCTCCCCATTGTATTTTCTGATGGGTTCATCTTTAAGGAGACAGATGTAATTCAAGTTTGTGACTACAGAGAAGAGGCTGTCCCCACAAGTCACGGTATAGCATCTCTGCACTTACTGAGTTTAGGCCCACATCTGCTTTAGGAGACTTTTATAGGAGTATCAGTTAATAACTAATTTGACAGATCCCAGTATCAGAATTATTATCCTAAATTCAAGCCTGTTTTTGTGATCATAATACACAGGACAGTTATGAAATCAGTCTAATTCTGCTCAATCAACATTTGATTCCTTGCTACAGGAGAGACATGGGCAAGGTGCCAGAAGAGAGTATCCAAAATGAATAAAATGTGGTTCCTGCAGTGATAGGAAGTAGTATAAATGACCAGTTATATGACTAAATCACACACAAAAAGTAACAACAGCAACAAAACCGTGTAAGTAAAATGTAAACAGCACTCAAGAGTGGGATCTGCAACAGTTTCTGGATGACATTTGCCTTTAAAAACCACTTAGGAAATAACTGGCCCAGCAGTGGGGTTGGATGACAATGGGTACCGCACCCTAGAAGAACGCTGAATGAAGACTCAGGCGTCTGGACTTTGTTCTGCAGTTTAGAGGAACCAATGACACTTTTTTTATCTGGTTACTGGAAGCGATTCCAGGAAAATGGAGTTTGTTTTGCTTATTTGTTTATAAAAACATGTGATTTGGGATATATGACCTAAAGATGACCTTCAACTTTCAAACTTTCTCTCCAAGGGAATTTATTAAATTACTTTAGAAAACTGAATAGGAAATGTATGTTTATCTTGGTTCCCCCGCCCCTTTCACTTGCAATACTTTAAGACATATGGCATAGTTTGCTCTTGGAGGAAAATCATAAACATGCCCAGTATTTCACCGCAAAGAGGGTCGGAAGTAGTCATTTCTTTGGGCCCTGAGTATTCACACATAAATTCACTGGGGTGATCAACAAAAAATTAACAAATAATAGGGTGAGTGTTTTTCAGCCCACTCTTGGTTAGTCAACATTTTGTTCACCAATGAGGGGTTATTTGGGTTCCTCCTGGCTTTACCTCCTCCCCTATATCAGGTCACTTGAGGAATCATCCTGTTCGTTAGTAGGTGGTGGGAAAAATCAGTTAGGTAGTTTGTTAGCAACCTTGGAAAAAAAAAAACCTACTGTGGGAGAATAATAAGTGAATAGGTAAAGTAAGATGTTGGGATTATATGTTGTTAATATTTGTTTTCTACCTCATTGGTAATGCCTGGTCCTATTTTAGATTATCAGTGAAGGCATTTTAGACTTAAAGGATTATTGAATGCTCATGCAGGCACTTTGTAATCTGAAGGAAAACACAGTATAATTACATTTTCTAATTGGCCAAATCACTGTCATTCTTTTCAGTTTATTTATTTTATTTTCCTATGACTTTTCTAATTCTCATAAGCTTGCAAATGGTTTGCACATGGATAATTAAAGCCTCCACACTCAAAATCTATTCCTACGAGTATGTAAATGTTTGATGAGCCACTTGCCTCTAGTGTGAACACAGAAAGGAAGAATTCCGTATAGAAAAGCTCACTATGGAAATAAAGTAGAGCCACAAGGGGACATGCTTCTTTCTTTTTCCATTAAAAAAATATATATATTTATTTATTTATTTGGCTGCACCAGGTCTTAGTTGCGGCATGCAGGATCTAGTTCCCTGACCAGGGATCGAACCCAGGCCCCCTGCATTGGGAGCACAGAGTCTTAACCACTGGACCACCAGGGAACTCTTTTTCCATTTTTTTTCATTTTAAAGAGATGTGCCATCATTTGCATTTTATGTGTAGCTTCTCTAACTTCTGTTGGATTTTATTATGGTTGAACTCAGGCGGGTAATATTATCTTACACTTTGCTCAAGAGGCTCTTGGGAAATAGAATTATTAGCATTAAACTATATTTGATTAAAAGGTTTAAAATATTAATTAATGATTATAAGATTCAGAAAGACCAACGGCATTTCATGGGAGGACCTGAAAATAATAATGGCTTCTTTACTCATCAAATACTTGGAAGATTCCGAAAGGGGAATTCGCCTAGAAAAAGCATCCCAAACCTTATACATTTTTAAATTTAAGAATACAGAGTAATCACCCTAGTTTTGCACTAAAAATATTTCTAAGATTAGTGAGTATAGAATTATAAAATCAAAGAAAAGTAAAATCAGATCGAAATTGCTCAAAGTTAAGACTTCAATTTAGGTTAAGACTTCTACTTACTGTTCTGCGGCAGAACACTGCCTCAGTTGCTATGACTAAAGATTTTGTATTTCAACTGTTCACACAGTTGAGTACCTTCATGCTCAATCGAAAAGGAGTTATATCAGAACTGAGCACACCTAAAAACAAAACAAAACAAAAAACCAGAAGCCTAAAAAAATCTAATAATCCCTGCCTGTCCTTTCTGTTATCTTCTTGTCACTTTTAAAAATGAGAATTACTTGGTTTCAGTATTTCTTAATGGCCTTATGCTTGTGAGCTCCATGCCAGGCAAAAGGGCAAACCTTCTGATAGGTGCCAGCTGTTAAGAATCCTTTCATCCTATTTTTATGAAAACAACTTCAACTTATTTTTCTAAACCATGAATTTCCTAAGGGAAGCCATTGAAATGAGAAGCAAAATAGCGATTTCATTCTTCATGCAAATTACAACTACAGAGTCAAGGAGGAAGAGAAAGAGTAGCAGCATAGTCATTATGAAAATACCTTTTGTGATGATGTCTATACAATCGACAAGGTAGAGAGGCCTGCTGTGCTCCCAGGAAGTACATTTGCCTCAGCTGCCTCAAGCCTCTATGAAACTTGGTTCCGCCTTCTCCTATCCAGTATAATTTAGGCAGCATGTCTTTCAATCCATTGTATATTGTTTAATCCTTGGCATTTGCTTATGTCTATTAAACCATACCAAATAATTAAATCTCTCTATATACCTTTTAGGGGTAAAGTCAAAAATAAAGTGTATTAAAATATAAAAATCAGAGTCATGTAGTTTGCTGTAGACCCTAGACTAGGAGATTCACTGCACACTAACCTTGTAACCAAGAGAACTCAGCTATACCTATATATTTTTTACCTAGCAGATCTCTCAAGGGAGCTCTAGCCTCTTTCAGGATATGCATTTATTCCTCCCCAATTAAAAATAAATACAATAAAAGGAAGTAGGATAGGGCTTCCCTGGGGGCGCAGTGGTTGAGAGTCCGCCTGCCGATGCAGGGGACACGGGTTCGTGCCCCCGTCCCGGAAGATCCCACATGCCACGGAGCGGCTGGGCCCGTGAGCCATGGACGCTGAGCCTGCGCGTCCGGAGCCTGTGCTCCGCAACGGGAGAGACCAGAACAGTGAGAGGCCCGCGTACCGCAAAAAAAAAAAAAAAAAAAAAAGTAAGTAGGATAAACTTACTCCCCAGTAGGCTTACGATTCAGAGGTGGAAAGAGGCAAGGTCAGAAGAGCCTTGCGTACTACTATTTTGGAAGAAAGGGAAACAGAGCCTACATACACCCTTCCATGACCTGTGGTTTGAGAAACACAGCTCTGAACCATTCCCACACAACAGCTGTTCTTCTGCATCCCCATCGTTGAGGCAGGAAGTGGAATGGCACATAGAATGGAGTTTATAGGATCTGTTCTCTCAGAAAGTGAAACAGGATCTCCAGGCTATTAAATTCACTTCAGGGCAGCATCTGAACTCACTTGTTAAAAGGAATTGTCTGCCTAGGAAGAAAAAGCTTGCATTTGTGAAAACCGAAGAGTTTTTAGAAGTACTATGTAAATACTTACACCGATGCTAGGTTTAAACAAAACTATATTGAAAATTTAGACATTTTGATCCATTTAATACTCATAACAAGACTGCAAAGTGATATGAAAAAAATATCTACAACCACATAAAGGCCAAAGGCTCAATGCTCTCTAAGGGCCATGGAAGAAATGGGTATCTAATTCTATCTAAAACTTATCTAAGGTACTCTACAGACCCACCTTTACTAATTGCATGTAATCTGGGGACTAAAACTAATGCTTACAGGTAAAGATGAGAAAATACATAGCTTCAATTTCAATAAAAAAGTGTTTTTCTAATTTGGATGTTCTATCTAGCTATGACACTTGAATTAAAATTTTATAGCAAACCTCTTTGCTCAGCCACTGCAATTTGATTTTGAGGATCTTGCAAAATCCATGTAAAATGGTAGCACCCTTATTTCTCTGGCATTCTGATAGTTGTCTGCTGGTTTCCCAAAGGATCCCAAGCCCAGGAGCCTCTTTGCTAAGGGTCCAGCTCCTACAGCTTCTGAGGCTCAGTGTCATTTGTGTCTCATACATGAGTCCTTTGACTGAAATGAAAATTCAAGCTTCCATTCTGAGCCTGGTAATCCTATGTTACAAAAGGGTCTAAGAAGATATATTCAAGAATGATCAGAACAGCGGTCTATGATTCCAAACCAACAGTTCTTTTTGCATTCTTGGAAGCAGTTTGAAGATTCTCCAAAGTCAGCTAGCTCTCTTCTGCCTTAGTTAGATGAGGTAAGAGAAGGAAATATTCTTAGGGCCTCAGGGGTACAGTTTGCATATTTTCTGTGCCATTACCTTGCTCTCCTTAGACACTCTGCTTCTTATCTATGAGGAGCGATCAGTTCTTGAAATTACCACTAGAGGGCACAAAAGTACAAGATTTGCCTCAAGTTGAACCTTCTGTGGTTTTCTTTTTGTACTTAATCCATCATTAATATATTCAATCAGATGTTACAAAACATTTTAGCTTTTAGATCTACAACTATTCAATATTTACCTGGTCATCTGATGTTTTTGTTACTGATATATTCTGAATAAGATCAAAACCAAAAGTTATGTTTCTATCCCTACTATTATAAAAATATATTTTAATATATTCGTTAATTCCTATAATCTAGCTCTTGTATTTTAAGGTTATCCATCCAAATCTAAAATTTTAAATTTTCAAAAGAAGATTATTTTCTTATGAAAAATACATGAATTTATGACTATCATCAAAATGTATCCAGCCATTTTTTTTCATGATGAAGAGAGAAAGTGTCAAGGTGATATAGGAAAGTACAATGAACTGAGATGCACAAGAGGAAGCAGTTTGGGTTTCTTGCCTCCTTTGCTATATAAACACCAGTGTACCCCGCTTTACAGAATAGTATGTTTCTGGCAAGTCAGCTTCAAAATAAAACTTTGTATTTAGAGTAACACATTGCTTGAGAGTGGAATCATCATACTGGCCATTTTTTAGGATACATTTGTATTAATATTTTAGCATTATAATTATACCAAATGATGCAGAAACTCTTAAAATACATTTCAAGAGAAATATATAACTAACAAACACAACAATATTCAAAATGACTCACAAATTATAAAAATGATTCTGCTTTCACAGCAGAAATTGTACCCTCAGTGAAAGGCTTCCTAATGAGTCACCTGTTCCATATCTTCTTTCTATCGTCCTTAGAATGAACCTTCTAAAACACATGATCACATTAGGTGGCTGCCTAAAGGCTGGATATTTCCTCATTGTATTTGCATCAAGTTGGAACTCTTTTCTGGGCGTTAAAGGACCTCTGCAATGTGGCCTCCTTTTGGCCTCTTTTTTATAGCCTCTTAAACTTTTGAATGCTTTTAAAGCATTCAAACTTCAAATGCTTTTAGAGCATTCAAACTTCATGCTCTAGTCCCATGGGGCTGCATAAGAATCCCCAAATAATCTCTTTCCCTACCTATAGCTACTATTTCTTTAACAAATACAAATAATCTTTAACATTTACTGCACTTACCACCTGAGTAGCCACTGTACAAAGTGCTTTCCATACATACCCTCATTTAATCTTACCCCAAATTCTGAAGGTAAAGTGTACATGAGCTTCATGTTATACATGAAGAAACTGAGAGTTAGAGACGGGCAGGGACTCCCCAGAAGTGACCCTACATGTGATCTCAAAGTTCACGCATCTAAATGACTCTGGCATGATGTTTACCATCCACACACTTTCATTCAGCTATGGGTTTTGCTCTAAAGGAGAACAGTGAGAGAGCAGAAAGGCTTATCCTTGGAGGTCCATCTTGAATCTTACTACTTTTCTTCCCATCTTTCCTTCCAAGCAGAACTGCTATCTCCTCTATGCTCCTGGTGCACATTGGGGTTCCACGATGTCGGTTATTTATGTATCCATACCCCTTGGCAGAGGGGGGCCTCCTAAAGGCTGGAGAGACCGTGTTATCCATTGTAGCCTCTTAACCATCCAGCAGAATGGTCACATCAGAGGGGATCTACAAGTGAGGACTGTCCCATCTACCAATCATTCTCTGAGAAAAGGCGGCTTATTCTACATCTTAGGTGCCCATCAAATTCAATACATAACTATCTTTCTCCTAAAGTACTCATTCTCTTTGGAAACTTGTAAATTTACTTTCTAAAAACCTGGTTCTTGTAATTGTATTAAGGGCATGTTTTGGGTTTTTTTTCCCTTTTAAAACATCTGGACAGTGTTATTTGTAAACATGGAGAGTCTGAATGTGTATATGTTTAGTATTACTTATAAATTACTTGTTTATAACACAACCATTTAACAGTCGAAAGACAACAACCTAAAGGATTGGTCTCTACTCCGAGGGCGCATGCTCTCACAGTGGACGTCGCCCCTCCTGCAGTCTCTCTCAACCTGCTAAGTCAGTGCCCCTGCCCCATCCCTTCTGGAAACAAGATGGCACTAAGCTGCTTATACGAGCCCATCTGTGTACCCTCCTCCACAGTACCCGCAACCCAGTGGGAAAGGTGGCTCTCCCTTTCTAAAGAGCCACAAAGCTCATTGTATGCCCATCTCTGAACTGGCTCCAGCTAAAATTTTACAAATGCAATGGTGTTATATTAAAATGAACTCTTCCTTATGCGAGCCTTTAAGACTTTTCCCTTGAGCTTCATTAAAAGCAGTTACGAGTTGTATTGATTCTGCATGTTGAGGAGTTAGAGTTATAAATAAGGGATGAAGTTTTGGTGAAGAACAGAAAAGGACCACAACAAATTATTTACTAAAC
This sequence comes from Monodon monoceros, assembly GCF_005190385.1. Lineage (NCBI taxonomy): Eukaryota > Metazoa > Chordata > Mammalia > Artiodactyla > Monodontidae > Monodon > Monodon monoceros. Next base: position 42,481,066 of record NW_021703781.1, read on the forward strand.
AGCAGAATCAGGTGAGATGTTCGCTAATTTTGTTTGCTGCCAACTCAGTTTTTTTTAAAACCATTAAGTGCCCATAGGCTTTTCTCCCCTCTCAGAAAAAAGAAAAAAAAAAAAAAAAGGAAGACAAGTATTACAAAGAGACCAAAGAGAAAATTAAGCTTCTAGAGAGCCAGGACTAATCTTCTATTTTATTGTTTTACATAGTGCCTGATTCACAACAGATGTTGAATTAATATTTAGCTACTTGTATTTGCTTTCACTATAAAAGTCTATATCTTGTTTGTAAAATAGAAAGCAGTTACAAAGTTGGTGACCTTTCCCACATATATCTAACTTGCTCGTATTATGGCAGAATCACTCCACATGCATTTTAAAGACCTTGCTCAGTTTTCTTTCAGTGTTTCAACTGAAGGGTAACATTTTTTTTAATAGGAAAAGAGTACAATCCCTTTGAAAAAGACAGTCTCTGCGAGAAGGCAAACTGAAATTTGGTTTCACACTAAAATCCAGTTATAACATAATAAAAATGAAGCCAAAACTTGGCTTGAGCTTAATGAGAAGTCTTCTGTTGGAGAGGAAACAATCCATGAGGTTTCATGCAAATCAGGAGGATAATGCTACCTGTAACTTATATCAATATTTCTCACTCTCTCATCTTCAACCTTATGGATGGAGAGGTATAAAAAGCTAGACTGGAGGGCACGAAGTACAAATTACCTTTCCAATTCTCCTTTTATTTTTAGCAAGAAACAGGAAAAAAAATCTTACATTTAGAAATAAATATAAGATTTATAAAGATCCTTTCAATCTTTTCAGGTTTTGAGATATAGAAAGTGAGTCAAGAGGGGTTGAATCACCACAGGTCACACAGTTATTGTCAGGTCATGCCACTGCATTCGTACACCCCGTTTCCACACTAACGTTCGTGAGCCCCATACTCCTTCACTAACAAATTATACCTGTTTATTTTTTTTAACAGAATAGGCATGGTTGTTTTTTAAAAACTACTTTAAGAGTGTTAAGTAATATCTTTCTCATTTATAATAAACATAACTCAGTAGAAACTTGCCATTCTCTCCTTGAATTAACTATATTGTGGAAATCTCATGGCTTGGCTCAGGCGTGCAGCAATTTCTAAATGCACACGAAGCAACCTAAATGTCCATCAACGGAGGAATGGATAAAGAAGATGTGGTGTATATATATATATATATATATACACAATGCAGGGTTACTCAGCCATAAAAAGAATGAAATAATGCCATTTGCAGTGACACAGATGGACCTAGAGATTGCTATACTGAGTGGAGTAAGTCAGACAGAGAAAGGCATATATCATTTGATAATGCTTATATGTGGAAGCTAAAAAAAAATGGTACAGATGAACCTATTTACAGAACAGAAATAGAGTCACACATGTAGAAAACAAACAGGGTTACCAAGAGGGAAGGAGGGAGGGATAAATTGGGAGATTGGGATTGACATATACACACTACTATATAAAAAAGAGACAACTAATTAGAACCTACTGTATAGCACAGGGAACTCAATAGTCTGTAATGATCTATATGGGAAGAGAAACTAAAAAAGAGTGGATATACATATAACTCACTTTTCTGTACAGCAGACACTAACCTTGTAAATCAACTATACTCCAATAAACATTAATCTAAAAAATGCACACACAATTATTAAATGGAAATGAAAAATTGAGTGAGAGTGGAGGCTGCAAACAAAGCCCATACCTGGACAGCTGGTGACCATACGTGTGAAAACCATAGTTATCTGAAGTGCTGAGATAGGCATCTGAGGAAGGCTGGTCTTTGGATTATGGATATTTAACCTCTTTAAGGACAAAAATGTTTTTCTTTAAATAATTAGTACTTAAAAATCTTCCTTAAGATATGTCTACATACTTCCTGGTCTCAGTAAGCATGCTGGGTAAAATACAATCTCCAGAGACCTTGCATTTTCTCGGGGTCCACGTGAATTCCTATGGGGCCTGGAGTCCAGACAGAAAATGGAGCAGAACATGATACATGCCTACCATTCCCAAGACATAATCTACAAAAGTTAAAATAACAGAATGACGTATATACACTACCAAACGTAAAACAGTCGGCTGGTGGGAAGCAGCTGCACAGCACAGGGAGATCTGCTTGGTGCTTTGCGATGACCTAGAGGGGTGGGATAGGGAGGGTGGGAGGGAGGCTCAAGAAGGAGGGGATATGGGGACATGTGTGTGCATATGGCTGATTCGCTTTGTCGTACAACAAAAACTAACACAGTATTGTGAAGCAATTATACCCCAATAAAGATCTATTAAAAAAACACAAAAAACAAAAAAACCAGAATCTCTAGTAACTGATATAGGTCACATTTGCTTCTTTCTCCTAAGAGTAAAATGTAGCAGGAAAAAATTAGAATTTTATTGGTTGGATAATTAACCAATTAGAATTTTAGTTTTTAATACAGTAAGTGGCACATATCTAATAACTGTTTATTGAATATCTGATGGGGCCAGTTAGACGTGCTATTCTATATGACGATGCTTTGATGGAAAAGGAAATGAAAGCTTAAACCTGGAGGACAGTGATATATTGACTCTCCCGCTGCGGAGCACAGGCTCCGGACGCGCAGGCTCAGCGGCCATGGCTCACGGGCCTAGCCGCTCCGCGGCATGTGGGATCTTCCCGGACCAGGGCACGAACCCGTGTCCCCTGCATCGGCAGGCAGACTCTCAACCACTGCACCACCAGGGAAGCCCAGATAGATATGTTTTGATATATACTTTAAAATGACAACTTATGCAATTATGTTATAAACTCCTTGAAAGCATTTACCAAGGTTCTTGATCCTCCATTTCTTGAACAGGCCTGATTTAGAAGGTGCTTCATACATGTTCGCTGAATAAACAAGTGAGCCTACTGATTGATTGCCTAAATTCAGAGTCCGCTGAATTTAAATGAACGTATCAGAATGCAGATGAAATTGACAAAAAGCTCTGAGGTTTTCTTTTTCTTTGTTTCATTCAGTAAATATTTATTGAAGGTCACTATTTGCAAAGTGCTGAAGGAAGCAGGTCTCTCTCTCTCTCTCTCTCTCTCTCTCTCTCCCCCCACCCCGCCCTTCCTTCTGGGGGTTACATTGTAATAGAGATACAGAATACAAATGTGTTAATAAACAAATAATCCATTGTGGGAATTATTATAAAGGAAACAAGTCGACTTCTATGACTGAGTGGGGTGTGAGCTTGTGGGGAACAGTTTTAAAATGAGCAGTCAGCGAAGGCTTCTCTAAGGAAGTGACATTTAAATTGAGAATCCAGTTATAAGAAGAGTTTGGGAACAGGTATGAAGGTCCTGAATAGTTTGGAACTAAAACAAGATCAGGTGGTTGAGGCATAACGAGCTCTGGACATGTGGCTCTGAGGACAATGGGGAAGATCCTGCCAGGCCTAAGAGGTGAGGCATACTGATTGTATTCTAACTACAATCAGCTTTAATTAGGGAAGTGACAGTGATGGTGACAATGATGGTAATGATAGCAGCTACCCTTTAATGAGCACCAGTTCATTACATAGGGATTGTACGATAGGCATCATACTAAATGTTCTAACATCATTAGTCATTTACTCTTCACACCAAATCACAGAAGCAGAGATAATTACCTTTTCCATTTACAGAAGAGGAAATGGAGTCTTAAAGGGTTTAGTTAACTTGTTCAAGATTGCAGCTAGTATATGTGACATCATCGAGTTTCTGATTTCAAAATGGTTCTCAAGATGCTTTGTTGGAAATGGATTGTTGGGGAGAAGAGAGTATCAGGAGGTCAGCTGGGCATTCATGTAGGGGTTCAGGTGAGAGAGTGTGGGTGTGAACAGGTGGTGAAAAGGAGGTGGAGGGTTCTAGATGGAACACATATATTTGCTGTTGGACTTGAGGTGGGGGATGAAAGAGGGAGAGGAGAATGGATGGTCTGCCATTTAATGACATAGGAAAGATCAGGGGAGAAACACGTTTGAAAGAGCCTGGGCCTGTTTTTTGTGTGGCTAAGGGAGCTAAGAATGGTGTTTATGTTTTTAAATGGTTGAAAAAAGATTTAAAAAGAGTAATATTTTGTGACACACGAACACTATGTAAAATTCAAGTTTCAGGCTCCATAACTATGTGTTGGAAGACAGGTATTCTCATTGGTTTATATATTGTCTGTGACTACTTTTGTGTGACAACGGCAGAGCTGAATAGGCTGCAGGGCCCAAAATATTCACTATCAAGTCCTTTACAGAAAAAGCCTGCAGACCGCTGTTTTAGCGCAATATCCTATTTGATAAAAGAAGATTAATGACATTTTGTCAGTAAAACTTTAATCAGTAATTCTTCGCCAAATATAGTGATAGAAGTTAGAAAACTTCTGAATTCATTCTCTCTAAAACGTATTTTCTACATTGCTAAAAATTTTTAAATGAAAAAAAAACAAAACAAAATGAAAAGCCCACGAACATTTTTAGGTAAACTTTTCAAAGATGTCTAAATAATAAGGAACTCTATCAGACACTACTGTGTTTTGAAGTGAGGCCAGTGATCTTAGCTCTAGTCAGGTTTCATTATGACATATCTATACAGAAACTATAAATCATGTATAATTCATAAACTCTACATACAATACACTAAAAACCAGCTGCCCGAAAGGCAAAAATAGCTACTATTTCTTGACCAAATGAAAAAAATATTGACTGCAGGGCAGGAATAGTTTGCCAGCTCACCTGTCGTTGCCTTAAAGATCATCTTTCTACAATTTCTGTCCCTTAATGGACACAGTGTTACTTGAAACTCCCAGTAGATCATTAATGGTGCCTAAATGTCCTAGTGTTAGCTCTGAATGGTTGTGAATTTGCTTCAGTTGCTCATAGCTGGATTTGGTAATGCTGACTTAAAGGCAAAGTCAGCTGTCTAAACGTGCAGGCCTATGATGCTGCAGGATTTTACAGTAGAACATTTGACCACAACACACTCACGTGATGTGATAAATATGATAGAGAAAAAGCACTTATGCTATTCAGAGTTGTTTGTTATTACTTTTAACTTATGACAGGACCTAAAATATCAGTTTATATGTTTTTTTTTTTTTTACTTTTTTTTGCGGTACGTGGGCCTCTCACTGCTGTGGCCTCTCCCGTTGCGGAGCACAGGCTCCTGACGCGCAGGCTCAGCGGCCATGGCTCACGGGCCCAGCCGCTCCGCGGCATGTGGGATCCTCCCGGACCGGGGCACGAACCCGTGTCCCCTGCATCGGCAGGCGGACTCTCAACCACTGTGCCACCAGGGAAGCCCTATATGTTTTACAACTCATGGTTTAGCTACAAACTGAGGATTAAAAAGCAGTTCTAAAAGGCAATGTTTTCTTTCTTATTGTGAGTGCCTTCCATTTGTAACATATGCAAAGGATATTTTCACAAAGTTACTCATGCATATTTCCAGATTAAAACCAAGGCCATAACAAGGTCATAACTATGGTCAAGAGACAGTACTGCTGGAATTAAAGAGATGAATTCTGGAGGTAAGACATTTTTGGGTTCAAATCCTGACTCTGCTGCTGACTTAGCGTGAAGCCTTCCACTCCACAGCTATCTGTGAAGTCAACCAATCCCTGTGAGCCTCAAATTCCCCATCTGGAAAGTTAGGATAATAACAATAATAGGTACTATTTCAAAGGATTAAATGAAGGAATGCAAAATACTCAGCTCAGTGCCTGGCACAAATCAAGTGTTCAATTTCAACTAATTATTTCGAAAAGATATACTCATGAATCCAGAGGTACTCTTTTGTGATTTTATGGGTTTTACACAGCTTTTTGGTACATGCTTAGAGAAAGCGTTGGTAACAGTTCCGTGGGTAATATTTCCTATGATAAAGTTCACCTATTCTTCCCAATGAAATGAAACAAACCTACAGGAGTACGTTTGCAAAGTTAAACGGTGGGAACAGGGACCAGAGGATGACCCAGTCCTGGCGTGAACACTGTTGCTCCCCGGGACCTGCCTCCCCTAACATGACCTGAGGAATCCACACTCCCCTGTTCAGTGAGGGACGCTGATGCAGAGGGAGACATGACTATACAAGGGACCTAGAGCAACTCCAGGGAGGAGGCCCTGGGGCGGAAATTTCAAGAACAGATGGCTATTTCATAATCTCCTTCTATGGCAATCAGGCAAATCCCAACCACCTACATATGGCAGGGTCAGCTCTCACTGTGCAGATCTCTGCAGCTGATTTCCAAAAGAAGATAGTCAATACAGTCCTTGGGAATTTTCTCTAAAAACAACAAACACAGGCATTCCACATGTCATGCTGAGCATATTCAGTGGCCTTTCGGAATATTCAACCCCAGGGCACCAATGGTAGAGGATGTGTTTAGAATATGTGGCAGGCATAAGCTTTGAGTGACAGATGAATCTGATTTTTTGAGTTGAGTCTAGCAATTTCTAGCGTTTTGTCTCTAAGAGGACAAGAAAAACCTTCACTCTCCTGTGAGTGTAACTTGCATTTACACGTAGTAGCCCAAGGTCACACCTAGGAATTCAAAAAGGAATGCCTAGGTCAAAATGGTAGGTTGGGGGTGGAAGAGGACACTTGCAAACTTTACAGACTTTGGTTACTGCTCTCTGCATAGAGGCTAGGAAGAAAAACACTGGGAATAGGATTGGTTTAGAATTGCAAGAAAAGGAAAGAGAGCAAGGGTGGGTGGAATCCAAGCTCAACCCTCATCAGATGTCACTTAGGATATGTTCAGAGTAGCATCCTCTGCATTCTGAAAGGGAAAAGTGGGCATGATACACTGTGCAAACTCAACTGGTTAACTTCTCCGTGGTGGGCAAAAACATGGTCCCCCAAAGATATCAGGTCTTAATCTCTGGAACCGTAAATGATACCTTATTTGGAAAGAGTCTTCACAGTTGTGATTTAAATTAAGGATCTTATAATGGGGAAATTTTCCTGGTTTATCTGGGTAAATCCTAAATGCTATCATAAATATCCTTACAAGAGGGAGGCACAGTGAACTTTTACATAACATGAGAAGACAATGTGAAGACAGAGGCAAAGATTGGAGTGATGTGGCCACGAGCCAAGGAATGCCAGTAGCCACCCAAATCTGGAAGAGGTAAGGAACAGATCGTTCCTAAGAGCCTCCAGAAAGAATGTGGCATTGCCAACACCTTGACTGGGCCTGGTCAGACTGATTTCATATTTCTAGGCTCCAGAACTGTGAGAAAATTAGTTTGTCTTGTTTTAAGCCACCCATTTTGTGGTAATTTGTTACACCAACTACAGGAAACTAATACAGCATCATTACAACTTTTAATATCTCTAATTACTATAGATTTTCTTGATTCTATTCACTCATTGTTTCTTTCTTCTTGAACTCATTCTCAGACATTACAAAATTATTATTTTCCTTTCTGTTCAATTAGATTACACTGTGTGTGCCACTGTACACACGATTTCTCTGGCTCGTCTCCAGGATGCTAAGTCATATAAACATTGTATCTCAGTCACCAGTGAAGTTCCCAAATTATTTCTTTTCACAGAACAAATATTTATCAAATGGCATGGCAGTTAAGTCAAGTAATTATACCCTTAAGAGATGCAGTTTTCAAATTTATTATCTCAAAACTGTATACTACAGATGTTCAAGTTTTAATGTGTATCTATCTGGAAAATGATAAAGTAGCTGAGTCACACAAAACAGATAAAATATAATAAACTATTTGAATATTTATAACATTGTGTTTGTCTTTTACTGTCAGTTATGTGAATAGAATCAAACTCAGAGATTAACTGAAATGAGTGATGAAATAATGTTGTGTTCTCCCAGCGAGTAAAGAGCTGCTCTGAGACATTTATAGGTGCACCATATTGTAAATCAATTCCTTCACTGCTCTGAATGGTACCCCAGTGACCAGAAAATGTTACTAGGCATCCCAAAGTACCTGTCATTAGGGAAGATGCTTTTGTACTGGTTCAATATTTAATCTATGGGTATAGTCATATTTAAAAACCATATTTCATTAAGTCTCTATGAAGTCTAATTTTAAAATGACTAAGTCCACATCGCTAGAACAGCTAATGGTTTCCTCCCCTGTAAAACGAAGGAGTCGGATCTGGGTATCTCTCTCCCACCTCTCATGTTCTGTGAGATGAGATACTGATGCAGAGTGACTACCCTGGTATTTGGAGAGTTAATCGAAGTTTTAAGTGGACAGCCCAGGTGGTGCTGTGACTGAGCAAGAAAAGCAGCCAGAATAAAGCATCTGAGTATGGACAGTTCAAGTGCAGGGTTAGGACTAGTTCCCAGGTGCTTCTTATACTGGATAAAGCTTTGTCTGTAGTCTTCACAAAGATACAATATTTGTCATACGTAAGTGTATCTCTTCTGTTAATTTCATTCAGACTCTATCAAAACGTGCTTTGAAACAATGAGCAGTGTAGTCACTTGGTATAATCGTGTCCTCAGTTGACATGTTTACTTAGCTTTATCCAGCCAACATGAGCTCATTTCTCATGCTGGGCGGAATGTAAGCCTCACAAGTGCAAAAGGAGGGATCCAATTCTTGCACATCCTTAAAGATTATCTCACAAACCAAGGTTCAGTGTAGAGTTCTAAGAGCTGTCTAACACTGACTGCTTGATTCTGCAGAGAAATACACAAAAAATGCGAATTTTCAGACAAAAACTGGAAAAAAAAAAACCCCTTGTGTTTATTAAAAAAGATGCAGTTTTTAAAGTTACATGTAATTTAATATTTTAAAATTTTATGGGAAATTAAAAAATAATATTTAAGGAAATACTAATTTTAAAGCTTTGGGGAATTAATAGCTAAAATGTTTAAGGTAAGTTGTTTACATACTGTAGCATAGTTGTATACTTCTGAAATGATTTCTAAAAATGTTTCAAATGAAAGATAGTTTGACCAACATCAGGTCATTTTAATGCCCAGGCACTAAAGACAAGCAGCACAGTTTGGCTCTTAAATTAACAAAAAACATATTTGTGCTTCAGAGAGTGTCAACTTTATCAGAAGAGAAGCCAGAAGGAATTTAGGCCTCCATTGATTGTCGGCTTCTCCTGCCAACCTTCGATCCAGGTGTTGTCCAACGTGCCTGCTTGATCATGCAAAGATTTGAGATGAATTTCAGGGTTGTGAATGTTGATGGTTTCCTCTATCTTCAAGTAGTTTTTTTGCATCTCAAAAAATTCTGCTCACCAACACCCCCTCACACAAAAATTTGATTTTCAGTGTGTTACTCCATTTGTAGAACAAAATTATTTAAATATTAATGTAACTGGTAAATCTATAGTTGCTGTCTTGGTAAACTCTACTTTTAAAAATTTCAGCATATCAACAAGCAATTTTATATATCATGTTTATATGTATATAATCTCCAATTCATGAAACTGCATGCACCCCTGGAAAGGGAATTATATTAAAAGCAGGTAAATATTTTAGTTCTCCTTCTAGCACCATCTTCAAAAAACAATAGCCAGCAAAGCAAAATAGAACAAATGCCAACCAAAAGAAAACTTTACAAACTATCCTCCAATATTCTAAATTACACCTCTAAGAGAGGACCCAGAGGTACTGAATTAACCATACAGGAACTATTTCCTTGAAGCTGGTCAGGTATAACCACTCTCCTATTTCCCGATGTGTAAACTGAAGTATTACTTTTTGGTAATAAATTACCTCTGATTCTCAGACATCTTCACACTGTGGACTAGGTCCACGTGCTAGCTGTGTGACTTGGCGGTCGGGGAAGGTTATTTAACTTCTCTATGCTTCAGTTTCCTCATTTATAAAATGGAACTGTATTAATTGTCTTCCTAATACATTTTTAGGGAATCAGGCACATTGTAAGCACCTCCATCTCATTTGCTAGGAAATCCTATGGACATTTTATACTATTTAATTACTGCCTATGACACAATTAGCATAATCATAGTTGATTTATGACACTATCATAATAATATTTCAAAAAGGTTTTGAAATATTGACTCAGTGATGTAAAGTAGTTTGAAAATCCTTCATCCAGGGAAGTTTTATTCCCATTATTATCTTCTAACAGAACCCAACCGCCCACAAGTCCCCAATATGACCAGCCATGTTTCTGCTGCAGTACAATCCTGCCTTAGCAAGTTCACAACTAATTCACTAGCTAACTAATATCCTAGAGTCTCTTTAGAGAATTCCCAAACCTCCTACTTTCATCAACCAAAATAAATATCTTTCCTTGTTAATAAATATATAGATTTCAGACAACTACTTGCTGATGAGCCTTGTTTTTCTAATTTATGTTTTAATTAATTTCCTCTCCACCTCACTCCATTTTGTGCATTCTTTTCCTCTCAGATGTTTGCAACATGTCCTGGGGAATAACACCTACATTTTGAATTACAGATTTGTTGACGGCATCCTTTAGGTAATTAAGATGTTAACAAAGACAAGACTCAATCATGATCCTTTTAACATTTCTTTGAATGTTTAATCAACCATTACACATATCACTAAATGAGACAAATTTTCATTTTCTCTTCAGTTTTCACTTGAACCATGAAAATAATGGGAGTAGATTTTTCCCTGGATAGACCCAATGCATATATATATTAACACATAATGTTGTCAACAAATATCTGAGTAACTATCAGTTTTTAATTTAGATGATTCCATGTGGTTATATAATTAATCTAAAAATATAATTAAAGTTAAAAATTGATTGTCATTCAGACACAGCAATTAGAAATCATTAAGAATGGGCTTAGAGATGTTACTTCTAAGTGATCACTAAAATAAAATTAAAATTAAAAAATAAAAAGCTTTAGTTTAATTTCAAAAGGTTATACATAAAAATGATAGACTTTTAAAAACACACTTGTATATTAGAATCTTCCAGGAATATAATTAAACCCAGCACACACTGATCAAGTCTTTCTGCAGGTATAGAGCACAAGTGAACAGAAGATTGGGAAGTTCAAACAGAGACTTAGGTCTTCAATAGATTCCAATTCTACTACTTAGGGAAAGATCCAACTCACCAAATTACCAAGGCCAATATCATTAAGAACACCTTGATATTTTGTGCCTGCTCTTTGTTTGTAGCACATGGTTTTTGTTATTAAAGGTATAAAATAGGTAGCTACTCTAAAAAGCAATGCCTTCACTTTGGTGCTAGGTATCTTCCAAACAAAATAAATACAAAATCCCATCAATGGAGTTGGACCAGTGAGGAAATACACAAGCAAACACGAAAAGCACAGGCATTAAGCATACTCTACACTTTGAGTTGTTTGGCTACTTAGTTACCTTCCATTTTGCATTCATTTCTCTTTTCATATAATTGTTACAGGGGCTATGTCAAAAATATCAGTTCACCAAATGATGTGTTCTATTTCTTTGTCATCACAAAACCATCTAAACATCCATTTTGGTAAAACATCTCTAACACATTTACTGTAAGTGTTAAACTGGTACTTTCCCTACATTCAGTTCAAAGTGGATGAGACCCACAGTAGTAATTCATTATAGCAAATGTCACTGTAAGGAAGGTTTCCCTAATTATTTCACACTAATTAACTCATACAGTAAAAGGTTCCATTTTAGTCACCTTGATACACATAGCTAACTGGGATAGTAAATTCTGCCATATTTATTTTAAAAGTAAAAATGTCATTGGATATAGTCTTCCCCCCCCCCCACAGTGCTTTAATATTGTCAGTTGGTAAAACATAGCAGGAAAAAAAAAAAGTTTATTTTTTCAAATTCCTTACCAGTGATAGCTCAATTTCTATTTACTATTTTTTTCTACACTGAACTTCATTAATTAAATGCTGTTCCAATATTTAGCTTCTCATTGTTATAGGCAGAGACACAGACTGCATAAATGGAAACCTAACAGAGCCAACATTAGCCTTGTTAATTTTTTTTTTTTACCCTACATGCTAAATATGTACTGAATTTTCTCTTTACTACTTTAATAGCTCATATATTAATTTTGTAGTGCTTTTTAAGAGCTGTATAGTCCTAAGTATTTAATCCTGGGATCATTTTTATCTTTGAATAACAGTCATCATCCCCCCCACTTCTATTATAATAACTGTCATGTTTCCATGGAAACTGTGGAGAAAGAATGAAATGGTAAAACATCTCCATTTTAGGTCTAAGTTGACAGTATGATTTTTATTAGGAGACTCAATTATTCAGACAGGTAAGAATATAGAGAGTGGTTTCATAAATTATATAGAATCTTTTATAAATGATCTTGATCCCTGATCTTTTATAAATATGAAATTATGTTTCTAGCTAAAGGAACTTAACCCTTTCTGTTGAGAATTAGTTATTTGGTGGTGAGATTTGGGGGAGTTTTTTTTCTTCTTCTTTACATTTTATTGTTTTGCTTGACTTACTGTTACCATGTAAAATAAAATAAGCAAAAATTAAAATATTCTTTACAAAGAACTAGTTATTTGTTATACTCTTGATAAATATATTTTAATCTTTACTAAATATCACTAAACCCATACAGCTAGGTTTTAGATACACATTTACAATTTAAAAATTCGTTAATGCATATAAGAGCATTTAGAGACTTCTTATAATTATAAAATCTCTTTGGGGCTTTGTCCACAGTATTGATTACTTCCCACATTTTGCTGCTCTAAAAAACCATAAATTAAAAAGAAGCAACCAATTTTAACTTAAATATAAGTTAACTGCTATTTGAATCACTAAAGGGATCCAGAGGAAACCGGTTATAATGCTTGCTTCTAGCAAGGAAGATTTACCTCTTGCTCTGTATATATTTTAAATTATTTGATTTTTTTAAAAGTATAGGTGTTATTTATTTAAAGAGAAATGCAGTCTCCTGAAATAAAGATTCTAGCTGATAAAAAGTCATGGATTTAAAAGAGGCTTTAAGTAGTTGAGTAAAATGTTAGGATTTTACTGTGTGGCTTTTCACAGAGAAAACAGAGAATTTATTTTTGCTTTTATCACAATAGAAATAAGGGACAGTTTATAAAGTGGGAAATTTTTCCTTAATATTTACTCTATGAAGATGGAGAAATGGACAAATGACTGAGAAAATGGATGCCCTTTGAAATTGCTAGCAATCACCCTTAACTGTTGGTGCTTCCCACTAAAGAATTACAGGTCAAAGACAAGAAACATTGAAGTTCATTACAACAACAAAATTAAGATCTTGGCAAAAACAGAAATAAATAGAAACACAAGTGACATGGATATAAAGCTTCTGCCCCAACCATCTGATAGGGAAGTTGCTTAGGTAAAATTTTTTTTTAAATCGATGGTTTATTATGTTTTCTAAAACTCACATTGTGGTCTCAGTCTCCTTAAAACCTAAAATAAGAAATTTCTACTGCAAATTAAGTTTGACGTCCAAACAAATACATAATATCTCTTCCTTTTATATAAATATTGAATGTCTTGGTGAGCCACCAACTCTATGAAGTATTTATTGGTGTCTGGAAATTTTTTTTTAAGTTTAATTGGTATTATAAGCTAAGTTCTCATCTTTGACTTCCTCCTAAAATAATAAAAAGTCCTGCTGAGATATGAACATAGATAAAAAGCTTGATGTGAAAATCATTCTTAAGGAATTATACATCTTGTTTCTAATTTAATGTGCTACTCTCTTAGAATAAGATGGGAACGGTGCAAGATTACATAGAGCATGTTGTGAGTTAAATAATGTGCTTATTACAACAATCATGCTGTTACTTTTTCTACTAAAAAAGATCTAGAAGCAAAGAGACCCAGTAGCAGTCACCACTCTTCCTTAGCACCATTTCTGGCTAAGAGGAACCATGGTTCCTTGAGAAATGGCTGATTTCAGGTTCAGGGGAGGAAATACACACAGAGAACCTGGGACATCTTGTTCAGAAAGCAAGGGAGCTCTTGGCAACTAAGGGATTGTGTTAAGAGCAAACAAGGAGCCAACATGATTCACTGAATGTATAAAAATCTACGCATTCATAATAATACAAAAAATGATTTAAAAAACCCACGTCCATTTGTCACTAAGAGGTAACTATGGCACCAATTACTTACTCTGGAAATTGGTGATTAATGGGAAAGAATAAAAAGTATTCATCCTGTCTTGAATGAACAGTTTGAGGGTAAACAGTCTATCAGATTCTTAATTGATGATGGAGAGTATTTAGAGAAGAATTCCAGTTAATAGACATTGAAAGAATGATGGAATAGGATAAGATCATATTAAAAGCCTAATGAGATAGTTGATTCAGGCAGTGATCATTATTAGTATCAAAACATTTAACAAAAGGTGGGAAACATTACAACAGAAGGATCAGGCTATCACCTCCTTATCCACTGTTTCAATTTCAACTAGCTGAAAGTGGAAATGTGCCTGGTAAGGTCCTATTTGCCTTCTGTTATAATGCAATATTGAAGTACACTGAACATTCTATGAAGTTTTCTTACCACAAAAAGTTGATTATAAATCTAATCAATCCTTTAGGTTTGATGATCCTTTACAACAAATACAGAGGATACAAAGATACAAAGTGGATGCACCATTTACAAACAATAAGACAAACCTGAAATGGGGGAGCTAAATCAGGACAACTGATTCATTTCTTGAACAACCTAATAGGGCTATTAAAGAGGTTCTTCTAGATCAAAGGAGACTTAAGAGGCATAACCAATATGCAATGGATGAGATGTATTTTGATCCCAAGTCAAACAAATAAACCATTAAAAAGAGATTTTTCAGGAAAATTGAATAATGCCTAGATGTTCTTTTTGTTAGGTGCAATGAAATAATACCACTTGCAGTGACATGGATAGACCTAGAGATTGTCATACTGAGTGAAGAAAGTCAGACAAAGACAAATATCACATGATATCACTTATATGTGGAATCAAAAAAAATGGTACAAATGAACTTATTGATAAACACAGAAATAGAGTCACAGATATAGAAAACAAACTTATAGTTACCAAGGGGGAAAGGGAGGGAGGAATAAATTGGGAGATTGGGATTGATATCTACACACTACTATATATAAAATAGATAACTAATAAGGACCTACTTTATAGCAGGGAACTCTACTCAATACTCTGTAATGACCTATATGGGAAAAGAATCTAAAAAAGACTGGAGGGCTTCCCTGGTGGCGCAGTGGTTGAGAGTTTGCTTGCCGATGTAGGGGACACGGGTTCGTGCCCCGGTCCGGAAAGATCCCACATGCCGCGGAGTGGCTGGGTCCGTAAGCCATGGCCGCTGAGCCTGCGCGTCCGGAGCCTGTGCTCCGCAACGGGAGAGGCCACAGCGGTGAGAGGCCCGCGTACCGCAAAATAAATAAATAAAAATAAATAAATAACTAAATAAAATAAAAAAGAGTGGAGATTATATATATATATATATATATATATATGATTCACTTTGTTGTACAGCAGAAACTAACAGAACATTGTAAATCAACTACACTCCAATAAAAATTATATATATATATTCTGATTTAATAGAATATATTTAAATTTCCAGATTTTCTGCAGTTTGGGTTGTTTTGATTACTTGAACATTTTAATTAACTTGTATTTATTTTATAAAAGTTACATGGAAAAATTATTAATTTTCAAAAAAATAGAATGAAGTACTGAAAATAAATAAGGCTTTGTTTTATACTTTAGAAAAGCGTGAGTTCTTGCTGATACTCCTGGTCCTCACTATCATTAGTATCCACACAACAAAACTAGTTTGGACTATTTGAACTTTCTAGTTGTTAAGATTTTTCATAAGCAGGGGCTTATACTACATATATATATATATATTTTTTTTTTTGCAGTACGCGGGCTTCTCACCATTGTGGCCTCTCCCGTTGCAGAGCACAGGCTCCGGACGCGCAGGCTCAGCGGCCATGGCTCACGGGCCCACCCGCTCCGCGGCATGTGGGATCTTCCCGGACCGGGGCACGAACCCGTGTCCCCTGCATCGGCAGGCGGACTCTCAACCACTGCGCCACCAGGGAAGCCCTATACTATATATTTTATAGCAAACAGATACTGTCTATGTCTTTAACAAATGCAGAGGTAAACCCATATTGATAAGCATCTATGGTGATTACAGGATTATTAAAGCTTTCAAATTCTGAAGAGGTAGCTTCAGAATATAAATGAGAACACTCATTAAATAGGTGGCTCTAAAAAGCTGACAAGCAGTCCCCAAACCTAGGGTAAGTTTATTTTTTGCTTTTGTTGAATCTATAAACATTGACTTCAAATATAACCTGATCAGGGTCACTCTTTTGAAAGGCAGGTGAAGGCTTGTGATCAATTAATATTGATAAGTGGCAAATGGAAATCAGTCTACCAGGACCTGAGGGGTTTGGGAGAATGACTGAAATTCTTCATCTTATTCAGCCTCTCCAGTCACAGATATATACCTCCAGGGGGAGAGAGGGAGAAATGCTAAGGATAAAGGAAGTTTTAAACTATACTTTATCAAAACGTTGTTAGCAACCACATCTTACAGCATTATAGAGAACAGAATCCATAGATATTTACAAACAAATCTACACAAGCTAAATGCTCCCTTGGCTCAAAACATTCCTGTAGTTTTCTTTATACAGAAGAATGTTTTGGTAAGAATAATTAAAATCCTTAGGCTGATATTGATGCCCCTTCTAAGTGCTCATATAGAATTCCATACTTCCCCTCATTAAATAACACCGCAATCAACAATTGCTGCATTTATTAGATTTTAAGTTTCTCAAGAAGAGAACATATCTGTTTTGTATTCTCCTTGCTTAGTACATGGCTGTCATATTTCAACTTAAAAAAAGGTTGACAATTTTTCACAATAATGATGTACTGTCCTTTGATATGGAAATGACTGCACAGACATTTGTTTTGCATATTGATAGATGTGTCCCTTGCCCCTCTCACTTTCTTTTGTCTTATCCTTGAATTCAACTGCATGCATTTTAAGGTACTTAGTTGACCAAGAGGGTGTAATTTGTAGCCACAAGGTAAGTCTAACTATTCAATGCACACAATAAAAAACATATATTTTTTAAAAGTAAAATGAAAGTACAATGAATACTACAACTGAATTGGGAGGGAGGCATTTATATTGATTTATTAGTTTCCAAATCTTTTTGACTACAGATACAGTTTTCATCATAGCCATCCTTTACACACACACACACACACACACACACATACATACACACACACAAACACACACGGGAAAAAACTAACAAATCAATACTACTACGTATGATGCACCTGAAATAATAAAAATGTTGGTCATGATACACTACATGAACTTTACGATCCCTAGTGGTTTGTAACCCACAGTTTGAACAACACTCTAAAGGTTTATTCTTTTATAATAATCCCAGCAGTCTACTTTTTTTTTTTTTTTTTCTGTACGTGGGCCTCTCACTGTTGTGGCCTCTCCCGTTGCGGAGCACAGGCTCTGGACACGCAGGCTCAGCGGCCATGGCTCACGGGCCTAGCCACTCCGCGGCATGTGGGATCTTCCCGGACCGGGGCACGAACCCACGTCCCCTGCATCGGCAGGCGGACTCCCAACCACTGCGCCACCAGGGAAGCCCTATCTTAAATTATTATTCTCCTTGGAGTCTTTTTAATAATCCCAGATCCTATGTACTCCCCCAATTCTTGCTAACTTTCTTGCACAGAAATTTCAACATGTTCTGCATTTCAAATGTTGAGGTTGTACAGATGCCAACATCTCATCAATTGACATGGCTATGTCTCTAATTATTTCTGGCTCTTTCAGTTAATCAGCAGGGAGTCAAATTGACCAGGGTCGGGCTCTTGAAAGCACATGGGGAATAGTAAGCATGTCAATAGGCAGCAGGATGACAATACAGCATTGTGTTGGCAGAATCCATTGTTTGTGATTACCACAAAGGTGGAATTTAAAGAATGCCGTGCCCTTTATTTCTATAAGTTAATGCAACCATGTTGACAGAACTTGTAATGTAAAAATGCTACTATTTGGAGGGACTGTCACATCTGTGACTTCTAGTCCTCTCAAGCACTTCATTTTTGCCTGTAGCACATTGTTCTCTTTTGTAGTGCATTCAATTTTACAATATACACTTGTATTTTATTACCAATGTAATATCAGTCCTCTATTATAGACGTTAGTTTCACCTAAAATCTGTTTTTGTGTTTTCTGTCTTAATACAATGCCATGTTTTACCAGTACAACCCAAGGGGTTATATGAATAGAAAGAAAATTCATTGTATTATACACAAAGTAATTACATTTGAGACTATTATAGTGACTCAGCATCTAATGTGAAAAATGTCAGTCAACGATGTGTGGAACAAACTGAGACTGTGTATTTTCCCAGCTTTGGCAAATTTACTAACTCCACCATCTCAAAACAACAACAAAGTTTTAGCATCCTGGTGAGCCAGATTCTCCCAATGAATTCATTGTCCCATTACACTTAAAATTCTGCTTCTTTGAAGGAGAAGAATTTTTTAAAATCTTGAGTATTAGGGAGAAATATAGAAATCGTAATTGAATGTGGATAAATTATTTTGTATAATTTATATCCTAGCAACTGAATTAAATTTTGGTCAACACTGTGCTTCTGGAACTCAGTCTTGTCTGATGCCAACTGTGACACTTTTATCACATCTAAACTTTTCTCCTAGAAGTGAAAGTACAGGAAAGTAACGCTCATTTTCAACATCAGATTAAATTCTGTACTCTGATACTAATAAAATTTTAGTGTCCCCTCTCCTCCACAATTTTGTATTTATTTGTCTTCTCTTTATACCAATGGTTCTCAACCAGGGGAGATCTTGTCCTCCCTCCACACCCCAATTCCCCTAGAAAATATCTGTCAACGTCTACTGACATTTTTGATTGTCATGACTTGAGTGGTGGGTGTATGGTACTGGCATCTACTGGTGTAATCTAATGGGAAATAAATATTTGGTCTTTGTCCCTGTTCCTGGCACAGAGCTCCTAAAACCCTTGTAAACCCTGAAGTGATAAATGCCTCTTTGGCACGCTAATGAGATGACTGGTGGCTGGGGTCCCTAGATAGTTTCAGGATGGGGGCTGGGCACCAGAGAGAGCAAGGCACGGTCAGAGGGTTGGAACTTTCAGCTCCACCCCCAACCTGTGGACAGGGGTAAGGAATTGAAGGTTGTCTTCAATCACAGGGGCCAATTATTTAATCGATTGTGCCAACATAATGAAATCTGTCTACATAATAAAAGCCTCTAAATAATGGGATTAGGAGACCTTCAGGGTTTTGCTCATATATGGTCCTAGTACATGTCATCACTCAAAAAAACACCATTGGTCATTTGGTCTGTTATAAAGGTGTCATCTCTTCAACGGTCTTTTTTATCTCAAGGCAACATTTTGTATCCCATTTGAAATGAAGAATTGTTATACAGACTAAAGCATATTCTTCATCATTAATTTAATTGTACGTGTAATATAATAAAGTTAAGAGGCTTAAGAGGCAAAACCATGAGCCCCATCCAGAGGAGTGTCCAAAATTAATCTCCTTACCAGCATGGTGAGCAAGGGACCTTGATTTGGAAGAACAAAGTCATTTTCAGTAAAATGTATGTTTTACTAAATTGTTATATTTTGACAAGCAAGTTTTACTAGCATAATAAGCACACTGTGCTTAAAAAAATAAAGCAGAGCCATTTTAACAAAAAACTTAGAAAAACTGATGGGGAATTACCCTATGAGTCATACCTACTAAGTCCTTAAACGGAAAGAGATCTTAATCATTTTAGGGAAGCTGCTTTATCCCCTTTGTGAGGATATTAGGATCATTACTATTCAATACGCTCAATCAGTAACTTACCTAGGTTGTCTAAAACGTTTGAACAGTTTCTGAATATTAGAGTAATAGGCTGGTTTCCTGAAGTCATTAATACAGTTTATAAAGTTGACTAGTGTTTGCAATTCACGCATTGGAGGAAACTGGTGTGATACACACAAATGTCTGTGAGCAACAGCCATGCTTGACTTTTATGATACCTCATCTTTCTCAAATAACAATTTAAAGATATAAATTAACATGGTGTATTATGTTCATTGTATCAAAATGATTTATGCTGCCATTTTAATTCATTATTTAAAAATTATTTCTTTCTAAAAGGATTCATGGGGGAAAATGTTGGTATAACATTTCCAGTTTCAAAGGCACTCTATAATTTTCTAATGGCATTTTGTTGAAAGATAGCATGGTTTATTATCATATCTAAATGTCACATTGGCAAGAGAAAATTGTATGTATAATGATGAAAATGGAAACTGCTCTGTTTCTAAAGGCTAATTTATTGAACTACTAAGAGTTATCAAAACATACATCAAGCAAAACTGCATGATTTTTAAGTATTTTGAATAAAGTACGCACTAACAATAATACTTTCAGATTCTGAGAGGAAAGAAATATAACTTAGTGACTTTTATTAAAATATAGATCCACAAAGTATTCCAGGATCCTTAAGGGTGTTTTCTATTGACAGTCACAAAGATGTCTTCATTATCAATTTAGAAAACAGCAAAGGTGAAAATATTGTTTATATAAGAGTTATGTTCCTAAAAGAATGGCTTGTTAACTTCCACATTCTAAGCATTTGAACTAGAAAGGATTTCAAAATGATCATTTTTACAGATTAGAAAACACGTCCAGAGGTGGTAGGCTCCAGACCTTATGCTTAAGGTCACATGGAGAAGTTGATGTCATTGCTCTAAGGCCCAGGTCTCCCAACTCCAAGCAAATATTCCTCTTGCTATGTGAGCATGACTTTGCCAGAAGGACCTCCTCCAGCACTGAGCATCAGCCTTGCTCTCACTAGGTTCATAGGTTTTCTCTCTAGAATGGCCCAATCTTGAATGTAAAGCAGGATTAGAATTATGCTATATGCTATCTTCACTCCTGTGAGAGAGACTCGCTTCACTGAAGAAGAAAAGGTATTTTAGCCACATATTATTATTTTCTGATTGAAATTACTGAGAACACAAGGGATCTATTACTAATAATACTAATAGATACTATTCTTTTTGCTTTTTAAAGGTACGATATCACAACAGGCTCTAGAACATAACAAAACAACAAAAAGACATGCACTGGACTGCTCTCTTTTCTATGGAAGTTTGGGGCTCTGGAAAAGCTGACCTTATCGCCACACAGGACTTAAATATCCTTAGGATTTAAAGAGCTCTTGATGTTTTGAAAGTAATTTCCAGTTGTTGCTATCTAATATGACAACAGTGGAAAAGAATCATCCTTCCTTTTCAGAAGAAGACAGAGTCAATAATCAAATGGCTTGTCTGCATCCACCAAGCAAGTCAGCAGCACTAGATTTTCAATTATCTTTAGTCCTCTGCTCTGTCAATTAGAAAAGGTTGCATGAAAGGACATACTGAGATCCACCTTTATAAAGTCTTGCTACTTAGGGAGTCTTAAAGATAAGTGCAATGGAGAAGAAATTAGCAAATGGCCTTTGAGAGTTTTACAATTTTTAATGAAACAAATAAAAATACTTCTACCCAAGACCAAGTAGTTTTATCCTGAAGATGATTTTTTTAAAAAAATCAGTCTCACTGCCCTTGAAAGAAAAAATTTACTTTGATGCTCTCTGTAGTCACAAGTCACACTAAAGTCTTAATCTGCTAGCATTGGTGGCCTTAGAAACTCTTCTATACTTCTTCCCAGCCTGATTACATGTACTAGAATTTGAAAAGCAAACAGCTCTTGCACAGCTGAAAGCCAACTTATTAGTTCAGGGCCAACTGCTGCAAGTTTTTCAAGTCTCCTATACTTTGCCCTGCCATAAAATGGACAACAATTTTTATTGCCCAGAGAATGGGATTGTCTTCTGACTATTCAACCTGAGAAGTGATCAGCAAGTTCTAATTCTGGTTTGAGGGCTATTTCATACCATTCTTAGTGTTCTTTCCATTTAATTGGCATATAGTTCCCAGTTTGAAACAGGATATTACTCACTTGAATTCTTTCCATAGGGGGAAAAACAATTTTCCAGGCTCATTTCCCTGAGAATTGCTTAGATCAAGACCAAGTTGGTTGAAGTAAGTTGTTGATAAGATTGTGGGAATACTAAGATCTTTACTCTAAAATGCTTGGCAGAAAAACACTAATAAGAAAGGCCAAAATTTCAAAGTCAGGGTGTTCAAAAGAGCAACCCCGGGCTTCCCTGGTGGCGCAGTGGTTGAGAGTCCGCCTGCCGATGCAGGGGACGCGGGTTCGTGCCCCGGTCCGGGAGGATCCCGCATGCCGCGGAGCGGCTGGGCCCGTGGGCCGTGGCCGCTGGGCCTGCGCGTCCGGAGCCTGTGCTCCACAACGGGAGAGGCCACAGCAGTGAGAGGCCCGCGTACCGCAAAAAAAAAAAAAAAAAAAAAGAGCAACCCCATGTGCATTTGATTGTGCATTTAAAATCTCATGTTAGTTAGATGCTAGACGACCCTGGGGCATTTGGGAAGATGTTACCAAACAATACATCCCTTTTCTGATTTGCATAGCCTTGTGTATTTTGAGGTGCATTTGATGAGTGAATTTTCAAAGGTCGGAGCAACATCGGTAGTTCCCTCTGCAAGTCAAAGAGCACAGAGCAACCGCCTGCCCCATGGCAAGCAGAGTGAGCAACTAAAGGGTTATCTCTGGTAATCAAATGTAGCGAGAGAACATCAAAGCTGTCACATTGTGTCAAACAACAAAGCTGGCACCAAAAGTAATCCTGAAAATATCAGACTAAAATATTCCTTTGCAAATAGCCTTGTAAACAGAGGGGAGCTTAAAATCAGTGAGGACTAATTATAGAAATAGTAATAAACTATTTATTTGGACTACATCAAAAGGGCCAAAAGAGTGGTCCATATGCAGGCAATACTCTTTATAGTTCTAGAGTCGGGAGAAGTGACCGGTACTTCGCTGGTCCAGCAGCAATAAGCCAGAGTCAACCCTGGTGCATCTAAATGTTTTGTGCATCACTCTTTTCCTGGGTGATGATGCTACAGGTCCTGCTTTGTAGACTTAGCCTTACTTCTGGCTTTTTACCATAGTTTCATCTTTCTTGTTTACTTTTAACTTTTCTTTTTGTATTATGTGCAGCTACGATGAGAGTCCCTTTTCTGGGTCGAGGTGGAGAATAAGTGAACATTTTGCACTGAGGTACATGGTGAGGGGAGTAGGCCAGGCCAAAAATGGTGATTCTGAGGGGGGTTTGCCTATTAGTGCCTCCTTGTTCAGTGCTGCTTTTTCCTCTCTGTGCTCAGGGGAAGGCTCATGTTATCTCTGGAGAAGGAACTTATACACAAATTTATGCTATGATGTTAGGAAAAAATGTTTAATTCCTCTTAGGAGAATTTTTAAGTTTTACATTTCTTTAGAGAGAGGACAATATTTAAACCTAAAGAAATACTACATAATGTGAGACAGAAAAGTGAAAACCTTCTTAACTAAGAAATCACTTCCATGGACATTTAGGTTGCTTCCATGTCCTGGCAGAATGGAAAAGGAAGATGTGGTACGTATATACAATGGAATATTACTCAGCTATAAAAAAGAATGAAATAATGCCATTTGCAGCAACATGGATGGACCTAGAGATTGCCATACTGAGTGAAGTAAGTCAGACAGAGAAAGACAAATGTCATATGATACCGCTTATATGTGGAATCTCAAAAAATGGAACAAATGAACCTATTTACAAAAAAGGAATAGCATCTCAGATGTAGAAAACAAACTTATGGTTACCAAGGGGGAAAGGGAGGGAGGGATAAATTGGGAGATTGGGACTGACATATACACACTACTACGTAGAAAATAGATAACTAATAAGAACCTACTATATAGCACAGCAAATGCTACTCAATACTCTAATGACCTATATAGGAAAAGAGTCTATAAAAGAGCGGATATATGTATATGTATAACTGATTCACTCTGCTGTACAGCAGAAACTAACACAATATTGTAAATCAACTATACTCCAATAAAAATTAATTTAAAAAATTAAAAAAATATAACTTCACAAAGTGGTATAACCTTTACCCAGGGATATGGTCTGACTTCTCCTTTGAAGTTCTGCTTTTGTCTATGAAACTTAAAAGGACCTGAGACCCTCTTGCTTAAACTCTCTCAATCTTATACTCTCTCCTTCTTTACTGGATTTAACATGTTCATCTCTCTCTCAATATTGATGATCCATAATCATCCACTACACATTGCTGGCTATTTTCCTTGAAATTTCTTCTAATTCTGTATAAGTTTATTGACTCTTACTTCTTCAAATCAGACTCATTTTCAATACATTTAGGGGACTTGATCCCTACCACTCCATCCTAAGATGAAAATGAACCAGCGGTTTGATAAATTCAATTGTCACTTGTTAATTAACACACTAGAACTCTCAACAACATACAATATCACTGTCTCCTCCTCCATTCTTGAAACACACTCCGTTTTTGTCTTCTGTGATGCCATCTGGTTTTCCTTCCACCTCTCTTCTCTCGTTTTCAGTCTTTGGCTGTGGATGTTTTTGTGTGAAATCCTTTCCTTTTCCCTGATTTTTACATGATAAAGTTCCTCAAGAATCAATCCTCAGTGCCATACTCCTTTCATACACTGCTTTCTCTCTCATCCACATCTTTAATTACCACTTACCATCTAAATTCTCATTATTCTCACATAAATACCAACCTCTTCTCTGAGTTCCAGACCTGCCTAACCATGTCTCAAAATCACCTCATATTTAACCTGAGCAAAAATCAAGTCATGATTATTCCACTCTCCAAATCTGGCAACCATCCCTCTCTGTCTTCGTGAATGCTACTGCCTGCCGCTGATTTCCAGACCAAACATCCTCGCATCATCCTTGACCTTTCTCCCCTTCATCACCAATATCTATTTCCTTAAGGAGACCTATTGGCTTTGCCACCTAACTAGCTCTCAAATGCTTTTCTCTACTCACACTGCTCTCGTTCTAGTCCTGTGTCTACCATCAGCTTTTACCAGGAAAATATTCTGGTTGTTCTCCTTGCTTTCACTTTTTCACTCCTCCAATCAGAGGAAAGAGTGTTTAATTATAAACCAACTCATCTCATTTGCTAGCTTACAAGCCTGAAGTGCTTTCTTTAAATCCTTAACATCTGATCTCCATCTTGTATATTCTAAGTCCCAGCCATATTGGTACCTTGGTTCCTTGAATATGTAATGTTGTCTCCTATCTTGGGGGCTTTGTACATGTACTTTTGTCTGTCTAGAATGCTATCTACACTTCCTTACCCAACTAATACCATCTAATTCTTTCCCAGTCAGTACCAGCTAATTCTTCAAAATTCAGCTCAAATATAGTTAAAATGTTACTTCCTCAGGGAAATCTTCGCAGAATAATTAATGTACCTCTCTCTCCTCCACTGGACCACAGGTACCATGAAGGCAAGGAGCATATCTATTTTATTCATTGCTTTATATGTAGCATTTTGTAGGCACACAGAAAATATTTGTTAAATATATGAATGTATATGACAAACTGAATGAACATGAATGATGCTGTTACATCATGGGCTGCCAGATCATTGCAGGAAGTCTTTAAATCTATCTATCTATCTATCAATCAACCTACCTACCTAACTACCTACCTATCTACCAAGTAATGTAGATTAAAAAACATGACCACACTCAGAGATTTACAGAGATTTTGCCATAAGAAAGAGTTCCTAATGGAAAACAATATGAGAATCATCAACTTAGATCATAAATAAATGCATTGATGAATCTATATTCATATAGCTGTTAGAGCTTCTCAACTGAAGGGCTTAGATATGAATCCCTTCAGCCTTCAGAGCAGCAGGATAGAATCTAGGGCAGCTGAGCCAATTGGTACCATATTCTATACCCATTTTCTATGAGTGTCATGACATAAAATAATTTGAAAAATGCTGCTAGATGGGAACAATTTAGAGGGTTTTTTTTGTTGTTTGGTGTTTTTTTATTTGAAGAAGTGATCAGGAATTACTTTCAAAAGCACAGTAAATTGAATCAACAAGGGTACAAATTGAATCAGTCTGAAATACTAGGCTCCATTCATTGTGTTATCAGGTCCTCACCAAAATGATGTTTAAGAAGTATATATAATTGTATCATAAGTGTTTATAATATGATGGATGCTAAACTGAAAAAAGCAGGATATCAAGTTGTAAATGACTATAAGTATAATTTTAAAACACAAAGATAGTTAATAGCAGTTGTACTTGATTTGTTTAGACTGTGATTTTTATTTTTTTAATCTATATCACTGTACTACTTCTATTAAAGTGAAAATATAAAACGTTTTAATTAAAAATAAACATCATTATAAATAAAACACTGACTCTAATTTGTTGTTTTGTTTTTCCGCTCTATATGACCTTAATCTCGGAATATAGCTGTGGTATATGTAAATCACCTTATTGGAGAGCCACCTTTATATTAAAAATTCCTATGATTATAATAAATATAAATATAGTATATTTCAACTTAACTTGCTAATATATATAGGTTCTTTATTCAGAAAAAGAGATGTTTTGCTTATAACTGCTGAGTACAATATTCAACAATAAGAATGAAATGATACTATAACTTGAAAATATTTCATTTAAGAAGTACTCTGTATTCATATATCAGAAATACTTAGAATGAAATAGAACATCTACATTTTTCTATTTGATTTTCTGGATGGTTATTATTATTTTTTTTTTTACAAGACAAGGTGTAAATACGGAGATAGGTCTCTCTACCAAAACAGTACTTTATCATACTAAGTATCATAATTTATTCTTAGAAGTAAATATTGAAAATAATCATGGAATTACACATCAGGCTCCCTACTAAACTGCAAGATCCTTACTATGAGAAAATATGTTTTCTATTTGCTATGCACACTGGAAAATACAATGCCTGACTCATCATGAGTAAATTTCTAAATATTTATTAAATGAATGAATACATAGTCTCTAAGGAAAATAATATGTACGTTTCATCATATATGCTACTTTCTGCTCTAAATAAGGTTTAATGAGCCTTACCTTCCATCTAAGTTTGTCTCTTCTAATGTCTTTGTGGTTATAACTTCATATTTTAAAAAGAGAAGTCCTTAGTGGATAATTAGCAGCAATCAAGAGAAGCTTAAACATGTCATAAAGGTTAAGTTTCCATCACGAATAGTTTTCTTTGTAGGAAATATATCTCGTGAGACAAGCTAAGGGCACATATCCTGCAGCAGAGCAGTTGCAGCAGAGCAGTTTTGAGAACCATTTCACTGGGATATTTCTTTCAAGTCAATCTTCTTGGACCAGCCATCCAAACTGAATGCTTGGTATGGTTTCTCTCAAAGGGATCGGCTGTTTTCTGCCATTGAAGCCTGATTGTGCTAATAGCTAATAAGTTTCTTATGACTGAGTTTCTAAAAGTCTCAACTGAATTGATTTTTACGGTCAGTCCTACTTTTTTTCTTTTCACCGCAAATAGGCATAGTCAATGAGGCAATACCAACAATAACTTCACACGCATAAATAATATGATCATTTTAGTTGAGTTTTAAAAAATATTAATCTTATCTTTAGTGGATTTTGCAAAATCAAGGGGACTTTGAAAAATTAAGCTCACACAGTGGAGCCAAATCATCACCTCAATTCTAAATGGTACAGAATTTGCGATCTGTATAGAAATTTAGAGGCATTAACAAAATTACCCAGGGAATTTAGATTAGAGCCCGTTCCTGGATTTCCTGCAGTGTTGGCAAACCTTATAAGTTCCTTAAATACAAAGTGAAGGCATAATGTACTTAAGGGGAAGAAATCCAACACAGACAAAAGAGTGCTAACACAAACAGATGTTTAAATGTGTTAGTTCAACTAAAAAGTTTTCCCTGGGGAATAGTTTACAGTTTACCTACTCTGGGTGATAGGATACCTAATTAAAAAGATGCTTTCAACTTCAGAAATCTTCAGATGTTAATTATTTATTAGAAAGCTATAAAATGCTAACAGTGTAAAAAGCATCACAACACCTGCTCCAGTATTTACTTATTTATTTAGCTATTTTGAGGAATAAAGTTTACATTATCAATCTCTCTGGAATTTAGATCAATGATCCTAGACTTTTTTTTTTATCAAGTAATTCCCATTTTCTAAATAATAATCAATATTAAGGTATGCGGGTTATGTACTCATTTGGATTTAGTATTAATTGAATAGAAAAATTCAAACTAATTTATCCTAGTTGATTTATATTCAAGTATAAATATAATGGCTAATTTGTAATCTATTAAATTTAATAGTTCAAATAACAATACTTAGATGTAGGTCATCACTTCATTGCCCATTTTGTTCTTTAATCATAATTGAACTTTCTTTTAACTAAATGTTTCTATTTTTACAAAATTGATATTTATGGATATTTTCCAGTCTAGGTTTAATTTCACAACACTCTACTAAATTGAGGCTAGTTTGCCTACATAAGATTAAAGACTCCTTGCCCAGATAAAATTAGTTTACGTAATACATGTGCAATAATTGTGTATAAATCAAACCATCTAGCAAATGCATTAGGGTATATTTCCAATGATTACTTCTACAAACAACACCATCCACTTTTATAGCCCTTTATAATTTACCAAGTATTTTTACATATCACCATTAATTAAATCACAAAAATAATATTTCATAGATAAGATAATGATACTGAGAGACAGCTGTTAAGACATGACCAAAATCACTTGGTTGGAAATGACAGAGCCCGGAACAGAACTCGAGGCTTCTGGTCCTCATTCAGAGTCATGTTTTCCATACTGATGGATTCTCTTCCAATGTGAAGAACTGTTGCCACACCTATCTTCTAAATTGTCTGAATCTGAATTTCAGTGTATTTGTTTTACTTCCTACCTTTAGTTGAAGCATGTGCAAGTGAACCCATAAATGCCCAGAATTCATGAGATACACACACAGTTTAACCTTTGTAAGGCCAACAGTACACTGAGAAGGATACAACTCATTCATAATTGCTTTCCTGCCACTGATCAATTTTAAGCCAGTGACTGGCCTCGACTTTGGGTAGAGTAAATAGGAGTTATACGAAAACTTTCATTAGAGAATCTGTCTAAAGTTTAACAGAGAAACAGAAATAGATCAAAGAATATTTTAGTTTAAAAGACCTTTGACTTTTCCAGTAACTCTACAAATATTTAAATAGTTGCTCAGGTAGATTCTAGACAAATTTTAAAGATTAGCACTAATTGTATATATAAATACACATTTATATAAAGTGGTGTGTGTGTATATGTATATATACAAATATAAATAAATATATATAAAATGACCCATAGTAACCTTAATTGAATATATAAACTCAAGAAAAACTTTGCTGCCATAAATTATAAATATGAGCTTTTATATTGCAAGAAAACGTTCCTCTAGGGATAATGTCCAATAATAAAAAAGTGTTATAACTTTTAAAACTGATAAGGTACCTTAAATGGCCCCCCTCTACCATCTCAGGATGACTAGTGTAACTACCAGAAACTAAAGTCTAAACTTAGCATTAATATGTATTTTAACCTAATGTAGAAAACCAGAAAATTAATACCAATCAGCCACAGTACAGGCAATACTGAGGACTGTGTGGAGTTTGATGTTAAAACTGGCTTTGTGTAATTTCCTCAGCGAATCTTAGCAGAGGCATTGCTGGCATTTGACTACAGGACGTAAGTCTATGTCCCTAAAAAGGAACAGAGGAAACAAAAGCAAACTATATAGAGAAGAAAATGTGGATATCTTTATACAGCTTTGAAAACAATACAATTTTATCAGTCAAAATGAATAATAGTAATTAGTCAATTAGTTCTAGCCCAAATTTTTAATCTTCATAGGTTGTCAAGGCAAAAGAAATTATTTTATTCCTTTTGCTTTTTAGGTGACTACAAGATCAACCAATCAAATTCTTCCCCTGCACTATCTACTTACTGATATTTGTTGATTTAATCCTCCAGATATCCTGTATGATATCAAATACTAAATTGGTTTTACTTAAGTTACTTTCTTGGGAGAAAGAGGAGAATTATATAGATTACACTTTTAAAAAAAAGTAACCTAACAATTTTGCAGAAAAAGCCAATCTCAAATTACTTCACATTTTTTGTTTAAAAAAAATTTAAAGCTTTGTTTTAAAGTAAATTATTCTAGTAGATAAAAATGTACTTTGTTATACAAAAATGACAATGGCATATGTACTATCTCATATCATTATGATAACTTAGTGTCATTGAAGTTGTGAACTAAAATTCATTTTATGGCAAGACAAGAAAATTCAAACAAAAATTTTACTCTGCCTTTTGGCCTCCTCTCTCCCCTCACTGTGCCTTGTGTATCTGTATTATGCATCGACCAAACCTTCCCCATAGGCAGAAATACCTGCTGAACCAAAAAGAGCAACATTCTCCTAGCGTCAATAAGACAACTCCTTAATGATAACTTTCCTGCTTGAACTCATAAGGGGTCATATGACACTTAGATCTGGATTATGTCAATAATACATCATTTGATGTACAGCCCTCTGTCTCAAATAACTTGTTTAACTGTGCCTTGACTTCTAATAAGCAGAACAGTTCTCAGAGCTTTCTGAGCTGCTCTTCCCAGGTTATAATCCTCAAATTTGACTTGAATAAAATTTTCCATTTCTTTTTTAGATCCACTGATTAAT
Source organism: Monodon monoceros (assembly GCF_005190385.1). Classification (NCBI taxonomy): domain Eukaryota; kingdom Metazoa; phylum Chordata; class Mammalia; order Artiodactyla; family Monodontidae; genus Monodon; species Monodon monoceros. The sequence goes on from NW_021703781.1 coordinate 42,511,881, forward strand.
TTTCATCGACAAAGTTCAATGTAAAGCAACGGTGTGTTCACGAGAAAATATTTCCAGCGTTATTATTTTTCATACAATTTCACAAGCAACTGGTGAACACAGCCGCAATTCATTCAGAAAGTGTTTTCAGTGGAAGAAATAATGTGTTAACATTCAATTGTTTTACTGGATTTTAAACTAACCATTTTCCCTTGTCCAGATGATCTTCCTCACAAAATTAAGGTTTCGTGTTCAAGGAGAGAGGTACTTACTAAGCAAGTATACTATGTAATAATTACCTTGAGTAGCTTGCTTATTTTTACTCTTAAGTAGCTACTTTCTTCCTGTCAGAGTGTAGAGCTTTAAGTCCAACAAAAGATTTGATCTCATTTCTATTCAGAATTGTTTTTTGAAAATCAAAATTAAGACCCCCCCCAAAATTTCACTTACTTCGCTTTAGCTTCTGCATCTTCATATGCTTTATTAGAAACATCATCCAGTCCTCCAATCAAATGCTTGAAAGAGCTGTCGGAGGAAAAACACAGTGATTAGCATAAATCCTCTGCAAAACTGTAACAATGACAACCTAGTCAATGATATATTGAAACAATCTGAAAGGATCTAAATAAAAATGAATTCAAGAAACTTATGTGATAATGATATAAACTGAGAGCAGGGACTTCTTTTAAAGTGCTGTGAGATTTTACATTTTAATTTTAAACCTCTATAATGTTAATACATGCAAACGGCTTTGTGTGTTGTATTAAAAAACAAAATAGGCATGAAACATATAGCATGTTTGCTGATTTAAATTTAAATGTTGCTTTATCACTTTTACATACACTTTTTAAAAAAACCTATACAGAGGAACTTGACACTCTGCTGAGGGGCGGGGGGGGGGGGGCTGACTATAAGGGGACTGGAGTAGCTATTATCTCAGGCCCTTGGGTAATGATCTCATCTGAGGGTCAGGGTATCTAGAATGCTGGGTTAAATACACTAAGTATTTCTAATACAAAAGGGGACCATAAGAAAATGACTAGACAGGAAGCCAAGGAATCAAGAATTGTATTCTACAGAGTGTCAAGTTTTCTGTAATGAATTTATTAATGAAGGTCAAATGAATGAATGCAAATGAATGAGCAATAGGCAGCAGTCCTTACAAAATTTTCAAAAATATAATTAATGATAAAATAAATTGATAAATATAACCCCCATGATTGAGAATAGTTCAAATATGACTTTGGCCATTGTTCTTTATGTGGTAAAATTCCCCATTTCCCCACAGAATATCTTGGTTATTACTTAGAGAAAGTCTGCTTTTACTGAAACTCCTTAAGGATAGATGAGTTGATATTGTAAAGTAAAATACAATATTTCTTTTATTATGAATAAAATGATAATATCTGGTTGATTTTCTGTTTTCATAAATAACATGAAATTTAAGCACAGAGAGTTTATTTCTCCAAGATGACAGCTATTTAGTAGCATACCAGAATTATAATCCATATTCTCTGATACCCACTCTTGTCCTTTATAATACTTAGATATTTTTAATACAACCAAATCCAAACATTGTGAAAAGGCACTGACAGAGAGGAACCAAAGAGCATTCAGTGGTAAAAACCAAAGAACAACAACCACTAAAACGTAGCATTTCAAACACACTCGAATATATTAATAGATTGTGCTCTTAGACATTTAAAACACACAGTAATTTTGAGAATTCAAATAGTTAATAAAAATTCCTGTCTTCCTCCTAGTATCTACTTAAGTTAAGCAGATCAGTGTATTATCAAAGAATTAGAGAGCAAACTGATAACAAATTTGATGACGATGGAGATTTTTTTACTTAAGAAAATCTGTTCATCCCACTAGGCTCAGTTAAAACCATGCAGATCACTTTTTGAAAATACAGTTTGAAATTTCTGTTAGTAAAGTATACAAATGGAAGAGCCTACATCTGGCCAATCTGTACAGAGTTTTAAAAGTAGAAACCGTCTAATCACAGCAATAAGTTTAAAATTAAGGTTAGGTTGATTGGGGGGAAAAAACTTTTTAGACCTGGTAATGAGCTGTTTATATTCCTTTTTTGTTAAATCTTAGTCATATCCATGATTTAAAAAGAATGAACAAAAAAAGTATTTGAAGTGAGACTTTTTCATATGTCTTCTTAAATGCCCTTGGTTTAAAATACAAATTTTCGTGGGATAGGGAGGGTGGGTGGAAGGGAGACGCAAGAGGGAAGAGATATGGGAACATATGTATATATATAACTGATTCATTTTGTTGTAAAGCAGAAACTAACACACCACTGTAAAGCAATTATACTCCAATAAAGATGTTAAAAAAAAAAAGAAAATACAAATTTTCTATGGGGTACTAATGATCCAATATTTATGATTTTTTTTTTTTACTACTAGATCAAAAAAAAAAATTAAGGGAAATTATATGTACTTACAAAAGGCCCCTATCTTGATATAAGAGAAAATTATTTTTGAAATAAATTCTCTCTGAGGAAAACCCTTTTCATTTAATGTGCAATTGATTTTTTATTATGGAAATATATTTTAAACTGAAAGAAGAAATTAAAGACTTACTCATAGTCCTCTAACCACAAGTAACTAATAGGAACATCTTTATGTAATTCTTTTTTTTTTTCTGCATAGCTTTATTGCTGTTGTTTATAGAGATGTAATCATAAAGTAGCTATGATTTATTATCTTGATTTGTAACTTACTCTTACATCATAAGTGAATACTTTTATTTTTTAAAACTCCATAAGCAATATTTTCACAGCCAAAGTAATAGGTCCTCACATGTATACACATGATAGAATATCTACTTATCCATCTACACACACACACACAGACATGAACACACATACACGCTCACATACGCATACAGATGAAGGAGTGGACATGGCAACTATCTATAAAAACATTTATATCTATACCCTCAATTAGAGATTAAACATATGGAATTTCGTTTTGAAATAAAAACATGCAGAATTATAATCTTGACTTTGGAATTGGAACCATATGTCCTTTATAAATAATCTTTATTTAGAAAGCAATCCTGGCCAAATAATTTTTTGAAACATGAAACAAATGCATTCTGCTAATATTCTGTTTCCTCAAACAATAAGTTAACCAGTATATTTAACTAGCAGTTTAAGAAAATGTAGCATTTTCAAGCAATATTAATAAGTTCCAAATAACTGTGTCTATGTATCTCTGCACTGATCAGTGAATAATTTAGGACATCTTGATAAACATAATTGATGGCATTTCAGAATTTATCACTCCTGGTGCAAGTATGAACTAATTAGTATCTCATTTCTCCCTGTCACAGACACTCTGTAGGAACACCTGCCGTTTGTGTGGACCCGCATCAAACAGACTTTTGAGGAAGTATTACTATAGGTATCAGATGCCTTTTAAATATTTACTCAGGTCCTAGGACATTTCTTGACTACTAAAGGAGAAGACTTTGGTGTTTCAATCAGAAGGGGATTATAATAAAAAGTTTTGAAAACATTAACAACTGAATGAGCAGAAACCATACCATTATTTATCAGTTATAACAAATATAGGAGACTAGAGGAAAATCATTAAATTCTCTTTTTAAACAAACTCACAATTCATGTATGAGTTATATTTTAGCACTGTAAAATAAAATAGTCAACTTCACATATACTCAACATAATTCTGGAATAAATGTAGGAGACATGAATGAGCAAAAGACTTTAATTTAGGGCATTTCAACAGCAAACCTTATTGCAAACACACTAAGCATGAAGCACTCTTCTGCTACTTTTCTTGGGATATAAAATCAAACTTGAACAAGTCTTGACTGAATTTTTTAAGGAGGTGGATAACATGTTATTACTTGAGTGTATTAAGGTAGAAAGAGAGCAAATGGAAAATCCCTCTTATGCTTAATGCTTATAGTTTAAACATACTTATAAGGAAGGGGTGGAAAAGGAAGAAGAAAGAAGGAATGAAGGAAGGAGAGAAGGATGGATGGAGGAAGGGAGGGCAGAGGAAAAAAGAAAAGAAGGAGGGAGGGAGGGGGGAGAAATGATGACTTTCACATCAAGAATGGTTTTTATAGAAATTTTCCTTAAGTAATATCAGTTAGCAGGGCTGCATTTCTCATTCCAGGAAATTTGTCTGTTTTAGAACATTATAGTGACAGTAACTCAGTGGGTAATAATTTCAGTTATTAAGATGTTTTCATTATTAAGCCAAAACATCCTTTTGAAGGGAGCTGATTACTCAGTGGTATGTCTTAAAAGTGTATAATTTTGTTCTTCAGTTGTGTTATGATGAGACTTCATCTAGAGAGAAACAGGCTATTATATTATTAGAAAGGCAGTTCAAATATCAGAGATCAGCATTATCATGCTGCTAAAAAACAACAGCTTTTATATTTCACTTTACAGTTTACAAAGCACTTTTTATATTCATAAATCATGAATGCAATAACATAGTCAATTTAGTCCTCATGATCTCCTATCCCCTATTAAACTATACTGTTTAGGAATCTTACATAAAAACGTTTAAGATAGAATCTTTTCAAATTCAAAATAGGATGGGAGAAGATCTCAAAACTTATTTAGAACATTTTCTTTATTACATCCTTAAATAAGATGGTAATCTATTCTTAACAGTTAAAGATTATAAGTCAAAATAAGTCAAAAGTAAAATCTTAAATCAGAAAGTATTGCAAATACTTCAATAGTGTAAGCAAAACATTTGTCAAGCATTATCTGAACTCTTACATAGCTCTTAATTTGACAGTGTATATGATTATAGTCCATTAGACTTTTTTAACATGAATCTTGGATAAATCCTTTAAAATATATTTATTAAAAGAAAATAGAAATTCAGTGTCCAAATTAGTTGGGACAGTTGTTACTTAGCTACGTCCAAGATTTTAGAGGCATCCATCATTATTTTGCTGCTTTTATTGAAAAAATCTATTAATTCACTTTGTGGCTTCAGGTAAAGGCTCTTGTGTTTGTTACATTATTTTTGTTTGATTGTTTTATTTTTAATTAGCAGTCATAATTATTAGTGGTTTATACTATCAAGTGACATACGAATGCATTTCTTTAGAGGGAAAATGAGCCCCAAATACAATAAAACCAACCAACTTCTGTAATTTTTCAATTATCCACCCCTCCATCCATCCATCCATCCATCTGTTCATCCAGACACACATACATATTTATGCAATGCCTATAATCCATAAAGAACAGCTCAAGCTACTGTGGATTATACAAAGAGAATAATATACCCCCTTATGGAATTTACAGCCTTATATTAGAGATGAGAAACAATTATAATACAAGGCAGGAGGTGAAGAATGGTTGAATACTTATCAGAAGGAAGGCTCTAGTGTCTATAAAAAGTATGTTATCTACTCAAAATTATATACGATAGTAGTTTCAGAGAAAGCAGTGACAATTTTATGAGCAGTTTTCTTATCAGTATTTTTATTCTGTACTTGTTTATATTTGCAAGCAAAATTACACACGTTAGTGTGTAATGTATAATCCAAATTACACATTAATGTGTAATCCAAAACATAATTGATAAAGTGGAAACTTTGGAGAGAAGGGAATAGGCCTTTATCCAGAGAAGGTCTTCCCTGCTCATTTCCCAGGCTTTTTTTCACATTAGCTGGAGTAAACCAGCAGATGCCTAGATTATGTGTTTGTTTTGACCACTCATGCATGGTCGAGTTCTTAGCCAAATATAGGGTGTTGGGTTTGGCATATTCAATAACCTGAAATAAATCCTCTTTTTTTCTATTCCCCTTTGGTCCCAGCCACCATTCTCTCTCTTATGAATTATTAAAATTTCTTTTTTTTTTTTACTGCCACTCTTCTCCTTATACAGTAGGCAGGGTAATCTTTTAAAAAAGTAAATCAGATCATGTCACTCCTTTATGACCTCTCTGACTGATTTCTTTCCTACTATGCGCCCTCTGACTTTATAACTTTTTAAAAATTACTTAATTCATTTATTTATTTATTTTTGGCTGCGTTGGGTCTTTGTTGCTGCGCGTAGGCTTCCCTCTAGTTGCAGAGAGCGGGGGCTACTCTTCATTGTGGTACGTGGGCTTCTCATTGCAGTGGCCTCTCATTGAGGAGCACCGGCTCTAGGCACACGGGCTTCAGTAGTTGTGGCACGTGGGCTCAGTAGTTGTGGCTCGCGGGCTCTAGAGCACAGGTTCAGTAGTTGTGGCGCACGGGTTTAGTTGCTCCGTGGCATGTGGGATCTTCCCAGACCAGGACCCGAACCCGTGTCCCCTGCATTGGCAGGCGGATTCTTAACCACTGTGCCACCAGGGAAGTCCCTCCCTCTGACTTAAGAATACATCAAGTTTGCATCTGTCTCAGGGTCTTTGACCTCTGCCTCGAATATTCTTTCTCTAGATCTTTGCATGGATTTTTCTTAAAGCCATTCATGTCTCAGCTTAAGTGTGTCCTCTTCAGACAGGTCTTCCCTGACTAACCATAGCCAAGTAGCCTTTACCTCAAACCCTAACTGCTGTTACTCTCTGTCACTTTAACCCCTTTTATTTTTATATCAGCATTTATCACTTGTTAAAAACTACTTTGTTTAAATATCTATTGTCTTTCCCACACTACAACTAGTTTCATGAGATCAGGGACCTAGTCTATCTTATTTATCAATAACTCTTTAGGAACTAGAATATTGCCTGGTGTATAATAGAAAGTTGAAACGAATTAATGGATAGGTGGGGGGGCTCATTCATTCATTTACTGTGTGATCAGGAGAAGACAAGAAAACACTTAAGTTGTTTTGAAGCAAAGTTTTATATAAAATTCAAGGTTTATGAGTTGAGAGTGTATACCTCTTTGAGCATTTACCTATATGAATGATGAACTTTTAGGACAAAGTTTTAGTTAAAATGAACTCATCATCTAAATTTTGGGTCCTAATGAAGACATACATTGCTATAAATATGGGTTTGAAACACTTAGCGATTTATCATTGAACTTTACATGGGACAGTAACTTAGCATAATTATTTTAGCCTATAATGGAATTTATATCCATGAATCCCAGTTGCAATTAAAGTGAAAGAAAGAATTTTAAAATGTAGCACAACTTTCATTTTCAATTAAAAGCAGAAGAGATTAGAATCAAGTCTCATGTGGTAGTTTAGCCTTTTGAGTTATAGAGAAGAATATGCTTTTAAGTATAGACTGCAGTAGCATGCCAAATTCATAAGTCTCATTTCCTCCAGATTTTCCTATTTTCAAAGCAGAATCTATGACAACAATGGATACTTTGTCTATTCAATATTTTTTCAAGCATATTTACTTAGAAATAATTTAAATTTATAAATTTATATATTTTAATCAAAATTGTCTAAAAATAAGTAGGCCATTTTATTAAAAACAATAAAAATCCATAGATGATATATTTTAGTTTATGTAGATATATCAATTATATCAGATATCAGTTAAAACAATCTATATTTTTTGTAACTACTTAAAGACTGCCTCTAGACAACTTTGGCTAAGAAAAGTGGCATGGGAACATAAAATATTATGAAAGTCACTGATTTTTTTTAAGTAAATTGAAAATGAAATGCTAGGATGGCACAATAAATCTATCTCAGAATATCTTTTTAGTATACTTATTTATGCCTTGAAACTGAAACAAAGCCAACATTAGTCTCTAGCGTAACATTTTTACAAAAATCGGCCTGTCTGGATTTTTATTTCAGATCTATTCTGCTCTTTTTATTTCTTCTAAAAATCATTAGAAGCTAAGAAATAAATATATCCTTTAATGTCACAAATTAGTGATCAGAAAATCTTGTAATAATAAAAATATCAAGCAAGACATGAAAATGTTAACTAGCATGTGTTAGGAATTACACACACTATTTCATGTGAGTTTACCCTGTTTTACAGATAAAGCAACTGAGGTTAAGATAATTAAGTAATTACCCAAGGTTATATGACTAGGAAGTATCAGAATGAAATTTGAATGGAGGCAGACTGACTCTAATACCCATAATACCAACTGTTACATCATTTTTATCTCCCACTGTGGAAAGCTGAAGCCAGCGTTTGAAGCCAGCTCTCCTATCCCTTAAAGGCTAGAATTTGATATCAAATATCTGCTTTCTCTCACATCCTCCCTTTGCGGTCAATCCAGTTCTTTAAGACAACTAACTTTTATTTTAACAGATCATCTTATGTCTTCTATTGCATTATATCTATAGAAGTTCCAATTAGGAAACATATTAGTCAGCTAGGGATACCCCAGCAAAATACTACAGACTGTGTAAGCTTAACCACAGAAATCTATTTTCTCACAGTTCTGGAGTCTGTGAGTCTAATATCAAGGTGCCAGCAGGGTGGGTTTCTGGTGGAGTCTTTCTTCCAGACTTACAGCCCCTTCTTACTGTGTCCTCACATGGCCTTTCCTCTGTGTGCACACCCTCCTGATGTGTCTTCCTCTAATTATAAAATACCAGTCCTTTTGGATTAATCCCCCTGCTCCCCCACCCCATGGCCTCATTTAACCTTGTTTACCTTGTAAAGGTCCTCTCTCCAAATACAGTCATACTGGGGGGTTAGGGCTTCAATATACGGATTTGGGAAATATTCAGTTCATAATAGAAAGTTTCATGAAGAAATCTTAACAGCAATTTAGAAGATGCATCTTCTTGTGTATCTGGGCTCTTTAAGAACATTTTTATTTGTAATTTTTGAGAAGTGCATAAAACTTAAATTCTTGGTTTCCATTTCTTACCCTGGACCTAAAGTATACTGACATTATCACTGTGTTTCTCTCCCAGGGAAAGCAGCACCCCAACTTCTTTCTAAAGCAAATCCTGTCTTCATTACTCCTGATCACAAACCCTATCATTACTCTCCTCTGGACTCTTGCTCCATCAATTACAATGTTCTTATTGTTCCATTGTCTCCCTTTACACTTTTCCATCCTTTCAGTTTAGAATGGTCTCTCCAATCCTAAAACACAAAACTGTCCTTGTGACTCAACAGCCAATTTGAATAAACTTCATTTCCTATCTCTCAACCTCAGTTTTCATTTAATTCTCAACCTACTGCAACCTAGCATTCTGTTCCCATTTTTCTTTCACTCTTATTACAACTTTTCCCTCAAAGTTATCACTTATCTGCTGTTAATCCCAATGGTCCCTTTCCAGCTCCCATCCTCAGTGACCTACCTGAGAGTCATGGCCCTGCTGGCCTTCTCTGGTTGTAGCCATGAAACAGAAACTTGTGCCCGTGCGCTGAACTACTCTATTCTTTCCCCTGATTCTCCTCCTCTCCCTCTTCTATGCCACTTCTCAGCATGTGTCACACACACACTTCTTCCTCTCCTATCCCTTAAAGGCAAGCAGTTACCCAAATTATGTCCTTTGCCCTCTTTTTCCACTCAATTGATTGACTTAATTTTCTTAAATATTTATTGTTTATGACATGTTCAGTCTTGTTTTTTACCGCCATCATCTCACTGAAATCTCACAACAACTCTATGAGGTAACTACAATTAGCCCTACTTTACAGAAGCTTTACAGCAAGTGTTCTCAAACAGCACTACTGATATTTTGGGTCAGATGATTCTTTATTGTAGAGCCTTTCCTGTGCATTGTAGAATATTTGGCAGCTTCCCTCACCTTTACCCACTAGATATCCTCAGAAAACCCAATTGTGACAATTAAAAATGTCTCTAGACATTGTCGGTGTCTCCAGGTGGAGAAAAAGAAACAAGAGATGATGAGGCTTAGGGAGATTATGTAACTTGCCTGAGACCACAGAGCTAGAAAAGGGGGTAAATCTGTGATTTGATCCCAGGTAGACTGATCTTTAATACAAGAGACCATAGTTCTTATGTAATACACTAATTACACTGTTCTTTAAGCTCTCTCAGAAAAAAAAAAATTATTCTTAAGACTTTAGTTAGGATCCCCAGGTCAAGGAATTTCAAATCTGTATCTCTATCCTTGAACTCAACAGATCCATAGTGCCATCAGGTCACTCAGTGTCATATGCATATTTCACCAGCAACTCAAACTCAGCGGTATCTGCATTAACTACCTTCCATCAAGACTTGCAGCTAAGTTCCCTGTCTCCCTTAATGGCATTATCATTTAAACAGGGATGCAGGCTAGAAATCTTCGTGTTATGTAATACTCTTCACTTTTACCGAAGTTCATCAGGTCTATCTCTGTAAATCTCTCCTGAACTGGTTCCTCCCTGTCAATGCTACTTCCATTGCCTTATTCAGGCTGTTGACACACTTCCTTACCTCAAAGGCATCATACGTGGTTTCTCTGCCTCAGTCTTTCCCACTCTACTCTTTTAAAAAGATTCTTCCAACAGAATCTAGCCTGCCAGTTAACACTTAATTTGTTGGTATAAGAGCAATTGCTTAAACAGGGAATAAGAGACATCATGGTGTTGGAGTCAGACATTCTTGGATTTCTAATCCCACTATGTGGTTCTGAAAAAGTCATTGAGTCTGTCTGATTCTCCGTTTCCTTTTGGATTTTTTATGTCATCTTTTCCCACAGGACTATTGTGAGGATTAACTGAGATGAAAGAGTATTAAAACAAAGAGTGGGTGAGGGATAAATTAGGAGTTTGGGATTAACATATATACACTGCTATACATAAAATAGATAACCAACAAGGACCTACTGTATAGCATAGGGAGCTATACTCAATAACCTGTAATAACCTATAAGGGAAAGGATCTGAAAAAGAATATCTATCTATCTATAAATATATATACATATATAACTGAATCACTTTGCTGTATACCTGAAACTAACAACACTGTAAATCACCTATCCTTCAATTAAAAAAAAGAGTATGTTTATAAATATAGAATTAGAGGGGAAAAGGCAATTAATCTATGCTTTCCATTTTAACAAATGACATAGGCACAAATGATTTTGAATATATGTATTTCTTAAAGTTCTATCAAATTATTTGCTTTATCATAAACATTGTGTAGAAAGTATGATAGCTCAGTTGTGTGAGTATTGGTTTCTTCTGTATCAATAGAATAAAACTGTCCTATTGGCAATTACTTTGTGTAAATAAAGGAAATAAAACTCTTGAAAAATTATACAAAACAATAAGTAAATAAAACAAAGGCATCATATTGAGAGAATTCATACATTAACTTCCCTGAACTCTTCCCTTCTTCTCCACCACTGAGCACACTCTGTATAATCTATGAATTGGGACCTTCTCACATCATAACTTGTGGTCCATATTTTAATTAGTCATGGAGATAATTTCTACTTTTCCCTGTCTATTTGTCCTTTTCAGGTACTTTGTTAGCCTTTAGTATTTACTTCTGACATTTCAGAAAATGGCTATTTGAACTTTTATATACTCTCACAATTTTCTGAAGCCTTGCATTTTAAATGTGTTTATAATGTCCTCTAGCACAAAGAAACAATTGCAAAAGAATGAACTAACTACCTTCTAAGTTTTGTCAGTAACTAAGCTTCATGCATCAATTACAAGAGAAGAATAAATGTTAAACTAACTCTTCAAGGATGATGACATATTTCATGCCCTGGGCTGAATTGCCCCATCATGTCTTTTAAGATGATTCAACCAAAAAAATCAAGCTGGTCAGGTTTCAGTGCAACAGATGTTTTCATACATTGTCACATTATACAGTAAACTGTATAATGGTTCTAGATAACAATGAAAAAATATGTATATTATTTGAAGGCAAAAATATATGATGCAGAAAAGACAGTCTCTTCAATAAGTGGTGCTGGGAAAACTGGTCAGTTACATGTAAAAAGTGAAATTAGAACATTTTCTCACACCATATACAAAAATAAACTCAAATGGATTAAAAAAATCTAAATGTAAGACTGAAAACCGTAAAACTCCTAAAATAAAACATAGGTAGTATACTCTTGATATAAGTCTTAGCAATATTTTTTTGGATCTGTTTATTCAGGCAAGGGAAACAAAAGCAAAATAAACAAGAGGGACCTAATTAAGCTTAAAAGCTTTTTCACATTGAAAAAATTAAAAGACAATGCACTGAATGGGAGATAATATTTGCAAATAATATATCTGATAAGCAATTAATATCCAAAATATATAAAGAGCTTATACGACTCAATATCAAAAAAAAAAACCTAATTAAAAATAGGCAGAAGACCTGAGTAAACATTTTTCCAAAGACATACAGATGGCCATCAGGCACATGAAAAGATGCTAAACATCGCTAATCATCAGGGAAACGCAAATCAAAACCACAATGAGACATCACCTCACACCTGTCAGAATGGCTATCATCAGAAAGGCAACAAATAACAGGTGTTGGAGGATGTGGAGAAAAGGGAGCCCTTGTGCACTACTGATGGGATTGTAAACTGGTGTAGCCACTGTGGAAAACAGTATGGCAGTTCCCTGCCTGCCCCCTGCCCCCAAAAAAAGATAGAACTGCCATATGATCCTATAATTTCACTTTTGGGTATTTACCCAAGTAAAACAAAACCACTAACTGGGAAAGATATATGCACCCTGATGTTCATAGCAGCATTATTTACAATAGCCAAGATGTGGAAGCAGAATAACAGTCCATCAACAGATGAATGGATAAAGATGTAGTATATACACAATAAAATATTACTCAGCCATAAAAAAGAATGAAATTTTGCCATTTGCAGCAACATGGGTGGACCTGGAGGGTATTTTTTCCCCTCATACATCATGATTGTCATACATCTCACCTGAACCCACCTCATATGGATGCATTTAATGTGTTTATATCTTTCTAAACTCTGACACTAAGCACTGAGCTCAGTATTACAAATACAGTCTGGTCAGTGTTGACTACAGGAGGATTATAACTACCTATTGTCTCAACACTATATTGCAGCCTAAACTTCAATTTTTTGTAGTTGCAACCAACTCAGGGCCACTGTACTACCCAACCCGAGGGGATCAAAATATAATCTATAGTTATATAAGCCTCAACTCCAACCTGGCCTCTGGGTCTTGATCAAGAAACATCTCCAAAAAACATGTTTGCTCCTCTTTGAATCAGATGATCAGAGGTATTCTTGAAGACCTGGAGGGCATTATGCTTAGTGAAGTAAGTCAGACAGAGAAGGACAAACACTGTATGATTTCACTTATATGTGGAATCTAAAATATAAAGCAAACAAATTAATATAGCAAAACAGAAACAGACTCACTGATACAGACAACAAACCAGTGGTTAACCAATGGGAAGAGGGGTAGGACGATTAAGGGGAAGAGGGTTAAGAGGTATAAATTACTGGCTATAAAATAAGTATGATACAGAGATGTAATGTACTGAAAAGGAAATATAGCCAATATTTAATGATAACTTTAAATGGAGTATAATCTTTAAAATTAATGAATCACTATGTTGTACACCTGGAACTAATATAATATTGTAACTCAACTATACTTCAATAAAACACTTTAAAATAAATAAATAAAACTTCATATATATTTTGAATCAGTAATTCCACGACTGACTAGCTCCTCAAGGAAATTCTTCTAAACAGGGACAAAGACATATGCAAAGAATTCTTTTTCTTTTTTTGCAAAGAATTCTTTACAAAATCAAAAATTAAAATGAGCTTACATGTCCAAACACTTTTAAGAAACTGAGACAAAGAGACTCAACTTCTGCTCATAAGATATTTTAATTTACATGGTAAATAACTAAAGCAATGTGGTAAGGCAGTGTGATGTAATAGGCCTTGAAAACAGAGAGAATTAGGTTCAAACACTACTTCGCTACTTACAAGCCATATTGTTTTGTGACATGATACTTCAGCTCTCTAGAGCCAACTTTACCTTTAAAAGAGAGGATAAAAATATTCTTTTCATGTTTGTGAGAGTAACTATGTACGTATGTATGTGTATACCTATTATCAGGCTATCTATCTCAACTAGCTTTGTGATTGGCACATGTGTTCAGTAAATGACAGGGCAAATTTATCTCTCTGTATATCTATCTGTCTATACCTATCCATCTGTATGTGTGTATATATGTATTATTTATGCTACCCCTGTATGTGGACAAAGTAGGAAAGAAAATTAGGCAGTGGGATGTCACTATTCAAGGTAATATACTGAAATCTTAACAGTAGTTAACTTTGAGTTTGTTTTTGTTTTTGTTCTTTTGCGGTACGCGGGCCTCTCACTGTTGTAGCCTCTCCCGTTGCGGAGCACAGGTTCCAGACGCGCAGGCTCAGTGGCCATGGCTCACACGGGCCCAGCCGCCCCACGGCATGTGGGATCTTCCCGGACCGGGGCACGACCCCGTGTCCCCTGCATCGGCAGGCGGACTCTCAACCACTGCGCCACCAGGGAAGCCCAACAGCAGTTAACTTTAAATGGCAGGATTATATTTATATTTTTCTCTACTTTCCAATTTTCTCAATGAGCAGCTAGTAAGTTTATAATCACCTGACACTGACTATATAAAAAGATAAAAACCAAACAAAGAAGAGAGAGAAAAATCAAGCCTGTGAGAATAATGCAATAAATAGAAGTTTCCACTCAGCCCAAGTGGGTTTCTCATCTGGATTAAAATACACTATCTCTAGTTCACCTGGGAGGGCAACATCATCTTTATTAACTATCAACTAATGATTTGTCTTTGCTAGTCTGGTTTCTGTGTTAATATTAGTTCAATTACATGATTGTAGCCAGGGCGGTACATAATATGACCATTACACTTCATCCAGACCAGTAAATTCTGAAAGGTCCTCCTTTGTAAGTAAAGCTTAGTCTGGGAATAAGATTTCACTGTTATTGTAGCTGATGCTAATCCAATTCATGTGTCTATGCTACGAGTTTCAAAATAAGTACCAAGTTCTAGACATACTGAAAAGATCTTTATGACCCAGCTGGCCTGTAATAACAGTCTCACCAGGAAGTGTGCCTAGTAAAGTAAGCAAAACCATTTAACTCTACCAAAAAAGCAATGTGAATATCTAAAGCAGAATTCGACTTTCAAACGTAATGATTACACTGTTGATTTTAAAAGTGTTTGTTAAGCTTCTGTCAGAAACTGATCCTGGCATCTCCCCTCCTTGCTTTATCTTTAGAACACAAGAAGCACTATATAACCCTCTCCCAAATGAACAGCCAAAAACACCATACAGAAAACTTTTTTTTTTTTGGCGATACGCGGGCCTCTCACTGTTGTGGCCTCTCCCGTTGCGGAGCACAGGCCCCGGACGCACAGGCTCAGAGGCCATGGCTCACGGGTCCAGCTGCTCCGCGGCATGTGGGATCTTCCCGGACCGGGGCACGAACCCGTGTCCCCTGCATCGGCAGGCGGACTCAAAAAACTTTTAAAGAGAATTTCAAATATGAAATTTCAACTATTACCTTTTTAACTGAAAAAATTAAGACTGATTTTTCAGGTTTGAAAATTAAAAATTTTTCACAGTTTTCTTATTCATTCACACAACTGGCTTATAGTTCCAAAGGCATTGCTGAGTCTCTAAAGAACAGTTTTTAAAACATCTGATGGAAAAAAAAAAAAGCAAGCCTCGGAAATATAGAAAGGTTTTAAGAATTAACGGGGAAAATGAATTATTTATTCTTGGTGTAAAACAAAACAATCGTAATTAACAAAACCAAAGCTGTGATTGCAATATTTTTAAAGTGCTGAACTGTGAAATCATCGTCAATTTCTGTTTATCATCTGATTGTCAGGAAAAAATAAAACAACTCATTTCTAACTGTCAGTGGACTTCTCCATCTGAATATCTCAACACCACTTAGACAGTCTGAACTTAACATATCCTTAACTGATCGACCAATTACTTTCACCTCAACCTGCTCTATCTCTCATACTTTTGATCTATTATAGACATCCACCAAATCTCCCAAGACAGAAGCACTTCTTTCTTAACCTCTCACATCTAATTATTCCCCCAAATCTGCTTTGAAGTTTAGACTCTTAAACTCTAGTGAGCAACCGCTAGGGCTGTCGCCTCCTAGTAGTTTGTTTCCCTGCTTGAGTTCATCCCATTGGAATCGATCTTCCGCTCCCTTCCTTCAAGAGCAAATACAAACTGCAGTAGTCACTGTCTTCTGATGGTTCCTCATTGCCCAGAGGATAGAATCATATTCTTTTAGTTTGAGATATTAGGAGATTTCTTTATAATGTGTCTCCATCTCCTTCCAACTGTATCTCCCAGTACACTACCTGTCTAGTTTACTGTCCGGTTCCTTGACCCATAAATCCTCTTTTCTTGCCATATTCCACCTTTTACTGTACAATGACATTTCCAAATTCCTCATCTTAGTGTACGTCCTTCCTTCAGCAGGAGCTGTATTTATCCTCCCTTCTTCACTTGTAAAATTCCTACTCAAACTTAAAGACTTGACTCACATATCACTTTGTCCAGCAAGTCCTCTGGGATGCTACAGGCAAAACACATTTCTCCCCAAGTTTACTTTTCACACTGAAATGGCAGTTTCTCATGATTTTTAATGCATCTGTATTGATCAGGAGTTACTCCAAGGCAAGCAAAGACTTTGCTATTTATCTTTATAGCTCTGGACCTTGGAATAGGATTTGGTTTGGAATCTATACTGGTTATTGACTTATTTATTGCTTGTCAGCTCTAAATTCACCCTTTTGACTGCTCTGTAAAAATGGATCTGGGCTATTAAATTTCTTTCTTTGCCAACTGGCACTGAAACTTTGCCAGGAGAGGGCACTGGGGAGATATTGCAAGAATAAGGTATTTTGCTTCCTGGCTCCAGTCAGCTTGGTAGGTTCTTGTGGCTTCTCCAATGTATGGCTACTACAGTACTTGGAGGCCAGCAATACTAAGCAACCAGCAGCTTTCCCAGCACACTTCCCCTTAGGTGGTTTCCTCGTTATGAACAGCTTTCCCTGGAACCCTTGTGGCACAAGTTCTACTCCCATGGCACCAGAGCACTTTACTGCCATCTAGCAAGCCATGGCTGTGTCCTTCCCAACAAGGGTGATTTTCCCCCAGGGGACACTTGGCAGTATCTGGAGACACTTTTTATTGTCACATTGGGGTTGTCGGGGAGTGCTACTTTTATCTAGTGGGTAGAGGTCAGGATGCTACTAAACATTCTACAATGCACAGGACAGCCCTCCACAAAAACCAACTAGCTGACCCAAAATGTCAATAATATCCAGTTTCAGAAACCTTTCCCCATAACAAGGTCTAGTTCTTAGTCTCAGCAGGGCAGGGTGGAGGGTGGAGAGAGGGATGGGAGAAGAGGAGTGTTTTCCTTGCGTGCTCTC
This sequence comes from Monodon monoceros, assembly GCF_005190385.1. NCBI lineage: Eukaryota > Metazoa > Chordata > Mammalia > Artiodactyla > Monodontidae > Monodon > Monodon monoceros. The sequence continues at coordinate 42,529,210 of NW_021703781.1, forward strand.
TTACAGGCCTGGGGTTTGTGACTACTCCTTGTCTCCACAGTATCCTAAGTTTCTGCTATGACTTTTTGACTAATCTGGTCATCATCTGAAAAAATTTTAACAATGTTTTTTTAAACAAAAGAATGTGCTAAATTTGATTAATGCTCTACCAACATATTAATGACATTGGACTTCTTTTAGTTTGAATAGAGTCCAGGTTACCAAAGGATACTGTCAGAACCTCAGTGAGTTTGGGACACAACAAATTAGAGCTGGAAATTATCCATACAACAGGGATAGAAATAGGTAGTGTAATATTTACACATTTGCCTCTAAACTCCCCAAATATTAGATGTCTGAGTGGCTGACATAAGGCCAGTAACCAGTAAGTTTTATTTGGGTGGATGAAGCAAGGGACCAGACCTTCTCAATGAGCTCCCTAGTCAGTAATGCTATATATAATTTCTCTAATGACTTGCAGCAGGAGGAGGGTCTATGATTTTAAAGCATTAGAGAAGGCACACGTGATGAAGTGCAGTCCCATTCATCTCTTTCTATGAGTTTAAACCATGAATACTACCTCTGGATTATAACCCTTTTCCAGTGGCTATGTGTTTATTCTGTAGTTAAATCATGCTTGCTCAGGGCACGCTATAATTCAACTCCCATTATTAAATTGAACCAATATTAACGACTCTCTTTAAACTTTTGCATTTTATCTCTCTTAATTAGTAAATATTTTTTTGTAAAGCACGCCAATCGATAACAGCTCCATAAAAAAGACAAGCCCAAATGATCGCAACTGACACCATTCACACCTGTTTTCTCATGCTCATCCTGCAAATATCCTCACATCGCCTCAGATTTCTTCTGGAAAATGAACCAAAGTAAAATATACTTAGACCGTGGGAAAGGCTGAGGCTGTGAAATATTTTAAATTTGTCACCCTATCAGTTAAGTAATGTGACTACAGGCAATGTGGCATGTGGAGTCCCTATAGTCCTGTCATGTGGACCCAGAATGGCAGCTATAAAAAGACAAGGACACAGGTGACCTAGGTGGGGCACACACCACTGGGTGCATGGGCCTTCATGAGACTGACCTGGTTAGAACTGTGGGGTGAGAACGGTGCTGGAAAGATTCTGCTGTCACCAAATTCTTCCCGTATGGTCCCTCCCCTCTCCTTCCATGACACCTGAAGTTCTAAAATCTTCTGGATTTTCATGATTTTTCAGTGTTCAGGGGTATGTCATCAAAATGCAAATAACTCACAGAGAATCATCTTAATCTCTAATCAGCTACTACCTAAATTAATGAAAAGCCTGAAGCGAAGTCCTTGAGAATGCAGGAGTGCAATTAAGAAGTACAGGGATCAGGGAATTCCCTGGCAGTCAGGGGGCATGGGTTCAATCCCTGACTGGGGAACTTAGATCCTGCATGCCACGCAGCATGGCCAAAAAAAAAAAAAAGACGAAGAAGAAAGCGTGTATGTGTGTGTGGGGTGTGTAAAAGAGTAAAGCGAAGAGGATGAGGGAACTGGAGGGTGAATGGTGTCAGTGAGGGGAAAGCAAGTTGACAGGTGGCATTGGGAGGACCAACACCAGAAGGCACATCAAATCAGTATTCTTTGTGTATTTGTTATGTTTAAAAGATAGGCTCAGCACAACCTGGAGGAAGATCAGAATAGGACCACTGGGGGCAGCACTCAATTCTTTAATATTGGTTAAGTCAGGGGTCAGAAAGCTATGGTTCACAGGCCAAATTCAGCCTGCTGACTGTTTCCTGTATGGCCATTAGATGAGAATAATTTGTACATTAAAAAAAATTATTTATTTATTTTTATTTATTTATTTATTTTTGCGGTACGCGGGCCTCTCACTATTGTGGCCTCTCCTGCTGCGGAGCACAGGCTCCGGACGCGCAGGCTCAGCGGCCATGGCTCACGGGCCCAGCCGCTCCGCGGCATGTGGGATCTTCCCGGACCGGGGCACGAACCCGTGTCCCCTGCATCGGCAGGCGGACTCTCAACCTCTGAGCCACCAGCGAAGCCCAGAATAATTTGTACATTTTTAAGTGGCAGGAACAAAAAAGTTTCAAAAGAAGAATAATATTTCTTGACCTCTAAAAATAATATGAAATTCAAATATCATTGTCTATAAACAGATTTATTGGAACAAAGACATTTCATTTATTTACTATTGTCTTTGGTTGCTTTTGCATTACAACGGTTGAATTGTGTAGGTGCAACAAAGATTATTCGGCCCACAAAGCATACAATATTGATTTTCTGGCCTTTTACAGAAAAAGTTTTCCTATCCCTGGTTTACGTCATGCAGCTATGGCTTCATACTTACATACCTCACTCAGAAAATAAACCTCCTGCACTTAATACAACCCACCACTTTTGTGGGGAACTTTAGTGATCATCTGTTCCTTCTTGAGCAGAAGCCTTAGCCAGGAAACATCTATAGCACCCTCCCTGAGAGAAGTTGGATAAATACTATTTTTCCATATGTTTCCATCTCCTCTGACATCCTAAGTCCTGATATAGATGACTTCCCTGGCTCCTGCCTGGCTGGTCTGTTGCTTGTTCTACGGAGCCCAGAGCATGGCTTCAGTATTTTTGTTTATTTTACTTTCAACTTGGAGTTGAACACCTAAATAAGCCATAGCAAAGGGGAATGGAGGAAGGCACCAACCTACCATAAGCAAGAAGGCGGGGAGGAGATCTGGGTAGAGGCCAGGATCAGAAGCACTATCCTTGGAGACTGATGGCAGATGTGGCTGAAGAACCGGAAACTAGTACTAGAAACAGGCTACATGTGGAGGATAGGGTGAATAGACAGATGGAGGTTTTGCTACCATTACTGGTAAAGAAACAACAGCAACATAAATGTAATATAATTGAGCTGGTCCTATACACTCAGTTTTCAAACCTGTATTGAATTCGTGTCTTGTTCATCTCAGTAGCCCAAGTAACTGACACAGGAAGCAGGCATTCATTTTTTATTCTGAATAAATGTTAAAATTTCCTAGTCTGGCTCTAGGCTCCAGTTTGGGTGTTGAGAAGTAGTCTTCAGTTTACCAATTCCAGTGATTTTTTCTCTATGTCCAATCTTTCTTGGTAACCTATTTGCTACTCTATTTTGTACAGGTTTGGGGACCAGCCTTAGACCTATGAGTCGCTTCCTAATCATTAGCCTAGTGGCTATGCTACAGTCTTGCTACTCTTTTAACTAGATGGTATGAATATGTCTTTTACACACAAGTCAACTTAGCTCTAGGAGGTAAAAACTTGACCCAGAGTCACCTAGGCTTTTCTGATCTACAGAGATACCTTAATTTCTAAGACTGCCATTTCCAATGCCCAATAATCTTATATTTGACACTCCCTCCTAATCTCATCATCTTTATGCCCCAGTACACTGCACTTCCTCTAGGCTAGTTCTTGGTTTCTATCCCCCAGACTTTGTCTCAATAACATAACTGGCTCCAAAGTATGATTAAATATCACAGAGTGTCACAAAAAGGTAAGGGTTAGTCATACATGGTTTGTAAATCATTTTAATGACTCACGGGGTCTCATGAAGGGCCTTAAGAATCATGTGGAGTGAGTGATTTGGAGGGAGAGAGGGAAGACTCCTGGGTAGACTAAGAGGTCTTACTCTCTTGACAGCCAAAAAAGGTTCCTGTTTTCTTACTAGTTTATTTTATTTAAACAATGGGTTTAGTAAAACAAAAGCTTGAAAACTCCTGGTGATAAACTGTCATTTTAGCTTGACATTACTAGTCAAAATAATTAGTTGCCAGTATGACACAGGAATTGACCAATCAGAATGGACACTGGTCCTGATGTATGCCAGACGCTCCCTTTTAGTTGCTGGATCAAGGAGAGATCTGGAGATTCCTGGCCAGAGGAATCAGATCACCAGGCAGCAGAGGGGTGGGAAAAACACACAGGGAGCTCAGACTACTGCTATTTACCAACCAGTATGAAAGTGTTTCAATTTTTATAACCAATATGGCTACACCTTGGAGGTTACACAATAAATCAGGGATAGAGTTGAGACTCTTAGATCTTAATTTCCTGGGGGAAAATATGTAACTCTTTGAATATTTACTAGTAGTTATATTACTGTCTTTAAAAATGATCTCAACATGTCAAAAAATAAGTTATCCTACGTGAACTCCTAGCTTCGTTAACAACTTACCATGCCAATGAAGAAGTAAACATTGCATAACTGATTAAGGAACACAATGATATAGTTACTTTTATATTTATTTCTTTTCATGGATTCCAAAACAAGAGATGCTAAATATTCTTAGTTGTGTTTTATATATTCAAGAACTTTATTAATGGAAATAGGTTGTTCTTTTAGATTAATATTCTTTTACATCAATTTTCATGAATTTTAGAAAGACTGCAGATAGACTGGGTAATTATTAAAATAATGACTAGGCTGCAAGAAACCCATCCTCAGAGAATGCTTCCTGAGAAAACCATGTATCTGTTTATCATTTTCTAGTTTATCAATGAGCAATTTTTAAAAAAATTCTGACATGCATGATTAGTTACAATAATGTTCTTTTGCTGTCCCTCTGGAATGATAAAGCATAATCACTGGCTTATGTAACATGGTACCTCAGTTGTAAATTTTTGAAAGAAGCTCCTTTTGTTGACAGTTCTAACATCTGCCATCTGTTTGCATGGGATGAAGCCCTGGTGCTCCCCTAATTGGCCATAAATTAGGTACCAGCAGCAGGCTTACGAGAAGATCCTTCAGTTACAGTTTGATTTTTTAAGCTGTGAATTCATCATTTGGTGAGAAGCCCAACTCCTCTCGTGAGTACAGAAATGCACCTCTTGAGCCCTAGACTCAAGCTGTCTTCTCTATATTTATGTGTGTTTTTTTTTTAACATCTTTATTGGGGTATAATTGCTTTACAATGGTGTGTTAGTTTCTGCTTTATAACAAAGTGAATCAGTTATACATATACATATGTTCCCATACCTCTTCCCTCTTGCGTCTCCCTCCCTCCCACCCTCCCTATCCCACCCCTCCAGGCGGTCACAAAGCACCAAGCTGATATCCCTGTGCCATGCAGCTGCTTCCCACTAGCTATCTACCTTACCTTTGTTAGTGTATATATGTCCATGCCTCTCTCTCGCCCTGTCACAGCTCACCCTTCCCCCTCCCCATATCCTCAAGTCTATATTTATGTTTAAAGCCAGACCTCCCTCAAGGTATCCTTTCTGTGTATACCCCTGAAGATAAACTTATGCTGATTAGAGAGAGAAACTGCTACATCCAAGGGATTCCAATACTTTCTCTAAGAAAAGGAAGGGCACAGTTATTGAGTGCTTATTACACATCTTGTGCTGTGCATGGACCTTAATATGAATTAAATTGTTTGATCTTCAAACCAATTTTATAATTTAGGTGACAATATCCCATTTTGCAGATAGGGAAACTGAGACTTAGAATTTAAATAACTTGCCCATATTCTCATAACATGGTGCAGTAAATATTCAGTATTGAGCTTTATTTGACAGAGTCCATACACTCCCCACAGTACACTTTATATGACTAGGTTTGAGAAAAGAGAATGGATGAGATCAAATGTATGTATGTGATGCTACTTGATGCTCCTTCATCTCTCGGGATCTCAGTTAACCAAAGTGAAGAACCTGCACTAGATGACTCACAATGTCCCATCAGTTTGTTCCTGACTTGATTAATCTGGGCCTTACTATTTACCATGAAACCTTATCACGTTATTAAACTTTTATGGGTTTCAGTTTCTTTTTTTGTTAAACATCCTATCTTTTTTCCAGGTGGGATCTCATACGTGTGGAAATTCATAAATTACAAAGGACTGTAGAGATATAAACTGATACGATTACCCATCCATCCCCAATCAGCTGGCAAACCCTCAGCCCCAGTGTCACTTCTTCCCTCACCAGATTCCTCTGCTTTATGCTGTAGAGGCAAGATTAAGGTCATCCAAGTTCCCATAACTTTCCTTATTTACACCTCTACAAATTTTCTTTCTTTCCTCTTTTTCACTATTTCCAGAAATTTTCGGGCCTCTTACTGTTGTGGCCTCTCCCGCTGCGGAGCACAGGCTCAGCGGCCATGGCTCACGGGCCCAGCCGCTCCGTGGCACGTGGGATCTTCCGGGACCGGGGCATGAACCCGTGTCCCCTGCATCGGCAGGCGGACTCTCAACCACTGCGCCACCAGGAAAGCCCGATGTCAGCAATTTTTAAGTTAATTTTAAGTTAACTCTAATGAGTTATTGTCCCACATTCTCTACCTCCTGCAGGGCATCCGTTCCTGAGTGTCCAACTTGTATGTCAAATTTATTATATTTTTAGTGAAAAATCATTATGCCTCCCAAACTAATTTTTTTTTCAACATTCCTTCTAGATCTTCTTAATCCTGACTACACCCCTAATTTCTCCATTAGCCTTCACATTCAGTCAAGTGTTAAGCCCTCTGGGTTTACCTCTTCATTCTAATGTACGCCTCCCATTAATGTTCTCATGATCACCACTTGGATTTACAGACTGCCAATCAGATATTCTGTCTCTATCCTCTCCCTCTAATTCATCTTACACAGCCTTCTCAGTGTTCTAGTGACACTATCTGGCTTCAGAGAACTGTCAAAGTCACCCTTCTCCCACCACTTGGTAATCTTGGTGAACCAGCCCCTACATGTTTGTGAACGTTTCTGTCACAGCTCCTCCAACTACCTTTACACAGCCTCCCTGGAGCCAGTAGAAATGGCTCATAGTCCTATTCTGAGTACTGCTTATGCTATTCACTCTATTTATCTTGCTTCTCCTATACTTACAGATTTATCTAATAAAACCATTTATTCCATGAAGACTTCCCTGATTCTCCCCAGAAGTAGTCAACTCCCTTCTCTGGACTCCCACAGTACACTGTGGACCATTCTTGCCTTCTGCTTTGCATGATGGTTGTTTGTATAAATGCCACAATTCCTCCATTAGAAGCTAACCCCCCAAACCAGGATCTGTGCTGCTCCTTTGATTCTTCTCACAGCCCTTAACAATGCCTTAACAATGTGCTACAGCCTCAGAAAAACGTTAGTCAAATGAAAAAAAGACTGAACAGGTAATTGTTGTTTCTGGGAACCAGATGAAGAATATCTGTTTCAGAAATATTCATGGATATAGCTATCATTCTGCAATGATGCCACTGCTCTGGTTCTAGAGATCCAGCACAGAGGGGCATGCAAAAGTGAGATCTGTGAATCAAGTGGGATTCCTCTACGTCCAGAGCCCCCTGAGCTCAACATTCAACTCCTTCATTCTGAACTGATCATATCTGCCCCTCAGTTTCATTCCACACTGACATTCACAGCCTATTCTAGCTCTAATGGCTCCACTAAAATGGATGCTTTATGGTTCTTGTCCTGGGTCAGGCACTTGGCTTTTGTGATAAATGTATCCACATACACAGCAAAGAGAAAACATCTGGAGGACTGCTTCCAGACAGTAGACATGCATTTTACTCAGGCTATTGGAGAGTCAATAATCTGATATTTGTAGTTTAACCTGTAAAGCATTCAGGTAATGGGGCTAGCAAGGCAGAATAAACAAAAGGAACAGGGAACAGCATCACTGAACAAACTTTTAATGGCCCTAAATATGCCTATGTGTAGAACTGATGCTTTCTCCAAAAGTGTCTTCCTAAATGCTTCTATTTTAGAAATTTGGGGATGGAAGAATAGAGGAGAAAACTAAAACATGCTCAAGGAATAGTCCATTTCCTAGTAACAATAATAAATTTATATTATATAAACATAAAATAATTTATAATTATTATAAATATACTATATTTTATAAATTATAAAATATAATTGAAAAATACTACTAATTATTATTTTTAAAAATTTACACAAATAGCATTGGTCAAGTGTCTCCTGGGTAAAGACCACTTGGACACATGCTTTTCTTTTTTTTTTTTTAACATCTTTATTGGAGTATAATTGCTTTACAATGGCGTGTTAGTTCCTGCTTTATAACAAAGTGAATCAGCTATACATATACATATATCCCCATATCTCCTCCCTCTGCGTCTCCGTCCCACCCTCCCTATCCCACCCCTGTAGGTGGTCACAAAGCACCGAGCTGATCTCCCTGTGCTATGAGGCTGCTTCCCACTAGCTATCTATTTTACATTTTACATTTGGTAGTGTATATATGTCCATGCCACTCTCTCGCTTCGTCCCAGCTTCACCTTTCCCCGTGTCCTCAAGTCCATTCTCTACATCTGCATCTTTATTCCTGTCCTGCCCCTAGGTCCTTCATAACCTTTTTTTTTTTTTTAGATTCCATATATATGTGTTAGCATATGGTATTTGTTTTTCTCTTTCTGACTTACTTCACTCTGTATGACAGGCTCTAGGTCCATCCACCTCACTACAAATAACTCAACTGCATTTCTTTTCATGGCTGAGTAATATTCCATTGTATATATGTGCCACATCTTCTTTATCCATTCATCTGTCAATGGACACTTAGGTTGCTTCCATGTCCTGGTTATTGTAAATAGAGCTGCAATGAACACGCTTTTCTCATGTGTTCTCATCAATCCTCACGATATCTCTATGATGTTGCATTATCCCCAGTTCCCAAATGAGCTGAGGTGAAGTTCACAGTGGTTAAATACCTTGTTAAAGATCACAAAGTTGGAATGGCAGAGTGAGCCACTTCCAAGAATAACAGGGAATACGAATCAAATATAGAACTCATTTTAAATAAAAAGATATAAAACAGGTATTAATAGCTCCATGAAGTGATGTCTAATTCCAGGAACTTATGTGTGTCACTGATATGAGTGTGCAATATGCATAAGAAAGCAAGGCACTTACTCTCTGTCGATCACAAGGCAGGTTACAGCTTCTGCAGCAATTACGTTTGCTGTTCTGACATCTTCCCTATACAAAAAATAGAGAGAGATTGAAGTAAAACACCCTTTAATATCAAAGAAAAGTGTTCATTATGATTAATTCAAGACACATATTAAATTATGTATACTCTTCTGAGTTTTGTACTTCCAGGTTTAAGCTTTGTTCATGTTTCAAATTTCTTTGTCCTGAGGAACCATATTACTCTTGTCATTTATCACACAAATCTTACAATTATAATCTAGTAGTTATAATTTTCAAACTTAATTTTCACTTACACAAATGAAACAAAATTTTATATCACCAGTCCCTATGCTAGTTGGGGAATTAATGAATTAATTGGATGATGATAAAGACAGTAATGAACATGAATAGGTAAACTTTTTAAAAGACCTGAAGATATAATTCTGGAAACTTGAGTATCTAATCCATTTGTGTATGAATTTATCATTATTACTCTGAGAATAATGGACCTGTTTTAATCATTTTCTTACTTTGGAGACCCTGTACTTATGTGACCAATCTTTTGGCAACTTATAATAAACAGTTATTCACCTATACCAGAGCTTATGTCTGTTCAAGAACATTCAACAAATCTTAATCACTCTGATTGAAATATGTATATACTGTTCCTTTATAAGCATCTAAATGGTCACTGCAGGAATATCTATCAACCTCTTAAACCTTTATAAATCTGCCATGGTATCTCATCTTATCCAGCAGTCAAAGGTGGATTTGGTAAATTAACATTCACATTTCATTTTGAGCTACTAAAAATTTAATAGTACCACTGTCATGGAAACATTAAGTTATACTTGAAACACTGTTTCCTAGTAAGGTAAAATTTCTAATATAATTAATGATAAATATAAGTTTGAAATACATTACAGAGATATGTACATAGGAAATAATATGGTGTTAATAACCATCTAAAAACGATAATTGAAACATCATACGTCTCTAATATCAGGCTTTAACGTCTTGAAAATAAAGACTTTCCCAGTGGATTTTTATTTTTTCAAAATACACTAAGTTCTCACAGATACTTCTGAACTATATTTTTCCATTGATCCTTTTGTCTTTCACTGTTGCTACATGCTGCTGCTACCACTACAGTTGCTTTATAGTAACTATTAGTATTTGGAAAAGCAGTTTCCCCTACCAAAATTCTTTTTCAGAAATATCTTGATGATATTCTTAAGCACTCATATTTCATAAAGATTTTAAAATCATTTTCCCACATCTAAAGAAACCCACAATGGGATTCTAGTAGAGTTGTATTACATTTTTACATTGATTTCAGAAGAAGAACTTTCTGATTATATTAATTTTCCTTGCAAGAGCACAGCATGACTCTCCTGTTTTCAGATCGAGTTTTATGTCTTAATCTTTCTTAATCTTTTTCACTTAATCTTTTTCCTAGCATTTTTTAAAAAAGTATTCTTAGGTGTTTTATATTATCAGTTTCTCTTATGGCATTCCTTTTCCATTTCTGTTTCTCATTGGTTATTGCTATTAAAGAAAAAAACCTATTGATTATTGTATATTTTTAATCTACCTACCATACAAAGTTCACTTCTGATCCTAAAATTTCTATTTCAGTCTCTTCAATTTCCAGTATGATCCTCCCAATGCCCCCCGTACATCCTCCACCTTCCATCCAAACTGGCTCCTCTAAATTACTGAACACAAGATCTCCGTCCTGTCATGAGTTCTTCTTACCAAGCCTTCCCTAAACCTAGGAACTTCCTCTCCAACTCCTTGACCAGTTCACACTTGCTTACCCTTTAGATCTCGGCTTAGGTGCCCCTTTCCTCAGGGATGCCATGCTGAATTAACTAGGTTGGGTTCCCTATTTATCTGTTCTCATGGCCTTATGTACCTCTCCATCCAAGTACCTATCACGGTTTATAATTTATGCATTTATTTGTTGGTTAATGGCTCTATCCTCCTTCCACTAAACGTTATGAAGGCAGGGTCCATGGCTAGTTTTGCTCCCCATTTTATACTGAATGGCTGGAACAGATGAGTTGCTTAGTAAGTGTGTGAATAGGAATCTTGAAACCTTGGGAAGAATAGAGTTCAGGCTTTGGAGTCATACTCTCTCAGTTTTACAAAACAAGGTATACACCCTTTATGAAAGCCTCAATTTCCTCATCTATAAAAATGGGAATGATAACAGTGCCCATTTAATGGTCTTAAATGCAATAATGATGTTTTTCACAATGCCTAGCACAGACAGAGCAGTGGGTCCTGCCATTCATTACTTCTAATTTTTCTCATCAACAATACTGCCTTTGTGGAGGCGCTGTCTGGTATTTTCTGAAATGCTACTACCCAAGAACAAAGTGAGGATTTTCTTTCTGTTCCATAGAAATAGATAATATATTTTCAAGTCCATTATTATTTCTATGCAGTAGTTTTTGGTGAAGTGGACACAACAGACAGAAGTCATCAGTAATGCCCATCAGGGGCCTTATAAATTGTATGAATGACTTATTTCTTAGGAGGCTGCTCACATCAGCATATGTTACTACAAGTTGCTGCCAGTGTATTTTTTAAAAATCTATCACAGCTTTACAGAAAACAAACTTTCCCTAAAATATATTTCTACCTTGACAACTTAAAATTGCCCACAGAGTCTTTCAAAATACAACATATGAAAAATAATGCTTCATTTTCAACATATTTTCCATGCATATGAATTAAAAAAATGCTTTCATCACAAATGTCCGACATTTTAAAACTGTATCATATGTCCGGTCTAAATTGCATACACTTTCAAAATAAATGCAATTTCCTTGCAACGAAAATACATAGATATTTTAAAATGTAGATGGTGAAAAATCAAAGATCAGAAAAGTGACACAGTCAATAGAAATTGAGACTATTTTATTTTAAAAAAGGAAATTTTGTAAGTTATGGCCTACAATCAGGCTCAGTACCTAGTAATGTGATATGTATCAAAACAAAAAGATGCATAACATGGAGAAAAAAACAGCATATTAAACAGTGGATTATAATATTTGCCATCTGTTGAGCATCTAGTATATATCAGGAACTATATTAAACAATCTGCACAAACCTCAGTTAATGCATATAACAGAGGGCGGGTATTTTATCTGAAATTTACACTTGGGGATAAATGTTATGTAATATACCAAAAGACACACATAGCGAATGAGTCGCAGTCTTGGTATTTGAACAAAGAGCTGTCTGGCTCCAAAGTCCATGTTCTTTTCTCAACAGTTCACTGCCTATACCCTCTGCTATAAGATTTTAAATTGACAACTATTCTAAATTCATTCTACTGCAGGATGACATCTGAGCAGTAAGCACTCATAATGTCTCCCTGCCCATCAGTATAAAAATTATATTTAATATTTAACTATTTAAAAAAGCAGCATTAATATGTTTATGGGTGCCCAACTGCAAAGCTAAATCAATAAACCATTTCGATTCTCAAATTATTAGAGTTCCTATCCATAGTATGTCATAGCCCTGCTATGTTGCTTTATAACAATGTTATATAACAATAATCATTCAATGCCAAGTTCATTCAATGCCAAACTCATGTTGCCATTACAATGTTACTGCATTTCTACTTAAGATGTTTAATGCCACTATGCCTGCCTATGCAGGTGTCTGGAAATGCCGTCCCTGCGTACCCAGAGAGCTTGCTCCTGGAAAAATGCTACCTGACCTAGTATTGACATATATTAATCCCTTATTTTAGGAGAGACTGTAGAAACTTCTGATGAGAGAATATATTTATGTAAGCTGACAATACTGTGACTTACTGTGTGTGCTTATTTCCTTTATAGGACCAAGGACCACGGTAAAAGCAAATATCACTTGGACTGAGATATGAAACATTAAATACTCATAAAACAGGGATGTCCCAATAGCTCCACAGCTATGTAACATATCTACATAGCTGTTATGATACTGGTTTCACACAGAACATGTACCAAGGTAGCAGGGGCTTCATGTAACACTAGTTTAGACATGGGGAAAAGAAGAGGGAGATAATGTTCCTTTTAAAAAACTGAGCTTTCTTTTAGTTTTACTTTTTGGCATATCAGGGTGTTTGAGCATTTCTAATAGAATTATATATGAGACTTCGAAAAAACATTGGCAAGAGAATTTTATAAATAGAATTTTAAGATAATGTCTAATATACTTAAACCTTTCACCAAACACATATTGCCTCTGAGCACAGCACACTTCTTTATAGGAGGTAAAGCTCCATGTATCTACGTAACAGTCCAGGTCTAACATGCACATTGTCTTTAAAAATAGAAATCTCATATTCATTTATGTCTGTACCTGTATATTAGTTTATTTCAGCATGACAATTAATAAACATGTACTACTGCAGAAATAGCTACTGTTTGGCAAATTAACAGGTATTTCACAAACTTGCCATTAATTAATGAACAAAAGCTATGCAGTTTAGTAGTGTTCTTTTTTTAAGCATTTTTGGAGGAGTTAGAAATTCCTTTCAATGAAATCATAGAGCATGAAAAAATATCCAAAAATATTTGCAAATACGGTTTTCTGTGCACTGACTCTGATATTCTCTGAACTTCATCACTGGAGTCTTCATCATCACTGCACCCCAAAGTAGAGTCGCTGTCAGTATCTGAATAATCCATAGCAAGGGTTTACATTGACTCTTCTCTTTCTGAAGCAATTCCCTCATGTCTCATGGCTGCTAGGGAACTCTATAGTACATTGATATCTCTCCGGGAACACAGAGTGTACGAGGCCAAAGCAGAACAGTTTACGCAAAGTAACTGTTCCAGGAGAGGCTCTCCCTTTTCAGCTCTAGAGCAATGTGACTGCTGTCATCAGAGTCCTAGCATTCCCTCGGTGCCAGCCTTGATGGAAAGTGACATTACTCCAATGGCTTGACAGCTTACAGCAACCATGGGTCAGAGCCCTTCATTCTCATTCAAGTCCACAGTTAAATTTAGGACAAAATAAATCCTTTTCATCTCAAAATCAAAGGCAATCATACTACAACACATAGGATGTTCAAAACTGATAGGCTATGCCAAGCATCCAAGGGCCACTTGAAATTAGACTTTGAATTAATTATGAACTAGAATTGCAGAGTTTGCGGCAAATTCAACTGTGCTATTTGAAAGTTTGGTCCCAGAGGAGATAAGTGTCGTGAAAAAAAAGTTGTATCAGGCCATTCACCAACTCTACTTCCTATTTAGTCATGAAGTTATTCTAACATGATTCATAACTCCCACACTCCAATAGAACACATACACTAAGTGTAAAATGAATTAATGCAAATAAACACTTGTCTTCTAACCAAGCTTGGCATAGAGTACGCAACCAATAAATGTTAACTATCACCATCATCATCATTGCTGTCACTTTGGGATCCTCTGACATCTAGAAAGCATGTTACCCTTCTGCACAGAGCTCCTCTCAGGAAACCTCCTTTCCTAAAATTCTATTCTAAATCAGTCTCCCAATTGTTTTCTGACGCTACCTTCTCAGTCTGTTCTCCTGAATCCTCTTCCTTGGTTCACTAGAAAATAGATGTTTCTCCAAAATTCTTTTTTTTGGCCTTCTTTTTGATTGCTCCAACTCTTCTTATTGGGGAAATCTCACATAATCCTATGGCATCAGCTGTTAGTTTTATACTAATGACTTTTAAGTCTTCATTTCTAACTTTACCTTTCTCCTACTGGACACCCTTGTCCGAAAGTTCCATTGCAACCTCTAATTAAAACCGAACTCATTTTCTTTTAACCTCAAAACCACTGTTTTCCTTGGGTTCCCTATCTGGGTAAATGACATCACCATTCTTGCATTTGCCTAGGCTCAAAAGATTGGATTCATTTTTATTACTCTCCTTTCTCCATCACTGCCTATGATTGATTCTACTAGTTCTATCTTTGCCTTATCTCTTATTTCCATCCTTGCTTTGCATTCTCATAGCCACTGCTTTACTTTGGGCCTTCACCATCTCTACCCCGGAACGCTGATCAGCCCTTATAACTGACCTCCTTGCCACCACTCTCTCCCTCCTCTACGTCATATCTCACTTTGCTGCACGTTTTCAAATGTAAATCCAGTCATGTCAGTTCTTTGCATGAGAACTTTCAAAAGAAAAAAGAAAAGTTTCTATACTGTCATTTAGAGTTTGAGGTCCTCCACTAACTGACCTCTCACCTTTCCAGGCACTACACAGATGATTCTCTGCTGTACCTGCGACGTATAACTGTTTCCTTAAAATACGCCAGCTATCATCTCCATGCCTGTGCACACGCAGGTGGCTCCTCCAAGGGCCATTTATTCCAGTTCAAACTTTCATCCATGCAAACTTCCATGATTTTTCAGTAGCATTTTAAAGGGGAAAAAAATCCACGTAAGAAATATGTCTACATACTAATCACGGAAAAAAATACGTAGTTAAACAAACAAAAAAGAGAGAAAATAGAAAAATACTATAATACCATCTGCCAGGTGCCAGGAGATAACTAAGGTTAACACCTTGGTGAATATCTTTCAAACACTTTATTATTCTTAAACATTCACATGTTTCATGAATATAATGTCAATGTTTATTTTAACAAATATTTACTGAGGGCTATTATATTCTGAATGTCTGAACCTTATGGTCTAGTTGGGACAGAAGTTAAATTAGTATGCAAAAAAATGCTGATCAAATAGCATGCAAACAGAGATCTAATAGAGAGGATGTCATTTTGAAATTCAGAGGACAGACAGCCTTTTTGGGAGCATTAAAAATTAAGACCTCCCCCCAAATGAGTTGAATTAGCAAGATGAGTCAGGGAAAGAAAAGCATGCAGTAACCCCGAGGTAGGAAATAACCTATTATAAAAAAAGAAGGTTGAAATTCAGGGATAGAGTAAAAGAAGGCAGGGGCCAGGAGAAACCAGAAAGGAAGGCAGGGTCCCATCATTCAGATCCTGTAGACTAGTTCAAGGATCTACTTTTCAAAAGAGATTGACTAAGGGAAACTTTTTTCCTTTACCATATGAATAAAATCTTAAAAATTCGGTGGAAAGCACAAACAGAGGAAACAATTTGTATGAAATAAAGTATTGAGGAAATAATTTTAGATGAGTCAGTTTAATTTTTTTTTTTTTTTTGCGGTATGCGGGCCTCTCACTGTTGTGGCCTCTCCCATTGCGGAGCACAGGCTCCGGACGCGCAGGCTCAGAGGTCATGGCTCACAGGCCCAGCTGCTCCGCGGCATGTGGGATCCTCCCGGACCAGGGTACGAACCCATGTCCCCTGCACTGGCAGGCCGACTCTCAACCACTGCGCCACCAGGGAAGCCCTAGATGAGTCATTTTAAAACACTGATGTCCTTTTCACTTATTAAAGTACATGTTACTGTATGGAAATCCATATGTTAAAGAATATATCTAAACAGAAAATATGATCTCTGCCCTTTAGAACCTTCCAATGTAGAATATAGGAGTAATGAAAAAACAAATGCATAAAAATCAATGTATTATCAGGAATATTTGTCAACTCATGATGAACAAAGACTTGAGTTTGAACTAGATACATTTTCCAGAGTCCACCCAAGGCAGTCTCTGCTTTTTCATTGATAACAGGGACTCATGACATGACCTCAAAGAGGATGTTTCTCTAGGCAGAGCAATGATAAGTGTTACCAATAAAGTAACTCCAAAGTTTATCCTTTCCGGTAACATAGGTGTATATTTCCATTCACTGCATTAATTCACTTTCTGAGAGAATGCAAATCCTTTTGGATCTACACCCATGCAAGGTCACAATAAATAGAGTGATGAATTTAGAAGAACTCAATTTTCACATTCCTTTTTCATATTACTTCTGCTGGGTCGATGGCACAGTGCATTTTTTTTTTTTTTTTTTTTTTTTTGCGGTACGCGGGCCTCTCACTGTTGTGACCTCTGCCGTTGTGGAGCACAGGCTCCGGATGCGCAGGCTCAGCGGCCATGGCTCACGGGGCCCAGCCACTCCGCGGCATGTGGGATCTTCCCGGACCGGGGCATGAACCCGTGTCCCCTGAATCGGCAGGCGGACTCTAAACCACTGCGCCACCAGGGAAGCCCCGGCACAGTGAATTTTTGATGTGACTTATGAACTCTGCATTCTATGGCATGCTTCAATAACAATGAACATAGACTTTTATTAGATTGAACCAAAGAGATTGCTGTTTTTGCAGGTTAAAATGGCCAATTATTGGCAATTTCATGTTTCAACCTAATACATGGAATTAGTGTAAGTGAAAGGGGATGGAAAAGCAATGGCAGAGGGACATATATTGCTATTTCTTTTCTGTTGTGCTCCCTTTGTGCCATAAACTGAACTGACTTCAGCATAATCCATATTGCTTCCATATTCCATATGTGATTCCTCTGAATGTTGACATGATTGATGGCATTTGCTCTTCTATCTAGTCATTAAAGATAATTCTCTGTCCATTCTATTGTAACTACGATAAGAACCACAGAAGAAATTCCGAGTCCCAGTGTTTTGCTGTTGTTATCGTTGCTAGAGTACAAATGGTATTTATTTTGTGTTCTGGCTTCAAATATTAAGCTCTTTGGTAGAGTCTTACAAATTTAAAGAATGTCTCCCTAGAGTGTATTTTATGGAGAGAAAGAAGAGTTTGTTGTTCTCATTTATTCCTTATTATTATTTTATTAGTTGTTCAGAAGTACAGATTTAGATATTACATTGCCATTGTTTCCTTAGGGGCCTATTTGGTTTATTTCTTAACGATTTACAGGTATTTTCATTGAAGAGGAAAAAAGAAGAAAGAATTTTACTCTAATTAAAATTTAAAAAAAAGTCAAACCTGGAGTACATTATAATAGATGTTCTATTCATTTACTCAAGTCAAACACTCACTTTCTTCTTAACACTATGCTTCCTCTTCTTTGAACCATACGTCGTAATATAATATGGATTAAGAGATCGATAAATCTAATAGCTGTTTTTTCTTTTCAGATAATGATGCATGTAATTTTGTAATCTAGTTGGCCAAATAAAGTTGGAATTTCAGGAGAAGACATTAATAGACAAATTATTTCATGGGTGTTTCATGGGTCATGAGTACTTTCAAGAATAAAATAATGCGTGGTATTTTCCTTTTTCTTTGTTTCATCTGTATTCCACAGAGCTGAAAACTGATTCTTCAATTGTTTTCCTATTTTTAAAATAGAGCAAAAAACATATTCAAATGATGACTGGTAAAAACGTACTAAAACTTCAACTGATGCATGTTTGAAATGAATGTTAATTTCCTTGGTCACATATTTCAAAGGATTATTGCCTTTATAAAGTGCCTTCAAGCCAGGAGGATGTCCTTTCCTATAAAGAATTCTAGACAACATGCCAGAAGAGTGTCTCATTGTTCTATTGCCGACTTAGTGGGTGACCTTGAGAAAATGTCCCATTCTCTGTTTCATTTTTCAGATGTGAAACGGTGATTGAAATCACTGCTCTGTTCTCCTCTGTAATTAGTTTTACCAACATGGAACACTTTTTAAAAGTTCTAATAATTATTATGGTTTTCAATGCTCCTGAAACAATTCATCCCAAATCAAAGGATATTTCTTTAGTTAAAAAAAGGTATCATAATCTTGTAATTGTGATCTACCATCTGAATATGTAAGCGGAATATTAAGGCATAGATTTTCACAGTAACATTTTTTTATCTGTGACTAAAAATGTATTTTCACATAGAAATCAGACATGTTCATTTGAAACAATAGAGTCTCATGATCAGAAGTCAAGAACTATGTAATAAATGTTTATAAAATCATTATTTTGACTGGTAAAAATTATATTGAGATTTTAATTGGGCTCTTTTAGGGAAAAGAAATATCTAGAATTTTAAAATAAACTGTAAAAGATCGCTTTCTTTTGGTACTTGCTCATCAAATATTTCATATTTTGTATTATTTGAATAAAGAGCTAGCTCTCTAAACAAAATTCTTCAATTAACCTAATATGCTATAATTTCATCCAAATCAAAGATTAACTTTGAATCAAAAATAAACAGAAGAAACTTTGAATCAAAAATAAACGAAGAAACAACTTAATGGATAAAGAAAGGAAAGTCATGGCTATGTGCATAATAAGGCCAATTTGAATAAAAAGTGCTAAAGTCAAACCACTGCCTAAAATTTAAACTCCTCAGTTGGCGTTGGTTAGAAAAAACAAACAGGGTATTGAATTTATTACAGTGAGAGAAATGCAAATGCATGTGAATACACTACTGGTAGGAAAACAATCTAGTATAACCTTTGCAGACAATTCAGCTTTGTATAACAATTTAGCACTATTTTAAAATATTTTTCTTGCAATTATTTATCTCGCATACATATTCATGGTTTGGGGAAATAATGACATTAACAGGATGTTACAAGAGCATTGTGTATAATAATGTTGGAAATAACCTAAATATCTACCAATGTAGAATTGACTAAATAAAATTTTCTACAGTAAGACAAGGGAATATTAATAAAATTAGAAGAACTGAAGAGAACCTATATGAATATGATCTCCAGGATATCTTGAGTGAAAAGACCATAGTGCAGAACCATGTATAATATGCTTTCATTTATATAAATTACACACACACACACTCACACAAATAAGCATACATTAAAATGCAGGAATTATTTTAGGATGCATTAGAAAAAGTAATTATATCCAGGAAGAGAATGTATGATTAAAGGGTAGAGGAAAGAGGGAGATTACTTCTGTAGCTTTTGAATTTTATACTATGTACCTGAATTACCCATCATAAAATAAATATTTTTAAAAGTAAATATATGAAATAATGGAAATTAACTCTTACAAGCAATTTTTGGGTAGAGAGGCTGATGAGGTCTTTCACTCTCTTGGAAGGCCTAGTCTGTACTGAGTGCATAGGTAGTTATTGTCCATCCCTGGGCCACCCCTCAAGCCCCATCCCATAGCCATCCCCAACTAGCAGAGCTAGAGCTAACTCATGCTGGCCCAGTCTGATCACACTGAAGAGATACCAGCTTTGTAGATGGGGCAAGTAAAAATACTTGACACGGTATCTTCCCAGTGTCACTTACAACACTGCCTTTTGCCCCGTTTTCATTGGCAGCAATTATAGGGACTAGATGACAAACCAAGGAAGGTATTTTTTGAGCAGGGACATCGGCTTCTTAACACCCTTACCCACAGTTAGGTTGACACTTTGGAGCTCTTAAAAGGTTAAGTTACCAATTCTATTTGTATACAGAAAACGTTTCATATAGATATATATATATGTATATAATAATTAACATGTATTTAATATTGCTTTGAGATTGCATTTTTAATATATCCACTAGAAATTTGGAAACAAATTTTTTCTCTATAATATTTTTCATAATTTATTATTGTCATTATGGTTATTATTATTATAGCATGCCTAATCTCAGTAGATTTTATTCATTCTTGTTTACCTACTGATAAACCATCATAACTGCCATGCTTCTTCTATTAATCTGGAAAGTTCCCCAAGGATTAACAGTTATCTCTTAATAGTGATTAAGTCTCTCTGTTGTTAATATAAAAACATGCTTTCAAAGTGCAATCAAGGATTTAATGACACACTGATGAAATTTTCTAATATGGCATACTAATCTGAAAACTGCATAAATAAAAATGATTTATTGCTTAATACAGAAAAGAATGGCACTCATTCATTCATTTATTCATTCACAAACTAGGGTTTCCAGATTTAGCAGATAAAAACACACAGCATCCAATTTAATTTGAATTTCAGATAAACAATGATTTTTTTTAGTATGAGTGTCCTATGTAATAATATAATTGTAGTAAAAAAATTCATAGTTTATCTGAAATTCAAATTTAACTGGTATCTTGTATTTCATCTGGCAACCCTAAATAAGTTTCTGAATATCAACTCTGAGTCAGGTGCTGTCCTAGGTGCTGGGTATACAGAGGGGTAAAGAACAAAATCCTTGGCTTCCAAGACTTTTCAGCCTAGTAGGTAAGACAGACTATTGGCAGTTATAATGCAGTGTGATCAGAGTATGAGAGGTGTGAACAGAGTGAGACAGAATCACATGGAAATGTCCCAACCCTGACTGAGAGATGGATTTGGGGAGGAACATGGATTGATGGTGGATAGGATCACGGGAAGCTACTTTGAAGAGGTGATGTCGCAGATAAGAACTGATGTGCATGTAGAAACTTCTCAACAGAGAAAGTGAGGCGGTCCTATCACAAGGAACAGCTTGTGGAAAAGCATAAGAAAATCTTGTATATAGGGAATAGCAAGTAATTCATAATGGTTGAAACCCTGGGAGCAAAAAGTAGAGAGAGAAATAAGGCTAGCAGGGTTGGGACAGGAGAAACTATAAATGGCTGTATATTGACTATATAGGTCTGTGTTAAAAGCACTAGGGAGGCAGGTAGCAAGAGCCATAAACTGTGTACAGCTGAGAATCCTGAGGCAAAAATGGGAACAGAGTCGGGTCACCTTTATAATAATAGGTATGGCACAATTCAAGCTGACCAAAAGATTTAGCTTCATTGATACTTGGGAGAACCAATAATTATTGAGCACTTCTCTGAGCCCGGTATTTGCTGCTTAAAAGTGAAATCTCAATAATACAATCATATGGGGTCAGAAAACTGCCCCTGGGCCAAAACCAGCCAGCAACCTATTTTTGTGCAGTTCTCAAGGTGTGAATGGTTTTAACATTGTTAAAGGGTTGTTTAAAAAAAAAAAACAAATACGTGAGAGAGACCATATGTGATATGCAAAGCCTAGAATATTTGCTATCTGGCTCTTTATAGAAAAAGTTTGCCTACTCCTGAATAAATGAAGGAACTGAAGCATAGTAGAGAGATTCAAGGACCTGCCTGGAGTCATACAGCTAAAAAGCAACAGATCTGGATCTTAAATCAGATTTATCTGTTCTCAGTGTACATGTCCCTTCCACTAATCATGTCATCTTCCTGACCTTGGAAATATCTATCCTTGCCAATTCTGGAGCTATGGTCAATCAGTGTTATTCTGCAGGCTGTGTTTGCCTTGACCATCCTAGTGAGGTAACAGCACAGGCATGAACTCACTTTCGCCTAATCCCAAGTCCACTGCTGTATAAAAAACTGCCCTGCCACTCCCTTCCATTCTGGTGAGTTTACACATCTACATCCCAAGGGCAGACAATCTAATCAGGCCCAAGTATTTAATTAATGTTTTCTGGGCAGTAACAAAAATGGAATCTACACTGCAACTAATTACTTAGCAAGTCAACAATAACTTTTGCAGACTACATCTGAAATGGCTTAAAAGAAAATGCTCAATAAATAGAATCTGTAGTTTAATAAAACATACCATTTGATAGATTTTTAAAGATCATACAGCAAATAACCTGTTAATTAAGTAACGTCTTAATGAAACTTTCAGTAATCTTAATTATGGTATCTAGCGGTTTTAATTAGGTGCAGCTACAACACAAGGCTGTGTTGTAACAACCATCTGAATATAGCAACCATCAGTTGCTATATTCAGTCAATCACAAAACTGAGAAATCGATCTTATCTCACTACCAGTCATAGCTAGTACTTTGATCTGTAGAGCAGAGCACAGTCAGTTATCACTATGTCAGATATATGTTGTATTACTTTATCTTTTCTGCCCCCAAGTTTGTGGGTTGGTATCCTTTATGAACAAAGCAGCCAAATCTGCTTTTCTAATTCGAAGTGCATTTAACGGTTAGTTTTATTCTTTCCTCCTTCTGTCCCTCTCTCTCTCCCCCCTTCTTTTCTTCTTTCCATCCATCTATTGATCTATCCATCCATCCATCCAATTACTGTGTCTAAAATGTGTAAGAAACCACGTTATATGCTATGACAGATACAGCAGTGTACAATGTAGAGTCCTTACTCTCAAGAAATTATAGTTTAATAAAGGCAAGTATAAGAGGTTGGAAACAAACCTTTACTTCATGCAAATGATAGATTAGCAACTACGCAAGTAATTTTTAACAATAAGTAGTATTTATTGAGTGATCATCATACGCCAATTTCTGTGATAGGGATTTACACTTCAGAACTTCATGTTCACGTTATAATTAGTTACTATTATACTTTTCCAGTTTGACAAATGAAGAAGCTACGGTAAACAGAGATTAAGCTGACGAATGGCATCAGGGCATCCCAAGGCCATAAAGCTGATGAACGGCAGAGCAGGGATTCAAATCCAGATAGTCTGACCATAGGTACTACATGCTATACTTCTTCTACCACAAATTATCATATTTGATCCTCACAACAATCCTATAATAGATACATATTTTGTGTCTTCTCAGAGCACTATCAACACAATTCTCTAATTATATCCTTTACTCTAAGCCCACCCAGGTGAACGTTTGATAACCCTTTCCTTTGCCTCTAGGCTCTTACGCTCATAGCTGCTTGGAAATAAGTGGCCGAGGCCAGTAGGTTATGTTTGATCCTGACCAAAATGACCAATCAGATTCTGTTTAGGGGGAACTGAAAATCAAGGACACTTGTAACTGAGAACAAGTGGGAGCTCCAGTTAAGTAATCTCTACTGTATGGATAGAAAAGGCAGAGAAAACAGGTCTGCAACAAGAAAGATTGACAGATGTGCACAGAACAGCTGAGATCAGAGAGAGAAGCCTACTTGTTTTATTTATTTAGTTAGTTAGTTATTTGCAGTACGTGGGCCTCTCACTGCTGTGGCCTCTCCCGTTGCGGGGCACAGGCTCCGGATGCACAGGCTCAGCGGCCATGGCTCATGGGCCCAGCCGCTCCGCAGCATGTGGGATCCTCCCGGCCCGGGGCACGAACCCATGTCCCCTGCATCGGCAGGTGGACTCTCAACCACTGCGCCACCAGGGAAGCCCGCCTATTTGCTTTAAATGGATTTCTTGGCTGCTCATTATAGTTTGGGGAAGGTCCAAGTTGGGTCCATAAAATAGCTCATTATCCCTCCAATATGGTCCCTTTTTGAGTCATACTTGTTACTTAAAATTAAAAGAATTACTATTACACATATGATCCGTATGCTTATCTCTATGTATCAGTTGGGGAAAACAAGTTCTAGGAGTTTATGTGAGAAGCACAAACATAATTATAATACAAGGGAGGGGGGGAGTAAAATCCCACAAGCTAAGTATATATGAAGCAGTCTGAACAGAAAAGAAAGAAACTGCATGTAGGTAGAAACCTCAGTAATGGCTATATAAAAGAGAAGACATTAACCAGGCCTTAAAATATTGACAGAAGTTGGTTTTGTAATAAGAGAAGAAAGAGTGTCCTAAATTGAGGGGACAGCATGAATGATGGAGTGTGTTGAAAAGTTCAACTTCACTGGAACCAAATTGGATTGAGGGCGTTTGGAAAAGTGAGCCAGAATGGTAGGCTGGGGCCAGATTGTAATAGGCAGAGAACACTAAGCTGTGACACGCCTACATTTTAATTATTTATTTAAGGGCATGTAGGTGACATGATCATAAGCCTTAAGAAAATCCTTCTAGCAATGTAAAGTAGCACGTGAGAAGAAACAAAATAGGGAAAGAGCACTTAGGAGTATAATGAGAAGACAAAAAGGGCTTGAGGAAGTAACTTCTTAAGATTCATGATGTCTTCATTAAGCAGGTGAATGGTCTGCCTTAACAGAGCTCACCATCAACATCCACCCCAAAAAGCCAAAAAGAACTCCCCCCCACACACACAAAGTTTAAAAGAATGTGAATAATTATATAAATATATGGACCACCAACACCAAATATGTTGAAATTACACATACTCCACTGTGTCATAGATCATTCTTTTTCCTGGAAGGGTTAGAGTTAGGGTTGGGTTTAGTTTTCTCATCCACAAAACGTACATCTAGGCAGAAGGCAGGGGAAAAGGCAAAGGCAGAGAAGCCAGATAATTATAATAAAATGTAAATATAACTAAAATTAAAAATGGTATGGCCAGACACAGAGGAGAGCAGCTGATATCTTCTAGTTGGGAACATTTTAGCACAGCCTTCCTGGGGAATTTATGGCTGAATTGAGTCTTGGATCAGAGGTGGAGGTTAGTGTGGACAGGCATTTTAGGCAGAGACGATCCTGTGAGCAAAAGCAGACAGTTGAAAACAGTAGAGAAACTACAAACACTTCTGTGTTTTGGGAGCACTAACATAAGAGCTGGGGAGTCATAAGATATCAGGCTGGAGGGGAAGGCAGAAGCCAGATCACAGAAGCACCTAGAGAGAGGTCCAAACTATTTAACACGAGATATAAGCAAAGGACTCTCAAATAACACTGCACAAGTGTCTCCAGGAAACTTCTTAGCACAGAGGCATTTCACCTTGATCCTCAGGAACAAACTATTTATAACTAGAGAAAGCCTAAAATTAGATAGGATTAAAACATTCCCACTGACATACACAAAGGAGATCATCTGTCAGCAACCAACTTCCTGAATTACATTTAAAACATCTCTTAGCGTCAAAGCAGTAGGATGGTTAAGACACGAATAACTACCATCTTTCCTAAGAGATTTTAGTAAGAACAGAAAAACATGACTATATACACACACACACACACACACACCATCTTTTGTTATCTACAAATCCTATAATCCTGGGTAAGGGTGTCAACAAAGGCTGTCATTACACTGCTAAGGAAGCAAAATTGTTAAAACAAAGTGTTATTATAATAGCTGACATTTTTGTGCATGTTCTAGGCACTGTGCCATGTGCTCTAAATAACCTGTCTCAAGAAGATGTATCTGAAATTACTTCCCACAAATATTTTTCCTACCACTTTTCTAATATTGTATGATACCTGCAATTTCTGATATCGCATGATATCAGAAAATAAAATTGAAAACTAAGTTGGTTGTATCGATATCTGGTTTGACAGAAACATTTTTAGAAGTTACAGCTGCCCTATTAGGAAAATAGGGGAGTGGGAGAACAAAGGAGTATACAAATTTTGTGTTCAGGAAAATAATGTGTTTTCTAGAATCTGCCTCCTACAGCTCTGAAGTTCTTGATTCTGTTCCTAGTCGCTCTCCCTCTGGGATCTGTGATGACTTTCTGATTATAAGGTTGTACTTCATACTCACGAAAATTATCCTTCTTCCTCAAAAGTAATATAAAATTTCACTTTAGACACCTTTAGTGTCATTATAATAGTTATCTGAGAGGAAAGTTATATTAATGGATTATGTACATTTAAGGCAGCTTTTCATAATAATAAACTCTAAGAATGGGCCAGTGCCAGACTTTAAATTTAGAACAGTATAGTGAACACAATCAGAAGAAAAACAGACCAGCTGTCCCTTTGCCCTGCTTATTTATAGTACACTGAACAAGAAATGATTGGCCACATTATACATGACAAAGCAAAATGTGATCCACTAGGGCAGGGATATTTGGACCAGCTCCTAAGCAAACCACATCTTTGTTTGGCATCTTTGCCAGGTCATTGTTTGAAGATGGAACAAAGACAAGGGTGCTTCTCTGTCATCATGGTGGACATTGCAGGGGTCAGACAGATCTCTGAAGACACATGTACACGCTCAAAATCTTACAAGATTATTTTACCAGCTTCCATAGGGATTAAAAGTGGTCACCACTTGCACATCTATGGCTTCTTTGGTATAATTTCATTTTGATAATGGATACTTTAACATCTAAATTCTCTTCAAGAGTTCAAAAAGAAAGATGGCATGTAAGAAAGAATATACATGAAACCAGAAAAACTGAATTCAATATTTTATTACTCCCCATACAAGTTCTGGGATATAACGCTGGCGTTCAACCTCTCTGAACCTTCACCCCCCTTTGTAAAATGAGGATAGTACATACAAATATTTAGTTGGTGTGTATGCATGCACGTGCCTCTGTGTGTGTGTGTATGTGTGTGTGTGTAATTAAAAAAAAACAGAAACGTTCTAAAACAACCACTGGAACCCAGACATGTGCAACAACTAGATAGATCCATGCTATGTTGTGGAAATTTATTATTTTTCGTGATACATTTTTACTATTTTGATATAGTCTAGGTGATTTTGCCAGCCATGTTCTATTTCACATGGCAAATCATATTTCCTATCTTATTTATGGTTTCCAAGTGGGATTAAGCAATAAGCAGCAGAATTTTTGAACTGACAAATAATACCCAAAGGCAACATTGGAAAGCTACACACTGATGATGAAAATCTATGGCCCACAGACTCACAGGGCCTGAGCTTCATTACTTTACATAGTAAGAATGTACCAAAACATTGTCATCTTATTAAACAATTGATACTTTTAATATCTTTTCAATATTTTCCAGACAATCTATTTAGAACATTGAGATATGAGATAAAGTGCAACATTTTAAAAGTTCAACTGATTATTTACAGGGATTATTTTGAAAAATAAGTAATAATCTTGTTCATGATACTGTAAATATTTTGAGACACTCTGGAGGTTAGAGAAAGTTTCCCAAATAACTCTCACTGCTCTGAAAGCTTTACATAAAAATGTCATTCCTCAAACTCTCAAACTCATTTGAGAATTTAAAATATTAACAGTTTAATTTCATTATAAATCTAATTTCTTAAACGCTGTTTAGCAATTAAAATACAACAGAATAGACAAAGAAGCTGTGAACAGATAGGAAGACACAGCTGTGTCTTTCCCAACGGTTTAGGTCTTTGTCTAAAATGCACTGCTTTGTCAAAAGAGGATTTTTGAGGTAACCCCTCCATTGATTTTCAATGACTTGAGGAAGCTGAGAGGGTATTTCTGTTTTGGGGTAACCTCTTCTTCTGGTCATTCTATTGGCTGAGAATTGGCTACCCTTGTGGGTCTACTGCAAACTTTTCACACTCTGCCACTTACAGCATTCTGTCTATGCTTTCGAGACCTCATTCAAATCCAATCTTTCTGATGATACTTTTTCTAACTCCTCTGATTCACACTGGTCTTGGGGGGAATCAGGACATTCTATGACATCTAAAGGTAACGTGACGGGACTTTCCTGGCCATCCAGTGGTTAAGACTCTGCACTTCCACTGCAGGGGCACGGGTTCGATCCCCGCTCAGGGAACTAAGATCCCGTATGCTGCACAGCGTGGCCAAAAATAAATAAGATGTGAGACTTCTTAACAACACACATGTTAATGTGACAAAATCGGGTATGCAAGTAATTTGTTACTAATAATAGCTGAAAGGTACTTTTGAAAAATTTATTTAAAAATTTATTTAAAATTTATTTTAAAAATTTATTTAAAGACTAGGGTAGCTTCAGGATTATCTCTATAATAAAGACACTCTCGTTAAGTGCTTTTACATTTGCTTTTTTTTTTGGCTGTACGCGGGCCTCTCACTGACGTGGCCTCTCCCGTTGCGGAGCACAGGCTCCGGGCGCGCAGGTCCAGCGGCCATGGCTCACGGGCCCAGCCGCTCCGCGGCATGTGGGATCCTCCCGGACCGGGGCACGAACCCATGTCCCCCTCATCGGCAGGCGGACTCCCAACCACTGCGCCACCAGGGAAGCCCACATTTGCTTTCTTGAATTGAAAGAAATGGAAGAAAATAACCAGGAACTACCATAACTCAAAATTTATGCTATAGGCCTTAATGCTTCTCACTGGGGCCATCTATGATTTATGCCACAGGAGGAAAAACAAAACAAAAACTATGAAGTTCTGACCTAAACTACGCAATTTAGAACTTCCTTACATGCTGTTTTATGTTACTCCCTAAGGATTTAATATATGTAAGTTACTTCTCTCACTACCCTGTGAGTTTCTGGAGGAAGAGGGTTTCAAATGTAGCAAGTAAAAATAGATTTAGCAGATATTACATGGGACATATTTATACTAAAAGAAAAATCATTGTTTATCTGATATTCAAATGTAACTGGGTGTCCTGTGTTTTATCTGGCAACCCTAGTCAAGAAACAAGTCATGCTGATTAGTTCTTTCTATCTCTAACATGCCTGCTTCAGTGCTGGACACCTGGAGGGACTTCATTAAATACTTATGAACTGACAGTTTAGAGACTCTATTATTTCATTGCTATTTTATAAATAAGCATTGAAGAAAAAAACAAAAACAAAAACAAATAAAAGTGAATGTTCACCTCTCTGGATGATTTCAAAGAGGAACTAAGAGAAGAGCCCAGGGCTCCATTCTATCCTCTGTTGCAATCCTGCATGGTACTCTGCTACACGCTACAAAGCCAAGGATAACTTAATGACGTGATGCCTTAATTCCACATGGCACTTCAGGGTTATTATCTCATTCTTACCACAATTAAGTTTCAAAACAAATCAAGTCTACTTCTCACCAACTTCTTGAATATGTATTCAAGTATAACCAACTGTAAAACACAAGTGATCCAGCAGCCTAAAACCTAACATGGAGTGTCTTTGTATGCATTGTAATTTCTTCTTCCTTCTGGAATTGGAGACAGTTTAGACTCAGATGTGGGTTTCTTCTAGTTGGTAATAAAGTAAAGCTGTTGTCTCTTAATTTCACTAAACAATAAAGCAAAATAGCAACATTCTACTTTGCATATAAATTTGATGAGTTCCTCCTTATAAGATTTTAAGAAAATATGAATGAGAAGAGACTTTTTACTGGTTAAAAAATAGCATCTGTGCGACCTCCATTTAGTTTCCATGGTGTTTATTGTTAAACATTTTTAGAAATACCGTCAATACAGATCAAGTGAAAGTAGATACGACCTCTAGTCAAATGAAATTAAAACTATATTTAGATTTCCATATTCTTCCAGAAAAGTGAAGAAGAATATTACACACTTGTGGCTGGATTCTGAAATTCAAGAGTATATAGAAGGGTATATAGAAGAGCTAAATTCCAAAAAGGTTGATTAACTTTTGTTTTATCAGATTTGGTGCCAACAGAGTGGTATAAATTAAGCAAATAATGAATATGACAACCTATCTTAGCTTACAAAGAAATAAGATATTTTCAATTCTCAAACTATGTCTTACAGGAAGAAACTCTTTTAGGATTTTAGAGAAAGAACCCCCAGATATTATTTACTCCATCTTTTTATACTATATATATATATATATATATATATATATATATATACACACACACATATACCAATATCTATATATTCCCTCTTTCAAGGTATTTTTCCATGTCATAATAGAAACATTTAAAAAATGTCAAATAATCAAAAGGCTCAGCAGAGGTGGTCTCATTACTAACTTCCTTTTTCTACCTTCCAGGGTGATAAAAAAATATATTTTGCTCATAAACAACTACAAGACCGCAGCAAATGGTAAGTCATTTCACCAGGTAAAGGACGAAGTAATGTTGAAAGGTATTGGATGTGTACTGCACTGGATACTGTACTTTGATGCTTATTATAAAAATAAGGCGACATCAATTTTTAACCATCCCAAATGTTTTCCTTTACAACTCACTCTACAGTTTGGTCTTTAACAATCAAAATATCATCATTAAATCATTCCTTCAGAGAATCGCGTTTTATCTATTACTTCATTGTCCATTTGACAGCTAACGTGACATTTAGCGATAAATCAGTGTGTTCAAATGTAGATAGATATACGTGTACACTAAAAATAAGTATGAAGGGGCTTCCCTGGTGGCACAGTGGTTGAGAGTCCGCCTGACGATGCAGGGGACGCGGGTTGGTGCCCCGGTCCGGGGGGATCTCTCATGCCACGGAGCGGCTGGGCCCTTGAGCCATGGCCGCTGAGCCTGCGCGTCTGGAACCTGTGCTCCGCAACGGGAGAGGCCACATTGGTGAGAGGCCCGCGTACCAGAAAAAATAAATAAATAACAATAAGTATGAAAACACAGTCATTATCTAATCATTTGTGCAGAGTAGGACAGCTAAAAATTCAGGATTTATGTTTAGTTTTAAATTTGAGTTAGAAGGTTAATTAATTCCAAGTTAAAATAATAATTTATGGGCTATACATATATTTTTAAAGTTATGGTAGAAGATAGCTCATTTAGTCACAGAACTAAAGGCTGATTTTAATTTATTTTTTTCTAAGACTTATTTTTCCTGACCCTGAGAAGTACCTAGTAAGATATATAAATCCTAAAATGTGCATTTTATTGACTCAACTGGTAGCTTAAAACTAACAACCACCCAGATGCTATTTTGTATAAAGAAAAAATGAGACTTTTGAACTCATTTAATTTTCTTTAATTAACATTACTATAAAAGAATGAAATTAGAACACTTCCTAACACCATACACAAAAATAAACTTAAAATGGATTAAAGACCTAAATGCAAGGCCAGACACTATAAAACTCTTAGAGGAAAACATAGAACACTCTATGGCATAAATCACAGAAAGATCCTTTTTGACCCACCTCCTAGAGAAATGGAAATAAAAACAAAGATAAACAAATGGAACCTAATGAAACTTCAAAGCTTTTGCACAGCAAAGGAAACCATAAACAAGATGAAAAGACAATCCTCAGAATGGGAGAAAATATTTGTAAACGAAGCAACTGACAAAGGATTAATCTCCAAAATATACAAGCAGCTCATGCAGCTCAATATCAAAAAAAACAAACAACTCAATCCAAAAATGGGCAGAAGACCTAAATAGACATTTCTCCAAAGAAGATATACAGATTGCCAACAAACGCATGAAAAGATGCTCAACATCACTAATCACTGCAGAAATACAAATCAAAACCACAATGAGGTATCACCTCACACTGGTCAGAATGACCATCATCAAAAAAATCTACAAATAATAAATGCTGGAGAGGGTGTGGAGAAAAGGGAACCCTCTTGCACTGTTGGTGGGAATATAAATTGATACAGCCACTATGGAGAACAGTATGGAGGTTCCTTATAAAACTAAAAATAGAACTACCATATGACCCAGCAATCCCACTATTGGGCATATACCCTGAGAAAACAGTAAATCAAAAAGAGTCATGTACCACTATGTTCATTGCAGCACTATTTACAATAGCCAGGACATGGAAGCAACCTAAGTGCCTATCGACAGATGAATGCATAAAGAAGATGTGGCACATACACACAATGGAATATTACTCGCCATAAAAAGAAATGAAATTGAGTTATTTGTAGTGAGGTGGATGGACCTAGAGTCTGTCATACAGTGTGAAGCAAGCCAGAAAGAGAAAAACAAATACCATATGCTAACACATATATATGGAATCTAGAAAAAATAAATGGTTCTGATGAACCTAGGGGCAGGGCAGGAATAAAGACACAGACATAGACAACAGAATTGAGGACATGCGGAGGGTGAAGGGTAAGCTGGGACGAAGTGAGAGAGTGGCATGGACATATATGCACTACCAAATGTAAAATAGCTAGCTAGTGGGAAGCAGCTGCATAGCACAGGGAGATCAGCTCGGTGCTTTGTGACCACCTACCTACAGGGGTGGGATAGGGAGGGTGGGAGGGAGGCACAAGAGGGAGGGGATATGGGGATATATGTATACATATAGCTGATTCAGTTTGTTATACAGCAGAAACTAACACAAAATTGTAACGCAATTATAACGCAATAAAGATGTTAAAAAAATTAACATTACTATCATTTCTCCTAAATTGCCTATATACATATATTTCTGTCTATGCAAAATATAGACCAAATTTGAGCTAAACACAAAGGTTCAGCTGAAACAGATTCTGCTAAAATTTATTGAGCAGTCGCTTCATTCTAGCTCCATGCCAACAGTGCTCATATGCATTACTGCATTTAACCTTCACCAAAAGTCCCTTGAGGTAGGTTCTAAGATCACTGGTTTATACCTGAAGATGTCACTGATCTTCTCTATACCCCACTGGCTGCTCTGTACTTTGAAAAGCTATAGGAGTCACTGAGTGAATCATTTCACAGAATACTGAATTTTAGTGTCTCATATTTTTATGTAATTTTGTTTGAGTAATTTGTCTTTGACAAATTGAACGAAGGGACTATTCTTATACAACACACCTGGCAAAGAGTTACATAAACAACAGATATTTTAAAATGATTCCATGAATAAATAAACGAATGCCTATTGACAGGCAGCTGGATTCTGTAGTTATTTTTGGAGCTTCTCATTTCCACCAGCAAAATTAAGGGGAAGCACTATTATATGGTGTTGAAGTCTTTTCACACTCTATAATATGATAGGGGAAGGTAAGCAGATGAGTAGAAACAGTTCAGTACTGTAGCAGACACCATCAGTGCTCTGTCCATTTCCCGTTGGGTCTCTTTTATCATTGTAGTGCACACAGGCTCATGATGTATTGATATTTTCCCTCCCCAAAACCCAAAGTTAGGTTTTCTTAAGGGAGGAATGCCCTCAGGCAACTGGAATCTATTTGTCTATAAGCAAGCAGGAAATGCCAGGGGATTTACTCTGAGAGGACAGTCTGAACCAATGACTAGGTTGTAGCAGTATAACTACTTCAATCCTCTTGTCCTCAACCAGTGCAGTGCAACTTTGAAGTATGACCCACACCGTTTCCAGATCTTTCCCTGCAGTACTGAACCAACTTTATGCTCCCTGTGATTTTGCCTCATATTACTCCCTTGCTTGTGTTCCTTTACCTCTTCTTTCCATTTCCTCACTCCTGTATCTATTTTTCCTGGCAACACTTGGTAGACAAGTTGCTTTTACAGGATCTTAGTTTCAAATTTTGCTTCCCAACCTAAAACAAATATAGCCACAATGCACTGGAGACACTAAAAATAGCTTGTGAGTTTTACTCAAAGGCCTCAATTAAAGAATGACCCAGCTGTAATCAAACCCTGCTTTAGGCAGAAAAATGAACTCCCTAACATGTCCACTTCCTAATCTCAGAACCTGTGAATGTTATGTTACATGGCAAAGTGGAATCAAGGCTGTAGATGATATTAAGGTTTCAAATCAGCTGACCTTAAAATAAAGAGATTGTCCTAGATTATTTAGGTGAGCCCAATGTAATTACAAGAGTCCTTAAAAGAGGGCTTCCCTGGTGGCGCAGTGGTTGAGAGTCCGCCTGCTGATGCAGGGGATGCGGGTTCACGCCCCGGCCTGGGAAGATCCCACATGACGCAGAGCGGCTGGGCCCGTGAGCCATGGCCGGTGAGCCTGCGCGTCCGGAGCCTGTGCTCCGCAACGGGAGAGGCCACAGCAGTGAGAGGCCTGTGTACTGGAAAAAAAAAAAAAAGAGGAAGATGGGGACAGAAAACAGTCAGTGTTGTGGTGAGAGAGACTCGGCAGGCCATTGTTGGCTTTGAAGATGGAAAGGGTCCATAAGCAAAGGATTACTGGAAACCCTGAGAAGCTATAAAAGGCAAAAATAATTCTCCCCTAGAACCTCCAGAAAGGAACACAGTCCTGCCAAGACCTTGATTTTAGCCTAGTGAGACTCATTTTGGATTTCTATCCTCCAGAACTGTAAGATAATAAATTTGTGTTGTTTAAGCAATTAGGTTTAGTGGCAATTCATTATAGGAGCAATAGGAAACTAATACAACCACTGTTAATTTAATTCTGGCTCTGGAAGCTAGTGGCTAGGCGGCCGTGGGCAAGATATTTTAATCTCTCTGGGCCTCACCTGTCTCATGGATAAAATAACTATCTACCTCATAGGGTTGTTCTGAAGACTGAGACAGTACATATCAATTACTTAGAAGAGTATTTGGCCTAGTAAGAATTCGCTAAATGCTGGTTACTCTGTTACTGTTGTTATTAAGTGCGCCCTATTCCTGGGAAACTTGGAACTTTTTCTTCCTCTGTGTTTATGTTAATCTGCATGGTATGAGTAGGGTTTGAAGAAAAGAGCCATGCAATATACAGGTAAAGAAATGCCATTCTGGTGCTCTGCTCCGTGAGGTTCATGTACGCTAAACGGACTTAACAGGATTCATCAAATATGTGGTATAGTTACCGTAATATTATGTCAAATCCACATTCCTTAATATTTTTCAGGCCAAACAATATGGTGACAATGAAATACAAACTGGACACCTGTCACCAAAGTGTAAGCAGTATTAGAGATATACCCTTTGAAAGAAGTATTCTAATATCATACTAAGGCAGGAATGCAGTAAAAAAATAAACCTGCTTGTATATTTTTATCAGACTTCAGAAATGCAAAGATATATGCTGACATGAATTCTGAATATTAAAGCTAAACAAGAGATACATTCATCATTATGAATGGCACGTATGTGGACGTACAAATCTTGCAAGATTGTTTGCATATAGCAATCAAATTATCTTGGCCAAGAAGCCTTAACAGAAGTTCTTTAGATGACCTTTAATGAATATGCTCTGGGAGCAGTGCAGAAACAGCAGAAATGAAAAAGAACCGAAAGTAGCGTTAAAAATGTCATTTCCTTCAAGCTATGTTTCTTTATAAAAGAAACTTAATCCTTCCCTTGTGTTGGTAAATCCCAGTTAGTACTAAAGCAGCTGTAAATAAGAGGTTGGAAACAATTAAAATGAAGTAAAGGTGATCCACAGAGTCAACACTATAGACAATATGAAACAAACAAAGCGATTTTAACAATTCATCCTGGGAAAATGTTCGCATTTTGGCCATCATTTTAGGCAAAGTGAGTATTTTCTTGGTAGCAGGTATTTCTATTTCCTCTCAGAGGGATAAAGGAAGACTTTTAGTACAGTTGCCAGTTTTTGTTTGTTTGTTTTTTTAAGGAAGTTACAGAGATCCACTCAGGCTGGGCTCATTTTAGCTTAATTTGGATCAACAGTAAAGCCATAGCATCGTACTCACTGGTATGGTGACAAAGATCAGCTAATTTTGCAGAAAATAAAAATGAAAATACGGTTTTACTGTACAGACTGTGCATTAGATGTATTCGGGCACATGATAATTGCACACCCTGCACCACTGCAGGGCCAGGTGGGCATGTTTCTAACTCCATTAGAGTTACTGGAAAAGAATCCAAATTCCTCTTCCACTGATTCTGGACTCGTGCTAACTCCTCCCTAGAGATAGCAACAGAAGCATTAAAAATAAAATCAACTACTAAAATACAACATTAGCAAGCCCTTCCTTTACCTCACACCAAAGGGGATTCCTGCACAGCTTTTTCACTTGGCATTCAATTCACTGTGCTGTGAGAAGGGTGAGAATATCCCAGGGCAGGAAGCCCTACCCCTCACTGAATTTATTAGTAGTCCATAATCCCAGGGCTGCACTCGTCTGCAAGTGCCACTGCCATCTGTAGCTTATGGAAGTTCTTGAAGGCCCTCCTTGTTCCCCTGTAAGTAGATCATTGTAAGAATACTAGCACTATTGTCATCAACAAAAATAATAAAATCCGTGGAGGCAGAAGCAGCAGCCATATGCCAGAAATGTGTTGCAAGCCTTATCCTGTTTCTACCATATTCTCTACCTATGAGGGCTGTGCTCATATCTTCATTATTCCTGATGAAGAAAAGGAGCCCCCCCCCCCCCCCCGGCAGAATGAAGTAAAGCCAGGACTGCATGACTATCAAGTGGCAAGCGAGGCTTCTACATCAGGTCTGTGATTCCAAAAGTAACCCTCCTGGTATCTAAATCACTATGAAAGGTAACATCTTAAAGGCGATCTTGTATCAAATTTTACTTTGATCTGGTAAAAGCTGATATAGATGGAGATTATCCTTTGAACCCTCTGTGATCTACTTCTTCTATTTCCCATACACATCTCTCCACCCTACTCCAACCACCATCCTGTAATTCCTTCTAGGATTCCACACATTTTAAAGGAAAACAGAGAAAAGATGATCCACACTAACAGGACTATATCAAAATACTGTGTGACACTGTGACACTGTAGTCAGAGAATCACGTTGGGTACAAGTAGTCTCTCCAGGGCTTTTTACAGGGGAAGACCTCATCCTCGACTTTGACTCTTGTGAATTGGTCACCACATAATTCTATAATAGAGTGACTCACTATAAATCTATGTCTTTCTGAACAATTTGGAAGAGTGCTGTTTTAAGGTTTTCCACATTTTCCACCCTTTTGCTCTCCACGCTATATACACTGAAACAGCTCCTGTTACTACTGGCAGCCCCAAGTGCAAGACGACTAAGATAACTATGAATTGTGCTGTTATTTTATGAACAGATTCTGTTTCGAAGTATTCTGTACAACTGCAGATCTCCATAATTAATTCTGCAATGGCAAATTAACTAGAACAGTCCACTGATTTTACAATCTCACCCTTTTCTTACCTTGTTGTCACTTGCTGAAAAAAATTTTTTGAGAAGTATAATGAGGAAGATTAAGTTAATTTGGATTTTTTTGGTTAAGCTTCCCTGTTTTCTCCCTGTTGGAATGAATCACCTCCTCTGCCTTGTTCTCTCTATCTTCACATTTTGATATTTGCTTTTATCATAAAGGCATCCACAGGACTAAACAATTAGACTGCCTCACTGGTTTCTTATTTAGATACTTAGGTCATTTGAACACCTTTCTCACCCACCCATCATACCCGCTCACTTTTTTTTTTTTTGCGGTATGTGGGCCTCCCACCGCTGCGGCCCCTCCTGTTGTGGAGCACAGGCTCCAGACGTGCAGGCTCAGCGGCCATGGCTCACGGGCCTAGCCGCTCCGCGGCATGTGGGATCTTCCCGGACCGGGGCACGAACCCGTGTCCCCTGCATCGGCAGGTGGACTCTCAACCACTGCGCCACCAGGGAAGCCCATACCCGCTCACTTTTGGGGAGTTGAGAGGTGAAGTGCTGCTCATCCTTCCTAACATTCAGTTTAGGAATCATCTTTTCTTCCCAATTTCTTATTTCCTGACCCACCCTGGATTAGGAACTCTCCTATGTGTTCTGATGATAAACTACTATCAAATTTTCTCATAATCTATTTTACATTTACACATCTATTTACATGTCTATCTTTCCCCACTGTTTATTTTATCATATTACTTCTTCAAAGCTTATGCAGTATCTGAATATTGAAGGTGCTGAATAAATGTTGATTGAATGTAAAAGAAACCCTGCTCAAATTATTGTTAAAAATTAGCCATGTCTCTCTAAAAAGGGAGCTGAATGCTCATTTACACCCTTGTATGGAATTTCCACCGGTATTTCAGGGACAGTTTCACAGTAAGTAATAGGAATGTTTATTCAGGATTCATGAAAAATTAGTGTAGTTAGAGGAGATTGTGGAAACTGACTTTATAAGGAACAAAAGGCTATCAAGGTATTATTTTTGTGAAATGTAAATTATCATAATTAAATACATTTGAGGTATCTTCTTGAAGTTGAAATTATTATTGACTCAGTTCTTAAACAAGCATTTTTAGTAGATGCTGAATTAACCTACTGCAGTTTTTTCTTCTTTTTAATTTTGCAATTGCATGCAATTTTTTTCTGAACTGAATTTTTTCCTTATTGGACCAAAATTTATGTATTCCATTTTGAGATGCCATATGATAACCATTCTATAAAGCAAGGTATTGATGTGTATGCAAACGAAAACAAGAATGGCTTACCTTTTATAGAGAGCTTTTAGGTTTATTATCTCTATTTGTTCACCCCAAGGGACCAAGAATTATGCTGTACCATAACTACCCAAATTACCCAAGTATCCCCCAAATTAATGATGATGATGATAGCACCTTTAAACTACAGCTTGATTTTTTTAAGTCATTATCAATTACTATTCATATAGTAGACATCAGATAATCACCACTCCATTCATAAAATAATTAGCTTTAGGATGTAATGATAACTAATTTTGTTGAGACAAAGAGTTGACAAGAAGACAAAACCTCTTATTGGAGAATCAATTAGTTTGCAGAAGATGTTAATGAGCTAAATTTAATCAATTAAATACCATGAGCAAAGTGTAAGATCAAAGTAGCAAAGAAAAAAAAAAAGCCAAACTGACATCAGAGCATTAGCCAGATTAAATTTTGGTTGATTTATCAACAAAGCCTAACATAGAGTCATTAAATCTTTAAAACAAATACCAACACAGCACCATAGCAATTCCATTTTAAAAATTAAGTTAATAAAGAAATGCAAAAGAACACCCATACCCTCTACTGAATATTTCCTAATCAAAGATTCAACAACTGCTCTACAGAATTTAAAATGGTAGATAATAAACACTAGGTAGAAATCATTCTTACCCTCTTTTCCCCAAAGCAAACAAATGAAACAATGTATAACAGGGACGTGTTTTAAAAGCCAAAAATGGGTTATTAACTAGTAACTAAATGGTCATAAATATTTAAAAAAATCGGGCCTATTCTTTGCCTGGAGTGCAAGGGATACATGAAACTCTTCTGAATCTTTCTAAATGTAACACTTTAATTTTATTTATGCTCTCAGATCCTCAACTTCCTAATCTACAGAATGTGGATAATAAGATCTGCTCCAGAGCTGTAAGAATTAACTGAAATAATATATATTAAACCTTTAACTCTGAACCCAACCCAGAATGAGCAGTCATTATATGTGAGTTAATAACAACACCACAAACTTACGGTACTACATTGCAGTGGGATATAAACAAATTCTAACTGCTTTCTTAGGTATAAACCAGTCTAAATGAATTCATTCTAATTTTACTATAAACCCTTTCTATTTTCAACTTAAAAATAAAATTACATGTATTTTACATTAAATATATATGTATATATCTCTATACATACACACATGCATCATCCCCACAGCAGCCAGGTTTCAGAGAATGCAGTCACAGGGTGTTCTGAGGTGTAACAGCTTTGCTAACTCTTTCACTATCTACTCAAAGAATGGAGCTAGGGTTGAAGCAAGTATCCTATACTCTTTACTGCACTTTCACAGAGGACATATGGAAAGGGGAAAATGACACAAAACAGAGGAAACTACCAGGAAAAGCAAATTTGTTCCCAATTTCAGTCTAAGATTCACAAACTCAGAAGCCTGCAGGGGCTGGGCAGGACGGGGACTAGGGTAAAACGGAGAGCACGTTCCCTAACAGCAGGCTGTGGCCATTCGTAAGATTTTTAAAGAGAATCCAGACACGGTTATGTAAAAATGCCCTGACTTTAAAATTTTGGTGGTAATGCTTTTGTACATCTAAAGGCTATAGTCTGGAACCTCTGTTTAAAGAGGAATTCTCACAGCAGAGGTAGAGCCAGGTAACACAGAAGGTATCAGTGGCGAGAGCCAAGAAGTAAGGCACTAGGTTGGCAATGAATACCAAGGCCCTATGGATAGAACTCCCTTCGTCTGGAATGTTCTTCCCCACCAAAATCTACCTTACAGACTCCAGCTTCCAAGGACCACCCCCTACTGGAATCTCTCCCTCACCCCTCTACCCACGCACAGCTATGTTCCCACAGCACCCACATGTAGACACTGATATCGCACTAGTTAGAACACACTTTACACTAACAGTAAACCTGCTCACTAATTAATATGTGAGCAACATGAAGGCTGTATTTTCATTGGGTTTTGTTCAACATCACATCCCCAGTGTACCTAGAGATGATGTTCTATCAACAAATGTCATTTATTTGCTCTTCTTCCTTCTAGGCTGAGACTCCTAAGGATGACAGGGTGATATATTTCATCTGCAACCAGTGACTGTCTCAATGCTGAATATGTAATAGTTATTCATGTAATGTTTTTTAAGTATATTCATTAAGTGGCTACTATTAGGCCCTGTTTTAGAGATTTAGGATCTATCAGTGAAGAAAGGAGGCGTAGATCCCTGCCCTCATCCCTCATATGGCTTCCATTCTACTTTGCATGGGTTTAGTGGTGGTGGGGGCATGGTTTGGGGTGGAACAATGAACAAATAAACTATAAAATCTATCAAAAGGTGATAAGTACTGTGGAAAAACAGAAAGAGCAGAATAAAGAGATTGGGAACAAGGGGATTGGGTGTGTGGGAGCAAAAGCAGAATTAACTAGGGTGTCAAGGTAGGTATCATTTGGGAGGGTGAAATTTGAGCAGAGACTTGAAGATGAGGAATTTAGTCAATCAGACATATGGGGAAAGAACATTCCAAGCAGAGGAAATAACTTAGAGCAAAGGCCCGAAGGCCTGGGTGTCTGATGTGTTCAAGAAATGGCAAAGGAGGCCAGCTTGGCTACAGAGGAGAGGAATAGGACAAAGGGCTGGGGGCAGGTGGGTACAGATAGTATAGGGCCTGACAGGCCACATTAAAGACTGGGAATGAATGAATGCCAGCAGAATCAAGTGGCCAAAAATCAAGTCTTAGATAATGGGAAAAGATGAGTACAAAATATAACCAAAGAACATACTCCAATTCAAATGCAGTGAACATGTTGGGGTTTGCTTTGCTGTTAGTGCTCTAATATCCAAGCAGTGGTGATACAAATAAAATAAATAAAATGGAATAATATTGCGGCTATGAAAATGAGAGCCGTGCCTGTGTGTGTGTGTGTGTGTGTGTGTGTGTGTGTGTGTGTGTGAGAGAGAGAGAGAGAGAGAGAGAGAGAGAGAGAGAGAGAGAGAGAGAACCGGGCATTATGAGTATGAATTAATGTACAGTAATTACATTTTAAAGACAGAAAACAATTAGCACAGCAGCCGATGAGGAAAATGTAACAGCAGTATTACTGACACATGCGGAAGAAAAAAGTTATAATAACCACAACTAGCAACAGTAGGAACGGTTGCATGAGTTTGATTTTATAGAGGTCTAGGTGAATTTTCAGAACTTTCATTGTATTTTTTAAACATCACTTTGTCCATCATAATCAAACTACAAGAGTATCTGCAACATCTTCAAAACATCTTCCATATTAAAGAACTAGATCCCTAAGGAAACATTTTTCCCATTTTCCTTAAAAAGTTTCCAATATACATCACAGGGCGCTTGTTACGTAACAACTCTTCAATTTGGCTGGTAAACAGCAGCCACTTTATTTCTGCAACAGCAGGGGGTTCTTAACCTGGTTTTCACTGGCAGTTTTTGGAATGTGAGCCCCTCAATTGTATGCACAATTTTCTATATATGGGAATTTTTCTTGGAAAAGAGTCTGCAGTTTTTAGAGTTTAAACCTATAAAAGATTAAGTTCCAAGGCATTAGAAAATCTTTGAAAGTGCTATCTAACAGTTGGGCTTCTTAAGATGACTGTAAAATGCCCTATTTTTGTCATGATCTAGACTAAGGCAACACCTACACTAACAAATGGGAGTAATAAGCAAAGGTAATTATTTGCATAATTCAAAACAAAGAAAAAAATTA
This sequence comes from Monodon monoceros, assembly GCF_005190385.1. NCBI lineage: Eukaryota > Metazoa > Chordata > Mammalia > Artiodactyla > Monodontidae > Monodon > Monodon monoceros. The sequence continues at coordinate 42,571,367 of NW_021703781.1, forward strand.
CTCTCCAGAATTATCTGAACAAGGTAGACATTAATATGGTTTGCTTTGAATTAGATAACTACCCCAGTCATCCATTTACAGCATCTATGATTAGAGGTAATTTTCAAGGTAAAATAAAAATTCCTTTTCCTATAAAGCACTTAGGGTTTCATTTCATTTTTGAGATTTGCTTTCACAGGGTTTTTTCTTGGCTTTCAGCTGGATATTTTCAAATAATCTGCTTTCACATAAAATATGAATGCCAGAACATCTGAGCTCCTTAAGTAGACATAGCTAGATTAAACTTATTTCACTTTTATTTTCTCTGGCAAAGGGAAAAAAAAAACAAAAATGAAAACAACAACAAGTGGGAAAGGATAAGAGTTATTCAGACCAATTCTTTTAAGAAAAAATACAGAAACATCCTTATTTCCTTATTTCCTCCTAGGATGATTTAAAGATTGACTTAAACTTTCACTCTCCAAAAAAGTCCCTATTAGGATAATATTTTCACTTCTTAGACAATCTGTATTTATTGGGTCTTTCTAATAGTAAAAGTTAAATGAATGCCAGGAAATTCCAACAATGCTCTTTATCCAAGGACTTCCTGAACACTCACACTGCATAAGGCATTACAATTGTCATCCCATTTTACAGAAGAGAAAACAAGCATAATCTATTTATTCACATTCACATCACTAGTAATTGGGATGAAAAACCAGAACTCCAGAGACCATACTTTTGCATTCCTCTATGAATTCTAAAGCCACTTCACCTTACAATTCACAAGTAAATAATTTTGCAGGTAATCCAAATGAGAAAATCATACTTCCCATGGAAACTGGATTTTCGATTTGTGTTACTTACGAATTAGCTTAACATTCCTCTTTATTTTGGGTTTCCAATAATCATTCCAATGGTGAAACATTTTAGAAATTTTGTTTTAAACCTCATTTTGCTAAATAGTGAAATTTATGGCATTAAATAAAACAAGGATTTTTTTTTCACATTTGAATTGTGTTTGTTGTACTTTATGTGAAGACACATTTCCTAAACCCTTTATTGCCTCTGAGAGAACACAACATGGATGAGATCCCAATCAAGTGTTTGAACAAATTCTCAGCACCACACAACTCTGTGCCTAACGGGGTCAGGTTACCACCCAGAAATGTAGTCCTAAATGGAAGAGCAACCTAAGAATTTCAGAAACTTCCTTATCACAGGGAAAATCATCAAATTTTATGTCAGAACTATGCTTTTTTCCCCAAAATGTGTTTTCTGAGGAATATTACACACAACTTTCTATCTTTAGTCTATTATCCTCTAAATTTTAGCATCCAATCATACTAAGTGAAGTCAGAAAGAGAAAGATAAATACCATATGATATCACTTATACACGGAATCTAAAATATGACACAAATGAACCTATCTATGAAACAGAAACAGCCTCACAGACATAGAGAACTGACTTATGGTTGCCAAGGCGGGCGAGTGGGGGAAGGATGGATTGGGAGTTTGGGGTTAGCTTATACAAACTATTATATATTCAATATCCTGTGACAAACCATAATGGAAAAGAATTTTTAAAAGAATGATATATATATTCATATATATATATATATATATCTGAATCACTTTGCTGTACAGCAGAATTTAACACAACACTGTAAATCAACTATACGTCAATAAAAAATAAATTTTAGCATCCAGCAAATCTATACTTCAAATGTAACAAGCATAGGAAATCCTGTCTACTTAAAAAGCAATTCAGTATATGTCTCAGATTGTTCCTATACTACACAAATATACTAGAACAAATTTGAGGAGGTCATGTGGAATATTTTCACCTAAAACATGCATTCTCTGTCATATTCTAAGGAATCATCCTCCATAACAGGTGAAACTGAGGCATAACAAAAGGCTAATAAATCTACCAATTAGGTCTGAAGAACAATGGAGAAAACAAATTGGGTTTAATGTAGGAATATCAAGAAAATCCTAAGGGCTGAATCTCTGAAGTACAGGCTGATTTGCAATCACAAGGGTAACTGCTAGTAACCCCAGGAAAATTGTTTGGCCAGAAGTAGAAATATAGTTACATCAAATCAGCCCCACTTTCCCAACCTCGTTCCCTTATACTGAAGAGGAAATATCTGATCAGCTTATTATTACTGCACACTGGGGACGGCTGCACCACAAGCAGACTATCATCACCGAATGAATGTGCACTGAAGTTTGCTCCTTCACTCCTTCACCACTTAAATGAATAATTTGGTTACACAATGAAACCACCCTAATCATCTTGTTTAGAACATATCTATTTCGATATCTTTTTCTCATGTTTAAATTTCTGCAAAATAAAAACATATCTGACATAACCTGAGACTGTTTACCCTACTGATGAAAATCAAGGTGATGGGACATATTGTTTCCAATGACTAAAAGATCTTATTATACAGGAAGGACATCTTATCTGCAACGAAATTGTTTGCCCACATGGTAGGAACAAAACTGAACAAGAGACACAACTCTAAAGATTAACAAGATGTTATTGTGTTAGGCAGAATTTCTAAAATGGCTCCCCACAAAGATGTACTTCCCTGAACCCCCAGAACCAATGAATATGACGAAACATCCCTCCTGTGAATAGGTTGTTATATGGCACAGTTGGTCTTAAAATATGGAGTGTGTCCTGATCTAATCACACAATCCCTTTAAAAAGCCAAGAGTTTTCTCCAACTGGTAGCAGAAGGGAAAGAGAGGAAGATGCTAAGCGAGAAAACAGGCACCAGGCTTAAAAATGGGAAGGGTCATTTGACAAAGAAACAGCCACCTTAGTTTTATAACTTCAAGGAACTGAATTCCATCTAAAACCTGAAAGATTATAAAGCAAATTCTTCCCTAAAGACTTGATTGCAGTCTTGGGAGACCCTGAGCAGAGAACCCAGCTGAGCTCCCTGGGAATTCTGAGCTACAGAACTGTGAGACAATAAATAGGTATTGTTTTTAACCCTCCAAATTTGCAATAATTTGTTATGCAGCAATTAAAAAAAAGAGTAGATATTTCAACAAGGATGGAGTAACATGTAGCAGTAAAATGTCTCCTCCCGACTTCATCATTTTCACAGATTGCTATTTATTTTGAAATGTTTTACCAGAAGGTGAAAATAAACTGGTTTAATTATCAACTTACCATTTATTTCTTATGTCCCTATATGAGCCAACTAAACCTGATAACATACCCTAACAGAATACTCTAGTGCAAAAAAGGCAGTGCAGATAATGGTTACCTATGACATTCAGATTAGATTTGCTTGCCAAAAAGTTTGTATAAACATATGTTAATACTACCTTAGTAATTAATACGTATATTGAGGGAGATAATTTGAGGCTATGCAAATATCCTATTTCACCTTAAAGTTTCACCCAATGATTTTAATCATTTCCAGTGGACCTTACCTGCAACAACTGTTAACCGTGTTGGTCTAATGATGGTTTAATAAATCCCTCATTTTTTTCTACATTTATTAAGTAGACTTATTCAGTAAGAAATATCTGTCCCTTCTCCATTCATTCATTCATTCATAGCATTTCCTTACTTTGGGGCTCCTAGATCATTTTGTATTTTCTCTACCCCAGCTGTAGAATCAGCCATTCCTCCTAGGAGCCCTAGTTTCTTTTATTGGAGACTGGCATTTAGAAACCAAGATCTGGGCAATAAATATGCTGTTGCTACTGGAATAACACTGCTTCTAGGTTCCTCAGTGAACAGAACTAGAAAATATATGCATGTATTCCAACTCATGTATGCATATATGTATGTATGTATGTATGTTTATATGTATGTATATATGTATGTACGTATCTATCTACCTACCTACCTGCATTCATACTGATATCTCTGACTCTAATCTAGCACTGTAAGGCAATTCTAGTCTTCCTCCCCCTTTCTTATTTGTAACTTACTTCTCTCACAGTGAAAATTCTGGCTCTCATTACGTATATTCTTATATTTTTAAATATCTGCTCCGTACTTTGTGTCCACCTAGAGGGGTGGGAGGGAGACACAAGAGGGAGGAGATATGGGGATATATGTATATGTATAGCTGATTCACTTTGTTATACAACAGAAACTAACACACCACTGTAAACAATTATACTCCAATAAAGATGTTAAAAAATATCTTTATATCATCGCTTAGCTATTATCATATTTATATATCATGGAATGAATATCTGGAAGCAGGACAAAAAGTAAAGGTCTGAATTTGATGCATGTTCATAGCCAAGTTTTATCAATTGTCTAGCAACTCAGAGGAAGATTTTGTATATCAATCTGTTCCTGGGAATAGAAAACCTAATGTAATTTAAGAAAACTGGAATTTATAATTCAAGAAAACAGTGAATTATGAAATGCAGTTTTCACAACTAAGGGCACCATGCTTGCCCATTGTTCTATTTCTGCTACTCCTGCTAGTTGCTAGTTCTTGAATTGCACCCTGTCCTTGAAGTAAAGCCTATATATTTTTAAAAGTCAAGTTACCAAATTTATCTAAGAACTTAGCATAACTTGGAACTACCATGTTATTCTTATCCTATTTAATTAACTGGTCAGATCGTCTATATAATTTCATTTATCTCCTAATATAAGAAGGTTTAAAAATAAAGATCTAGGGCTTCCCTGGTGGCGCAGTGGTTGAGAGTCCGCCTGCCGATGCAGGGGAAACGGGTTCGTGCCCCGGTCCGGGAAGATCCCACATGCCGCGGAGCAGCTGCGCCCGTGAGCCATGGCCGCTGAGCCTGCGTGTCCGGAGCCTGTGCTCCGCAACGGGAGAGGCCACAATAGTGAGAGGCCCACGTACCGCAAAAATAATAAAATAAAGATCTAAACATTTAAAAAATATCATTTTTCTGATTATAAAAGTAATGTATATTCATTATAAAACATTTTGAAAGTACAGAAATATATGTGACGTAAAACATTTTAATCACTCATGCTCTATGCATTCAGAGATAAACTTTCTTTATATTTTAGCCTACATTCTTGGTAGGAGTATGTCTCTGGATCACTCCCATTTTGTTAATATGGATGATTTTATATATATGTATATGTATATATATAATATTATATATATATATTTAATATACATTTTTACTTCATATTATACATAGAATATTTTCTCATAATTTTATATATATATATTTTAGTAATAGAGTGAATGAAAATAAACTGAAAGTCCATAAACAGGCCTGCAAACTATTATACATAGAATGGACAAACAACAAGGTCCTACTGTATAGCACAGGGAACTATATTCACTATCCTATAATAAACCATATTGGAAAAGAATATGAAAAAAATATATATGTATAAGTGAATCACTTTGCTGTACAGCAAAAAGTAATACAACATTGTAAATCAACTATACTTCAATAAATTTTTAAAACTCTAGATATCTATTTTATAGCATACTGTATTACACTTGAAAAATTTAATATTCAAATGTGAAAAATAAAATAAAAAATAATCTAGAAGAAAATATATACAGGCAGCTTGACATATGTACCAAAGTTTAAAATGAACTTTTATATTTCTGCGTTTATTAAATATTGATCAAGAGTGTCTTTCCCAATCAGAAATAAAGTGAGTTTATCCTGATCATTTAATATAAATAGAATCACATAATATTTCTTTTTTTGTGACCTGCTTCTTACACTTAACATTTCAACATTCATCCATGTCTATGTAAAAGGCAGTAGATTAGCTGTTGTCTAAGGCTGTGTGGGGTGGGGAAAAATAGGAAGTGACAGACTATGGGTATAGGGTTTCTTTTAGGGGGAACAAAATGTTCAAAAATTAGATTGTTGTTATTACTGAGCAACACTGTAAAGCAGCAAAAAAACATTGGCCGTATGGTTTAAATTGATGAATTGTATGTTATATGAATTATAATTCAATAAAGAATATTTTATTTAAAGAAAAAAGTGAGTTATTACCATGAAAAAAAGGTGGGAGAGATGACATATTTGTAATATAGATGCACCAAAATTTTTCCAACAACTTGTTTCTCAAGAAAGTACTTTAGAACACCTTACTTTAATGCCTTGGTTTGTTTTGATTTGTCATTAGGAAGCAGACACTATGCAAATAAATTGGCTATTTCTTCAAATAAAACTGAACAAACTTTTCTGTGATATATGAGGAAAAATTTTGATTTAAAAGTTCTTAAATAGTAACGATACACACAGACTGATAGTGAAGGGATAGGGCTTCCCTGGTGGCGCAGTGGTTGAGAGTCTGCCTGCCGATGCAGGGGACACGGGTTCGTGCCCCGGTCCGGGAAGATCCCACATGCCGCGGAGCGGCTGGGCCCGTGAGCCATGGCCACTGAGCCTGTGCGTCCGGAGCCTGTGCTCTGCAACGGGAGAGGCCACAACGGTGGGAGGCCCGCGTACCGCAAAAAAAAAAAAAAAAAGAAAGAAAATTATAGGTCAATGTCCCTTATGAAGATAGATGTAAAAATCTTCAACAAAATATCAGCAAACTTAATTTAAAAATACATTAAACGGATTGTATGCCACAGTCAAGTGCGATTAATTTCAGGGATGCAATGAAAGTTCAACATCTGCAAGTCAATCAACATGATACACCACATTAACAAATTAAAGATAAAAATCATAGGATCATCTCAATCAATGCAGAAATACCATTTGAAAAAATTCAACATCCATTTATAATAAAAACTCTCAACAAACTGGATATAGAGGAAACATACCTCAACATAATAAAGGCCATAGATGACAAACCCACAGCTAGTATCATATTCAATGGTGGAAAGCTGAAAACTGTTTTTCTAACATTAGGAAAAAAGCAAGGATGCCCACTCGCTCCACCCTTATTCAATATAATATTGGTAGCCTTAGCCAAGGCAATTGGGCAAGAAAAAAGAAATAAAGGCATTCAAATCAGAAAAGAAGAAGTAAAACTGCCACTATTTGCAGATAACATGATACTATATATAAAAAACCTTAAAGACTCCACCAAAAAACTGTCAGAACTAATAAATGAATTCAGTAAAGTTACAGAACAAAAAATTATTATCAAAAATTGTTTCATTTCCATAAAATAATGAACTAATAACAATCCCAATTACATCAAAAATAATAAAATACATAGAAATAAATTTAACCGAAGAGGTAAAAGACCTATACACTGAAAACTATAAGACAATGATGAAAGAAATTGAAGAAACAAATATAAAGATATTTTGTGCTCATCAATTGGAAGAATTGATATTGTTAAAATATCCTTACTACTCAAAGCAATCCACAGATTCAATGCAATCCCTAACAAAATTCCAATGGCATTTTTTCCAAAGAAATAGAACAATTAGTTCTAAAATTTGTGTGGGACCACTGAAGACTTCAGATACTCAAACAATCTTGAAAAAGAACAACAAAGCTGAGGTATCATGCTCTATGATCAAACTATACTACAAAGCTATAGTAATCAAAACAGTATGGTACTGGCATTTAAAAAAACACATATAGATCAACAGAACAAAATAGAGTGCTGAGAAATAAACCCATGTATATATGGTCAATCAATTTATGACAAAGGAGCCAAGAAAATATAATGGAGAAAGGAGAGTCCCTTCAATAAATTGTGTTGGGAAACCTAGATAGCTGCAAACATAAGAATGAAACTGTATCTCTATGTTATACCATAAATAAAAATTAACTCAAAATGGATTAAAGGCTTACATGTAAGACCTGAAACCATAAAACTCCTAGAAAAACACATAGGCAGTAAGCTCCCTGACATCAGTCTTAGCAATGTTTTTGTGGATCTGACTCCAAAGGCAAAGAAAACAAAAGCAAAAATAAACAAATGGGATTACATCAAACTAAAAAGCTTCTGTACGGCAAAGGAAACCATCAACAAAATGAAGAGGCAGCCTACCAAATGGGAGAAGACATTTGCAAACTATATACCTAATAACCAAAATGTATAAAGAACTCACAATTCAATAAGAACAACAACCGAAAAAAAAAAAAAAACACCAAGGAATCTGATTTTTAAAAATGAGCAGAGGATCAGAATAGATATTTTTCCAAAGAGGACATACAGATGACCAGTAGGCACTTGAAAAGATGGTCAACATCACTAATTGCAGAGAAATGAAAATCAAAAACATAATGAGACATGACTTCACACTTGTCAGAATGCCTATTACCAAAGGACAAGAAATAGCAAGTGTTAGCATGAGTCAGAATGTGGAGAAAAGGGAACCCTTGTGCACTGTTTGTGGGAATATAAATTGGTGCAGCCACTATGGAGAACAGTATGGAGGTGCCCCCCAAAATCCAAAATTAAAAGTATATCTACCATATCTCCAAAGAAGACATACAGGTGGCCAGTAGGCACATGAAAAGATACTCATCACTGCTAATTATTAGAGATATGAAAATCAAAACAACAGTGAGGTACCACCTCACACCAGTCAGAATGCCATCTTTGAAAAGTCTACAAATAGCAAATGCTGGAGAGGGTGTGGAGAAAAGGGAACCCTCTTACACTGTTGGTGGGAATATAAATTGGTGAAGCCACTGTGGAAAATAGTATGGAGGTTCCTCAAAAAACTAAAAATAGAGTTGCCATATGATCCAGCAATACCACTCCTGGGCATATACCCAGAGAAAACTCTAATTCAAAAAGATACATGCACCCCAATGTTCATAGCAGCACCATTTACAATAGCCAAGACATGGAAACAACCTAAATGTCCATTGACAGATGAATGGTTAAAGAAGATGTGGTATATACACACACACACAATGGAATATTACTCAGGCATTAAACAGAATGAAATATGCCATTTGCAGAAACATGGATGAACCTAGAGATCATCACACTAAGCAAAGTAAGTCAGGAAGAGAAAGACAAATACCATATGATACCACTTATATGTGGAATCCCAAACATGTCACAAATGAACATATCTATGAAACAAAAACAGATTCACAAATATAGAAAACAGACCTGTGGTTGCCAAGGAGGAGGGGGGGTGGGGGAAGGAAGGATTGGGAGTGTGGGATTAGCAGATGCAAACTATTATAGATAGGATGGATAAACAACAAGGTCCTACTATTTATCAGAGTGAACTGTATTCAATATCCTGTGATAAACCATAATGGAAAAGAATATGAAAAAGAATGTATATATGTATATCTGAGACACTTTGCTATACAGCAGAAATTAAACACAGCATTGTAAATCAACTATACTTCAATAACATTTTTTTTGTGTGTGTGGTACACGGGCCTCTCACTGCTGTGGCCTCTCCCGTTGCGGAGCACAGGCTCTGGACGCGCAGGCTCAGCGGCCACGGCTCACAGGCCCAGCCGCTCAGCGGCATGTGGGATCTTCCAGGACTGGGGCACGAACCCGTGTCCCCTGCATCGGCAGGTGGACTCTCAACCACTGCGCCACCAGGCAAGCCCTTCAATAACATTTTAAAAAAAAAAAGTAGATCTACCATATGATCCACCAATTCCACTCCTGGGTATCTATCCAAAGAAAATGAAATCACTAATTTAAAAATATATATGCAATATTCATCACATCATTGTGTACAATAGCCAAGATATGGAAGCAACCTAAGTTTCCATTGATAGATGAATGGATAAAGAAGATGTCTCTCTCTCTCTCTCTCTCTCTCTCTCTCTCACACACACACACACACACACACACACAATGGAATATTACTCAGTCATAAAAAATACCTTACCATTTGCAACAGCATAGGTGGATCTTGACTGTATTTTATAATCAGATAGAGAAAGACAAATACTGCATGATTTCAGTTATATGTGGCATCTAAGAAACCAAACAAACAAAACAAAACCTCAACTCATAGATACAGAAAACAGATTAGTGGTTACCACAGGGGAGGACGGTTGGGGGTGAGGGTGTAAAACTGAAAAAGGAGATCAGTAAGTACAAACTTCTAGTTATAAAATAAGTCATTATAACTAGAAAGGAAAAAGTGTATGTAAAGTACAGCATGGGGAATATGGCCAATAATATTGTACTAAATTTGTATGGTGACAGATGGTAACTAGACTTATTGTGGTGATTTTCTAATATATACAAGTGTTGAATCACTATGTTGTATACCCAAGACTGATTTACTGTATGTCAATCATGCCTCAAAAAAATTATTAAATAGGTTCAAGTTTCTGTAATTAGACTGTTTACTGAGATGCTTTCAACAAGAAATAAACAGTTAAACAGTAGAAATCTTAGGGTATCACATTTTACTGAGTGTGGATATTGTGGTAATCATTTCACAATATATGTAAGTCAAATCATTATGTACACCTTAATATTGTACATTAATTACATCTCAATAAAATTTAAAAAAGGAGTTTAAATAAAACTCCTCTTTTGGTGTATACATTAATAATGACATAACATCACCAATATTCTTTTTTTTGACTTTCCTACATTTTATTTTTTATTTTTTTACACCTTTATTGGAGTATAATTGCTTTATAATGTTGTGTTAGTTTCTGCTGTACTACAAAGTGAATCAGCTATACATATACATATATTCCCATATCCCCTCCCTCTGGAGCCTCCCTCCCACCCTCCCTATCCCACCCCTCTAGGTCATCACAAAGCATCAAGCTGATCTCCCTGTGCTATGTGGCTGCTTCCCACTAGCCATCCATTTTACACTTGGTAGTATATATATGTCAATGCTACTCTCTCCCTTTGTCCCAGCTTCCACTTCCCCCTGACCCCATGTCCTCAAATCTGTTCTCTGTTTGTCTTTATTGCTGTCCCGTCACTAGGTTCATCAGTACCATTTTTTAAGATTCCATGTAAATGGGTTAGCATACGGTATTTGTTTTTCTCTTTCTGAGTTACTTCACTCTGTATGACAGACTCTGGGTCCAACCACCTCATTACAAATAACTCAATTTTGTTCCTTTTAATGGCTGAGTAATATTCCAATATATATATATATGTGCCGCATCTTCTTTATCCATTCATCTGTCAGTGGACATTTAGGTTGCTTTCATGTCCTGGCTCTTGTAAACAGTGCTGCAGTGAACATTGTGGTACATGTCTCTTTTTGAATTATGGTTTTCTCAGGGTATATGCCCAGTAGAGGGATTGCTGGGTCATATGGTAGTTCTATTTTTAATTTTTTAAGGAACCTCCATACTGTTCTCCATAGAGGCTGTATCAATTTACATTCCCACCAACACTGCAGGAGGGTTCCCTTTCCTCTACACCCTCTCCAACATTTATTGTTTCTAGACTTTTTTGATGATGGCCATTCTGACCAGTGTGATGTGATACCTCATTGAACATCACCTCTATTTTTGAGGGTTTCATGCATATCAGACATTGAACGAAGCACTTTACATCAATTACCTCATTTAGTCCTCACAACTCTAGAAGGTAGGCATTATTATTCTTATTTTAGAATAAAATAAACTGAGGCTTAGGTAAGAAGAGAAAGACACAACGTCACATATAATATTCTGTCTAGAGATACATAACTTGAATCTAGTCATGAAGAAATATCGCACAAATCCAAACTGAGAGATACTGTATAAAATAATTGGTTCGTAGTCCTCAAAAAATGTCAGTGCCATGACAGATAACAGAAAGTATCTTCAGTTTAAAAGAGACCAAGGAGGCATGACATTAATATATGATCCTTGATTGGATTCTGAAGTGGAGGGAAAAAGTTCTATAAACAGTATTATTGGGACACCTTTCAAAATTTGAAATAAGTGCTATAAATTAGATGAAATATCAACATTAAATGTCTTGAATTTTGATAACATAGTGATTACATAAGAATATATCCTTGTTGTTGGGAAACAGACATTAAGGCATTACGGGAAAACGGCATGATGTGTTGAACTTACTCTCAAACAATTCAGAAATAAATTATATATTATATATATAACACACATTTGTATCAATATATTATGAAAGACAATATGATAAAACAAATACAGAAAGATGTTAAAAACTGGTGGATTTGGATAAATATATATGGGAGCTTTCTGTGTTAATCTTGCAACTTCTATGTAAATTTGAAATTATTTCAAAATAAAATGTTTTTTAAAACCACAGCAGTATCTCTGAAGGCAGTAGATATTTCAAACTTTAGACTTTTTTCAAGTCTGAGTAGAGTCAGGTCTCATTTTTTGTAAGTGAGCGAATGGAGGTAATAAAACTTGGAGCTGCAAAATGTTTCATTTTATTTGTCTTGGAAGTATCTTAGTTGAGCAGATATTAGTTTCATCGTACTATGTAAATGAAATGGATTTTATCAAATATTAAAGTAGTAAAGAAAGCTTGACTTAAAATGCTTTAAAAAGCTACTGCTGCTTTTTAAAAATCAGGGCCTACCAAGAACTTTGAATGTACTACTAATCATTTTCTAATGAACTTCTCATAAAGTTGGGCTATTTTAGCTGCTAATATCAAAATAAGCTATATCCCCTACATTAAGTCCCTGAATAAAGTCCTGTCTATATTCTTTTGGCAAGGTTCTTCATAGTCGCCAAACATCAAATGGGATTTCTTTATTACGTATTTATATAAAATTAATTTGAAATGTAAAATAGTTATTTAACATTCAGCTCAGATAGAAGAGAATAAGCAACAAAAGATCTTCATTTTAGTGCCCACTGATCTTCCAGTCCCTGTATACATGTCTTGTCTCTTTATACGTGTAGCAATATTTACTAGTATTACTAGACTGGAACATATTCTTTTCACTCAGGTTTAACACAAAATAAATCTACATCTAATTTCCTAGGCAATTTCACATTCATCCTAGAACTCTTTTGGCAAAACACTCTGAGTAGGTATGTGCAGCCACCGCAAAAATAGATTTTGTACTACACTTGCCTCTCATAAATTTTACCCATGAGTCTGTCAGAGAACCACTTTTGTAAAATAACTCAAAATGGCCATTTTATATGAACAATTCCCTGACTAATCATCTTTAAGTAAAAGGTGTTAACATGAAAATATGAGAGAAAACTTCTCAAACATTATTCAAGCCAAGAATAAATTTCATAGAATAGTATGATCTGGGCCTGTTCTAAAATTTCTGGATCACATGATAATTTGTGTATGTGTTTTTTGTTGTTTGGTTTTTTTTGTATGTGTTTTTTAGTCAGTCAACTATATATTTCATGAGCATTTAGGAATGAAAAGTAAATGCTACATTATTAACATAATTATATAGGTGATTACTAAATAAAAACCATTTGAATAATTAACACCCTCCAGGGGATGGCACCAGCCCCAAGCCCCCACCTGGAATGCACAGAGAGTTGAGGGGAATGTGACCCCACCCTTTAGTGGGCCAGCACCAGCCATGAGCACCACCGCCAGGGTGTGAAGACAGCTGTGCAGGGATCTAGCCCCATGACCCACTGGGCTCCGCAGACAGCAATGCAGGGACCCAGCCCTACCCTCCAAGATGGTTGGCACCAGCCACATGATCTGTGAACTGTGTAGACAGCCACATGGGAAGCCTACTCTGCACTCCAGTGGGTCCACAGCCACTGCACAAGGTACAGCCTCACAGCCAACCAAGCTGGGGGCCAGAATTGCCTATCATGGTGCCCAGAGTAGTCAACTTGTCACAACAGAAGGAGCCACACAGCCCAAATAGGGGACATTCTTAGAGCATATAGCTCTGACGTCCAGAGGGGAGAGTACTGTTAGGCCCCATAAGGTGTCTCCTATGTAAGGCCACTTCTCCAAAATGAAGACACATAACCAACCTAACACAGAAAAATGAACAAAGAGCATCTGGCAAAATAAGGAGACAAAGGAATATGTTCCAAATGAAGGAACAAGACAAAACCTCAGAAAAAGAACTAACTGAAGTGAAGATAAGCAATCTTTTCAATGAAGAGTTCAAGGTAATGATCATAAAGATGCTCATCAAACTCAGGAGAACAATGGATGAACACAGTGAGAATTTTAACAAAGAATTAGAAAATATAAAGAAGAAATACACTAAAATACACTAGAGGGAATCAACAGGAGATTAGATGATACAGAGGAATAGGTTAGTGAAATGGAAGGCAGAGCAGTGTAATTCACTCAAACTGGACAGAAATAAACAAGGAATTACAAAACGATGAGGATAGTTTAAGAGACCTTTAGGACAACATCAAACATATTAACATTTGCATTATAGGGGTCCCAGAAGGAGAAGAGAGAGAAAAAGGGGCAAATAACTTATTTGAAGAAATAATAGCTGAAAATTTTCCTAACCCCGGAAAGGAAACAGACATTCAGGTACAAAAAGCACAGAGTCTCAAACAAGATGAACCCAAAGAGCTCCACAGCCAAGACACATTATAATTAAAATGGCAAAAATTTAAGATAAAGAGAGACTCTTAAAAGCAGCAAGAGAAAAGCAATTAGTTATGCACACAGGATTTCCTGGAAGATAATCAGCTGACTTTTCAGTAGAAACTTTGCAGGCCAGAAGAGATGGCACTACCTATTCAAAGTGATGAAATTTTTACAAAGCCTACAATCAAGAATACTCCACATTGGGCTTCCCTGGTGATGCAGTGGTTGAGAATCTGCCTGCTAATACAGGGAACACGGGTTCGAGCCCTGGTCTGGGAAGATCCTACATGCCGCGGAGCAACTAGGCCCATGAGCCACAACTACTGAGCCTGCGCGTCTGGAGCCTGTGCTCTGCAACAAGAGAGGCCGCGATAGTGAGAGGCCCACGCACCACGATGAAGAGCGGTCCCCGCTTGCCACAACTAGAGAAAGCCCTCGCACAGAAATGAAGACCCAACAGAGCCAAATAAATAAACAAATGTGGGGGTTTAAAAAAAAAAAAAGGAAAAGAATTTAAAAAAAAAACAAAACAAAAAACGAATACTCCACACGACAAGGTAATCATTCAGATCCAAAAGAGATCAAGAGTTTTACAGACAAGCAAAAGCTACAAGAGTTCACTACCACCAAACAAGCTTTTCAAGAAATGTTAAAGGGACTTCTCTAAGTGGAAAAGAAAAGGTCAGAACCAGAAATAGAAAAATTATGAAAGAAAAAATCTCACTGGTAAAAGCAAACATACAGCCAAGGTAGTAGATCAACTACTTATAAAACTAGTAGGAAGATTAAAAGACAAAAATAGTAAAATTATTGATATGCACAATAAGTAGTTAAGGGATACCAAAAACAGGTAAAATATGACATCAAAAACATTAAAATTGAGGGAGAAGGAGAAATGTAGGGTTGTAAGAATGTGCTTGAAATTAAAAGATCATCAACTTAAAATCATCATATATATATATATATGTTGTATCTGAACCTCATGGTAACCACAAAGCAAAAACCTATTAATAGATACACACACATTTCTCCAAAGAAGACATACAGATGGCCAAGAAGCACATGAAAAGCTGCTCAACATCACTAATTATTAGAGAAATGCAAATCAAAACTACAATGAGGTATCACCTCACACCAGTTAGAAGGGGCATCATCGGAAAATCTACAAACAACAAATGTGGGAGAGGGTGTGGAGAAAAGGGAACCTTCTCGCACTGTTGGTGGGAATGTAAATTGATACAGCCACTATGGAAAACAGTATGGACGTTCCTTTAAAAACTGAAAATGGAATTACCATATGATCCAGAAATCCCACTACTTGGCATATATCCAGAGGAAACCATAATTCAAAAAGACACATGCACCTCAATGTTCACTGAAGCACTATTTACAATAGCCAGGTCATGGAAGCGACCTAAATGCCCATCAACAGATGAATGGATAAAGAAGATGTGGTACATATACACAATGGAATATTACTCAGCCATAAAAAGGAAAGAAATTGGGTCATTTGTTGAGACGTGGATGGATCTAGAGACTGTCATACAGAGTGAAGTAAGTCAGAAAGAGAAAAACAAATATCATATATTAACACATATATGTGGAACACAGAAAAATAGTACAGATGAACCGGTTTGCAGGGCAGAAATTGAGACACAGATGTAGAGAACAAATGTATGGACACCAAGGGGGAAAAGCCGCGGTGGGGGTGGGGGTGGGGTGTGATGAATTGGGCGATCGGAATTGACATGTATACACTGATGTGTATAAAATTGATGACAAATAAGAACCTGCTGTATAAAAAAATAAATAAAATTCAAAAATGAAAAGGCAGTCTACTGAATAGGAGAAGATGTTCGTAAATGATATATCTAATGTGTTAATATCCAAAATATTCTAAGAACTCATACAACTCAACATCAAAAAAAAACAATTCAACTAAAACATGGTCAGAGGACCTGAAGAGACATTTTCTCCAAAGAGGACATATAGATGGCCAAAAGACACATGAACAGACGTTCAACATCACTAATCATCAGGGAAATGCAAATGAAAACCACAAGTGAACATCTCATACCTACAAAAATGGTAATCATTAAAAGACAAGAAATAAGTGTTCATGAGGATGTGGAAAAAATGGAACTCTCATGTACTGTTGGGAATGTAAATTGGTAAAATCATTGTGGAAAACAGTATGGAGGTTCCTCAAAAAATTAAAAATAGAAAGAAAAAAAGAAAAAAAAAAAGTGGAACTGCCATATGATCCAGAATTTCATTTCTGGGTATTTACCTAAAGAAGACAAAAACACTAATTGAAAAGATATATGAACCCCAGTGTTCACTGCAGCATTATTTACAGTAGCCAAGACATGGAAGCGACCTGTGTCCTTTGATAGATGAATGGACAAAGAAGATGTGGTATATACATAAAATGGAATATTACTCAGACATAAAAAGAATGAAATTTTGCCATTTGCAACAACATGGATGAATCTGAGGGTATTAGGCTAAGTGAAATAAGTCAGAGAGAGATTGACAAATACCATGTGATCTTACTTACGTGTGGAATCTAAAATCAATACAAACAAACAAACAAACAAAACAAAAACAGACTCATAGATACAGAGAACAAATGGGTAGTTGCCAGAGGAGAGGGGAGTGGGAGGTGAAATAGGTTAAGGGAATTAAGAGGTACAAACCTCCAGCTATAAAATAAATAATCCATAGAGATATAATATACAGCATAAGGAATATAGTTAATAATATTGTAATAAGTTTCTATGGGGACAAATGGTTACTAGACTTACTGTGGTGATCATTTCAGAATGTATGCAAATGTCAAATCACTGTTTAGTACCCCTAAAACTAAAATACTAGTATGGTACATCAACTTAAAAAAAAGTATACATGTCTTTTTACCCTACCACCCCATCTCCCTTATCCTGCTCCCTTAAAGAATGGTCTAGAAGGGGATGCTTATGCTCCAGGTGGGCACATTCCCCTGACCCTGAAGACTCCTTTTCCTTTGGAAAGAGGTATAGCAGAGAAAGACCAGAATGGGAACAGCTAAAGCTCAGGACAGAGTAAGGATCCTATTTGCCTGGCCAGTGTTGTGGTGTTTGTGATATATTAGGATATGATGAATGAGAAAACAAATCCAATAGCATAAGTTACAGGTAAAGAAAAGATCTGAATTATGGTAGGAAAATTGATAAAAGAGAGAAAGGAATAAATGTGAGAAATACTGTGGAAAAATAGTCCATAAAACTTGGTGTCAGAATATGGAGGGAGAGCTATGTCATGTCAAGGAGGTGGGGTGGGGCTTGCAGAAGTTGTCTTTAACTTTCACACCTGGGTGACTAGGGAAATGCGGCATTCTTAACAGAGTAACTGGTTTGAAGGGAAAGTAATACATTTGAGATAAAGAAAGAAAAAAGCTAGTCAAGACTGCTCTGTCATAGTATTTGCCTATAAGTGTATCCAACTCTGTTCTTAGCGGAGACCCAGCGATCCATGATCCACTCTCTGAATATTGAAATGAATAATAAAATCTATAAATATAAAATATCTCATCAATCACTTAAAGTTATTTCCCATTTCCACAAACATATAGTCTTGCTACTTTAAATAAAATCATTTGGCTAAGCAACTCTTTTCAGGATATTCAGACATTGCTAGAAGGAGAAACTGTAAGACATATTCCAATCCTTACTCACTCTACTTTAGCAAATGGAAAATTAATGAAATTTGTTGTGGCTGGTGACAGAATAATTTATCCAGTCTTCTTTTGAATAAAAATACCAGTTAAAATGGAAATTAATAAAAATAAATATGGTCTGTTGTAGTCTCATGTGTGTGACATCTGGCTTATCCTCAGAGCTCATGAGGTGCACATAATGAGGGAAAGCATATGCTACCACATAGTAGTATATGGATTGTGGATGTAGGAAGTTAAGAGAGATACAAAATATCAATTGCTTATAGTAAGTAGCAAAGGTTCTAAAACCCACTATTTTCTATCATTTCAATTTCTGATTATTCTGGGGTAGGTTTAAAAATAAAGAAACATACCTTTTATTTCCCCCCATATATTAAGAAAAATATATGATATTAAAAGTTCATAATTTTAAAATTCACAAATTTAAAAGTTAACATCAGGCACATGTTTCACAATTCTTGACTATTTGTGTTTGGTAACACAAATTCAAAAGCCTTAAAAAAAAAAAAATTCATTTCTCCAGGATAGCAAATCCATGTTTCTAAGGGAAAAAAATACATATGGACGGGGGCGGTAGAAAACCGTTATTCTTGTTAAGGAATGTTTGTGGAAAATGTTGCTTTCAAACCAACATGTTTCCCCATATGGGGAGCAGGTTTGCAGCAAAAATGTTGTTAAGTAGACAGTGAGAGAGGCAGTCAGCCATCTGGGTAGCAGGCAACTGTCGTCTACTGATGCTGAGGGCATCACTAAGCTCAAACACTCAGGAATATTCTAGAAAACAGGAGGGCAGCCATTACACCTTATAGGATAAACTCTTAATATCCACAGACCTGCGTTGTGGGATAGTTTTAGAAATGGTTCTACAAGCCACTTAAAGGGAAAAGGGTGATGGATAGGTCCATTTGCTCTAAAATCATTTCAATTGGCAATGGAAAACTAGAGCTTTCCGCCAAGATGAAACCACAAGTATTTTTATGCTAAGTGAGCCTCAATCATCTAAATCATGGGGATTGGTAGAGGACAAATGTCTTGAGTATCTCAGGAGAGTATGAACTATGAGAAAATAGAAAAAAAAAAGCAGCTATATGCTTTTCTCCTGGGTACTGTTGTTATAGCTAATCTGGATAGGAAAGGGCAACAGTAATAAAATTAAACTCCCAAGCACTGAGAACTCCCTAGGATGTCCGTTCTGTTCCCACCTGGTCACTGTTGCATGTAACTGCAGTATGGTCAACTGAAAAGGCAATATATCATGGGACCAAAGGGACTTGAGTTTGAACCCTAGCTTCCTGCTGACTAGCTCTCTGACTTTGTGCACGTCACTTAACCTGAGCCTCAGTTTTCCCACATGCAGAATGGGGCTAATAATGATTGCTGTGAGTATGAAACAGAATAACGTAGGTAAGAGTATTGGCACAGTATCTTGGAGGGCAGGAAATCAGTCTTATTTACCTTTAAATACCTCAGCATCAAACAGTAAACGATACATTTTTGATAAGAGTGACTAGACAAATTTAAGACAGCAACATTAAAGTGCATGCTGTTTAAATTTAAAATCTTGTAGCATAACGAACTGTAGTTACATATAGGCATACTGGTTTAACTGTCTTAATAAACAGTTCACCTTACATTTCCTAATGTGGAATGTGAGGATCACTACTGCTTCAGATGACTTTAAGCAGTACAATAATAAACACTTTATGTAAAATATATACTTTATTTTGTATTTCTTTATTTAGTATTAAACTTATTTACCTAGATGTATAAATCCATATTTTCAATGACTATTGTTCAGAAAAAGGCAGAAGTAGAGAATTAACTCAACGGCTTGGAAACGCCCATTTCCTCTTGGAGAAGGCAAGGGTCTTTCCTCTTCCCTAGGTAAAAGCTGATCTGCTTTCTGTCACAATAGATTAGTTGGCATTTTCTAGATTTTCTATAAATGGAAGCACACCATATGTACTCTTTTTTTATCTGGTTTATTTCACTCATCACAATTACTTTGATATGCCTCTATGTTGTTGAATATCAATACTTCACTGTTTTAATTGATCAAAAGTACTTCAGTGTATGACTATACGATGATTTGTTTATCCATTCATCTGTTGACACACATTTGGGTTGTTTCAAGTTTGGGGATATTACAAATAAAGCTGTCATGAACATTTGTGGACAAGTCTTTTCATGGACATAAGCTTTCAGGTTTCATATAAATAGCTAGGATTGGGATGGATGAATAATGTGGCAGGTAACAGGTTTAACTTTTTAAGAAGCTGCAAAACTGTTTTCAAAAGCGTTGGTTCCATTTTCGTCACTGCCCTCCCAGCAGTATACGAAAGTTCTACTTGTTCCACATCCTCTCCACCATCTTCTAAATTTTAGCCATTCCAATGTACATTGTGGCTTTAATTTGCATTACCCTAAGGACAAATCGTGGTGAGCAAATGTTCATGTGCTTATTTGTGGTCAGTTTCTCTTTACTGATGAAATGTCTGTCCAAATCATTTGCCTATTTAAAAATTGGGTTGTTTCCTAATTATTGAGATTTGAGATTTCTTTATATAGTCTGCAATTAAGGCTTTTTTGTATATGTGATTTGCAAATATTTTCTCTCAGTCTGTGAAGAAAACATATTTTATTTTCCTACTCCTGATAGTGTTTTTGAAAGAACAGAATTTTATAACTTTAATGAAGTATATTTTTTTCTTTTATGGATTACATTTAGGTAGTGTGTGTGTGTATATATATATACATATATATATATATTCTTTGCCTAACCAAAGTTCACAAAACTTATCTCCTACATTTTTTTCCTAAAGATTTTATACTTATGGTTTCACATTGAGGTCTATGATAAATTTTAGGTTAATTTTTGTATATCGTGCAAGGTATAGATCCAAGTTTTAAAGAAAAATTTAATGGATGTTTAGTTGTTTCAGCACCATTTATGGAAAATGGTGAATGGCTGACCTTTCTTAACTGAACAGTCTTTGAACTGCCATTGAGAATCAACTGACAAATGGTATGGACTGAACCGTGTGCCCCACTACCGCCGATGCGTATGATGCAGCCCTAATCCCCAGTATGATGGTATTTAGAGATGGAGCCTTTGGGAGATACCTAGGTTTAGATGGGGCCATAAGGGTGGGGCCCTTATGATGGAATTAGTGCCCTTATAAGAAGTGACACCAGAAAGCTTGCACTCTCTCTCTCCACGTGCTCATGCTGAGGAATGGCCATGTGAGCACACAGCAAGTAGGCAGCCATATGCAAGCTATGAAGTGAGTCCTCACCAGAACCCAACCATGTAGGCACCCTGATCTCAGACTTCCAACCTCCACAACTGTGAGAAAATAAGCTTCTGTTGTTGAAGCCACCCACCGTATGATATTTTGTTATGGCAGCCCAAGCTGACTAAGCCAGCAATATATGTGTGGTTGATTGTGGAACTCTTTATTCTGTTCCTCAGATCCGTTTGCCTATGTTGACATCAATACCACACTGCCTTAAGTATTGTGGCTTTAAAATAAGTCTCAAGGTCTAGTAGGTTTAATCTTTTAAATTTCTTCTTTTCAAAACTCTTTTGACTACTCTAGGTCCCTTAAGTTTCCATATGAATTTTAAAATCAATTTCTACAAAAAAGCTTGCTGGGATTTTGACTGGGATTTCACTGGATGTGTAGATCAATTCAGGAGAACAATATTGAGTCTTATGATGCATGAAAATGTTGTAACAAATAGAGTATATCTCAAAATTTCTCTTGGAAATGTTTTATAGCTTTCAGTATACAGGTTTTATTTATCTTTTGTCAAATTCATCTCCAATTACTTCATAATTTTAAAGCTATTATAAATGGTACTTTTTCAATTTTTGATTGTTGCTTGATTAAATTATGGATACCTATATGATTATTTATTGACATATTTGAACATGGCCCTGGGAAGGGGTGGTGAACTTGAAGCCCCTTAAATACTACTTGAAATGTCCTGGAACATGGGGTGAGACAACTATCACATAGCATATTTTCTGAAAGATCTCCCACTCCCATTTCATTGTATGAATGAGGAATGAGAACAATGTGAAGCCAAATACAGCTGGAAATGCTTGTTTCATGTGGATACAGTCTCAATCAGAATACATTAGCAAATGTTACCTTCAAAGATAATTTTTGGATATTCAGATGGTTTTAAAACATTTTTTTCACTCATCACAAGTGATTAGTGTAATGACAATGAATCTAATTAAAATATTTGTTGCCTGTCCAAAGTATACTTAATAGCAAGTAATTTTTCTTCTATACTGTATGAAGGAAAAATTAAGAAGCAATCATTTAGACTTAGAAAGAATAAACATGACAGTCACAAAATACTAGCCAAGTTCGTTAACAAGGAAATTAGCTTCAAATGAAATATTTTTATATCTGTTTTTGAAGAGATTTTCAAATTTACATTACATTTTCTTATCTTATGGCACCTGAAGGAAATTATCTGTCTGAATGACATGCTGGAGAATAACAATGAGGAACTGAATTGTTTTGTAAGTAGCTCAATTTCCACCACTGAAATGATCTTGTATTTAAGACAGCAGGGATAAAGAAAATATTTTATGGAAAAATACTAAGACTCTGTGATGTTCCCCAACCATCTACAAAAATCTGATCCCTTTTATATAAACAATCATTCAGGTAAGCAGGCCCAAAGCCTTCCCTCCAGAAGAGAAGTCCTCTCTTATAACTCCTCTTGCATTTAACAGATTTTTTTTTTAAAGACAACCAATTTCCTAATGTATTTAAAACTAATGTATCTTGGGTTACTGATCAGTTACTCACAATTATAAAAGCTAAATCAGCTTCTAGTGATATATCTGAGTCTATAGTGCACACTAAAACATTAACAAGATTATCAGGTAAATTCAAACAACAACAAAAATTGTCTTCTATAGCTAACTTTACATTCCAGGTAAAGGTATTCTTTGGAGAAGTCCAGAGAGCACGTGCTCAAATTTTGTTGATTAAATTAAATTCAGTGTGTGTGTGTGTGTGTGTGTGTGTGTGTGTGTGTGTGTGTGTGTGTGTGTGTGTGTGTAGGCTAGGCCAGAGGTGTTCTCATACTACTATCTGTAATTTAGGATGTGTGTGTAGGAGGGGGTTGTGAATATGTGGGGGGGGGGGATGTATAATTATATTTTGTATGCAATATAGCTTCTTCAAAACAAAGATATGATTTCCATAAATCTTCTGATGAGTTCCTTGACATCAGAGCTCAATGAGGCATTGTAGCCTGGACATCTTTATGTTAAGAGAGGAGAGAATACGTCCATATCATAAGTGCCTACAGAACAACAGGTCAGCTTCTACATGCCTACACATTTGGGTTCTGTGCTATGCTGGACTCCCAGGTTCTTACATCCCACTTGGGACTTGTTGTGAGGTTAGTTATTCATCCATGCCAGGAGGAACTGTAATCATAAAAGATGATTCAAATGGCAAATGCCTAATAGCAAAATACCTCATCGGGATTATGATGACATAAAAAATATCTTAGTATGACTAGAATATAGATCACAAAGCAAGCACATGGGTGATGAGACTGCAGTAGTAATATGGGAAGAGATCTCACAACAAGGAGTGCCACAGGCAGCCTTTGAGAAGGAAAATGATCTGAGGCTGGTTGTTTCAGAGACAGTTATGGATTGAATTGTGTCCCCTCAAAAGCTATGTCAACATCCTAAGGACCCAGACCCGTGAACATGACCTTATTTGGAAATAGGGTCTTTGCAGACATAATTGAGTTAAGATGATGTTATACTGGAATAGGGTAGGCCCTAAATGCAATGACTGGTATCCTTACAAGGACAGACAGATTTTGATACAGAGACACAAACAGAGGGGAGACAGCCATGTGAAGAAGGAGACAGAAATTGGAATGATGGAGCTACCAGCCAAACCTATCAAGGATTGCTGGCAGCCTCCAGAAGCCAGGAGAGAGACATAGGACAGATTCTTCCATAGAGCTTTCAGAGGACACATGGCCACGGTGACACCCAGAGTTTGAACTTCTAGTCTGCAGAGTTATTTAATAATAATTTCTGTTGTTTTAAGACACTCAGTTTGTGATAATTTATCATGGCCACCTAGAAACTAATACCGTGAACTTATCATAGTGTGTGGAATGGGTGAGAGGTGAGCAAGACTGGACACAGAATGACCAATTAGAAGGACCAACAGCGAAATCCAGAAGACAGAGCATTAATCAGAACTAATCAGAACAGTGGCAGTGAGAATGGCAAGACATAGGCGATGCTGAGAGTTATTTAGAAGGTAGAATCCATAGGATTAGTTATCAGCGATTAGGGAATTTTAGGAAAGAAAAGACTCAGATAATTTCCAAATGTCTGGTTTGAGAAACATTTAGTGCGATAGGGATCACTTGAAAGGAAGACACTTGGCTGGGGGTAGAGAGAAAAATAAATTTAGCTTTGTCTTAGTGCCATTTGAAGTAACTAAGTGATGTCTAAGTGGACTTGCCTCACAGGAAACTGGGTCTGGAATTCAGGGAAAAGTTTTGGGATGTCATATAGATATAATAATGATGCTATGACACTTTGTGATTCTCCCATAATATCATTTAGCACACTCTTTATTTTAATTTCCTGTTTATCTGTAAATCCTCAGCAAGGAAGCAAGCTGAGACCAGAGAATTGAAGGAACTACTTCTTTTGATAACACTGCTCTCCTCAACAGGCCAACCTCAGATGTCCCTACTTGTCCCATCTTATGGATGAAGGAGTGATACTAATAAAGCAATTCTGGCTCTTCCCGGTCAGTTGTGTAAAAAGAAGCTGGCCCTAAGTACTGACAGATTTTGGGCTTTGGACCTTAGCCACAAATCCAGGACAACAGGGGAAAATATCCCACTAGACATTCTGTTACATTTTACATAGATAATCCATTATAATCCTCATAAGAATAATCTTCACTAAAACCATATTAATTATAATCCTCACTACAAAAGACAAAGAAACAAAAGAAGAAAAACCCTAAAAGTCTCAGGTGCAGGAAATAGAGAGGAGTCCTAAGGTTAAAGAAATGAGCTGGAGCTTGGCAGGAGAGCTCATGAAGGGCGGGTGAAGAAGTCCTGCTATGACCCTATCAAGACAGCAGCTGGCCTGTCCCTAGGTTCTTCAGAACCTTTTTTTTTTTTTTTTTAACGTAGGGGCAGGACAGGAGTAAAGACACAGACGTAGAGAATGGACTTGAGGACACGGGGAGGGGGAAGGGCAAGCTGAGATGAAGTGAGAGAGTGGCATGGACTTATGTATACTACCAAATGTAAAACAGATAGCTAGTGGGAAGCAGACACACAGCACAGGGAGATCAGCTAGGAGTTTTGTGACCACCTAGAGGGGTGGGATAGGAAGGGTGGGAGGGAGACACAAGAGGGAGGGGATTGAATTGTGTCCCCTATACATATATGTATAGCTGATTCACTTTGTTATAAAGCAGAAACTAACACACCATTGTAAAGCAGTTATACTCAAAAAAAGATGTTAAAAAAAAAAAAAAGCAGCTGGGACGGAGCCATTTGTAAGTCCTAGAGTATTTCTTCACACAAAACACAAGCTTTAGAAATAACTCTCTATGTTGTCCCAGGTAAGCATCAAAACGGTTTTCCCTGAAAGAAACAGAAACCCAAGCCTTGCAACTGAGAGATCTGAATTCTTTCTTTCCTATCTTTATGGTACAGGGACAGGATGGTGATAGTGGGAGGGAGAGAAAGTACTTGGGGAGGATACAAAAGAGGCTTGAATTCTATCTATAATATTTCATTTCCAAATAAATAAATGAGTATTAATAAGATTCAAATATTGCAAAATATTAAAATGTTGTACCCAGTATTTGTTATATGATTTTATGTGCTATTTTACTAATTAAAAAAAATAAACAGGTTAAAAAATGTTAATTAACTTGCCCAGATCACAGTCCATGAGAGGAGAAACTATGGAAATATAGACTTCTAATACCAAAGTCTGTTAAACTGACTTGGCTTATTCATTTTTGCATTAACAAGGAAGGGCCTAACATGTGGCCAAGGTGTTCAGAATGATAGACAACAGCTGGGATAATTCCTGGAGGGAGGGGCCCTGCTGACAGAGGTCTGCTATCAAATGCCACCATTCCACAGGGTGGCTCAGGGCTGCATTTGGCACGTGACCTAAGGAAACTTAGAGATCATCTACTTCAACTGGGTCAGTTTACAAATTCAGTAACAGACCCAGAGAGATTAACTGGCTGGCTTAGTGAGTGGATGATTCAAAATTTAATGCTATGTCAATTATACCAAGTGCGCTAAACTGTAGTCAAGAAGTAGCAGAACAGTCTTGGGAATGGGGATGATGATGACGATAAATAAAAATAAACATGATGGTGGTGGTGATGATAGCAGCTAACGTTTTTGAGCACTAATCTGAATTCTAGGTACTCACCTGAATGCTTTGTAAGTATCCCCTTGATTATTCCTCACAACAACCCAAAAAGTTAGGTACAATCACCATCTCCATTCAGATCAAAGGAGAGCCTCTCAGGGGCTCATAATCTGTAAATTACAGAGTAGATCCCAACCTAGGCAGTCTGACTTCTGTGCTGGAACTCTTAACCATATGCTGTGCTAAAGACTCAAACATTAGGGGAAGGGGGAGGGAGCAAGTGGGAGCTCAATCCCATCTCTCTCAGGTTCAACTTGGGCTTATATATTTCCCATTACTACAGATGCGAGGTGTGTATTTGGCTTAGAATTTGACATTATCTGATGCCAGTATGAATTCTACGTGGTGTCAAGTCAGGTAGAGCTCTTGAAGCAATGGTATGTTAGTGTAGATGGATTGACTCATGAATTATTGGATTAAACCTGAAGTAAATTCCCTAAACACAACTTTAGTTTTCCTGTATATAAAGGAGTACTTCTGAAAAGAGTAAAACATTTTGCCCTCTCTCTGGTGTGGAAAAACCATTATCACAGCAAAAAAAAGAACGCTTAAGCCAACAATACTGAATAATTCGTTTCATGTCAACCAAAAAAAGTGAAAGCAATAAATAAATCAAATTTTTCTAGTAATGAGATGCTATTGGTTAGTGAATGTTAATAATGTAGATTATAGGATAGTTAGATTTATGACTATGGTCTCCTTCCAACAAGGAAATGAATCTTGTTAATTCTAGAGGCAGAACTACATAGTGGAGTTCTGGAGTTTGGTTACTGAGGTCACATTTCAGCTCTGTCATTCAATTATATACTGTGTGTGTTTAATCAATACTAGTATTAGGCACCCTCAAATTTAAAAAGAATGGTCAAGGATTGATTTCAATATTATCAATCTGTCAATGTTTTAATGATCTGCTGAACATCCTCAGGAAAGTAAAACAAAAATTCCCAGTACATATAAATTTTATTTGTGAGAAAACAACAATCTGAAATGCCGTGTTATGTCCACACAGAGAATGCTGACTATAAAATGTGTCTTCCAAGGATAAAAATCATAAGGTCCAAAAGCATAGCTATTACTCACAAGGATATACATGGTTGCTCAAAAGACTTTATATCCTAAAGTTACATACATTTTTAAGTTATTTGTAGGGAAACAAGTGAAACAAATCAATCTGATTTGTGAAAAGTCAGAATTTCTTGTGTGAAACATTGAAATTCAAAGAAAAGATCAAAAAAAGAACACAGAGACGCACAGTGAAAAACAGGTTAGTGACTAGAACAGCAAAACATTAAAATGTCAAAAAATAATCAGAACAAGCAAATAAGGCTAAAACTAACAGGCTTCCTTTGTTGGAATCTAGTTACAGAGTTTTAAAGAGGCATATCTATTGATATAAACGACAAAATGGCAGCTCACAGGTAAAATCGTTTGCAGAAGTGTTTGCTAGCAGAGCTTTTTTTTTTTAAATCAAGTTACAAAATCACATATCTTTTTCAGAACCCAGTTTTTTCTGTTTCTTAAAAAAAAAAAAACAACAGCATAGCAATGAGCTGGAGCTCAGTAATTGATGTGCTCAATTGTATAAGTCTTTCTAGTTTGCCACCAGTTTTACTCACCTTATTTTTACTCATTGACATTGGGTTGGCCAAGAAGTTCCTTTGGGTTTTTCTGTAACGTTATGGAAAAACCTGAACATTCTGGCCAACCCAATACATTACCAGGCTGCCCCCTGTAGTCAGGTGAGTTCATAAGCCCTTATGCACCATCAAACTAACTCAAGTCATGAAAGTGAGCAATTGCAAGATTGGGGATCACCAGGGAGCTTCATTTGTTCACTCACTCATTCGTTCATTCAACAAATACACGTTGATTTCAAAAGTGCCAGATACTGAGCTCAAATCAGCATATAAGTATTTGGGATTTCTTTGCATCAAGATAATAGGCAGACATAGATCTGGATGTATACCAAGATGTATGTGATAGAGCTGAGGACAAAACAATGGTGAATTTTAGGAAATGAAATAAGAAATTCTAAAAAGTGCTAACAATTCGCTAATGGTTGCAAGGGTCTCAAAGGATGGGGATTCTAAAGAAGGAAGGGGTGGTCAACAGTGTAAAACTATGGCTGAGCAGTGATGTTAAATGAAGACAGAAAAGAAAGACAATTCTATGATGTAAGTAGCAAATCCCCAGTGATGTTTAAGAGGGCACACATAGAGTAGGCTGATAAAGCCAGGTTGAGTGGTGAGAAGCATAAAGGGCATGAGAAAGAGGGATGGAGGTAGGTTGGGGGGTAGGTATGATGGAAAATGGTGAGGGTGGGGTGAAGAGAAGGCCAGTGAAGAGGACTGAATATGTGCAAAAGAGAGATTTGGTACCAGACAGTTCACAAGAATAACCATATGCTAGAATGAATTCAATCTAGATGTAATACCATTAACTTAAATTTTGATATCAGAGCAAAATTTAGTAACTTTTCTGTAAACCATATCCCCAAGTTCACTTCCTGGGACACATTCTGGCAAGGAGTTTTTACTCTAAACCCTTCTTTAGTTAGCACCAACATTCACTGACAACAAGCTGCAAAAGAAAATCTGTCAATTCTCAATTATGTTTTACTTTCTGGTGTTCCACTTGTGACCTCAATCAGAAATGACTGAAATGTTTCTGGTTCTTTGACTCTGCTGGAAATGACATTTTCCACACAGGCACCTAATCTTGGACCAATGAAATCAGGTGATATTATTCTCCAGAATCCTCTACATATATAATAATCAAGAGAGAAAGATTAAAGTACAAATGGTATGTAAAATGCCTTCTGAGCTCATCCACAGCGAAGCTGGATGTGATTTACCTTCACCTGCACCTCGTCTTCCACCTCCACTACCGTAGCTAGTGATGAAAACCACCACCCAGAGGTGAATCCCAGAAAGGCTTCATTGCCTTTTGATGTACTGTTTGTACAATCAGGTTTGGAGACGTCAAAATTCTCAGCCAATCACCTTCCTATGATTCCGAGTAAAACTGTCGTACAAAAGAAGCTTAGCAGAGACTTCTCCCTCTCTTTTAGAGTCTTTGTAGAGATTATAATTAAGGAGAATTTTTCCTATTGATATAAAATTATATAAAATGATTGATTACAGATGTTAACCGCTCAATTCCATAGCCTACCCAAATAGATTCTAAGTCCAGCTGGAAATAAATAAAATTGATCGTCAAGGGTCTGTGTCGGACGGTAGAATAAGCACTAAACACCCTATTGTGCTAGAAGCTCAATATGTAAGACAAATTTATGTAGCATTCAACCAAAATCTTTGTAACATGTGATCTACTTACCCCTGCAAGGCTTTCTCTCCAAACCAATCTCCTTTTCCTAAGGTTCTAAGAAAGACTGGGTCTTCACTTGGCGAGTCTTCACGAGTGACATTTACCTAGAAAGAGAAACAATGAAAGCCTGTATCCACGGCATACACACTGGATGATCAAATAAACACTGATTAATGATGTTCGTTCCATTTCTTATTTCTTTTTTTTTTTAAAACTTATTTTCATGAAGAGAAAAAGTACATTACCACTAAAGGGGACAAAGAATAATATCGCAACTTCACATGCACCCCAAGAAGTAATCTCCATGTATTTTGTTATGCTTTCAAGTTGTTGTCAAGAAATAATAAATTATTCAGAAATTTGAATTTCACTCAAATCTTCAACTCTATTCTCACTTCCAGCTTTCTATGAGGCAATCACTATGATGGATTTAGTAGTGTTCCTCCAATCTTTTTTTATGTGTTTATATGCATGTGTTTTAAAAATATATGAATAGCATAATACAGTATGAATTATTCTGCAACTTACATTTTTTCTCTTATCATTATTTTATTTATTCCATGCTATTATATATAAATCTAGTTCATTCATTTTAATGTTTTAGTGTCTTCTTTCATCCTATATTTATCAATTTCCTTGCAGATGGACGTTTATACTGTCTCCATTTTTTGGCTTCACTTAACATCTTTCTATACACCTCTCTACATGTACATCCCAGTTTCACTAGGACATGCCTATCTCTTTGCCAAGAAGAAGCCAGCCTTCATTCAAAGGCCAGTCACATTTCCATGAAGACTTCCTGCAGGTCTCTACCTGACTACTGTCCTCATGATCCATATGTTTCATTCAGCAGGAGTTCTTTTTTTGAAGATATATAAATTACATATGTGTCTTTATTTTACCATAATGAATAGTATGCTCTTCAAAGAAATGGGCATTTCTTTGATATTCTCTGTAATTTATAGTAAGTACTCAATAAAGAGTAGTAAACTGCATGAACAGAAGAGCTTCATTACTAACAAGATATCTCTGCCCATATAGGACTTGGGAGTTGGGTGATAGTCCATTGAAAGCACGTAATAATGTATTTGTTGAATGAAGACATAAATGTAGTAAATTGTACCTTTGCCTTTGTGTTAATTCACTTTCCCCTAAAGTTCTACAAATATAATACTGGCTACGTGTCATTTAAAAAGTTTAAATAGTTAAAATTCACCTACCTGGAAAATGTAATGAAGTAGAAAAACTAATTTCTTGAGACAATGCCAGACACTTAAACACATTTAAAAATACTATGCTTCAGGTTTCTGAATTTAGAGACTGGATGTCAAAGACCAGAATTTTTATAAGTATTAAAAAGGTCTATGCAAGGTGGAGGGAATTCAATTATTACTCTCCACTGACCCATTTGATTACTCCTCCACATGGTGTTTCAAAAGCATGGAAATGCAGTTTTTAACACTTAACCACTGAGCTATATAAGAGAGATACTCATATGCATACTGATGAGGCTTTCACAGATGTGAATGGAAATATGCTAGCCCAGTGGTTCTCAAACTCTGTGTGTGTGTGTGTGTGTGTGTGTGTGTGTGTGTGTGTGTGTGTGT